>NC_053490.1:162879153-163580819 GCF_905171775.1 Rana temporaria
CTCCAATATATAGGTCGCACAAAAAGACCAATGTGGAAACGCATAAGAGAACATGTGCAAAATATTGAAAAGGGGTATCCCGATCACAATGTCTCACGTCACTTCGCATTGTGTCATAATAAAGACCCTAAACAACTTAAGTTCTGGGCCTTGGAGAAATATACCCCCCATTGGAGAGGTAGTCACAAAATCCGCGAGCTTAGTAAAAGCGAATCCCGAATACACGAAATGCGCTCTTTAGTGCCAAATGGGCTCAATGTAGAATTTGATTTGAATTGTTTTATCTCAGATTTTTAGTTTTATTTTTTATGTTCCGATTGTGTAGTGATCGGATTGATCCAGGGATAAGAAGATTTTTTTGTAATTATTTTTGTAATTATTTTGTGCAAATATTTTGTGCATTTTTTGGTTATCATTTTGCATCTTGAATGGGTGTCTTCCTCCCCTTCATAGAGGCTTATGCTATATGTTGCTATGGGAGTGTGTTGAATAGACACAGGAATTCACCATTTGCAATTTATTAATTAATTCTTATTATCAATACATTAATTTTTTTAAAACGTATATATTTTTGGATAAAAAACATTTATTAATGCAGCACACTTTTTTATTTTTTTATTTCTTTACACCCCCTCAGGATGCATGAATGTATAGAGTATGTATGCACGTCTCTATATTATATCTCTTTTCATGTAGTATGTACTAATCATATGAAGGGGGCGATGTGGTTGCTTTTTTAAACTTACTAAGAAGGCAGGTCCTCCTTTTTTAATGGTTTTAGTATTTTTATTATTTTAAATATTCTGTTTATATCAACAAGATAGTTTTAATTCAATCTGTGTTGATAGATTATATGTTTCCCTGTATTAAACACATTATTGTATTGCACAATGTTGCTAAATGTAGCGAGAGCTATAATCTGTTTTTTTGCACAGTGCTTGAGGTTGTTTCCTGCAATGATGTAGATGTCAACCCCCTCGTCCTTTTTTCTGTGGTTTCACTTCCTGTTTGAATGACACGCAACGGCTCTGTTATAAGCTCAGCCGTCTCCCATAGTCATTCAGAGACCCATGACTAAGTCACGTGCCTAGTGACGGAACGCGTGGGGGAGGAGCCTATGTTGACGGGACTACGATCCGATGTGAGGAGACCATCACACTGAGCGGCAATCTATCTCAGAGCCTGTGTCAATCGGCGGTTTTGTGAGTTCATTACCGTCTGTGTAGTCTCTTGTCCATTGTCCCTTACTATACAGTATTGTACTAGGAGGCTTGTCCTCTTTCTTTTTTCTTTTTTCCTTTATATTGGAGTTTTTCTGCTTGGATCTTTTAATGGGAAAGGTCGGTGTCTGTCTAATGAGAAGCATTGAGGAGGAAACGCCAGCTGATTACCATAGGGCTGCATATGGGTTTTAACCCATAAGGAACTTATCTCAACATCTCATTGGACTTAGTAGTAATTTTCATAAGTGTTGCTATTTATACTCACTGTGTATGATTTATATTACTAACATTTACACTGTATTCACTCAGCACTAGTTAATACTAGCGCTATCACTTACTCATTTCATGTAACCTTACACCCACATATTGAGTTAGATCTTGCGCTAGATATGTGGTAGAAATGTGCCTATGCATGATGTCAGGACTACAACTCTTTGCATTATCGGTCCACTTTTTCCCCTTGCTGTTCTGTTTTCAGCAATCCTTGCATTGATATGGGTGTTCCATAGTGTCACCCACCCTCAGTCCTAATCCTTTATTTCATGCACAGTATGTAAGTAACTTGAGCTTATGTAAGCCCTATGATGGACTTATTTATGTCCACCTAATTTTGAATACTGAATGATGCACTTGGTCTTTATATGCCCTCTGTGGTCATGCAGCTATCTTCCTCCATTTAATGATGCTGATGGTCAAATGGGATTGTATTGGTGATCACTTGGGTAAGCAGACGATGGTCCTGAGAGGATAAATGTTACTATATTGAAAATCTGTTGCATTTTTCATAGTAGATTATATTACGTTATTTCCTAGTGACTATTATGCATTTTCTCTCTCTTTATAGTTCTTTTAGTGTCCTACAAAGTCCCCTGAATAATGTCGGGAATAGACACTTTAGTAGAAATGTTCACCTAAAATATGTATGTTGACCATAACGTGATCATGTGCTTTTTTTACTACTATGTTTTTACCTTGAATAAAAAAATCCTCCTATTTTCCTGCTCTGTACAGTAGTTATGCACAGAGTAGCCTCAATCCTTCTCTTCTCAAGTCCCTTGCTGCCGCTCATGACCCCTCCTTCCTGCCAAGTGCCCCCAGAGCAAGCAGCTTGCAATGGAAGCTCCCAAGCAGGTTATTTCCTTGGCTGTGGCTCTGCATGTTAATTCACACACAGAAGCATGGCTCTGCCCCGACCCCTCTCTTTTCTGATTGGCTCAGTGGCTGTGATTGACAGCAGCAGAATCCAATAACGTTAACCTGCTGCTGTCTAAGCCAATGAGGAAGCGTAGTCCCCGGAGAGCTGAGGCTTTCGTGCACATCACTGGATCAAGATGTGTCTCAGGTAAATATTGGGGGGAGGGGGGTTGATGCTGCATAGAGAAGGTTTTTTAGCTTCAATGTAAACAAAATTGTGCCATAACAACCACTTTAGGCACTAGATAATGATAGTATATTTTTTTATTTTTTTATTAGTATTAATATTATTATTATTATTATTATTATTATTATTATTATTATTATTATTATTATTATATTTTTCATATTTATATTTATTTTACATGCAGACCAGGCTGACCAGCAAAAGCAAGAGTGACAGGACACATTTAGCACTTTTATATGTTGTTCCAAACCCTATAATTGTCACTTTTGCTGTCCAGGTTGGTCTGCCTTCGAATTGGGAAAATAGGGAACACAATGTAGCTAAAGGCATGTGAAAAGAAAAGATCAATATACTAAATGCTATCATTAAACATTTTAAATGTGTGCAGTAAAAGGGTGAGAAGGGAAAGAATTGTTACTTTAATTTTAGTAGGGATCTGCCTAGAGATTCCAAAGGGATTCTGATTCATGGCTTCCTGAAATTGGTTGCAAATTGGTCATTGCACTCAACAAGATGGGCAGTAGGGTGTTTAAAGTAGATGACATCTATATGCACATCCATGTCCCTGTGACAGTGTGACAATGCAAGATAACAGTTTAAAGACAGGGATTGAGCATTGTCACACTGTAATAGAAAGTGCCTAACCAAGTACCTTCCTAAGCAGGATGACCAGATAACATTTTAATTAAAGCTTCAGAATTAAAAAGATTGAAAATGACTTTTGAAATTTTCATTAACATGTTAAAGCTTATATGAGATTTTATTGATTGGGTGTACATGTACCTTGAATCCTAGTGACTGAGATGATCACCTGTCACCTGATTTTTGTCAGTGTGTGAATAAAGGTTTTCATTCAGCCCTCCCTTCACTCTTTTGTCTTCTCTGTCTGCAGGCCAGAAAATGTGAAATCTTTTCTTTACTAAAGCCTGGAGGAGTGCTAATGTAGTACCTGTTAGTACTCCCCCAGGAAATTTACAGTAGCATTAAACATTTTTAGTAGGGTAGGCAAGGAATCATGCAAAGGCACAGATGTCAAAATGTTTCAGTAAAATCACATTCAACAGATTTGAGTTTTGCCTGCATAGTCCTGAGTGCCTTGAAATAATCTATATGTAAAAGGGCTCTGAGAATGAGATTGATGGAATTTTGGGCCTGCACTACTTGACTCCTAATAGGGGTTAGGACTGGAGCCAAATACAATATTTCCAAAATATAGACTTTAGACAGTGTTGGGTAGTTTTGCTTCTGAATACATATGAATATTCCCCCCTGGGAAAAAAATGACACTGGAAATTGTGGGAAGATGTCTCAGCTATGACAGATTATGCAGTTGGACATTTCCATTGATGTTTTAAAGAGGAAGTAAACCCAGGAAAAAATAAATAAAAAACACCTGCAAGACACATTTGTTTTTTGTTTGGTCTCTGGACTGCACAAAATGGTGAAGATCTTCAGCTTTACCGGCCCATTCTGAAATTTCTCTCAAATATGTCAAATTCGATGTGTTTTTGCTAGTAAATTACGTAGAACCCACAAACATTATACATATTTTTAGCAGAGCCCTAGAGAATAAAATAGTAGCTGTTGCGATTTTTTATGTTACATGGTAAGATTTTTCAAGCACATTTTTGGGGGAAAAAAAAAAAACTTTATTAAATTATAAAAAAAAAAAAAAATACAATATATAGTCTATTTTTTTTTTTTTAAATATGAAATACGATGTGTTCCTAAGTAAATAGATATCATAGATGTCATGTTTTAAATTATCCATGCTCATGTGTACCGTAGGTACTTTAAAATCTCCGTAGGCGACACTTCAGGCCTTGTACACACGACCAAACATGTCCGCTGAAACTGGTCCACGGACCAGTTTCCGCGGACATGTCCGACCGTGTGTAGGGCCTAGCGGACAGTTTTCCGGCCTAGCGGACAGGTTTCCAGCGGACAAAAGTTTCTTAGCATGCTAAGAAACTTGTCCGCTGGAAACATGTCCGTCGGACATGTCTGATGGTTAGTACGACTCATCGGACATGTCCGCTGGTTATGAAGTATAACCAGCGACCTGAAATCCTGCGCATGCGTCGAATTGATTCGACGCATGCGTGGCAGCATTAAACACGCGTGTTAGAGAACGTCGGTGTCTTATACATCACCGCGTTCTCTGTCCGCGGGGATTTTGGTCTGATGGTGTGTACACACATCAGACCAAAAGCTCCCAGCAGACATGTCCAATGAAATCGGTCCGCGGACTGTTTTCATCAGACATGTCTGCTCGTGTGTACAGGGCCTAAGGCCCCATACACACGATAGAATTTATCCGCGAATACGGTCCAGCGGACCGTTTCCGCGGATAAATCCTCTCGTGGATTTCGGCGGATTTTCATGCGATGGTGTGTACACACCATCGCATTGAAATCCGCGCCAAAATCCTCTGGCGATGACGTGTCGCGCCATCGCCGTGATTATGACGCGGCGACGTGCACGACGCTGTCATATAAGGAATTCCACGCATGCGTCAAATCATTACGACGCATGCGGGGGATCCCTTCGGATGGATGGATTCGGTGAGTCTGTACAGACCAGCGGATCCATCCGTTGGGATGGATTCCAGCAGATGGATTTGTTGTGCATGTCAGCGAATATCCGATCTGCTGGAATCCATCCCAGGGGAGAAATATCCGCGGATAAAGATCCACTGGCGTGTACACACCATAGGATCTATCCGCTGAAACCCATTTGCTGGGATTTATCTGCGGATGGATTCTATGGTGTGTATGGGGCCTAATGCCGCGTACACACCATCACTTTATGTGATGAAAAAAAATTAAGTTTTTAAAAACGTCACTTTAATTGACTGTGTGTGGGGGAAAACGTTGTTTTATGTCTTGTAAAAAACGACCAAAAAAAATTGAAGCATGCTTCAATTTTATGTGTCGTTTTTCAAAAGTGCACTTTTTACTTCACAGAAATTGACCGTGTGTAGCAAAAAACGTCGTTTTCTAAGACGTTTTTTCATCCACGCATGCCCAGAAGCTACTTATGAAGCAAGCTTCAATGGTAAAACGTGGTGGAACGTAACCTCACTTTGCAAGAACATTGTGAGAAAAACGATGGTGTGTAGGCAACTTCGTCTTTGAAAATTGAAGTTTCAAAAACGTCATTTTTTACTTCACAGAAAGTGTCGTTTTTTTTCATCACATAAAGTGATGGTGTGTATGCGGCATAAGAGTTACAGAGTGAATCTAGTGCTCTCAATCTGATGTTGGCGGCGCTACCTCACATGTGTGGTTTGAACATGGTTTACATATGTGGGCGTGCCCTACGTATGCATTCACCACTGTGCGCAAGCACAGGGGGACAGGGTTGCTTTAAAACTTTTTTATTATTATTTATTTTTTTAAATTTTTTACACTGTTCCTTTAAAAAAACATTTTTGGATCAGATTTATTCCTATCACAAGGAACGTAAACATCCCTTGTGATAGAAATAAGCAGTGACAAGTCCTGTTAATGGAGATATCTGGGGTTAATAAGACCCTACATCTCTCCTCTACAATGTAAAGCATTAGATTTTAAAAACATGGCCTTGTTTACATTGGGCCAGAACCAGAAGTGATATCATAACATTGCTCTGGTGCTCTTAGATGATAGAGATGAGCAGAGGCCATCTTTACCCTGCTCATCTCTGTTACCAGCAGCTGCAACCGCAATCGGTTCTCGGGGCTACAGATCATCCAGGTAAGCCATGTCAACCCCCGAGACGCAGCAAGAGGGAGGGTGACCACCCCTACGCTTCTAAAAGTGATCCAGTGGTGAATCTGCCGCTCTGACCACCTTTGTTGGTTAGAGAATCACCAGCTGATATAAGCAATACCAAGGTTATGGCATATTGCTGCAGCAATAACCCAAGTTTCGAAAAAGAAAAATGACCTAAGGGCGAGTCATGGACTTTGCGGGCACTGTAGGCTAGTAAAGATCTTTACTAGCCTACAGTGCCCGCAAAGTCCATGACTCACCCTTAGGTCATTTTTCTTTTTCGAATTTATCCAGGACGTGGCACACGCAACACTATCATGCATCCACATGCCCACTACATGTGAGGATGCATTAAAATCCTCTCTTTTTTGAATAACCCAAGTTTGTCTATGGCCAGGTCGGGAAGTAGTTAATTCATTACTAACGGATGCTTCCATCTAATGCTTTTCTCTCAGGTATTTTCCCTAAGGATAACTACATCAACAAATGCAAGAACTATAAGGAAAACTATTTCTGCATGAACAAACAAATAACATTTCCTAAACATCTAGGAAATTCATCTTTTTTTGTCAGCAAAACCCTGAGCGGCTGGATTCTTTATTCAATGTATGACATTTAAACATGCTGAACTTCATTATGCACAATTTTATCTGCTAATTAGACCTGATACAGCGTATTTAATATTAATGTTTGGGGATCTGTGGTGCACAATACAAATCCGTACATGTGCTCAGGTACTATCATTTTCAAATGTATAACATGCTAAAACCTGTGTCAGTATCATCTATGTGCCCCTCTACTATATATAAGTATATATATACTGTATAATCATGTTAAACATTTTAATATGAGATTATAAGCAGGAAGGAATCAAACTTACAGCTTGCATTTTATTAGGTGTTCATAATGATGTTTCCCTAGCACAATTTAAAATCCCATTTCATTCTATAGTTAATTGGATATACCAGCCTAGCTTCACCTTAATCATTTCTGATAGAATCTGTATTGATCAAGAAACAGAAAAAAACACCAAGCAAAGATGGGAAGCCGAGATTTCATAGTGTAGATTGACA
This sequence comes from Rana temporaria, assembly GCF_905171775.1. NCBI lineage: Eukaryota > Metazoa > Chordata > Amphibia > Anura > Ranidae > Rana > Rana temporaria. The sequence continues at coordinate 162,886,586 of NC_053490.1, forward strand.
GCTGTAGCATGGAACTGTTCACAAAGTCTGAAAAATGCCACTAAAGTATTACATTTATATAGACAACCAAGGGATATATTTAATCTCATTCTTTTATTACACACTAAAATTATTTGCTATAATACAGCTAAATACTATACAAGTAATATTTTGTAATTGTCATTTTACACAAAATAACTTGATGTAATAATAATAATAATAATAATTACTGTTCTTTGATAGCTGTAACATCTTTTTGTTTAGCTGTGAAGATCGTAAACAATATCTTGGACTAAATTCATTATTTCCTGTAAAGCAGTGTAATTAGTCAAGTAATTTTTTGCAATCCCATCAAATACAAATTTTTTATGCCAGTTACCAGACTCTGCATTCAATGGGCCAGATTCACGATGGACTTACGACGGCGTATCTCCACGTACGCCGTCACGAGTCCGAATCCGAGCCGTCGTATCTATGCGCCTGATTCATAGAATCAGTTACGCATAGATTTGAGGAAGATACGAGCGGCGTAAGTCTCCTACGTCGTCGTATCTTGAGGTGCATATTTACGCTGGCTGCTAGGTGGCGCTTCCGTTGATTTCTGTGTCGAATATATAAATTAGGTAGATACGCCGATTCACGAACGTACTTGTAATTTAGTGAAAAGAAGAAAACACATATTTAAAGTTATTAAAACCTGTAGCCCTCAGTGTAAAGCTTATGATGTCCCTGTTCAGGAGTCTTTCACTGCCTACAAATTTAAAGCAAATAGTAGTAGATGTCAGTATTCAGTAACAGACATTTTACTCTACAAGTTCTAATTACTTTGGTTCATAACAAGCCAGAGGGTGTTTTCATACACATGTAATTGTGCAGCACCTGCACAGAAGATATGTCTGTTATCACCAGGCCTTTTAGCAGCATGTCTACTGTCAGCTTCTCCTAGTAATATGTATTTAGCAATACAAGTAGACAATAATTCCACTTTTTACAATACATATTGCTGATAACAGGAGATTAATATTATGTTTTATAAAAAGCCTGACATTATTTCCTCTTGTCAGAGCTGCCCCATTGATGACTAGTACATTAAATACTGGTGGACCATATTCAAAAAGTATGAGTTTATTGAAGCAGAAGCACAGAGATCCTTTCATTACATGTTTCTAAAGCCTCATACAACCGATTTATTTTATTTTTTTCATTGAACTGTGGGTATAGAATTGGGTATATGGGATTGTATGATATTATTATTGTTATTATTGTTTTTTTTTATGGTTGAACTGGATAGACTTGTGTCTTTTTTCAGCCTGACTAACTATGTAACTATGTAACCCAGCAGGGCTGGGAGCCACTGTAATAACTATTCAATGATACCACAGCAATCCCCCTGCTGTTCTATTGTGATGCCCCCCACAAGAACACTCCTGTTAGCACTCTCAGCCATTGGCTGAGAGTGCTGATTAGGAGCCATCGGCAGACCTTTTTCGGTCATGCCAACTGACTCCAGTACACACGAATGTTGGACAGTTTCTATTGAACCAGCTGATGCCATCTGATATTCAACCCATGTGTACTAGGCTTTAGGAAATGTTTCCTTTCTAGCAAGCCCTTAGTAGAACAGCGAGCAGCACTGTAGTGACATTGCCAAATCTCACTACAAATCTTGTGAGACTAGCAGTCAGAGACAGCAGTGTCTTGTGGAACCAAACCTATTGATTTGTTGTATTTCAAAACAGCTACAGTACATTTAAGGCATGCTGTGAATGATAATTGTTACAGTTTCATGTGCTCTCAACCAACCTGTCAACCAATCAAATGGCTGGTGTCCTAAATGATCACATGTGAAGCACCATGGCAGATATAGCTAAGATGGCAACTTCCTTGACTGTAAAGGATAAGAGGGTTTAGTTTTGCTTTTAAAAATTTCACACACAAGATATCCATATTTGAGTATAGTGGCACTCTAATATGGTTACATGTTCACTAAAAAAGCCCCTAATTGGCCCCTAATTGGCATACATCTACACCTTTTATTATAGGTGTTGTTTCTATGGTCATGTGATATTAAAGGTCCTCTTAGGCCCTGTACACACGGGCGGATATCCGATGAAAACGGTCCGCCGGACCGTTTCCATCGGATATGTCCGCTGGCGGATTTTGATCTGATGGCTGTACACACCATCAGATCAAAATCCCCGCGGAAAACATCCGCGGTGACGTGGCCGCGCCGTCGCCGCGACGATGACGCGGCGACGTGCACGACCCAGGAAAGGTAAATACTTCCACGCATGCGTCAAATCATTTCGACGCATGCGAGGGATGGGGATCGGACGGACTTATCCGGTGAGTCTGTACAGACGACCGGATAAGTCCGAAGGACAGGTTTCCGGCGGATAAATTTCTTAGCATGCTAAGAAATTTTTATCCGCTGGAAAACCGTCGGCTGGACAAATGTCCGCTTGAAAATGTCCGCTAGGCCCTACACACGACCGGATCTATCTGCTGGAACTGATCCGCGGATAAATCCCGGCGGACAGATCCGGTCGTGTGTACGGGGCCTTAATCTTCTTTTAGTTTGGCAGATCCTAAATTCTGCAGAGAGCAGTGTAATGACTTGGAACTGCTCTCTTATGCATTTTCCGGTGTATCCAGGGTAGGCCCTTGATAACCCAAGCTTACAAGAAGTTAGCTGGGCATCATTCAACCAAGAAGAGCTGAATCTGTGAACAGGTGGGTCTGCAGTGGACAACATGAAAGAGGTGGTTAGTATAGTAACCAGAGCTACTTTTTTATTTTAAAGGGTTGCTAGGAAGTGAACTTTTTTGCCTATGTTTTAGAAGTAAGTGAATATTTGAAATATGAAATTAAGAATATGTTGAGGTTAAAGGTCATGGCAAGTGATAAGGGTTACATTTTAGGATTAAGAGGTAAAGGCTGCTTAAGGTTAAAATGAACCCTAACAATAAAGTATCCCTTTTATTTATTTTGTTGTCTGTTAAATATAACACTGAAAGCATTTTATTATATCCATTAAAGAAAAAAGAAAAAAACAACCGGTTGATCTTGTCAACTGTCCTGTGCACACTTCCTGTGTTATCTTAAAGGGTTTAGGGCCAGATTCACAAAGGAGATACGATGGAGTATCTCAGATACTCTGTTGTATCTCTCAGAGTATCTATGCGACTGATTCATAGAATCAGTTACGCATAGATGGCCCTAAGATCCGACAGGTGTAATTGTTTTACACTGTCGGATCTTAGGATGCAGTACCATGGCCGCCGCTGGGGGGAGTTTGCATCGTAAACCAGCGTCGGGTATGCAAATTGGGAGTTACGGCGGGCGATCCACGACGGTTTTTCGCGTTCGCTATGTCGCTGCTAGTCTAGTTTCCCGTCGCAAAGTTTTAGCTGCCCTAACTTTACACAGCCCATGTTAAAGTATGGCTGTCGTTCCCGCGTCAAAATTCAATTATTATTTTTTTGCGTAAGACGTCCGGGAATACGGAAGTACGCTACGCACGTCACCGTTTGGAAAAATTACATCACTTCGCGCAAAGCACGGCGGGAATTTCGAAACGGAGCATGCGCAGTAGGTCCGGCGCGGGAGCGTGCCTAATTTAAATGGCACACGCCTCTTTTAATTACGCGGGCTTACGCCGGAGGCCGCCGGCGTAGGTTTTCATTGCAAGTGCTTTGTGAATCAGGCACTTGCGATGAAAACTTGCGGCGGTGTAACGTATCTACGATACGTTACGCCGCCGCACTTCTACGTGAATCTGGCCCTTAGTTCTTATCTTGGGGTTACAGAATTATTAGCATCTATGATGAACAGATGCAAAGCGTGGGAGTGGTTGAGTTGTTTAGCAAAAGACAACTGGGCAGGGCTGACAATCTACTAAATGATTTGTTGTCAGTTCACAAAAGGACTTAAAAGCTGAGTGCATTTCTAGCAGATCAATGGGTACTGTTCTTGAATGATCTTTAAATGTATACACCACAGGGAAATGTGTATAGTATGTATTACATAGCACATGTTTTTATTTTTTTATTATTTGCCGTGACATAAGACTTTCAATTTTTAGGGCTATGGTGAGCACATGCCTAAAGTGGTTGTAAACCCTTACATATACCCAGTGAAGTGACTAGCCTCAGGTACTACACAGAGATGAAACAAATCCTCCTACATAAGTTGTACCTGTTTATCGTTGGTATTCTCTTCTCTACATCCAGTTAGGAATGGATAGAGCTTGTCTGAGGCCTCATACACACGGACGGACTGTCCGCTCGGAGATTTCTGTCTGATGGTTGTACACACCATCAGACAGAAATCCGCGTGGACACGATACGCGGTGACGTGGCCGCGCCGTCGCCACGACGATGACGCGGCGACGTGCGCGGACCTGGAAGGTCAATGCTTCCACGCATGCGTCGAATCACTTCAACGCATGTGAGGGCTTTCGGCCGAGCAGACATGTCTGGTGAGTCTGTACAGACGACCGAACATGTCCGACGGACAGGCTTCCAGCGGACATGTTTCTTAGAATGCTAAGAAACATTTGTCCGCTGGAAACCTGTCTGATCCGCCGAAATTTTTTTCCGGTCGGACGTACAGACGACCGAACATGTCCGCTGAAACTGGTCTGCCAGAAGAGATTTATGCCGATAGCAGAGGAATAAAGCATCAGACAAAAATGACACCTAATGCTCTTAACTGAGATAAGTACACACTATAGAAGGATATGATTTGTTCATATTTCATGTCCGAGGTTTAATCATTTTAAGCTTTCGGAACAGTTTTAAGTACAGATATGAATACACTAAAGGTACTAATCAGACCTCACCACTGCAGGGTTAAAACTTGCAGGTTACAGTAGCCTGGAATTCAGGGCTCCCACTCTGCAGGAACAAAAATCTAGAAAAAATGCAGATGCCACTTAATGCTTCCATTACAATGCTGGATCCTGCTTGTCACTCTTGATGGACTGACAGGTTCACTAGGAGTGAACTGAGAGCTACTAGCAAACGCAGTTTTCATTATCCCTTTTTTCTTTAACCTGAAACTCATATTCAAACATCTTTTTTTTTTTACCAGCTTTGGTCAGGGCAGTCTAATGGAAAGATTTCTCCTTAGAACCTGTTCTGGAGATACAACAGGAAGCGAGATTCTCCAGCCTTGAACAGTCAGCAATGAAAATAGAAGTTTACTATAGTTTGTATATCTCTCCAAATAAATTCTGCAATGTAACACAAAATTTCTTGTTAATGCAACCATGTTGAATAGTTATCTTTACCTTCCAGAGTTCTGACTTCTGGGCAGCTTTCTGTAAAATTGTATAGTTACATAATTGGTACCGAAACCTGATTTTTATGTAAAGAGTGAACTGCTGCATGCCCAAGAACAATATTGGTGACAGATGCCCTTCAAGTATTCATCTTTGCATTTTTGACTCCTTCTTTATAATGCAATCATCAGCTGACATTTTAAATGACTCTTGAGTGTGTCCAAATCTTCTTTTATTATTGTACAATCATGAATGCAATCAGTATCTTTTCATTGCCCTGCCTATTAAATGCTGCATCTAGTAAACGACTCAGATTTTTTTGCTACAAGGCAAATCAGTGGTTCAAGCTTTTCTGTTTAATGTGCGTGTTCTGTACTAGTGACCCAAAAAATTTAGGTCTAATAAATTGACTTTAATGGTTTTCTTACTCACTTACTCACTGAAATGTTTTCAATTTAATTGGGTTTACTACCCCATTGCTGAACTACATTGAAAAGTTCAAAGCACGGATGCTAATAGTTTCCTTCTAATTAGTGCATAATGAACAAAGGTCTGATAGAGCAATTTAAGAGGTTGAACTTTAAATATGTAACCCTTTTTAGAAATAATACACATTAAAAACTGCAGTTCTGACAAGTATTTGGAAAGCTAATGCACAAATAAAATTGACCTGTACTGTACATGCTAGACACTGGCTTGGGTAAACTTTTATGCTGTAAGCAGTTACTCTTTATGTTGTCTCTGTAAAGGAGCGCATGACTTATTACTCACCTGCTTATATAGATAAAGGACACTAATATACTGTGGGCCAGATTCTCATAGAAGAGCGCATCTTTGTTCCGGCGTAGCGTATCCTATTTACGCTACGCCTCCGCAACTTAGACGGGCAAGTGCAGTATTCTCAAAGCACTTGCTCCGTAAGTTGCGGCGGCGTAGCGTAAATAGGTCGGCGAAAGCCCGCCTAATTAAAATGTGGAACAGGGGGGCGTGTTTTATGTAAATAACTTGTGACCCGACGTGTTTGATGTTTTTCACGAACGGCGCATGCACCCTCCGTGGAATATCCCAGTGTGCATTGCTCCAAAGTACGCCGCAAGGACGTATTGGTTTAGACGTGAATGTAAATTACGTCCAGCCCCATTCACGAACGACTTACACAAACAACGTAAAATTTTCAAAATTCAACGCGGGAACAAAGTCCATACTTAACATTGGTACGCCGCATATACGCCTCCATATAGCAGGGGCAACTTTACGCCGGGAAAAGCCTAACGTACACGGCGTATCTGTACTGCGTCGGCCGGGCGTACGTTTGTGAATTCCCGTAACTATCTGATTTACATATTTCTAGGTGTAAATCAGCGTACACGCCCCTAGCGGCCAGCGTAAATATGCAGTTAAGATCCGACGGCGTAAGAGACTTACGCCGGTCGGATCTAATAGAAATCTATGCGTAACTGATTCTAAGAATCAGGCGCATAGATACGACCGTTTAGACTCAGAGATACGACGGCGTATCTGGAGATACGCTGTCGCATCTCCTTTGAGAATCTGGCCCAGTATATCCAAAAGTAGGGATGATTTAATATAAACATATTGTAAGTAATCTTGAGAGGAAAAGGAACAACTTCAGTTATAGTTGTGTATAGGGAGACTATAATGGTTTTGGGGGCATTTTATTACATTTATGTTTTTAAATATTTTAAATGGATGCTTATATCTTTAATATAAAACATTTATTTTACATAAAAACATATATTATAGAATGCAGTCACAGATTTTGCAGCGCATCATGGTTTTTCTTAAAGTGGATGTAAACCTGATTTATGAAATCTGACCTGCGCACATATATTTGTAGTGTTTACTTACCTCTCCCCAAAGCCCTAAGTCCTGTTTATTTCTGCTGCTCTGTTCTCCTGCTATCAGCATGATAACTTCTGATAAGTTCCCAGACAACTTAGATAAAACCAGCCAGAAATTTGTGTCGGGTGGGTGCTATAAATAGATTAGCAGAGAGTTGGTCTACTCACAGCACAGCTCTGTACATTCCTTCCTTCCTCTCCATGTGTGGAATGGGGGGGGGTGTTTGCCTTTCCTCCAGCTGTCACACAGTGCCAAAACTCCACTCCCAGTTCTGAACAGGAAGACAAATTTCTAACACGATGTGCACTTTCTAAAATATCTAGCAAGTTGAAGACAGCAGATGTACAGTACATGTAAAACTTATGTAGGGAGGTTTGTTTCATCTCTATATATCATCTGAGGCTGTTCACTTCACTGGGTATATGTGAGGGTTTACATACACTTTAAGGAGAACATTTTGCCTTTCAGATTGTAAGGCCTCATTTATATGTGTTTTTGCCCATGCGAGGGCCATGTCTGCCTGCATGGGGATGCACAGGTATCCTGTGCATCCCTGTACACTTAGTCCAATTCCTGTCAATTGGAATGCAGCCCATGAATACTGCATCCTAATTGATGTGAATGGGACTGCCTGCATAGGGATACATGGAACACCTTTGTGTTCCAATGCAGGCAAACACGACCCTCACATACTATAGGCGTATGTTTAAGTAGACCTATGTAAACATGGCCTAAGCCAGTCTGCTGAAACTGGAGCTGACAAAGCAGATAGTGGTGGTGGTGGGTGGGAGAGAAATCATCAATCCTCTAACTTGTGTGTGATCTTAGCTTCAACTATTGAGCTCTGTAAGAGATGATACCGCTCTAAAAACTTCTGATCCCTTGGCTTTGCGTCGGTCCCACTAAACCAAAAGGGTGCTGGCTATGCAAAGGTGCATTGGATAGAAGAAGATCCTGGACTGCCGCACTCCTTAAAACGATGTCTTTATTGTACAAATGAAATCCAAAAAACAACCAAACTGATGCAGTCAAAATTAAGTGAACAACAGGAAAAAGGTGGCTGACATGTTTCACATCATGTGATGCTTACTCATAGCTGACTGCATCACTTTGGTTGTTTTTTGGATTTAATTTGTACAATAAAGACATTGTTTTATGGAGTGTGGCAGTCCAGGATCTTCTTATATCCTATTGAGCTCTGTAAACAACAAGTATTTTCAGCACAGCAGCTGCTGATTAACCTGCTTAAGTTGCCTAACAACAAAATCTATGGCCCGGATTCAGAGAGATCGGTGCATCTTTAGATAGGCGTAGCGCATGTCATATGCGCTACGCCGACGTAACAGTGAGAGGCAAGCTGAGTATTCACAAAGCACTTGCTCCCACATTTATGCCGGCGTAACGTAAATGGGCCAGCGTAAGCCCGCATAATTTAAAGTGGCAAGGCAGTGGGCGTGTTGTATTATAATGAAGCGTGACCCCATGTGAATGCATGGCCGAACGAACGGCGAATGCGCGCCTGCTCAGAATCACGTCGCAAATACTCCCTAAGATACGACGGCTCAATGTGTACGACTTGAACCTAACTTACGCCCAGCCCCATTCACGTACGACTTACGTAAACGACGTAAAATCCGACGGCACTTCCGACGTCCATACCCTAAACGACTTAGACCAGCTTTTTGGTGGTTTAACTTTACGCCGAAAAAACGCCTTACGTAAACGACGTAGATTACAGCGATGGGCGCAAGTACGTTTGTGAATCGGCGTATCTAGCTCATTTACATATTCGATGCGTAAATCAACGGAAGCACCCCTTGCGGCCAGCGTAAATATGCACCCAAGATACGACGACGTAGGAGACTTACATCGGTCGTATCTTGGCAAAATTCAGGCGTATCTCATTTAAAGAATCCGCGCATAGATACGACGGCGCACATTTGGACTTACGACGGCGTATCTGGAGATACGTCATCGTAAGTCATTGTGAATCCGGGCCTATGTGTTTACATACTTAGAAACATGTGTGTTTATACATTGGATAATTCACAACTTTCCATAAAATAAATAAATGTGGATATTATATTTTAATCACATGTAATGTCATTTATTATAGAACTAAATGTTTGTACTATATTATAAATATTATGCTTTACCACAATATAAAACAGGACTACCGTTTTTTTATTTATAGACCATTGAAGATTTTTAACCACTTAAGGACCACCCCATGTACATATACGTCCACAATATGGCACGTACAGGCACATGGGCGTATAGGTACGTCCTCGCCTATTAGCGGGTGGGGGGTCCGATCGGGACCCCCCCCGCTACATGCGGAGGTCGGGTCCGCTCGGGGAGCGATCCGGGACCACGGCGCGGCTATTTGTTTATAGCCGCTCCGTCGCGATCGCTCCCCGGAGCTGAAGAACGAGGAGAGCCGTGTGTAAACACGGCTTCCCCGTCCTTCACTATGGCGGCGCATCGATCGCGTCATTCCCTTTATAGGGAAGACACGATCGATGACGTCATTCCTACAGCCACACCCCCAAACAGTTGTAAACACATACTAGGTGCACCCTAACTCCTACAGCGCCACCTGTGGTTAACTCCCAAACTGCAACTGTCATTTTCACAATAAAGAATGCAATTTAAATGCATTTTTTGCTGTGAAAATGACAATGGTCCCAAAAATGTGTCAAAATTGTCCGAAGTGTCCGCCATAATGTCGCAGTCACGAAAAAAATTGCTGATCGCCGCCATTAGTAGTAAAAAAAAAATAAAAAATAAAAATGCAATAAAACTATCCCCTATTTTGTAAACACTATAAATTTTGCGCAAACCAATCGATAAACGCTTATTGCGATTTTTTTTACTAAAAATAGGTAGAAGAATACGTATCGGCCTAAACTGAGGAAAAAAAATGTTTTTATATATGTTTTTGGGGGATATTTATTACAGCAAAAAGTAAAAAATATTGCTTTTTTTTCAAAATTGTCGCTCTATTTTTGTTTATAGCGCAAAAACTAAAAACCGCAGATGTGATCAAATACCACCAAAAGAAAGCTCTATTTGTGGGGAAAAAAGGACGCCAATTTTGTTTGGGAGCCACGTCGCACGACCGCGCAATTGTCTGTTAAAGCCACGCAGTCCCGAACTGTAAAAACACCTTGGGTCTTTAGGCTGCATATTGGTCCGGGGCTTAAGTGGTTAAACAATACAGAAGACGGTAGTTACAATTTTTTAGCACTATTCAGCATTGTTCATTAAGATAATAACAATACATAAGGACCAACTTTGTATAAATAAAAAATCAAGGAATGGCACTGTAAAGAAATAACAACAATTTGCACACTAATGCCCCGTACACACCATCACTTTATGTGATGAAAAAAAATGACGTTTTTAAAAACGTCACTTTAATTGACTGTGTGTGGGGGAAAACGTCGTTTTATGTCTTGTAAAAAACGACCAAAAAAAATTGAAGCATGCTTCAATTTTATGTGTCGTTTTTCAAAAGTGCACTTTTTACTTCACAGAAATTGACCGTGTGTAGCAAAAAACGTCGTTTTCTAAGACGTTTTTTCATCCGCGCATGCCCAGAAGCTACTTATGAAGCAAGCTTCAATGGAAAAAGTGGTGAGAACGTAACCTCACTTTGCAAGATCATTGTGAGAAAAACGATGGTGTGTAGGCAACTTCGTCTTTGAAAATTGAAGTTTCAAAAACGTCATTTTTTACTTCACAGAAAGTGTCGTTTTTTTTCATCACATAAAGTGATGGTGTGTACGCGGCATTAGTGTTGTGCAGATTGGCTGGTAAAACTTCTAGAAAGCATACATAAGATATTCACAAAATCTAAAATTATCTTGAAAGAAAATGGAGAGGTCACTATTTGAAATGTTTGTCAGCAGGAAATCTCACTGTAATTATGATTAGAAACATAGCAGGAAGTTCACTGAGCACTTCTCATTATTCTATAGATTTAGGTGTCACATGTGTAAAGTCCCTGACAGCGTGGAAGTGCAGAAGCTAGCTGGGGTCTTACCAGTTACTGTAGTTCTACAACAACCAAAATGATAATTTAACCATTTCCACTTATTAAGTTTAAATTGCTCCTACTTCCAGGTCCAGCAACATTTTAAAATGTTGAAATAAAAGAAGATTCTTAGAATTTCATATCCTAAAGTGTAAATGAGATGAAGAAAATGTAACATTTGTACTGTACACTTCAAATGGTTATTATATGCATACATATGCATACAAGCCCCTATATTTTTTATCTGCTGCATATTATTAGCATAGAATGTTTGAGGTGATCACACTTTGCATTTAGGTAAATCAGACCAGAGACCATACTACTTAAACAAAAACAAACCTCATGGTAAAGTATATACAGTAAGTCTGAGACAGTCCTTAATTTATTATACTGTATGCATTTAGGCCCAGATTCACAAAAGAGATACGACGGCGTATCTCCTGATATGCCGTCGTATCTCTGTTTTAGGGTCTTCTTAACTATGCGACTGATTCATAGAATCAGTTACGCATAGTTAGCCCTAAGATCTGACAGGTGTAATTGTTTTACACTGTCGGATCTTAGGATGCAATACCGCGGCTGCCGCTGGGGGGAGTTTGCGTCGTAAACCAGCGTCGGGTATGCAAATTAGTAGTTACGGCGATCCACGACGGTTTTTCACGTTCGCTACGTCACTGCTAGTCTATTTTTTCCCGCCGCAAAGTTAGTCGTCGTTTTAGGTGCCCTAACTTTACACAGCACACGTATGTGCTGTATAAAGTATGGCCGTCGTTCCCGCGTCGAAATTTAAAAATGTTTCCTTCTTGCGTAAGACGTCTGGGAATACGGAAGTATGCTACGCACATCGCCGTTCGAAAGAATGACGTCACTTCGCGCAAAGCACGGCGGGAAATTCAAAAGGGAGCATGCGCAGTAGGTCCGGCGCGGGAGCGCGCCTAATTTAAATGGCACACGCCCCTTTGAATTACGCGGGCGGCGTAAGTTTTCTCGCAAGTGCTTTGTGAATCAGGCACTTGCGATGAAAACTTGCGGCGGTGTAACGTATCTACGATACGTTACGCCGCAGCAATTCTACGTGAATCTGGCCCTACATTCCAAAATGTCATGAGAACAAGAAAAAAATAATGTTTTTGGCAAGGGTCTATTCAGGTCCTACAGTGATGACAGCAAATATTAGATAAAACAATAATTGGTATTTGTAAAAGTGCATTTTTTTTTAACTTGGCCATTTAAAATGTCGTAAAAACAATAGCAAACAGGATCATAAAAACATCACATGGTGGTGGGGGGAGCAGACAGACCAGTGTGTCCTATAAAGAGAGGTGGGAGCGGGGGCGGGTCATAGCTGTGATCCTGCTGAAAGCAATGGAAGTTACCACTGTCCACCCCTTAAAGCAGCAGGAGAGAGGCCCCCACCCCCCTTTTTCTTTGCTTGTTGATTTGTCTTTTTCTTAGGTGTGTGCATGTGTACATGTACTTGTTTCTACTTGAATGTATTTTGTTTTGGATGACAGAAAAGTGCCTTTTCTTTTGTCTTCTGGTTTACACTTATGTACAATGTGCTTGTATATTTATTCTGTAGTAGGTATTATTGGCATAGCAAGCTGTGTCTGTTTGCTGATTGAGATGGCAGTGAAAAGGCTGTTGGAGTGGCGCATTGTGGAGGGTATTGATGAGGTGCAAAAAGTGGTCAGCTTATCAGTCCCACTAACAGCAAGAGAATGAGAAATGTTTTTGTTTTTTAGATATGCCAGTTATATTTTAACATGTATTGCAGGTTTTTGGAACAGCTGAAGACTTGGTAAGCTCTTGAACCAAAATAAGCAGTTAAGGGCAATATTTGTGTCAAGAATATATAAGTCTGTGGTTTTGGCATAATCAAGAAATTATTGGCTTGTATCAGATCAACCAAAAACATAAATTATTTTATTATTTTTTTATTTTTATGGTTTGGACATCAATATTATATATATATATATATATATATATATATATATATATATATATATATATATATATATATATATATATATATATATATATATATATATATATATATATATATATATATATATATATATATATATATATATATATATATATATACATAAAATATATATCAGTCCAAAGTGAAACGTGTGTAAGTGTTGTTTGTGGTGTAAGCCCAATGGGGGGGGATTTGTGGTTCTTAATGGAGTAAAGATGACCACTACATTAGTCATGGTAAATGTTCCAATTCCGCATCAAGTTGTGTAATTTTTACTCAGCTCACACATAGGAGTACACTAATAGCCTGCAGTTCACATAATGTGATATTTGCATCCTCAGGAGATGCACTGCGTATTAAATTATAATGTACAGTTTCCAATGCATGAAATGTCCAGATTCCAGCAAATGCATGGTGGGGAGGTCACTGGAAGATCCTACAGGGATTTCATCCACTCCTTTAATATGTTACCATAGCTTTTAAATGTATGGTTTTGAACAATAAGATAAAGTATGATAAGTATAAAACAGCATTTATATGATACTAGATAATTGGTTTGTAGATTCTGTAAAACAGGGGTTATTAAATCTGAACATTTGCTGGGTAATACTGGAGATGCCAAACCTTTTACTAGTTGATTGGGTAATATTTGTGATATAAATAAAGATTTTTAGTCAAACACTTAGATTTGTATGAGGTACTGCATCACCCATCTTTACCCCTTCCAAAACACATTTTGTCAACCCTCACATCTTCAGGATCTGTCCAGAGATACTGATGAGGGTAATATATCTACTCTGTGAAAATAGGTCATTACCATTAGTGATGGACGAACATCTGACGGGACGGTTCGCGAACAATAACCGCAAACTTTCGCAAATGTCTGCGAACCGCAAGTTCGCGGCGGGCCCCATTTACTTTAATGGCAGGCGAATTTTAAAAACCTGCAGGTCATATTTGCAGCCACAAAATACTTACTAGCTATGCACAAATAGTCCCACAACATGGACACTGACCTACAGTACCTGCCGCCGAGAATGTGTTTTTAGCACGACAGCATCGCGCTGATTCTCGGCGACAGGGTGCCGACATCTCGCACTCACTTGAATGGTGACAGCACATTCCAGCAAGCGCGTCATAGAAGCGACGGGAGATCCGACTTGGATTCCCGCCAATTCTACACGTGTGCGGCGTTTGTTATGAATCCTGAGGGGGAAGTCCCCGCCGGATTTTAAATAAAAATCCGGCATGGGTTCCCCCCTCAGGAGCATACCGGGCCCTTAGGTCTGTTATGGGTTGTAAGGAGAGCCCCCCCTACGCCGAAAAAATGGCGTAGGGGGTCCCCCTACAATCCATACCAGACCCGTATCCAAAGCACGCTACCCGGCCGGCCAGGAAAGGAGTGGGGACGAGCGAGCGCCCCCCCCCCCTCCTGAGCCGTACCAGGCTGCATGCCCTCAACATGGGGGGGTTGGGTGCTCTGGGGCAGGGGGGTGCACTGCGGGGCCCCCCCACCCCAGAGCACCCTGTCCCCATGTTGATGAGGACAGGGCCCCTTCCCGACAACCCTGGCCGTTGGTTGTATGCGGGCGGGAGGCTTATCGGAATCTGGGAGCCCCCTTTAATAAGGGGGCCCCCAGATACCCGACCCCCACCCTAAGTGAATGGATATCGGACCTATATAGGCCTCACAGTCCCATCATGCTCTGTACCTACCCATGTGATACCTACCCACGTGGGTAGGTATCACATGGGTAGGTACAGAGCATGATGGGACTGTGAGGCCTATATAGGTCCGATGCAAGCCGCGCACCCGTCATTTCAGCAAGAAGAGCCGGCGTGTCAACATCGGGAGAAGAGAAGAAGATGACGTCACAGCCCGGAAGAAGAAGAATACGTCACAGCACGGAAGAAGAAGATAGATGTTCAGCGCTGAAGGAGAAGGCACCGGACAGCTGGAGGAAGAACCGGGGTGCGCCGAGTCAACAGCGGAGAGCGGCGAACATAGCAGAAGACCCCCGGAGAGTGAAGAAGACCCCCCGGATAGCCGAAGAAGACCCCCCGGATAGCGGAAGAAGAAGCACACCACCCCCCGCCGAAGACGTCGGAGGAAACCCGCCGAGGAGTGGGCGCTTTTATAAAAGCGACCCCCCCCGGCGGTGGAAGAGAACCGGACGGCGGCGAAGAGCGGCCCCCACCCGAAGACGTCAAAGAAGAAGCCCCCCCTGGTAAACAGAGCTAAAGAAGACAGGGGGCGGCCTCCAGAGCAGACTAATAAATTATTTTAAAAACTCTTGTGTTGTGTTTATTGACTTTAACATTTTTCCTCCAGGTGAATGGGTAGGGGTACGATGTACCCCATATCCATTCACTTAGGGTGGGGGGCCGGTATCTGGGGGCCCCCTTATTAAAGGGGGCTCCCAGATTCCGATAAGCCTCCCGCCCGCATACCCCGACAACCAACGGCCAGGGTTGTTGGGAAGGGGCCCTGTCCTCATCAACATGGGGACAGGGTGCTCTGGGGTGGGGGGGCCCCGCAGTGCGCCCCCCTGCCCCAGAGCACCCAACCCCCCCATGTTGAGGGCATGCAGCCTGGTACGGCTCAGGAGGGGGGGGGGGGGGGCGCTCGCTCGTCCCCACTCCTTTCCTGGCCGGCCGGGTAGCATGCTTTGGATACGGGTCTGGTATGGATTGTAGGGGGACCCCCTACGCCGTTTTTTCGGCGTAGGGGGGGCTCTCCTTACAACCCATAACAGACCTAAGGGCCCGGTATGCTCCTGAGGGGGGAACCCATGCCGGATTTTTATTTAAAATCCGGACTTCCCCCTCAGGATTCATAACAAACGCCGCACACGTGTAGAATTGGCGGAAATCCAAGTCAGATCTCCCGTCGCTTCTATGACGGCTTTGTCTCTATCGCGGCAAGCCAGCTCGGCGCTGGCTCACGCGATGGGGCTCGTAGGTGCTCAATCTCGCCGAGAAAGGGAGCGAGATTGACACAATATCACGTGCACCTACTGTACCAGAAGTATTAAGTGAAAATATGGATACATAAGTAAGTGCCGGCCATTACAGGCCCCAAAAATTAGCCGACAGGTGTTCACCTGACAGCAAACAACTTTGTATTCTGTGGCTGGAGGTACATTAAGCTATTCACCGGATACAGAAATAAGTGTCGGCCATTACAGGCCCCAAAAATTAGCCCACAGGCGTTCACCTGGCAGCAAACAACTTTGTATTCTGTGGCTGGAGGTACATTAAGCTATTCACCGTATACAAAAGTAAGTGTCGGCCATTACAGGCCTCAAAAATTAGCCCACGGCCACAGGCATTCACCTAACAGAAAACAACTTTGTATTCTGTGGCTTGTGGTACAATGGGCATTCACCGGATACAGAAGTAAGTATGCCCCAAAAATTAGCCCACGACCACAGGCGTTCACCTGACAGCAATCAACTTTGTATTTTGTGGCTGGTGGTACAATAGGCATTCACCGGATACAGAAGTAAGTACCGCCCAAAACCTGTCCCTACACTGACAAAAAGTATATGAATGTATTACACCTATATACTGCACAGCAAGTAGTAAACGTATACCAGTAATTTAAAGGACTTTTGTGGACCTTTTAGATAGCTATTTGATTCAGTACAGCCTGTCCCTGCTCCAAACTAGGGATGAGCTTTGTATTCGAGTCAAACTTACGTTCGTCTAGAACATTGTATGTTCGATCGTTCGTTGAATTATAAAAGTTTTGGGCCGTTCGCGCCAAATTCGAGTGGCGTGTCACAGCTCATAATTCACTGCGGCATTGCAGTGCATTGATGGCTGATGATTGGCCAAGCATGCACTATGACCCGCATGCTTGGCCAATCACAGCGTGCAAAAAACGGAGAGCCATAATTGGCCAAAGCCAGGGTGGCTTTGGCCAAATATGGCTCAGGGGGTTTAGTACACGCCCCACACTATATAATGCTGCCTGAAAGTCGGCCTTGTGTAGTGTGTTGGTGGTTTACAGAGAGAGACAGAGAGAGAGAGAGAGTCATTTTTTGGAGTTAGAGCAGGCAGGAAGGCAGGCTAGTCAGTTAGAGTTACAGTGTGTAGAGGATATATATGCATCCCAGGTGTTGTATATATATTTATACACTGTATTGAGTTATTGTGCTAGCTGCAGTATTTTCACATGGTGTACTGTCTGTGTCCTCTGTACAGTGTGCACCTAAAGCTACATCAATAGATTTACTGGTGTTTCTCATATTAATTCCTAAAGGCAGTAGAGCTGCACGATTCTGGGAAAAATGAGAATCACGATTCTTTTGTTTAGAATGAAGATCACGATTCTCAAAAAAATGCATGGTGCTTTTGTTAGCATGCATCTTTGTGATTTTTTTTATTTTATTTACACACACATTTTATATATATATATATATATATATATATATATATATATATATATATATATATATATATATATATATATATATATATATAAATGTGTGTAAATAAAAAAAAATCACAAAAATAAAATGCATGCTAACAAAATGCACCATGCATTTTGGTGCAGCGGCATTAAAAATAACATTTCAAAAAGGCCCATGCACTTTGGTGCTATTGAGGGTGGCAGGCAGTTCATTTTCAAATTAATAGGCTGTTCTGCAGCAAGGCACATATTCTGATGCATCGCATAGATGTGAAGTTGAACCTTTAAAACACAGTCAGGAGGCCGAGGGGCAAAACCCAACTTTTCAAAAAATCATTTGTCATTGGGACAGAAAGTGAGGTGCAATCTTCTGAACAGATGCGCACAGACAGCCAAACAAATGTTACAGGGATGATAACCCCTCTCTATGTTATCCAAAAAGCTTAAAAAATAGATTTTTTGTCTGGAGCTACACTTTAAAAAAGTACCAGTTCAAAATTAGAAACAGATTATACTTAACAACAAACCTACAGTCCCTGTCTTGTTTGCACCGCCTGTATACTGCTGTTCAAAGTATATAGGGCCAAAGGGGCTGGTAATGATCTGGGGGGATGGGGGCGGGGAAATCCATGCTATTTTTCTCAATGATTTTCATCCATATTGCAGACATTACATTAAAGGCGCAAGCAGTTTTAAATTACTTTTTTTCTTATAGTAACACCCAGCAGGTACGATTTTTAAAGGAATTTTTCTTTTTCTTTTTCACTTTAAGCATCATTAAAATCACTGCTCCAGAAAAAACGACTGTTTTTAAAACTTTTTTTTTCCATTAATACATGTTCCCTGGGGCAAGACCCGGGTTCTCAAACCAGTTTTACGACAATAACTTGCATATTAGCCTTTAAAATTAGCACTTTTGAATTCGAACGTTTGAGTCCCATAGACTTCAATGGGGTTCTAAAAGTTTGCACGAACGTTTGGTCCGTTCGAAGGTTCTGGTGTGAACCGAACGGGGGGGGGGGGGTGTTTGGCTCATCCCTACTCCAAACAGCAACCTGCCCCTACACTGAAAAAAAGTATATGAATGTATTACACCTATAAACTGCACAGCAAGTAGTACACCTATATCAGTAATTTAAAGGACTTTTGTGGTTCTTTTAGATAGCTATTTGATTCAATACAGCCTGTCCCTGCTCCAAACAGCAACCTCTCCCTACACTGACAAAAAGCAGAATGTAAGATGGCCACCAGATCAGGTCTATTTATAAGGTGGGGGGTATGTCCATGTGCTGAAATGTCTCAATTGGCTGTCCTGCACCACCTGATGGATGTGTCATGGGTCAAAGTTCTTCTCAATATAAAATGGTGGACCGCCAGGAATATCGGCAGATGTCTGCCTGTTTGGCGGCCCGCAAAACGACCGCCGGGCGAACCACCAGGCCATCTCTAATTACCATCCCCTGAGTTTGTTTAAAGCATTTGTTACACCAACACTTTATATTCCTGAAAAGTGCCTGCTGTACAATGTACTTGTATGAGAAAGTATTCTGTTCTCTTTGTATTGCTTCCTTTGTGTGAAATTCTTGGTGTCCCTGATAATTCTTCTGTTCTCTTATTAAAAACTGATCACACTAAGCAGAAGAACACAGCTCTCTAGCGATGCTGGGAACTCAGCCTCATCTTCCCCAATTATCCTGACATGCCCCTGCTACACAGCTATTCACTGGGAAGCTCAGTGAGCCGCTGCTTCTCCTCCCCCCAGCTCTTTTGCAGCTGAGAACAGAGGTAATGTGATCACGTATAAAAAGGGGGAAAGGGGTATTTATAAAATATATATATATATATATATATATATATATATATATATATATATATATATATATATATATATATATATATATATACAAAAATGTTTTATCTTTAAATTATATTTTAAACTGAATGGGTTGTTTTACAATATGATTATTAACAATCACTGTATTTACATGGGAGAGAAGAAGAACATCACACTCTTTTCTGGGAAACAGTCACATGTGGATTCATCTCACCTTAAAGTGATACTAAAGCTTTGTGGGTTTTATAAAAATAAATAACAAACATGTCATACTTACCTCCACTGTGCAGTTTGTTTTGCACAGAGTGGCCCCGATCCTCCTGTTCTGAGTTCCCGCGGCTCCTCTCAGCAATACCTAACCCCCTCTAAGAAGCTCTCTCCCTAGGTGGTTACCTTGCGGACGTGCTCGGTGTACATAGCCGCTGAGTGCATGACTCCTTGTCATTGGATTTGATTGACAGCAGCAGGAGCCAATGGCTGCACTGCCATCAATCTAACCAATCAACACCGAGACACTGTGGAGAAGAGGACGCCGGGGACATGCACAGCAGGTGAACGGGCTCAGGTAAGAAAAAAGGGGGGCTGGGGGGCCCATGTTTGCCAGGTGTTTTCTCACCTTAATGCATAGGATGCATAGGAACCTTTACAACCCCTTTAAATTGTAGACTAAATGTACTGATTTATTGCACATTACAATACGGACTGAATTTATATATATTGTAATTTTTTTAGCACCTGAACGGATACATTTTATTTTATTTATATATACTGTATAATATACATTATCTACTGCTTTCGATATTTGGCACATGTGGGTAAACGCTCTACATATTTTATTACAATAGATTAGAGTGATTCACATTATAGTCACAGTAAGGACAAGACCTAGGTATACTATTACTTAATTGCAGTAGAGACAAGTCAGGTCTCCAGGCTAGCTCTGCTGTCTGGCAGAGCTATGTAAATCACAGAACTATAGTAGATGAAGAGAAATACAAATCCTTTGGAAGTTAAAAGATCTCTCACATATGCATTTCATCTTTGTATTTACTGTTCACCTGGAATTCAGCCCTAAAGTGGTTGTAAACCTTAGACATGAAATATGAACATAGCATATCCCTCTATAATGTGTACTTGTCTCAATTAAAAGCAACTAACTGTACTTTCTGTCTACTGCTTCATTCCGCTGCTATCTGCATGACGTTTTCCTGACACAGAGAAAAAAAGTGACAGGGAAGAGAGAGACAGCTGATCGACAACCTCAACTCCATTCCTGTGCCCTGTGTGAATGGGGCTTCTCCCTTCTCTAAAATCAGCTCTCAGAGCTTTCCTCTCTGAGCTTGCAGAGTGTATCTTCAGCTCTCCACCCCCTTTTTTCCGACGCCTCAACTTTATAAATTCTGAACTTTGAATGGATATGGAGAAGAGTAGACTGCAGATAACCATGTACAAATTACGTAGGAGGATGTGTTCACTGTGTCTATGGAAGGGTTTACAACCTTTAACATAATAGCCACACAGCATTTAGGATTGTCATGAAAAAGACTGTACTATAACACTTAGCATACATAATCGTAAAAACATTTTGTGTCGGGACTCAATGTGCCAAACCTCTCTGCCAAAAGAATCAAGCCAGAATCAAGCCAAAAGTTATTTCTTATCTCTTATACTGAAGTTTTCTCATCTCCATTGAAAAATTAAAAATGCTGCTGAACACAGTGCCTACTATGGCCTTGAATTACACTATCTACAGAAATAAATTAATGTCTGCATAAGGCATTTTTTCTACTAGTGATGCCAATGTGATATACCAGTCAGGTAACTCAGAGTGAAAAAGATTAGGTACATGACTGGGTGTCATCAATACAGAGTGCAAACAAATAGGCCCAGATTCACGTAGGAGATACGACGGCGTATCTCCATATACGCCGTCGTATCTCTGAGGCCTCGTACACACGACAGAGATTCTCGGCAGAATTCGCCGAGAAACTCGGTCAAAACCCGGATTCTGCCGAGAATCTCTGTCGTCTGTACAGTTTTGGCTCGATGGAGCCGCCGAGGAGCTCGACGAGAAAATAGAGAACATGTTCTCTATTTTCTCGTTGGCCGCGTTGTTCTATAGGAGAAGGCGGCCCGCCGAGCTCTTCGGCGGCTTCATCCCAAAACGAGACGAGGAACTCGACGTGCCAAGCACGTCGAGTTTCTCTGTCGTGTGTACGGGGCCTGAGTCTGAGCCGTCGTATCTTGGCGCCTGATTCAAAGAATCAGATACGCCAGAATTTGTATAAGATATGACCAGCGTAAGTCTCCTATGCCGTCGTATCTTAACTGCATATTTACGCTGGCCGCTAGGGGCGTGTACGCTGATTTACGCCTAGAAATATGTAAATCAGCTAGATACGCCGATTCACGAACGTATGCCCGTCCGTCGCAGTCCAGATACGCCCTTTACGTAAGGCTTTTTCTGGCGTAAAGTTGCCCCTGCTCTATGAGGCGTAGATGAGGCGTACCAATGTTAGGTATGGACGTCGGAACAGCATCGAATTTTTCACGTTTTACGTCGTTTGGGTAAGTCGTTCGCGAATAGGGCTGGGCGTCATTTACGTTCACGTCAAAAGCATTGGCTTTTTGCGGGTTAATTGGGAGCATGCGCACTGGGATACTTTCACGGACGGCGCATGCGCCTTTCGTAAAAAGCGTCATTTACGTGGGGTCACATTAAATTTACATAACACACGCCCACATCTTTCACATTTGAATTAGGAGGGCTTACCCCGGCCTATTTACGCTATGCCGCCGCAACTTTGCTTTGAGAATACAGCACAAAGATGTGCCCTCCTACGTGAATCTGGGCCATAGACTTTCAATATTAACAAAAAAGTGACAACCAGAGCATTTTGAAGACAATGAGAAGCATAAAAACATTGTTATTGAAGATCTAAAGGAAATCCTTAACACTTTTGAAATGTACCGCTTGCATACTATTATTTTTAATTATGAAAGGATTGGTCAATTGTTGGATCTATACTATCTAGGCTCTATCACTATTGTCTGTTGCTTGAGTAAATACTTGGGTGGTCAAAGAGAAAATATATTTTAGAATTATGTAATAAAACAACCAAGATATCTGTTCTACTGAAAGAAAGTTAAATTACCAAGACCAAGTATTCTTTTTGAAATTTTAGCTGTTAGCCGGGAATAGCATGACTATTTCATTGCAGAGCTAATATAACACTGCAGTACTTAACTTCTTTATTAGCAAGTGAAATATCTTCCTGACAGATATAGTACTGTGTGGTCGGTGTGGTTACTATTGTACTTCAAATGGTAGGTATTAAATCCTTTACTTCCTTTGCAGTCTAAAGTCTGGAACAATGTTAAATATATCAAGGATTATGGGTGTAATTGCTGATTTGCTGTCTTCCTTTTGCAACTTAGAACAAATCAAAGGTAGAACTGATTTTATTACAGTGATATTCATTTAAAAAAAATAAAAAAAATGCCATATATTTTCTCTAATCCAATATCCATATCCATATATCTGTTACGTCTCCCTGCATATATGAAATAGCTCTGTAGTATTTTTTTTTTTTTTTTTTAAAAGCTCTGAAGACACTTTTTAGTAACTTTACAATTTCTGCTACTTAGTGACAAGACAAATACATTTTAGTATCCCAAAACAAATATTACTGACAATTACATAATGAAACATATCAAAGGCATATTGCAAAAAAATTGTTCATTTTACCTTCATCATGGATTCTAATTTATTTCCTTATTACACTATATTGGAACAACTTCCTCCTTTCTGACCTCCTGTTATCTGATCTATCCACACCTTAATTAATTCAGAATGCTGCTGCCAGATTCACTTCCATCATCTAATTCATTCCCGCTGCCAGCCTTTTACGTAAATCCTTTTGACTAGCTCACCATATCCAATTCAAGGTCAGCATCCTTCCATAGGCCATTCTTATATCTGTTCTTACCTTTCATCCATCACCTAATTCTTCCTCAGTAAGCTCTCTACCATAACCACATATTATTGTATAGCTGAGACTTCTCCATACCCCAGTTAAACATTTCTACACTGTAATTCCTATTTAGCACTTACCAGACTGCTGTACAAGCAAATATTTTTTGATCGGATTAGATAACAATCTTAACAGCATTTGCAGAAAGCAGTTAGAGTTAACATTTTCAGAACATAAAGGTAAATTCAAGTGTGAAAATTTAGCATTTAAAAAAAAAAACTCTGTTACAATATTTCCTTGAATTCTGGATGAACTGTTTATATTTCTAAAAATATCCTGTTTAACATAATAGCTTATCATGTAAACCTTAAAGCCAGAGTGTTTATTTCCTGTGCCCACCGTAATTTGAAATAATTGAGAGCCAGTGGGGGGGGGGGGGGGGGGTCGGTGTATGCTGATCATGTGCTTGAGCAGAAAAAAATGGCAGCTGCCTAAAAAGTGGCCCCAGCTTGAGTTTGCAGAGATTCAAGCCACTTTACTCACATGTCCAAATGCAAGCCTTTATAAGCATACACTTCCACACTTGCATGCATGAGAGGAAGGTTGTACCATATAAAATAATCAGGCTGCCATCTCCCTAAGTTCTGCAAGATGTTTACTACATTTGGATACATTAAAATATTATATAACTTAGATTAAAGTATATGAAATAAAACAATATAGATATAATCACAGTTACAATGTTTCTGGGTTTTTATTAGATGTTCCCTTTTTTTTAAATTGATCTTTAATTTCTGCATAGGCCCATTTCCTTAGACCATTTATTTTAACAAAAACATTTCTATAAGATTATTTAGAGTATTTTATGCATTGTTTTTTACCTGTATACATTCAAAAGCAACAAGACTGCTGATGGGCAGCACAATCTGGCATGTAATGTCAGCAGCCCCAGCCAACTCAGAGCTGTAACTCAAGTGACATTCTGAAGTTTTCCTCTTTGCTCCTCAAAAGTAGCTAATAAAGGGTTGTGTAGGGAAGTGAAGGGTAAGGAGGGAATGTAATGTAACATACATAAAATGTTGCTCTGCACCACTGCTAAAAGATCCAGATATGACTTTATTCCTGTAAAGGTCAGGGGGACAAGCAAAAGAGTATACAACATGATTTGAGGTTCCAAAATCACTCCCTTCATCACGGCTAGAAAAAAAAAACTTTAGGACATCTCCATATCTTGTTCAAATAATTTTATTGGTAAAGAATAAGTACAGTAACAGTTGTAGGTTACAAAGTGAATAATATCATGTCTGATGTGTACAGTCCATGTTAGTTTGGTAAAAAAAGCATTTGTAACAACTAGTTAACGTGTGATAGCTGTTACTCTATGCTTGGGGGTGTGGATAACCCTAACTGCTCAACATGGGAGGCAGGGAAGAAGGATCTCCCAACAGGATGACTAAACATACTCAAATTGCTTTGTAATTTAACTGTCAAAAAATAACATTTGGAGTAAATAGATCAGGGTAATGGGCTGGGCAGTTTGGGGTAAAAACATAGGCTGTATTTAGAAAGAATGAGTAGAGTAAAGGTTGCGTGTTGCAAGGTGCTCTTATCATCTTAAGCATGTTATCATATCGATGGGCTGTCCCCGTATGGGGTAGTCCATGCTAGGCTGAGGCTACGTAATGTGAGGAAGAAGTTGGAGGGCAGAAAGAAAAGAAAGGAGAGTGAGAGAAGCTAGAGGGGGGGTAGGGAGTGGGGCAGGAGGGTAGGGTGTAATATGAGGAAGTAGGGGGTGGGGGATCTAAGAGGGTAGGGGGGGAACAAAGGAAGTGATGGTGTGTCCTGGGGGTGAAGTATGAGAGACAATTAGGGATCTTCATTCAATGGTCCCAAGCAAAATAAGTAAGGGTGATTATGGGGACAGTAGTGTTAGGTCGAAGTCAGAAGGGAGATAATGATCCACCCATGGTTTCCATAGGCGATTATTTATTTTTTACTTTGTCTAGGAGAATTGCTTCCATTTTAGCATGGATCATGGCCCTGTTTTTAGTTTCTGTGATGCTAAGGTGGGGAGATTTCCAGGCCTTTGTGATGGTTTGCTTCACCGCGGTAGTAACCTGCAAGAGGAGTTAAAATTGTGGGAGGGATACTTCCTGGGGCTTTTTATTAAGTAGGACTGTGCCTGTCTATGGTCCAGTGGCCCTTCAAATAATGTTGAGAGAATATGAAAAATTTCAGTCCAGAAAGTTTTGGCCAGTAGGCAGGTCCACCAGATGTGGAGATGTGTACCTGAATCTGGGCAACCATGGAAGCAATTGGGAGGGTAAGTGGGATGGAATTTATCAATCCAGGCAGGGACCAGATACCAGCGCATAGGAACCGTATATTTGGTTTCCAATGCCACTATATTCTGCAATGCTGACTTGGTAGCTACCCAGATCTCCATCCAGTCTTTGGTGTCCAGATGGAGAGGCAGGTCTCTCTCCCACTTAGCTGCATAGGGTTTATGGGTATGAGATGGTGGGTCCAAAAGTTGGGCACATATGGTGGAAATTAAACCGCAAACATAGTGGTCCGTTTTGCATGTGCACTCGAATGGTGGGTAGGGACATGTTGACATGGCAGGTAGGGTAGGGGGCAAGAAAATGCTTAATTTGAAGATATTGGAACATTTCTGAATTGGGAATACCATGAGATTTACAGAGGGTCAGGAACGACTTACACGCATCAGGAGTCGTAAACTTGTGGGCCCAAATAAGCTTAGCAGAGGGACATATGTGGAATGATGAGGGGAAGGTCCAGGCAGGGTAGAAGGCTGGGTTGCGGAGGGATGACAGAAGCAGATTGCGAGGAGATTGGAAGCCAAACATATTTTTGAGTCTGTCCCAAATTGCTAAGGAGTGACAGGTTATATTTTGCATACTTAAGGTGGGCTAGGGGGAGGTGTATATAGAGGATATCCAGTTTAAGAAGTGTTTATCAAAAACCCAATGTCAGAGCAAAAAGTGTAGGTAAGGCCAGGAGAGGGTGTCAAACGTTTATTTAATGTCCAATGACACGAAGCAGGCTGATATGCAGCATTTGCGGGCTGCATGGGTTATGAGGACTGCCCTGCAGACAAGTAGCCGGGTTCTCGTAGTGCGGCGCATCTTTTGGCCGGCGTAGCGCATCTCATATGCGCTACGCCGACGTAACATAGAGAGGCAAGACCAGTATTCACAAAGCACTTGCTCCGTAAGTTGCGGCGGCGTAGCGTAAATTGGCCGGTGTAAGCCCGCCTAATTCAAAGTAGCAAGAAAGTGGGCGTGATGTATTAAAATGAAGAGTGACCCCATGTAAATGAAGGGCCGAATGAATGGCGCATGCGCACGCATGCTCAGAATCACGTCGCATATACTCCCTAAGATACGACAGCTCAATGCCTACGACGTGAACGTAACCTACGCCCAGCCCCATTCACGTACGACTTACGTAAACGACGTAAAATACGACGGCTGTTCCGACGTCCATACCCTAACATGACTTACACCTGCTATTGTGTGGAATAAATTTACGCCGGACGTACGCCTTATGTAAACGGCGTAGATTACTGCGACGGGCGTAAGTATGTTCGTGAATCGGCGTATTTCGCTACATATAGGTCTAAACTGATGAAGGCATTTTTATTTACTTTTTTAATTTGGGATATTAATTATAGCAAAAAGTAAAAAATATTTAGATTTAGATTTTTTTTTTAATTGTCTGGCTTTTTTGTTTATAGTGCAAAAAATAAAAACTGCAGAGGTGATCAAATACTGCCAAAAGAAAGCTCAATTTGTGGGGAAAAAAGGACATACATTTTGTTTGCGTACAACGTCACATGACCACACAATTGTCAGTTAAAGCGACACAGTGCCGTATCGCATAAAATTACCTGGACAGTAAGTGGGTAAATCCTTCTGGGGCTGAAGTGGTTAAACATGCTTTATAAGATCTGCTTAAAGCTACATATCCTCAGAATACAACATGGCTGCCATGATCTACTAAATTATAAGCATCAAATCCTATGGTTATCAAAATCATAGAATTTACACATGGTGAACAAACCATACTGTCATGTGAGCTGATATCAGTATGGCCAAGGGCAAACATGCAAATACAGACCTAACTAGAAAAAAGTGAAATAGACAAGTTTCCAACAAAAATGTTTATGGATATACGTGACTTATAAATACATTTTCACAGAGAAGGGATTGACCAAATGTGTAAACACATGCTATGCCTTTTTTTTTTTATCTATCTTAAAACCAAATTGATAAACTTGTGCTCCTTACATTTGTGGAAACACTTTGTTACTATACTGTGTGATTTTAATATAGAAACAAGTTTGCAATAGTATTATTGGGTTAATGGAGGATTTGAAACAATAAATATACCAGTTACAAAGTATGACCTTGTGCTTACATTTAGATAAAATAACACAGTAAGTCATTATGTTCAGGTACACAGGTATAATGACAGCAGCTTTTTCTTTATCAGTCATCCCAGGATATATTGTAGAGAGGTAATTGAGTTGAGAACACTAGATTCAATGGGGATAAGTCACCTGAATGACCTCCAGGAACAAAGAAAACAGCCATTTCAAAGTAGTAGGCTAAAATATCTAAGATGGCTATACATTAATGTGTACTTGAGCTAAAATGTCATGTCCTGAATATATGCTACAGTGGTTACCAACAATGTTATCACTGACCTCTGTCTTAACTCACTTGGGGGTTTTCTTTAACTATGTACTGGTAAAAACAGAAGTGTTTATAATTCAAAGACATTTAAAGCATAACTCCACTTGTGAGTAGGTCTGATTAATGCAGTAAAGTAAAATGGTGTTTGTATTCCATCTGTCTGTAAGTTATTCTGCCTGAATTGTTTTGGCATATTTTCCTTATCACTCATTTACCTACATTTGGCTCTGGTTTGTGCTTCCACCTGACCTGTATTGGTTTAAAGAAGTCTACTTTATATGCTTTGTGATGGAGCACTGTATCACTGTTATAGGATTAGTCTGCTATACATCTCTGTGTGTGTGCTTCTGCAAATTGGCTTATCTTTTTGCAATAAAGTTCCTTTTCTTTGTATCCAGACCCAATATCTAAAACTGTGTGTTCTGACCTGTTCTGTGTTCTCAAGTGCCTGAATCCTGACTGCCAATTAACATACTGACTTGTATTCTGGTTCCTGGATCCAGATCAGTCACAACCATATTGCTGATAAATGTGCTTTAAAAACCAGAGCACTTTTCATTTTATCTCCCCTTCCCTGACATGACCTAACCCACTCTCCCCCTCTCTAGATCTCTAGATGCATACTTACCTTGATCAAATGACCTTGGATTTCACTGATTGTTTACATCCAGAAGCACAAGTCTTCATTGTCCTCACTGTATCATAGCGTTCTATCGCCATGAGCTTCTATGGACCCATGCTTAATTGTCTCCTGTCTCAAGATATAATGTCATAGAAGTCAACAGGGATTTAATGCTCAGGTGCAGCCAGTAAAATTAAGACTTGTGGTGCTGGATGTAAACAAACAACAGTTCTCAGATGAGTTAAGTATGCATATGGGGAGGATGGGTTATGTTGGGTCAGGAAAGGGTGTCACATATCTGACAGGAGACTGACATGAAGATGCCAGCCTCTCTTATATCTCCAGAGACAGGAGAACATTGTCTCCACTGGAGCTGGGATGAGGGGCATCCAGCACAGGCACTCAGAGGTAACGCAAAACCGAACAGGAGAAGAAGCACAGTCAGAAGGATAGCTGGAGTCAGCAATGTGCGGGCAGCGAGGTGCCAAAGCAACTGGCAGGACCATGGTCAGGAGAAAGCCGAAGTCAGGAACTGATGATCAAAAGTATAAACAGAATCCAAGGTCAGGTCAATGGCAAGCCAGGTCAGAAATGGATATCAAGCAGGATTCAGACAGGGCACACAGAATCAGCTAAAGCCCAATCAGCATCCTTTATATATGCTGTCTGGTGCAATAGGACTGTGGACATGCTCCTGTGAGCCGAGCGTTTGCATTCTTGCTAATATTTGTTGGCCTGCGCACAATTATATGGGCACTAGTACATGTGCACATTCGGGAGCCCAACTTGTCCCAGCCATTCTCTGACAAAAGGGAACTTAATGAGGGGGGATCCCCTGCTTCTGTGAATAATAGCCTGTGAGGAGAGAGCAGGGGGCAGGGCCGAACCACACTCTGAAAGTCTATGGACACACAGAGCATAGTTTAGGATCAAACACGCACAAGTGCCCCAATAGCACTCAGCAGGAGGGAGCAGCCAGGAGCGCCAGTGGAGGATCTCAGAAGAGGAAGATTGTGACTGCTCTGTGCAAAAAACTTTCTACGGAGCAGGTGTGTATAAGGCCTCGTACACGCGACCAAGTTTTAAATATATATATATATATAATGAATTAAGCTGCCGCTTATTATGTGCAGGCTGAGAGGACAATGCCTTTCCTTTCTCCTATATTGAGAGGCTACAGCAACATGACGCTGTGCCCCACCTGTTGTTGTTGTCCCTGCCTGTTTCCATGGTATTAGCAGCCTTTTTAAGCTGATTGGGTGACGCTGTTGGCCACGCCCCGCTGAGGAAGTTCTATTCACAATGTAACGTACGGGGGAAGCAGGCGCACATGTCGTCACCCACCACCGCTGCTGCACAGCCCATCAGGGATTTTTACATGCTGTTTTATCTTCGGCTTTTGTGAGTAAGCTTTCGATACTTTTTAAATAAAATACCTGTTGCTTCAAACGGAGAGTACTTAGATGTTTTCTTCTGTCTTTATACATCTGCATTGCCTGCTTCATCTGGAGGATTGATAAGCGTTTTCTGTAGAGTGTTGATTAACCCCTTGGAGGATTCCTTATGATGATTTGATCTGTGGTAATTATTTCTGCTTTGCATGACTTCCTGTTAGCTCAGGGGTCTATGCTGGAGGTGAGAGTACCTAGTGAGACTTCTGGTGGAGGGATTGTCACGTTATTGTGAATCTTCAGCACTGGTGGATGTTTCATATGGACTTATTCTTTCACTTGCTACTTGCTTCATTTTTTATTTTTTGTTTTTTCACTTAATTTTGTGATCATTGCCATTTATGATCCTCATATACTGGTTTATTATACACGTTATGCATTTATGATTTATTTTACTTGTATAATTTTCATTATATAATTTTCGCTGCACTTCTTGTGTTTTATAGGATTCAGACAGGGCACACAGAATCAGCTGAAGCCCAATCAGCATCCTTTATATATGCTGTCTGGTGCAATAGGACTGTGGATATGCTCCTGTGAGCCTAGCATTCGCATTCTTGCTATCATTTGTTGGCCTGCGCACAATTATATGGGCAATAGTACATGTGCACATTCGGGAGTCCAACTTGTCCCAGCCGTTCTCTGACAAAAGGGAACTTAATGAGCGGGGTTCCTCTGCTTCTGTGAATCATAGCCTGTGAGGAGAGAGCAGGGGGCAGGACCGAACCACACTCTGAAAGTCTATGGACACACAGAGCATAGTTTAGGATCAAACACGCACAAGTGATCCAATAGCACTCGGCAGGAGGGAGGAGCCAGGAGCGCCAGTGGAGGATCTCAGAAGAGGAAGATTGTGACTGCTCTGTGCAAAAAACTTTCTACGGAGCAGGTGTGTATAAGGCCTCGTACACACGACCGAGAATCTCGTCGTAAATGAAAGGTCATTTTCCTCGACGAGTTTCTTGTCAGGCTTGTCGAGAATCTTGTCAAGCTTTCTTTGTATACACACTGTCAATACAAAATCTTGTCGTTCTCAAACGCGATGACGTACGACGGCACTATAAAGGGGAAGTTTGATTCCACTGGCGCCACCCTTGGGGCTGCTTTTACTAATCTCATGTTGCGTGATAAGTAAAAATTTGGTGAGAGACGATTCACGCTTTTCAGTCTGTTACAGCGTGACGAATGTGCTATCTCCATTACGAACACTACTTTTACCGAAGGTGCGCTCCCGTCTCATACTTTATTCTGAGCATGCACGCATTTCTAAGCATACACACAAACGTGTTTCTCTTCGTAAACCAGCCCGACGAGAAACACAACAAGGAAATTGAGACTCCCGACGAGAAAAAAGAGAACATGTTCTCTTTTTTTCTCATCGAGATCCACAACAGTTTTCTCGACGAAAAACATACACACGGCCATTTTCCTCTGCAAAAAAGCTCTGCCAGCATTTTTCTTGATGGATTTTGTCGAGGAAAACGGTCGTGTGTACGAGGCCTAAGATGTTTGTTATTTTTTATTTATTTTTTATGTTTACAATCACTTGAATTATGATTTTCTCTAGAGACTAAGAATAGAAAAAAAAAATCCCTAGGATAGTGTGACTTAGATAAAGCCAGTAAACCATGAATGAACTTTTGCTTCTTTCAGGAGCACATAGTACAATAAAGTTTGCATTGTGTCCTGTGACAGAGCTCCCATTTACATAGTATTGTACACACTGTGTAAATAGTGATTCAAAGAATAAATAAGCCTGGATAAAAGGCAATTTGGAGGAACATGCCTTAGCAGTTCTTTCTTTGGGTATTATTACATTTTCAATCCAATTATAGCAGACCTCTACTCTGACCTATATTTCAGTCCATGCTTTTAAATACACCAGACTCAGATCTACCTAAAAGTCTCTAGTGAGGCCTTTTGACACATTACTTTCAGTGAAAATAAATGGAGCAAAGCTTTTTAGTCAGCAAATCAGCTTCTCAAAATCTCTGTGTTAAAATTACTGTCTCCCCCGTAATATGATGAAAAAATGAAGCTTTTAGCATCAAAGACATGTGCTTTCACCTTCAGTTGGGTGCTTCAACTGCTTTTTCATTATTTTTTTTTCCTCCATTGGAAAGTTGTTGATTTTTGCAGATGACAGTTATTTTTTTTTTGTTTACTTTTATTCAGAATAGAATGTATGACATTAACAAAATGACATCACCTACGTGTTTTCATCTGACCTAACAAATACAGCAGATCTGTAAATCAAGCTGCTATTCTGCACAAATTGCTTGACTTGCATAAACATTTGTTTTAAGCTCTGTATGAACGTATGCAGGAAAATCAATATCCGTAGTTGCAAAAGTAGCTGTATTGTGAGCATTTCCCACCACCCTCCTAATTAATTTCCACGACAAAATGCCCTGAAAGAGCGAAGAAGGATGAACAACATCAAATCTGCTTTTTTTTTCACTAGCCTGGGATACACGCTGAAAGAAGGAATGAAGGAGGGTGGGTGTATGTATTGATTCATACATTAATAATTGCACAGCCACTCAAGCATGAGGCTTTTCTAAATGAATCCTATCCTTGTCAGCACATACAACTTTATTTATGTGCCTCTTTTCCACAGCTGTAAGCTAGAGACCCCCGAAAGACCCACAAATCATTTCTAGCCGGTTATGATTTAATCAGTTTTAGTTGGCAGCAGAGTTCAGATAAGACTGTTTTTTGCTGGCTGTTTTGAAAAGACATTTACATCTACCAATCTACATAACTATCTTAGGGAATGTTGTCCTGGGATTTAACTGAATAATCGCGTGGGGTGTATTTTGCCATCTGGGCATGTATACAAAAATGTATTTTTCCTTCAAAATACATTTTCTAATAGCTTTTCTAAGTCAAAATAATCCAACAAACTTTTTTCAATGCTTTACAGTATTTCCTACTGAATAATTACATTTCCTTACGGTTCCTTCTCTGTCAGTGGCCTGGAGACGAGTGAGGGGAAGATGGCCCCCACACATCTCCATATCACTGCAGGGCGAAAGGGGAATCATAACGTCACTTCCGCCCATACCTCTTAGGCCGCGTACAGACGAGCAAACATGTACGATGAAACCGGTCCGCCGGACCGTTTTCACCGTACATGTCTGCCCGGGGATTTCTGTATGATGGCTGTACTCACCATCATACAGAAATCTGCGCGTAAACAATACGCGGGGCGTGGCCGCGCCGTCGCCGCGACGATGACGCGGCGACGTGGGCGGCCCTGCCAGTTCAATGCTTCCACGCATGCGTCAAAGTCATTCGACGCATGCGAGGGATGGCGGTCGCTCGGACATGTACGGTAGGTCTGTACAGACGACCGAACATGTCCGACGGGCAGGATTCCAGCGGGCATGTTTTAAAACATGTTCAGAAATATTTGCCCACTGGAAAAAGGCCCGGCGGGCAAATGTACGCTGGAATCCTGTTCGCTCAGGCCTACACACGACCGAACATGTCTGCTGAAACTGGTCCGCGGACCAGTTTCAGCAGACATGTTCGGTCGTGTGTACGGGGCCTTAAAGCAACATTTTTTTGTTGTAATTTTTTCAAATGGACACATTGGCCCCTATTCAGATACGAGTTACAACGGCGTATCTCCAGATTGTGCAGGGTCGTATCTACGCGCC
Source organism: Rana temporaria (assembly GCF_905171775.1). Taxonomy (NCBI): domain Eukaryota; kingdom Metazoa; phylum Chordata; class Amphibia; order Anura; family Ranidae; genus Rana; species Rana temporaria. Next base: position 162,920,422 of record NC_053490.1, read on the forward strand.
TGATTCTTAGAATCAGTTACGCATAGATTTCCCTAAGATCCGACCGGCGTAAGTCTCTTACTCCGTCGTATCTTAGTTGCATATTTACGCTGGACGGTAGGTGGCGCTTCCGTATATTTACACGTCGAATATGCAAATTAGGTAGATACGCCGATTCAGAAACGTACGTCCGGTGCATTTTTTTACGCCGTTTACGTAAGGCTTTTTCCGGCATAAAGTTACCCCTGCTATATGAGGCGTATCCAATGTTAAGTATGGACGTTGGGCCAGCGCCAAATTTTCTGTCGATTACGTCGTTTGCGTAAGTCATTCGCGAATAGGGCTTTGCGTAAGTTACTTTCACGTCTAAAGCATTGACGATTTGTGGCGTAATTTGGAGCATGCGCACTGGGATTCTTTCACGGACCGCGCATGCACCGTTCGTAAGAAACGTCAAATACGTGGGGTCACAATTAGTTAGCATAGAACACGCCCCCAACCAGCCTCTTTTGAATTAGGCGGGCTTACGCCGCCCGATATACGCTACGCCGCCGTAACTAAAGGCGCAACTTCTTTGCGAATACAGTACTCACCTTTCTAAGTTACGGCAGCGTAGCGTTTCTGAGATACGCTACGCCGGCCTAAAGATAGGCGCCTGTACGTGAATCCGGGCCATTTTTTTTTTTTGCATTTAAGTTCAAATATGAGATCTGAGGTCTTTTGAATTTACTAAGACATAGTAGTGTTTTTAAAAGAGAAGCGTAGGTTTTCCAAAAAAAAAAATGTCAGTCACCGTCTCTCTGCTCTGCCCCTCCAGGGCTCACTGGAGCACTGGGATGTGGAGGGGGCAGAAGCAGCTGGCTCAGTCTCCCAGCAGCTTGTTTAGAGACTGAGCCAGCTGCAAGTCCAAGCATCTGGGTGGACTGTAAAGTTGGCACCTGGATCTGCTGAGTGACATCCACTGACAGTGGATTTTACCTCGCTGTTGGCTGAAAACGGGTCACAGAAGTGACCCTACATCTTCTGTACCTACATTCTTTAATTTTTTTTTTTAAACTTCCTTCCCAAACACAAGGTTACCCACCTTCACATAATATTCTTTGTGTTGTGTGAGACTGTGCAGTTAATCCTCATAGATTTCTATGGGGCCATTTCCCAAGCATTTTCAACAAACAAATTTAATTGGTTCCCAACCGGCTCCTGCACATATATGTCGGCAGAATGGCACGGCTGCTCAAACTAACGTATAGTTATGTTACTTTGAATTTTGCGCTGTGCGAGCTCCGTGACTGTGACCTGGGACCCGCAGACTAGATGTCCGCTGGTGTCCCGCGATCTGGTCACAGAGCGGCAGAACGGGGAGAGGCCTGTGTAAACAAGGCCTCTCCCCGTTCTGCCTAGTGACAGGACACTGATCGTCTGCTCCCTCTCATCAGGAGCAGTGATCAGTGTTGTGTCACAGTAAGTCCCACCCCCACACAGTTAGAACACATCCCTAGCCACTTACGGACCACCTGCCGCAGTTTTACATTGGCACTTTGAAGAGGAATACCGTTGTTATGGTAGCAGATAGCTACTATAACCCGGTATCCTCTTCTTCAGTGGGCGGTCCGCTACAAGATAAAAGTGGCCTCTGCAGCGGATTCCCTCGGTTCCTTCTCTGTCAGTGGCCTGGAGACGAGTGAGGGGAAGATGGCCCCCACCCGTCTCCTTATCACTGCAGGGCGAAATGGGCGTCATCACTTCCGCCCATACCTCTTAAAGCAAAATTTTTGTGTTGAAATTTTTTCAAATGGACTCATTTTTTTTTTCTTTTTTTGCATTTAAGTTCAAATATGAGATCTGAGGTCTTTTTGACCCCAGATCTCATATTTAAGAGGACCTGTCATGCTTTTTTCTATTACAATGGATGTTAACATTCCTTGAAATAGAAATAAAAGTGATCCACTTTTTTTTTTTAAAACTGTTTTAAAACAAATAAAATAAAGTAAAATAAATAAGTAAAACCAAGATTTTTTTTAAAGCGACAAACTCGTGCACAGAAGGGAACGCATACGTGAGTAGCGCCCGCATATGAAAACGGTGTTCAAACCACACATGTGAGGTATCGCCGCGATTGTCAGAGCAATAACAATAATTCTAGCCCTAGACCTCGGCTGTAACTCAAAACATGCAAGATTTTTAAGGGTAAGCCCAGGTTCACACTGGGTGCGATTTCATTCGATTTGAGATGCGATTTCACATGTGAAATCGCATCTCAAATGCCGCCAATTGTCGGCAATGGCGCCGTCCTAATCGGTGCGACGCCGCATTTGCAGCGCTGCACCGATTTCAAAAAGTAGTTCTTGTACTACTTTTTGCGATTTCGGGCCGCGATTTACATAGACATCTGTGCAGAAACCTGCACAGATGTCTCTTAAATCGCGGCCGAAATCGGGACTGCCGGCGGGAGTGAAATCGTGCAAGTTCAGCTGAACTCGCACGGCTTCACTCCCGCAGCCCAGTGTGAACCAGGGCTTAAAGTTTGACGCCATTCCATGAGCGGGCGCAATTTTGAAGCATGACATGTTGGGTATCAATTTACTCAGAGTAACATTATCTTTCACAGTATAAAAACAAATTTGGCTAACTTTACTGTTGTCTTATTTTTTAATCAAAAATGAGTGCACTTGTAAGACCGCTGTGCAAATATGGTGTGACAAAAAGTATTGCAACGACCGCCACTTTATTCTTTAGGGTGTTAGAAAAAAAATATAATGTTTGGGGGTTCTAAGTAATTTTCTAGCAAAAAAACGTGTTTTTAACTTGTAAACACTGAGTCTGAAAAACAGGCTCGGTCCTTAAGTGGCTAGGACACACTTAATCCCTTCCGATTATTTACATTTTTTCGTTTTTGGGGGGCTGTGCTTATTCCCCTCTAACCACTGGATTTTTTTCTTGCACTAGCACTGTTCCCCATGGTAGTATGCTCCTTATGCAGTATGCAGCCATATTTTGTCAATGACAACAGCCACGGTTCAGTTCAGCTGTCAGTCCTGGGACTTGTCATTAAAGCCCTGTACACATGGGCAGAACATCAGGAGACATTTGCTGGAACAAAAAAATATCTGTCCAACAGAAGTCGACTGTTTGGCAGGCTTCTGTCAAACGTGCATGCTGGAAACCAGCAGCTGAGTGACTCCCGATCAGCTCTCTTAGCTAATGGCAAAGAATGATGATTGGAGAGTTCTGGTGGGGCGGGGATGTCCTCCTGTTAGAACAAAACAGCTTAGGGGGGAGTTTTCTGGACTAATCTTGCATGGTTAGTACAGCGGCTCCCGACCGGAAGTGTCAAACTGTAGTGTGTACCAGGCTTTAGTGTCAGCAGTTGTTGGGATTGGAATTGTCAGTAGGCCTTATTCATTGTAATTGAAGAGGGTCTGCATCACTGGATAAGGTGAAGGGTTTATATCATGGTACATTTTGCTTTTAATAAAGGACTTGTCAAAGTGTGTGGTCTCTTTTTTTACTATTTACTGTTTTTGTGAATAGGTAGGGCTTAGGGAACATCTGGAAAGTAATTGCCTAAACAGTACTGTGAAAAATATACCCTATGGCCCAGATTCACATACATTGGCGCATATTTATTCTGGCGTAGCGTATCCAAAATACGCTACGCCAACGTTGCGCAGAGAGGCAAGCACCGAATTCATAAAGCACTTGCCTCCCAAACTGCGCTGGGTTCCCTCGGCGCAAGCCGATGTAGGTGGAAGTGGGCGTGAGCCATGCTAATGAGGCGTGACCCCATGCAAATGATGGGCCGAGTGCCATCCAAGTACTTAAAACGAACGGCGCATGCGCAGTCCTGTGGACGTATTCCAGTGCGCATGCTCACAATCACGTCGGAACTACTCCCTATGATACGACGGATCACTGCCTATGACGTGAACGTAACCTACGCCCAGCCTTATTCACGTACTACGTAAAAGACGTAAAATACGACGGCTGTGTTCCCTGGTCCATACCTTTGCATGGGTTGCGCCTCATATATGGGGAATAACTTTACGCCGGACATACGACTTACGAAAAACGCAGTTATTATGCGCCGGGCACAAGTACATTCGTGAATCGGCGTATCTCCCTCATTTGCATATGTGCATCGAAAATCAATGGGAGCGCCAAATGCGCCCAGCGTAAATATGCGCCCACAATACGACGGCGTAGGCAAGTTACGTCGGTCGTAGGAAGCCTATTTTTAGGAGTAACTTAGTATGTGGGTCGGCGCATTGATACGATGGTGCACATTTGTACTTACGTCGGCGTATCTTGAGATACGTCGGCGTAAGTGCTTTGTGAATCCGGGCCTTTGTCTTTAATTCCTCCTAAAAAAGACAGCAGTACACCTCTGATATGGGATTATATTTAGACACTCCTATGCCTAAAGTGCCATTGCTATGTATTTGCAGTGAGAATTACTGTTGCCGGTGAATACTAGTCTATAAAGATTTGTAGTTAGATTTGGTGATGTCATTGCTATGCTACTTGCTGGAGAGAAATCTGTACCTGAAGACCTGCACTGCATGCATCTCCCTTCTGCTTCATTCTTTCTGTGGATTTGTGTTTTTTACACCTTTTTTGCTGCTTCTTGACTACTCCTTCACTAGTTACGACATTACAAGTTATTAGAAAGGCAGCTCAGATATAGGAAGATGGCCACCTCCACACACTTTAGAATAGGGCATGAAACATTAGTAACAAGGGAAAGACCAACTACAAGGACACCTCAAGCATCCCTAGCAGCTTATCCTCTGCCCTCTGCATGCCTTGTTTGGGCACAACATGCAGAGACTTGTTCCTCTTTAAGGCTGTCCATATGTTTACTGTCCTGCTTAGTGACCAGCCGAATGGAGAACTTCCTCACATGATACAGTAAGACAGAAAGCCTTTCTAATGAATGTTAAAGACTCTGTACAAAAGGACATACTTGAGGTTATTATCATAATTTCAGCTGTATTATGCCCCATACACACGATCAGGCTTTAGCTCGGCCAATCTCACATCAGAATTCCGAAGGAATTCCATTGTAATAAAAGACATGTTCTCTATCTAAACATCCGTTGGAATTCCTCGGAAAAAAAGTCCGATGGGGCATACACACAGTCGGAATTTCTGATGGAAAAAGTCCGTCTGACTTCCCATCGGAAATTCCGATCGTGTGTAAGGGGCTTTAGTGCACTTACAACAAAAACAGTGTCTGTGATACTTTTTTTTTACTTGGCAATTTCCTGCAGAAGCTTAGTCCAAGCTTCTTCTTGGTCCAAGCATTACTGATGCACAAAGTTTAAAATGTTGAGTAGAAAAATCTCACAACAACCCACATACCCAACAAATATAATTAAAATGGGATAGCTGTTAAGAAAGAAGAAAGGAGTTGGATGGGAGGGGAAATTAATGCCCCGTACACACGATCGGAATTTCCATTGGGATAAACTCCAACTGATTTTTCTGATGGAATTCCGGTCAAGCTGTCTTGCATACACACTGTCACACCAAATTTTGACTGTCCAAAATGCAGTGACGTACAACAACACTACGACGAGCTGAGAAAATGAAGTTGTCTTGACTTGATTCTGAGCATGCTTGTTTTTGTCTCCGTCGGAGGTCCATAAAGATGAACGGAATTTTCGATAGAAATGTTTTTCATCTGTCAAAAAAGAGAACATGTTCTCTTTTTAAGTCCGTTGGAATTTCCGATGGAAAAACTCTGATGGGAAACACACATGGTCAGAATATCTTGATGAAAAAATTCTGTCTGACTTTTTCCATCTGAAATTCTGATCGTGTGTACAAGGCATAAGAGTCACAGAGGTGAGAATGGTCATACAACTGTTGCATTGTGATTTAGAAAACTAAGATCTGCATATAGTTAATTATGTCTTGTGTCAAATAGAATTATCATTTATAGTTCAAAGTTTATCCTTTTCTAAATATATCAAACAAAATATCAATGTCCAGAGGTCTAGATGAAAAATATTATGTATCAGAGGTGCGCTGTAATCATTCTTCATATGTTTGATATGGTTTTTCTGTGTAAATTATGTATCTGTGTTTGTCTGTGCATCAAATGAGGTACATCACATTACTAGAGGTACAGCTGTATGATCCTGTAATATTGATTGCCCCTTTTGCATGTGCGACAGACACTTTTCAATGGGTTGATCTGGCTGCACAGTTTGAAATGTTTATTGTTGCAAGGTTTAGTTCTCTTGTTTGCATCCCTGTAATTAGAGCAACATTTCTTGCTAATTAATTTATGTCTGAGGTTGGATGATTGCCTGAAGGCCAGCATTGGGGTTTGTTGGAATATTTATTTCAAAACATCATTATCTGTCATCGTGGGTGGCGACGCTTTGATTATCTATCCCTTCTTGAGATGAATTGTATGTGGTATGGTGTTAGGTTGAATTTGCTCATGTGATGAGTGTTTTTCCAATGCATTGCACCAGTACCAAATTGTATTTTAGAGTGTGGCAACCCACTTTTAATAAACACAATGGAAACAGACATAGACATCAGTTGCCCACACAGGGGTTCTTCCACATCAACTATTAACTGAAAATGCCAATCCACCTGGTTCCCTTGTCAGCAGCACTGCTGCTCTGCTTACCAGTCCCTCTGACTGTGTTGCCCAGCTCTCATAGTTCTTTATGCTCACTCAGCCTTTAGTCGCAGCATACTGCTGCATTATCCACACCTGACCTCTGGATAGTGGTTCTCCTGACACTCCAATAACTGACCTGACTCCTGGGATGAGACCTCCTTTCTCCAGGCTGGGGCACTTCTGACCACTGGTTGATAACTCCTGTCTTTTGGCTCTTGGTTGGGGCATAGCTGCCACATGGTTGAGACCTCCTGTCTTTTGACTCTTGGTTGGGGCACCGCTGACAACTGGTTGAGACCTCCTGTCTCCAATATGGGAGCTGTCTCCAAACTGGGAGCCCTGAGCTATCCTCAGGCTTGAGTATATAATGACCCAGATACAGGATTGAATATTCTATCTTACCAAAGACCCTTTGGAATCTTTAAGCTCCAGGCCCCAAGGCAGCATTTATGCTTGCAAGGAGAATAGCATGTTAACTTTCAAAGTGAATTTTTACTTATCTTAGAAAGCGAGGTAAAACAAAGAAAAAAAAATCACATTGCAAAAAATACCCCATTGCGTGCATAGATTTTTGTATTGGTTGACTGAAGTCAGACTGAAGACTGAAGACTGAAGTCTGAAAAAAATGTAACCTCACCTCACTAAACTTAATGGAAATTCACTTACAAAGAGCAAATTTACTTAGTGATGAAGGTGAAGTTGTTCTGACTTCAAACCACTTGTCATGTGCTAGTAAAAATCTTGTTTTTTTCTTTACACATGATTGGGTATTTTTTGCAAAGTGAATTATCACTCTCTTTTACCTCATTCACCAAGGTAAGTGAACGTTTACTTTGAAATGCACTACTTTGTTATTAATTCAACAAGACCATGTCATTTTTGTTCAAGTTGATCACAGGACGTGTAATACATATTTTAATTTAGTTGATACATTCAGTTGGTAACTGTAAAGTAAATAGTTTAGACTGCTCGAGGAAAGAGTGTGCCCTATGCACAATTTTGTTGTTGATACAACATGTTGTAAAACACACGCATTGCTGCACTTTACAGCAACACTCCAGCTCTATGTACAGTGCATAGCAGTGCCATTCATGGTGAATGGCAACCCAGCAAACTGTACAGCGAAGTGCAACATACAAAGCACTGAAGTACGCTACAATGGAAATACAGGGCCGGATTCACGTAGAAGAGCACATCTTTGTGCGGGCGTAACGTATCCTTATTACGTTACGCCTCCGCAACTTTGACAGGCAAGTGCAGTATTTACAAACCAAAGTTGCGGCGTCATAGCGTAATTAGGCCGGCGTAAGCCCGCCTAATTCAAATGTGGAAGATGTGGGCGTGTGTTATGTAAATTTATTGTGGCCCCGCGTAAATGACGCTTTTTACGAACGGCGCATGCACCGTCCGTGAAAGTATCCCAGTGCGCATGCTCAAAATTAACCCGCAAGAAGCCAATGCTTTCGAGGTGAACGTAAATGACACCCAGCCCTATTCACGAACGACTTACACAAACAACGTAAAACGTGAAAAATTTGACGCTGTTCCGATGTCCATACCTAACATTGGTACGCCTCATCTACGCCTCATAGAGCAGGGGTAACTTTACGCCAGACAAGGCCTTACGTAAACGGCGTATCTCTACTGCGACGGCTGGGCGTACGTTCGTGAATAGGTGTATGTAGCTGATTTACATATTTCTAGGCGTAAATCAGCGTACACGCCCCTAGCGGCCAGCGTAAATATGCAGTTAAGATACGACGGCGTAGGAGACTTGCGCTGGTCGTATCTTATACAAATTCTGGCGTATCTGATTCTTTGAATCAGGCGCCAAGATACGACCCCTTAGACTCAGAGATACGACGGCGTATCTGGAGATACACCGTCGTATCTCCTACGTGAATCCGGGCCACAATGTTTTGTAGTGCGCTAAGTTGCAAAATAAGGGTTGCATGCTTTTTTTTTAATCTCTTACAATGAGTTAATATAACACATGACCTAACGCACCACAATGAGTTGCTGATGCGTTAATAGGCCTTTTAAAAAGAACTAGAGGTACAGTAATAAGTAGCCAAGCAAATTTCAATAGATTAATCTTATGCCTTGTACACACGACCGGTTTTCACGACAAGAAAATAGCCATTTTTTATATTGGTCGTGTGTATGCTGCCTAGCAGTTTTCTCGACGAAAAAACTGGCCGCAATTTTTTTTAAACCAGCTCTCTTTTTTTTCTTGCTGTGTTTCCCATCAGTCTTTTTCTCATCGCGAAAAATGTGTGTATGCTTTTCCAAGGGGAAAAAAAAACGTGCATGCTCAGAATCAAGTATGCAGCCCAAAAGCAGCCCAAATGGTGGCACCATTTGAAAGGAACTTCCTCTTTATAGTCCATGTCGTATGTGTTGTACGTAACCGTGCTTTGGTCAGACATTTTTTTGCATGAACGTGTGTATGCAAGTCAGGCTGGAGAGGAATCACATTGGGAAAAATATGTTTTTTTTCCTGCCGAGGAAAATGGTTGTGTGTACGAGGCATGAGTGTAATACAAGTGTAATAAAGATGTGTTTTAATGACTCCAAATCAGCTGAAAACGATGCACTAATAACTTACCATATTGAACTATAAGTTCAACACATGCTATAATTTTACAAAATACATTTTCATTATTGTTATCATGTATTGCTAATGTTTCTCCCTTTTAAAATATTACACCATACTGTAAAATAAAAAATGAATATTTTTCTAACTTAACCATTTCCAAATTAAACAGCTTTACACCTTTATGACTTCTATATTAATATGCAAGTAGATATAAGACAATTAGAAGCTCATTAAATCACTCTGCAATTTTAGCATGGGTGACATGTATTTGTAATTTTAAATGCATTACTGTATTGGGACATTTTTGAAGAGGAGATAATGATTTTTTCAACATGGGATACTTACTACTACTAATAAACTGTCTTTGCAGATGGAAACACCTGTGATGTTACTGCTGTTTGTGTTACTCGGAGAAATAAACAGCGCTAATTGTGATATGCATAATTTCTTAATCCATGCAGAATTCTCAGGTCACAGATAGAGCAAACAACATACACATTCTTCTATGTTTTACGGTATATAGTCTGAATACTCAAAAATGTTATATAGAAAATATTAAATGGACCTTATTTAACCACTTGCAGACCAGCTGCTGTCATAATACTGCGGCACAATCCCACAAATCGCTGTAGGTGTACGTCGGCTCGGGAACTCGCTTTGTTGAGCATGCACATGCTTCCATTGGCCAGCGGGGGAGCCAATCAGTGGGTCCAGCAGACACCCTTGATCATTCCCTGCAGTGAAAGAACGGGGATCTTCCAGAGTAAACAAGGCAAATCACAGTTCTGACAGGGGAGATCACACAGATCCTGTCTTTTTGCTAAGCAGGAAGATCTGTGTCATGTACCTGGGTGTATTTGAACCCGGATCTTCCTGGTCCCACAGCTGCAGCCTTACCTGTTGTGCTACAGAGGAGATCTGGACTTTGGAAATGTCCTTGCAGTGTTAAGCATTACCTTGGACTCACTAGCCCCACCTGCTGCGAGCTGTGGACAATTTCCAATCAATGCAGCCAATAAACCCCCCCTAAAGTCAATACTTTGTAGAGCAACCTTTTGCGGCTATCACAGCTCCAAGTCGCTTTGGATAAGTCTCTATGAGCTTGCCATATCTTACCACTGGGATTTTTGCCCATTCCTCCTTGCAAAACTGCTCCAGCTTCTTCAAGTTGGATGGTTTGTGCTTATGAACACAGATTTTCTATTTTATTGAGGTCTGGGCTTTGACCAGGCCATTGCAACACTTTTAGGCCGCGCACACACGGTCGGTCCATCCGATGAGAACGGTCAGAAGGACCGTTGTCATCAGTTAACCGATGAAGCTGACTGATGGTCTGATGTGCCTACACACCATCAGTTAAACAAATGATCGAGTCCATTCCCCAGGCAGCCATTTTCTGGGTGTTGGGTAAGATCAGCACTGTCTTGTGTCTGGATCTTCATGTTTAGACAGAAACAAATTATCAAATTTTCAATGCAGTTCTTACATGTGCTATTTTTTTTTCTTTACATGCATTAGGTTGCTCTCTGAAATACTGAGGAAGCTGATACAGCTACAAAACATGTTGAGAAGATGTGGACACATTCTTTGTGATAGTATCAGCTTTTTGGCATCACTGGATAACAATTTATATAAATGAGAGCATTTTTATAGTTTTTCTCTGTTACATCATTTTTCTGTGTATGTTTTTAACCACTTGCTGCCCATTCTATTTTCGATGTGGCTCCATTATCCTGACTGGGCGTAATATGACATCCAGCAGGATAAGCCACTCATGTGCGCCCCCAGAGCATGTGGCAATTGGTGGCGCTGTGTGTCGCTCTGACACACTGCATCTTTGATCGTGGTAAAGAGCCTATGGCTCCTAACCACGTGATCAGTTGTGACCAAACACAGCTGATCCCTGCGGTAACCAGGGAGTACCAGTAAACAGCTTTCCTCAGTTTGCACTGACAGGGAGAGCCAAACGGTGGCTCTCTTGACAGAGGGAATTGATTGTCAGTGCAGCCCCCATCTGAGGTGCCCGCTAAAATGCCAATTAATGCCCTCCAAAATAGCAATCCGTGCTCATCAAAGTGCCAATCTGTGCCTATCAATAACAACTGTCAGAGCATTTTACAGATGCCAATTAGTGCCCATCAGTACTGACTGTCGGTGCCTCCTCATTAGTGCTGTCTATCAGTGCCATCTATTAGTGCCCATCAATGCCACCCATCAGTGGCGCCTATCAGTACCCATCAGTGCCTATCAGTGCTGCCTATTAGTGCCCATCAGTGCCACCTAGCAGTTCCAACTAGCAATGCCCATCAGTGCTGTATATCAGTGCAACCTATCAGTGCTGCATATAAGTGCCTTCTGAGTTCACATCAGTGCCACCTTATCAGTTTCACCTCATCAGTGCCAATTAGTACTGCCTCGTCAGTGCCCATTAGTGCAGCCTCATCATTGCCTGTCAGTGAAGGAGAAATCAACATTTTTTAACAGAAACAAAAAATGTGAGTATTTTTTAGTTTGTTTAGAAAGAAAAAAAAAAACAGTGTTGATTAAATACCACTAAAAGGAAAGTTCATTTTTTTTTTTAGTTTGGGCACAGTGTTGCATGACTTCACAATTGTCATTCAAAGTGCTGAAAATTGGCCTGGGCAAGAAGGGGGGGGTGCCCAGTATTGAAGTGGTTAAATTAATTTAATAAAATATTACTTTTAGATTATATATGTTGTAATGTTCTATATCAGTACCTATAGCAGCTTCACTGCAGCATGATCTGTCACCCGCTGTGTCCACCAGGCAAGCGTAAGACAATTTGATGTAATGTGATTGCTGTGACCAATCACAGAGATCACATGACACATGATACACATTGAATGGCTTTCATTCACAGCCATTCATTGTGCACTATTGTGATGATCTCTGTCATTGGTTACAGTAACCACATGGTACAGACAGGACCAATTACAGCACATCTGTACCAGATGATACCGTAGCTGTGACAAATCACAGCTGTCACAATAGTACACCCTGTGAAAGAATGGATGTCATTCTTACAAATGATTGTGTATAACAGTGATCATCACTGTTATAAGCAATCATAGTGTAATAAAAAACAAACTGATCACTTCCTCATAGTAGTACAGTGTCACTATGGTAACACTGTACTACTATGGTTACAGTATATAAAAAAAATGTAAAGAAAAACATGTATCCTTGATCATCTCAACACCAGTCATATGAGGATGTACTGCTTTTGTGACAGTATGTAAAAAGATAATTATGGGATTTTTTTTTTTTTAATTGTTCAGAATGTTTCTGCTGGTATAGCAAAAACAGTGGTGAATAAATACCACCAGAAGAAATCTCTATGTGTCTGAAAAAAAAGTAATACAAATTGAATTTGAGTACAGTGTTGCATGACTGAGTAATTGTCATTTAAAGTGAAATTGGCCAGGGCAGGAAGAGGGTAAAAGTGTATGGATGTAGTTAAACATGCTGTCTTATATCCATTTTATTAGTAACTTACATTTAGAAAAATGCTTAACATTAACAGTAACTTCTTTACTATTTTTTATAGTTAGTTTTTGTATTAATACACTGAGAGTAGATTATGCTGTTTATGTAGTTTTATGCAGCCATAACAATTTTACTGTATATTAAGCAGCATTTTTCATACAGTAATTGCTAAGTTATCAACGACTTCTGTAGTAACCCATAAAAAGGTAAATGTTTTAATGAAACAGAACTGATGGTTTTCTTTATAAGCCCCAAACATGGTATACAACAGTTAAACTTCTGTTTACATTGTCTCAATTGCACAAATTACAGTAATTTTCCACATTTTATGGAACCAACCACTGACAGTACACTTATTCTTGCTGGGTTTTGGATGTGTCAGAAAATTAAGTCCATAGAGGTTATTTCTGGTTCAAACACCCACTTGTGAACCTACTACTGCATTGCAAAAGTAATAGTGTTCCCTTTGTAAGAGTACAGTTCACTTGATTTAGTGTGTGAACCATTGAAAAGAGCATAATGATTTCAGCTACAAACTGTGTTATCCTTTCCTACAGGCTTGGGTGTCAGAGCAACAATTTTTATTTAAATAAAAAAATGGTAATGTGTAAGGCCCCGTACACACGTCCGAGAAACTCGACAGGCAAAACACATCGTTTTGCATTGTCGAGTTCCTTGTGAAGCCGCCGAGGATCTCGGCGAGCCAAGTTTCCTCATTGGCCCCGTACACACGACCGAGTTTCTCGGCAGAATTCAGCCAAAAACTCGATCAGAGCCGTATTCTGCCGAGAAACCCGGTCGTGTGTACACTTTTGGCTGAGGAAACCGACGAGGAACTCGTCGAGCCAAATAGAGAACATGTTCTCTATTTCCTCGTTAGTCAATGAGGAAACTTGGCTCGCCGAGATCCTCGACGGCTTCACAAGGAACTCGATGAGCAAAACGATGTGTTTTGCCCGTCGAGTTTCTCGGACGTGTGTACGGGGCCTAAGGCCCCATACACACGATAGAATCCATCCGCTGAAAAATCCCAGCGAATGGGTTTCAGCAGATAGATCCTATGGTGTGTACACTCCAGCGGATCTGTTTCTGCGGATATTTATCTCCTGGGATGGATCCGCTGGTCTGTATAGACTCACCGGATCCATCCGTCCGAAGGGATCCCCCGCATGCGTCGTAATGATTCGACGAATGCGTGGAATTCCTTATATGACAGCGTCGCGCGCGATTATAATCGAGGCGACGGCGCGACACGTCATCGCCAGAGGATTTCGGCGCGGATTTCAATGCGATGGTGAGTACACTCCATCGCAGAGAAATCCGCTGAAATCCTCGAGAGGATTTATCCGCGGAAACGGTCCGCTGGACCGTATTCGCTGATAAATCCTCTCGTGTGTATGGGGCCTAAGACTAACGAGGAAATAGAGAACATGTTCTCTATTTGGTCCGACGAGATCCTCGTCGGTTTCCTCGGTCAAAAGTGTACACACGACCGGATTTCTCGGCAGAATACGGCTCCGATCGAGTTTCTGGCTGAATTCTGCCGAGAAACTCGGTCGTGTGTACAGGGCCTGAGTCACAAAAATCCAAAGGAATCCAGTAAAAGATAGGATGCAAAGGGGAGTGCTAGCAGCTATAGCTTTATTTATGTATATTTATGTTTTTTTTTTGTATATCAAAGCATAATTAGGTGTCAACAATTATGACAGTGGTAAAAATGGAAACATATATAAGACTGCACTATTAAAACTTTTGGAAAGAAAATAACAGATATATGATTTAAGAAGCAGGTGTCTTATTGATGCATTAAATGCCTTCGCCAGTTCTTATCTTTTGAAAGGCCTAATGATCTTATTTTTAAATATTTTAAGAATATAACTTTTGGAGGTCCATGCTTTAAAACAAAAGCTCATGTTTAGTATTATGGAATGCAAATGCTATCTTTAACAATCTGCCTCTGGTTGCACTTGGTTGTAAATCACACATGGTTAGATATTGAGGTGCTGGAATTTCTCTTTATCCTCATCATCTCTGTAAATTTCCCAGCACTCTGATGCTTCAACTCTGTACCCTGCACACCTTACCCCTATTAACCACCGTATAACGGAGCTTAGTTATCAACAGTACCATCTAGTGGGACAAGGTTTGTCAGTCTGTCTCTGCCTGGCTAAACTGTGTTTGTCTTGCTTTCTGGATAGTCAACATTGAACTGAATTTTGATTTGTATCTGCCCAATATGTTTTATCAGTGTTGATGTCATCAGGTGTGGCCATGATGATATCAATAATGAAGAAACATGTTGGGTAGAGTCTAGCGACCAGTGTGAGAGGAAGGCATACTGTGCTGTGCAGGCTGTAAGAGATCTGGGATTAAAGCCCTGTACACGAGGCCGGGAATCCCGTCAGGTAAAAAACGTTGGTTTTCCTGATGGGATTTCTGGAAAGCTTGTCTTGCAAAGCCGTGCATACAGATGGCCGCTGTTCTTTTGAATGGCAAGAGCGCAGTGACATCATCGACTGCGACGAGCCAGCGCTCGGCACATTTGATGCCATCGCCGCCATCTTGCTACACCCCACACTAGCCTTGTATGCTACCGCGCATGCATCAAAGTCTTATCGAGCATGCGCAGGTTTACCTCGGACAGGTAAGCATACAGAGGACCGTTTTTCTCTACCAGGAATCCCGATGGGAAAACAGAGAGCAGGTTCTCTATTTTTCCCGGGCAGTTTTCTTGTCGGGAAAACTGCTAGGGAGCATACCCATGGCCGTGATTCCCAGATAAATGCTCTTCTGGCAGTTTTCCTGCCGGGAAAACCGGTCATGTGTACAAGGCTTTAGTAGTGGTTTTGCAGCGTGAGACACAGGCAGTGCTGCTTCTTTCCTTAGGCTTTGAAATTTAGATTGAGGATATAACTTTTTCTTCATGTGAGTGTATTGCCTCTATTTTTGTGATATAGTACATGTTTTCTAAAGAGAGCATTATGTTTTTCCTTTTGTCTTTCTGAGCTCACTTGCCTGATATACTATATGCCTGATTGATTGGATCTATTAATGAACACTTAAGCTTGACTATAGGATTTAAAAAGACATACGCTTGGGATTTGTGCAAATAGGGTGTAACCTAAGCTGTGAGAGAGTGCCCAAAGGTGAAGATTTCACAGAAGGATTGCACATTATCATTGCATGTGAATATCTGGACTTTTTCTTTAGTTTTTTGTGTCTTTTTTAGTTTTATTTATGAATGTGACTTTGTTACAGTTTGGCATTGAATAACTGGATTGCTTTTTTTTTTTTTTAAGATTTTGCGTTTGTGGAGTGTAGCACCTATTGCAGAGCATTACTGAGGTGTTTCTTTACTTTGTGCTTGCAACTTGATGTGATAACCTAATCTGTGTGCAGGGTCCATTTGTTTAATAGTCTTAAAATTGTAGGTATCTATGTTTTTAAAAAGTATTGTTAATTGACCAACTCATATTGTGGGATGTCGTACATATGACCCATGCACATTTTACCTACGAACAGATCTTGGCACCAAGACACAAAAATAGGGATTGTATCTCCCAAATGTGGCACCCATGGGTGGTTTGGAAAGAAGAACATTTTTGAATCCTTCTCCTTAGACGTATTTTTCAATCTAACTACACTTAAGAGAATATTAATGTGCACACTTAACAAAGGCTCCCGGGAAGAATGACTATTATGATTATAACTATTATGAATCTTACCTAGGAAAAATTGTCAAGGCTACTTTTTCTAGTTTTCATGCTAAAAGGCTATCTTGTTTAATGATTTTCATTATATGGTTCTCTTCAATGTATAACAAGCTGCACAATTGAATTGAATGACCATAAGAAAAATAGTGTTCCCTTCAGCCCCCGAAAGGGGTGTTTGATTCCGAAAAGGGTGTCTGTGACAGTAGTCAAACCCTTTAACTCCACCGTATACCGAGTATTGGAAGCTTATATAATGATAACATTATCCAACTTTGATATCACTCTGTTACCTTAGATGTACTTATTTGCATGATTTTGTTTTACAACTTTGCATTATATGACAGAGTTGGTTTACTTACTTTTATATGTAAAAAAAAAACATTAATAAAAAACGATTAAATTGAAAAAGTATTGTTAAAATGTATTAATAATTTAACAAAATTTTGTAACAAAAATTTAGAAGAAACTAAATTTAGAAGAACATTCTAGACAATGTTGTTTGGGAGCAAAATCTGTTCTGTGAACTGATAGATACCTTCCTGTGGGTTATTGGTTGTAATCCACTATTAAAGGGGTTGTAAAGGTTAATTTTTTATTTTCTAAATAGGTTCCTTTAAGCAAGTGCATTGTTGGTTCACTTACATTTTCCTTTAATTTCCCTTCTAAATGTTTTTTTTCTTTGTTTTCTTTGTCTGAATTTCTCACTTCCTGTTCCTCCTCAGTAAGCAGTTCTGGTTGACTAACCCCCAGCCAGAACGGGTCGGATGATGGGGGCAAGCTTACTGAGGAGGAATAGGAAGTGAGAAATTCAGACAAAGAAAAAAAACATTTAGAAGGGAAATCAAAGAAAAAGGTAAATGCACTTGCTTAAAGGAACCTATTTAGAAAATAAAAAACAAACCTTTACAACCCCTTTAAGAAAGAAGCAAAATTATCTATTAATATTTGGCCAGTAAGAGCTTCAAAAACCCTTGCACTAGTCTACCTGTGTGAACTCTATCTTTGCAGGCAATGTAATTTGACCCAACTATAGACACACTTATAATTGTACATGTACATAAAAACTAGGACCTAAT
The DNA here is from genome assembly GCF_905171775.1 of Rana temporaria. Classification (NCBI taxonomy): domain Eukaryota; kingdom Metazoa; phylum Chordata; class Amphibia; order Anura; family Ranidae; genus Rana; species Rana temporaria. Next base: position 162,937,936 of record NC_053490.1, read on the forward strand.
TTTCAGTCTTCAGGAATTTTTTTTTAGTATATTAAGTGTATAATAAATTCAATAATAATGAAATATAATATGCTAATTTTTTGTTTCCCTTGTGTTTTTGTAGAGTTGCAGCATAATAATGAACTATATGCAATCTGAATACATATGATATGCAAATATAGCATGCCGTATGTGTTACTTGGAACACAGAAAGCAGCAAAAAAACAGCTCTAGTAAAATGAGTGCTTTTATTTCTGCCTGTTCCCTGTGTAAGAAATTGTATATGACATGGGTGGAAGTATCCACAGTGTGAGCACAAGCAGCAATAAAAACCTGACATAGGTCCAATCCTTTTCACCCAACTGTAACTGGGAAAGCTCTACCTTTTAGGTAAAATGTATATATATTTTTATGCGAAAAGAACCATAGAGTTTGTAGACAGCACTGATTAAAATCTATTTTATTTATAACAATTCACATACCTGTATAGATTATAAAAACATTTAAAAAAACATTACTGTAGAAAACTATAGTGGCATGTAGTAACGTTTTTATATGTTTTTATTATCTATATGTGAATTATAATAAAATGTTATAAATAAAATTGCCTTTTATCAGTGGTGCCTGTAAAGTCCATGGTTATTTTCTCATAAAAATATATATGTCTTATATTTCATGATTAGGACATGGTACTGTGCTATCCAATAGTGTACACCCACAGTACCATCCTGTGCTGGTGATATTTCCCATAAGTTATTAAGATTTATATATAAGGGGTGCAACCTACCTGCACACTATTTCAGTGTTCCTATAAGTAGGGCAAGATTCTAAGCAGCAGAAATCCTGTGCCAGCATATGCACATGTGCATTAAAATATGGGATAACGCCAGACGTACAGCAGTGGGAAGGCATGTGGACATGAGTAAGAATTAGCATGCATGTATGACACTTGGTATGGTGCTCAGTGGCCTATATAAAATGAGGCACTGCAGAAAAATATTGCTAAATAGTCTTCAGCTTGTTTATGCTCACCTGAGACCTGGCGTGTTGATTCTGCCTTCCCATGTATGACCTGGCCTAGTCTCTGGACTCTGCTACTACTTTACATATCATCAGCTCTGACCCAGGTTTGCTTCCTGGATGCCATCCTGCCTCCTGCTTCTGTTATCATTCTACTCAGCTGTTACTAACCTCTGCTTGTTTCCTGGACTCTGTGTGGTTTATTGTTTCTGTTACTGCATTGCCTGGATGCTGCTGACATTGGCTCATTTAATGACTGCTTGTTTTGGTACCATGTTGTTACGGTGTTTGGATTATTCCCAGTGACCTGCAGTTGCCAGCTCTACTTATCTGCTTACAACCAGGCCTGTCGCTACAGGACAGGCAAAACAAACAATTGCTTGGGGCCCCGAGCTGGCCTGGGGCCCCAAACCTCCCCTTCCCTGTCAGTCCAGCCGAGTACTGCGCATAGTACAGGAAATTCAGCTTCCTGTTCCCGGTCGGACTGACACAAAGTGCACACTGAGTGCTCACTTCCTTTCAGTCCATCCGGGAACACAGGAAACTGAATCTCCTGTACCACGCGGTACCCGGCCTGGGCACTATCTAATAGGGGACTGGGGGCCCATAATGATAGAACACCGGACTGACAGGAGGAAGAGGAGCTCAGCTACGCTACAGCGACAGTCTACAGGGAAGAAGGGGGGTGAGAATAGGAAAACATAGGGACTGGGGGGTAAGAACATGGGTGTAAAAAATTAGTGTATCGCTAACGTAGGCTTTGTGTGCTGGGGGGGTGCTTGGGGCCCCCAAATTCCTTCAAACGGGGCTGCCTACAACACAGATCCAGCCCAGCCTTCAAACTGTGGCACATGTGCCACTCTGTGCTCTCACACTCTCTGTCATTATCTTCATGAGTGTTGTCAGGAGGTGCAAGAGGAGCCCCCTTAGCTATTCCAAGGAAAAAACAGTTCCATCCAGGCTAGAGCAAGAGCAATGCATTGCATTTTTTTCAGTATTCTGGAAAGACATGCTTGTGAAAGCTATTCTCTTCTATTGAGAAAGAAGAAATATGTCAGTACCAAGCAGGTTCTCACAGCCACAAACCAGATTTACACCAGCCTTGGAAGTTTTAATTTATTGGTAATACACAAACTGGCCCTGTGAGACGCTTTCTAAATTTTGACTGCAGTGGATTACAGAGAACGTAGACAGTATATTAAGAGAGCTTTCGTATTTGGGCACAGTTCAATATTTACGAAATAAGCTGTAATTTCTCAGTGATTGACTTATTACCTAAATTTGCGCTTTAACCCTTTTTTTTACGAATTACTTATGTGTAGTACACCATGTTCCAAATGAAGTTTAAGATAAAAAGAGTTAACCTCAAGCTACTGAACATTTGAAATGCTTATGTGAATTTGTGGTTTATTAGTAACCTTTGTCTTGTATGCAAAGTGCAGTGAAATGTAAAGTCACATAATATGAAATTGGAAACTGTTTAATGACCATAAAACACAGTATAAATGACTACAGATGTGTCTACCCTAAAAGGATTCATTTCAATTAGATTCATGTAATCCTTCAATTGTATTTTTGCAAAAAAATAATATTTTCCAAAGGTGTTCATGACAGCATTTGCATATCATTTTTTATTCATGCTTTTTCTTACAGTAAAAATCCAAAGATGAACATCAACATTCTGTCATAGAAGGCCAGCCAAGGATAGAAACATGCCTTTATTTCCATGCATGTGGAAAGAACATGGCTAATGTCATTCCTTTGCTACAAATGATGTACGAAAAACTGAAGAACATAAGGCAGATTTAGCTGTACATATGCTTTAAAGTTTAATGACACCACTGTGCAAGAACAACATAGGAATCCAGATTTTTCACTAATAGCCATGCATAGGCTGCAAAATGTACTGTATATTATCGAGTAAGTATTTGTTATGTCATAACTACCTTTTCATTGGTAATGGTGTTATGATGAAAAAAAAGTGAACCAGTTCATTGCTATATATAGAAAAGCAACCAAATCATTTTATTTTAGTTCTGCAGCTACATATACAACCCTTTCCTCATCAACTGCTCTAATCACCCTTTGGCTGAGAAAAATAAGCAAAGTGTAAGAGATCTGTGTAGCTGCTTAGCAGAAACCCAGGATTTCTGTCTTTCCTACTAACAGAACAGTGATCTACCTTGTTTACATAGGCAGACCGTCATTTTGTCTTTTTCGGGAATGATCGGCGGGTCCCAGCAGACATCGTTCCGCCAGACCCACTGATTAGCTCCTACTCCCAATCACAGCGGGAGCCGGTCGCTGGCGGTGTGCGCCGCAAACTTGGAAGTGGAAAATCATGTACCTGTACGTGATTTCATGCAGAGTTGCTGCTGCCCTGCAGTACATATACATAGGGTGGTCGGCAAGAGGTTAAGCATGCCCCAACTTTTAAGCATAGGCCTTAAATAAAATAAAAAATAAGGTTGATCAAAAAGAGTTGTTGATGAAGAACTTTACTTAAATCTTGGGTATGTGTAGGGGCATTACTAAAATTGTGAAAGACTGAGGCCCCGTACACACGTCCGAGAAACTCGACGAGCAAAACACGACTGGGTTTCTCGGCAGAATACGGCTCCGATCAAATTTCTGGCTGAATTCTGCCGAGAAACTCGGTCGTGTGTACGGGGCCTCAGGGCATCCTGGAACACAAAAAGGGGGTGAAGTTTACAGCATGTTACTCAAACAAATGCAAGAATACTCTTGTGCCAGCAAAATACTCTTTATGCCCTGTACACACGATCGGTCACTGCGTTGGACACGATCGGATTTTTAACCAATGGTGTGTAGGCAAGACTGATGAAAGTCAGCTTCATGGGATATCTGATGAAAAAATCCATTGGTTTAGATTCCATCAGATATCCGATCGTGTGTGCAGGGCATAAGAGTATATGTAAAAACAGTGGAAGAATGCAGGTGTCAGAAATATGTAAAATACAAGGTGCAGGGGATCAGCAGTATATTAAATAGAAAATGCAGGGTCTGAAGTATGTAATGTAATAAATGCAGGGGGTTAGCATTATATTATGTACAGAGTTTAGGGGTCAGGAATATGTAATATACATTATGTAGGGGTCAAAAGTATGTAGCATGCATCATGCAGGGGTCAGAAGTATACATAGTCCAGTGCACGGCATCCTGTATGATTCCTTTCAATACACTAGATATGTGCATTCCCGTTCGTACGAATGTTATTTTCGTACGAAAATGTTCATTTTCGTACCCGCAGAATAATGTGTACATACGAAAAAAATAAAGCACCAAAATACGAAAACGACAGGATTACGAATGAGCCGCATAATGAACAACTGCAAATACGAATGAACGATCTGACGAAAATACGACAAAACGAAAACGGCAAAAGAACAAAAATTACATCTATAACAAAAGATTTGCATTCTGTATCCTGTTTGAATCCCCTCTCTGTTCGCACCCTCAGTCGTATGCTCACACGACATCCACAACAAAAGACCCGCACCCTGTATTTTGAATTCCTTTTTTCTGTTTGTATTTTGGATTCAACAGAATGCAAATCTTTTGCCACAGATGTCACACGAACACACGACCGAAAACACCAAAAGAAAAAGGACCCAAAATACAGAATAGAAATCTTTTATTATAGATGTCATTTTCGTTTTTTTGAATGGGCAGTGAGTGCAGTTAGTAAAGCAGCTTCTCTTTTGTGCTGAGTAGTACAGTAAAGCCAAATAAACTTTTCTGTGGATTTTCATCTGAAGGGAGATCAGTTGGCCAGACTTTTGAACCCAAAAATGGTTTTCTGATGGAGTTTAAAAACGAACAAATTTTCTGAGAACGAACGGAAAATGATCGTTTTAATGTTTGTTGTTAAAAAAGTCTGACCAAGTGTATGGGGCTTAACAATCGTTAATATGGATGAGCCGCGTGTTGAAAGTGCCGCGAATCCCCGCGATATATTTACAAAAGTACAAAATGACGAAAATCCTTTTTCTGTTCGTATCTTCAGTCGCATGCCCACATGACATCCACAACAAATTGTCATAGATGTCACACGAACACACGACCGAAAACACGAACAGAAAAAGGAATCCAAAACACAGAATGCAAATCATTGACGAAAATTCACGAAAATTATTGTCTAACAAGTAACGAACATGAATTAAACAGAATAACGAACCATCCCGCATGTACGAAAATAAAACGGTAACGAAAATACGAAACGATCGGAATACGAAAAAATCTCGTCATACGAAAAACGAACGGGAACAAACAGGAAAACGGGCGTCTTACGAAAAACTAACGGAAACGAACCTACGGAACGATACGAAACAGAACAAAAAAAAAACGATTTTTTTTTTCTGTGCACATGTCTACAATACACTCCCTTATTTATAGTACAACTCTACCCTCATGAGAAGCTTCCAAAGCACACACTTACAATCTCCCACACACTCACAAACACTTTCATATGCACTCACTCACACATAAATGTACACACAAACAAACTTGCACTAAATCGCTTTTATTTACTTTTCTTGCCAGTCAACCTCTTTGGTAACATTGCTGGCTGCCTCCTTAGTTCTCAATGTTCCCTCTGCCAGTGGGAAAGAATGAGGTGGCAGAACTGAGGAGAAGCAGAATGATGGGCTCTCACACATGCCTTGTGACACACGCTTCTGCACTCACTTACCCTCAAATACATACACACACACACTCTCTTACTTACATACTTTCTCTCATTTACGTTTGTGGCCAGTCAATATCTCTGGTGACATGGCTGGCTGTTCCTCGTGTCGCATTTTTTTCCTGTGTTCTTTCTTCTGCCATCGGGAAAGAGTGGGGCCTCAGTGTTGATGCAGAATAGAATGATGGACTCTCACTCGTGCCTTGTTTAAGGCTGCCCTCCTTATGTCAACACGGACCTGCCACCAACATGCTGTGCAGCCACAACAGCAGAGAACATGGGTGGAATCAGTTTAAAAAAAAACACAGGGCACCTGGCAAGAAATGAGGGGCATGCAAAGCTTATGGGTGTGTATGTTTATATAGATTATAATTATTTGCAGTTCTGTAAAGAGAAGACAGACATGTATGCTTTATCTGCTGTTTCTCAAGAAGCTAATAACCTAATAGTCTTGGCACACTAATATACATATGAAAAAAAAAAATCAGGTGTACATTACCCCAGATATTTTTGCATTGAGGGAAGATCTGCATGAAGGTGAGCACAAAAAATTGACCGGCAAATCTAAGTGGAAAGCTTTGGCAAAAGGTCGGGAGTGGTTGGGGGCATTAAAAACGCATCTCAACCATGTGTTTTTATTGCCCCTCAAACATAAGTGTAACCATCTCAGAGCACAGCAGCTGCCACTGTTGGGTGCTGACTTTGTTATGGCTGTGCTGTTTTATAATCTGTAACACACAGTACAACCATAAAGTTAACACCCAACAGCCCTGTGACATGGTGACCGAGCCATAGAGCAGCTGCTGTGTTCTGACCATCATAATGATCATAGGCACACCGTGGGGAGTCGGGGAGTGTACATTCCATCCACACAACTCAATATCTTTGTGTGCAGTGTGTTCTGTCACTTGCTTGAGACTGTGCACCACCACCCGCCCGTTGATCTGATGGGGCCTAGAAAATGTAAAATTACTCTTTTATAAGCGAGTGGAGCAGGGTATGGTTTAGAAAAAGCAATTTATTTATCTATGCATAAATATCTATAGAGATGCCCGGGTCCCCTGCTGGACTGATGGAGACCGGGCATTTAGCAATGTGATTTAAGGTAGATATTAAGGCAAAAAGCATATTTCTTTTTTGATATAGTAAGTAGCCAAGGGACAGGACTCAGGAGGTCAATACATTAGAATGGGTGATGCACTCATGAAATTGACTCTCACAGTGATACTGACAGCAGTGTGCAGCAGCACAGATGATGCTGACACCTCACTGACACGACCCTTCCCCTCCGTAGTCACAGTGACAGTCTCTCTCCATGCCAAGTGTTCCCTCCAGTCCCCTCCAGTACAAACAGCACTGATAGTGCCGCTCCTGGCTTGCCTTACTCATGTCCTGCAGACCCACACACGAGGCCTGGGCCGCTCTACTTGGCTCCCTTGACTTCACACGACACGCTCAGACACCGCCTCCAACAGACCCGCATCCCCACTGGCACCGCCCAAACACACTGTAGCAGGCACTTGGATGGTCTCAGCCGGCTTCGGACTAGAGCTGCATATGCACAGTTCCGAGCCAAACGTCACAGACATATTTTTTACTGGCAACCTTTTCCTCTTAGGCCCCGTACACACCTCCGAGGAACTCGACGTGCCAAACACATCGAGTTCCTCGTCGAGTTCAGTGTTGAAGCCGCCGAGGATCTCGGCGGGCCGACTTTCCTCATTGAACAACGAGGAAATAGAGAACATGTTCTCTATTTGGCCCGACGAGTTCCTCATCGGCTTCCTCGCTGAAAAATGTACACACGACCGAGTTTCTCGGCAGAATCCAGCTCCGATCGAGTTTCTGGCTGAATTCTGCCGAGAAACTCGGTCGTGTGTACGGGGCCTAACTGGCATTTACTGGAAGGATAAAAGTGCCCATTTTTTACTGGATGCCAGTAGAAATACTGGCGGTTGGCAGCACTGGGTGGGATAGAGGGGGTTACTTTTATTTTTCTGTACAAAAATAGAAATGAGAACAAGATGCATGGATTTTAAATGCGTGTTGTATGTGATTCCATTCTTTTCTATGCCGCATATATTTTTGGACAAAACCCATCAAAAAGACTGCTTGCAGGACTTTTAAAAAACACATTAGATAAAAAGAATACAATTTAATATAATATAAAGCTTTTTGTGTGTATTCTCTGATGTGTCGGAAAAATTGTACTGAAAAAAGGATCATCTTTAGCCACTATATTTTTTTTAAAGAGAACTTATCATATCTGAGCTTATAAAGGGATCTTGATATTCAGTCATTAATCAATAAACTGAACAAGCTTACTTATGAAGGCTTTATATTTTCTCAATGTTTAGCTTTGCTTTACTTTGTCTGACTGACACTTAAGCATAGATGTCAGGGACAGTTTCTACCGTCAACTGCCTGACCTTAAAATGCTGGAAGACTGTAAGTCTGATTTTCTAAAGTGAAATAAACAAAAGCAGGAATAAATATCTATAGTGTGCTTGCATTGCAGGCTTTCATTAACTTGAGGAGCTACACTTGCTTATTGAACACCATGCCGGAACCCATCTAGCAAATTATATACTTCAATGCTTTCAGTGGGATCCTAGATTGTTCAATGAACCTCCAACTAATGTTGCTTTTGTGTCTTTTGTTCCGGTATGGAATGTATGTGTCAATATGTACGTATAACATGTTTTCTTGCTTACATGCTGGGGGCTGAAGCCAGTTGTAAGTACATTTTCTTGCTTTATTTCCCACATTTACATTTTTTTTATTTCACTTCCATCATATGATGATTTTAGCTTAGTGAAGGAGGCCTAACCTAAAATGCTTTTAGCCTAAGTTCACATTGGAGCGATTTGAGAGATCAAATTGCATTACAAGTCGCAGCCTATTGGAGGCAATGGCACTGTTCCAATCGGTGCAACACCAATTTTGGAGCTCTGCACTTTTGCCGATTTCAGGTGTGACTTCAATAGACATCTGTGTATGAAGCCAAACAGATGTCTACCGCGTTTCCTCAAAAATAAGACCTACCCCGATAATAAGACCTAGCAGGATTTTCGGGGAGGGCTGCAATATAAGCCCTATCTCGAAAATAAGCCCTAGTTTAAAGTGGTTGTAAACTGCTAGAATCCTCACTAATGCAGCGTTGTATAGTGTGGAAGGTGTGTGTTTGCTGTGGTCTGCTTTATTCAGGTACCTTCTTTTAGTGCCGCTATATAATCTTCAGCTGCTCTCCCCTTCACTTCTTCTGGCTGTCAGTGGGGGATCTCGACCCCTCCTCCATTTGCATTGCTCAGAGCAGGCCACGGAAGCGCTGCTCAGCTAATCTTCACTTCTCTCCCCTTATCTTCTCCTGGCTGCTAGTGGGATCTCGACCCCCCTTCCTTCCTCTGCATTGCTCAGTGCGGGCAATGAAAGCACCATTCATCTGACCTCTGCTGTTCTCCCCTTCTCCTGACTGTCAGTGGGGGATCTTCACCCCCTCCCTCTGCATTGCTCAGAGCAGGTCATGAAAAGCGTTGTTCATCTTCACTGCTCTCCCCCTCCTATCAGCGGGGGATCTTGGCCCCCCTTCTGCAGTGCTCGGTGCAAGGAAGACAGCTCAGGCAAGTCATGGAAGCGTCGAGCAATGCTATAGGAAGGTGAGACATACACCTTTTGGATTGTATTTTGCTGTAGTGGCGAGGATTCTGGCAGTTTACAAGCACTTTTGCTATTATTAACACTTGGCACATTGCATGGCAAGCCCTACCCCGAAAAAAAGGCCTACTGTGTTTTTGGTGGACAAAATTAATATAAGACCCGGGCTTATTTTCGGGGAAACACGGCATCAAGTAGCAACTGAAATCACGCTGACCTCGCTACTTTGAAATCGCGCTACTTCAAGTGAAGTAGCGCGATTTCAAAGTAGCATCAATGTGAACCAGGGCTTAAGTCTACTTTAACATATTCTTTTACATTCATCTCACCTGTTCTGTGTTCCGCTGTGCTAAAAAGTAGCTCTTCCTGCACCAAAAGATAGATATAACTAGATCGAATACTTCAGAGATTTTAAAATGTGTTCATCGACAAATCGTTCTTTGCACTGCTTTCTTGGATATAAGACATTATCAAATAGGTATAGATATGTTCTTACTTTATTCATTCCACAATCCTGAACAGTATGATCATATACCGGTATTTTATTTTTCTCTTTGTTATTGCCTTAGTCTATATCTGATTGTTAGGAACATTTTAGATATTTTAATGAAAGGCCCCTTCTAACTTTTTTTTTACATGAACAATGTGAATTTCCAAGACCCTGAATGATGTGAACAATAGTAATTTCTATACAAGCATATCAGACCCTTTATTAACACTCTCTAAAATTCTCTCATGTCTTTGTAACCGCACTGAAAATGAACCTTAGTTTCAGCTGCAGTGAATAAATGGTTTTATTTCTTGTAAGAAGAATATGTTACAGTTTATATACCATCAATAGAAGAAAACCCACAGTGTCACATAAACTATTACGGTTTAGTACCATCTGGTGGCAAAAAGCGGAAGATAAACAGCACTGGATTAAGGTGAATTGAAGGATTCCTTTGTGGTTCTGGAACTATTATTTGACTTCAAATATTTAATGATGTCTCTAAGGTTAAATTTTAAGGAAAATTCAAAGAAGCTATCCAACTTCCTAAAAAAGATCATTTAAATTGGTCAACTCAATAAAATATTCATAAGATCCATTCATTTTACCTAAATAGCAGTTAGTAGGGGGAAAAGACTCACATTTATTTTCTAATTAGCACTTTGTACAGCATAACATTTTTTTCTGATTAAGAATAATTTGTGCTAATGATCTAGCATAAGTCAGTCACAATGTTTTTCACAAGGGCATAAACTGCAAAGATATGTCCCTCCCCTCAACCAGAATTGCCTAATTATGCCCTATGCAATTTTTTAGCTCATTTAGTGCATTAATTGGTTTCCATAGAGCATGCTACATAAGTTCATTTTCTTATATTATTTATTTCAGGCACAAAAAGTAGATGCACTAAGAAAGTTTCAAAGAAAATCTGGAAAAAAAATTCTTTGAACCTTTCTAAGTAGCTTGAAATTGGGCTTACATAGCTGAGTAATGCCGCGTACACACGATCGGTCAAACCGTTGAGAACGGTCTGATGGACCGTTTTCATCGGACCAAACCGATCGTGTGTAGGCCCCATCGGTTATTTATCCATAAGTTAAAAAAAAGCAATCTTGTTTTAAATTTAACCGGTTGATACAGTACCTAACCGATAGAAAAAAAAGATTGTTTGTAGGCACGTCCATCGGTTAAAAATCCACGCATGCTCAGAATCAAGTCGACGGATGCTTGGAAGTATTGAACTTAATTTTTTTCAGCACGTCTTTGTGTTTTACGTCACCGTGTTCTGACACGATCGGTTTTTTAAGTGTTTTATGTCACCGCGTTTTGGACGGTTTGGATGGTCTCACAGTGTGTATGCAAGACAGCTTAAACGGAATTCCGACGAAAAATTTTATTGGATTTTATCCCATCGGAAATTCCGATTGTGTGTACAGGGCATTAAATGCATTTTGTCATCCTTCTGACTTGAATTGTGTTACAAGTCACAGCACTTTTTTAGTATTAGAAAAATGGCAACTTGAGAAATGTGTCATCCATTGGCAGTGTACAGTAGAAAAAGGAACCAATTTAGAAAATAAAAGAGGAACCTTTACAACCCCTTTAAGTATTTTTTTTACATTACCACAGCAATGTCATTTGACATTGTTAAACACTCTCAGGAGAGTGTGTTGGGCAAGGGAGTGTACAGGACTGCATACAGTATGTCAGTTTTCAGGGGACAATTGAACCCCCTGACTTGACCTGCAGGGTAATACTCAAACAAAGTAAGTAGAACAATAGTGCAATTGCTAATTGCAGAACACACTGATCAGTGGCTACAGTCGCTAATCGACTAAACTGTCACTCAGCATCGCTTCTGCTCTACTTCTCATCGCTCATTGGGATGCTGAGCAGTGGAGGGTTGGGGAGCAGCCATCTCAGCGGCTCGCTGAGAATGCCATAAATCAGGGCAGCTGGCAGATCCTGAATTGTAAGTTGTGATGATGCGCTGGCCAGACTGATGGCAGTGATGTCAGTGAACAGCGGACTTCAGACTGCTCTGAAAACGGGTTACAGGAGTGCAAAAAAAAATTGCACTCCTGTGACCCAGAGGAGAAGCCCAGCCTAAAAAGCTCAGGCTGGGCTTCTACTTTAAGACTAACTACTTATATCATTGCACAAGCCCAATCATTAATGATATCTTTAATTAGTTAGTTCATTTTTAGTGGGTAAATTACCCATCTTGTCTAAAGTACAGCAATCTAAATCATGCATCTTAGGATGCAGTTTTACTCAAATATTACATTTTTAATATGACTACTGTTAGCTTCATGTACATGAAGGGCACAGTCACCTTCTCTCATTTTAACATTGCATACCTTGTTCAATACAGTACCTCAGCAAGGGACTGTTAAAGTGCAGCTGTCACCTTTAATAATATATATATTTTTCTATGATTCATCTTTATACTATAAATGAATACAACTTCTGTGAATAACTGATACTAGAATACTACTACTACTAATAATGACAATAAAGGAATATAAAATGACTTGTAAGGTCTTCAATTGTAAGCAAGGTAATGATTGCAGTTGTAGGCCTATACAATGCACTAGCTTCTTAGAAAACCAAAACAGAATATCTTACCTTGAAAGCGCATTTACATTTTCTATCAATTCCTTGAACAAATTATTTCACATATACTGTACATTTCTTCTGAGATAATTTAATCTATGCTACATTCAATCACACTTCCGCACTAGGGTCATCAGTTCAAATTCCAACCATGACGCTACTTTTATGGAATTTATGTTCCCCCTGTGCATGTCTGGGTGTACTCTGGTTTCCTCCCACACTCAAAAGACATGCAGGTTGATTTACTAAGACTATAGCGTGCAAAATGTGGTGCAGCTCTGTATGGTAACCAATCAGCTTCTAACTTTAGCTTGCTCATTTAAACTTTGACAAGAAAAACCCTGGAAGCTGATCTATGCAGAGCTGCACCACATTTGCACTCCCCAACTTTAGTTACTCAACCCCTTGATGTTAAAGGGGTTGTAAAGGTAAATGTTTTTTCACCTGAATGCATCCTGAGCCCACCGCTGTGTAACGGGAGCGCGCTCGCAATAGCTTTCTACCCTGCGAGCTCGCTCGCATGAAGGTAGAATGCTTTTGCAAGGAGGAGCCGAGACAGCCGCCGAGGGACCCCATAAGACAGGGTTAGGGCACACTCTGTGCAAAACGAGCTGCACAGTGGAGGTAAGTATAACGGGGTAGATTCACATACAAATAGATTGGCGCAGCGTATGTGAGATACGCTACGCCGCTGTAACTTACATTAGGCCGGTTAGAATCCCCAATGAATTTGTGCCGTAAGTTACGGCGGCGTAGTGTATCTCAAGCGGCGTAACATTGCGGAATTAAAATCGGCGATTAGGGGGCGTGTTTCATTTAAATGAAGCGTGTCCCCGCGCCGAATGAACTGCGCATGCTCCGCTTCTAAATTTCCCGCCGTGCATTGCACGAAATGACATCACAAGGACGTCATTTTTTAAACTTAGACGTGACTTACGTCCCATCCCGATTCACGGACGACTTACGCAAAAAAAATAAAAAATTCAAATTTCGACGCGGGAACGACGGCCATACTTAACATGGCAAATCTAACTATACGACGCAAAAAAGCAGCTTTAACTATACGCCGGAAAAAGCCGACTAGAGACGACGTAAGAGAATGCGACGGCCGCGCGTATGTTCGTGGATCGTCGGAAATAGCTAATTTGCATATCCGACGCGGAAAACGACGTGAACGCCACCCAGCGGACGCCGAAGTATTGCATCTTAGATCCGAAAGGCGTACAAGGACATATACCTGTCGGATCTAACCCAGATGCCGATGTATCTTGGTTTGAGGATTCAAACCAAAGATACGACGCGGGTAATTTGAAAGTACGCCGGCGTATCAGTAGATACGCCGGCGTACTCTGTCTGTGGATCTGCCCCAACATGTTTGCTATTTAAAAAAAAAACATTTTTTTGCCTTTAGTGACCCTTTAAGTTAATTGGCTTTTGTTTAAATTTGTATGTGTATGAATGTGTGTGAGCTATAGACCTCAGATTGTAAGCACCTTGAGTACAGAGACTTATGTGAATGTACAATACATGCAGCGGGAACAAAGACATCATTAAAACATTAAAAGCTTAAAGCGGAGTTCCGCCAAATAAATAAATAAATAAATAAATGAATAAAAAACACAGCAGCTACAAATACTGCAGCTGCTGGTTTTTAAAATAAGGACACTTACCTGTCCAGGGCGCCCACAATGTCCTCACCTAAAGCCGACCTGTCTCTCGGCTCCAGGTGGAGGTGCCGGTATCTTAAAGGGGTTGTAAAGGTACAATTGTTTTTCTCTAAATTGCTTCCTTTACCTTAGTGCAGTCCTCCTTCACTTACCTCATCCTTCCATTTTGTTTTTAAATGTCCTTATTTCTACTGGACGTATCCCAGTGTGCATGCGTCGGATAGAATGCCTAAGATACGTCGAACACTGCCTACGACGTGAACGTAACTTACGCACAGCCCTATTCGCGTACGACTTACGCAAACGACGTAAAAAGATACGCTTGTTCCGACGTCCATACTTTGCATGGGCTGCGCCACCTAGAGACATGCTTTATCTTTACGCTGGTGTATGTCTTACGTAAACGGCGCAACTAAATGCGACGGGCGCACGTACGTTTGTGAATCTGCGTATCAAGCTCATTTGCATATTCAACGTGGAAATCAACGGAAGCGCCACCTTGCGGCCAGCGTAAATATGCACCCAAGATACGACGGCGTAGGAGACTTACGCCGCTCGTATCTTGCCAGAATGTATGCGTAACTAATTCTATGAATCAGGCGCATACATACGTTGGCGCTCATTCAGACTTACGGCGGCGTATCTCCAGAATCTGGGCCAATGGGCCAGATTCTCAAAAGAATTACGCCGGTGTATCTACAGATACACCGGCGTAATTCGAAAATCCCGCCGGCGTATCATTGTTTTGTATTCTCAAAACAAGATACGCCGGAATTAGGCTAGGATCCGACTGGTGTAAGTCACTTACACCGTCGGATCCTAAATGCAATACTACACTGGCCTCTAAGTGGCTTTTACGTCGATTTCAGCGTCGCATATGCAAATGAGCCGATACGCCGATTCCCGAACGTTTTTGCGCCGCTTCGCGGTAGTTTACGTCGTTTCCGTAAGCGTAAGGTTACCCCTGCTATATGAGGGGTAACCTTACGTCGGTCCGCCGTATGCCATGTTAAGTATGGCCGTCGGGACAGCGTCGGGTTTTTCTGTCGTTTACGTCGTTTACGTAACTCGTCGCGAATAGGGCTGTGTGTTAATTAAGTTCACGTCGCAACCAATGTATTTGCGGCATACTACGGAGCATGCGCAGTGGCCTACGTTTAAGGCCGGGGCATGCGCAGTTTGTTCGGCACGGGGGTGCGCTTGATTTAAATACAAGCCAGCCCCTTTGATTTACGCGGGGATACGCCGGGCCATTTAGACTACGGCGCCGCAAATTACGGAGCAAGTGCTTGGAGAATACGGCACTTGCTCCAGTAAGTTGCGGCGGCGTAGTGTTAATGGCATACGCTACGCCCCGCTCGTAGATAAGCTGGCCCAATGTGTTTAAACTAAAAAATACTAAGGATTTAATATTACTTTCCTGTAAGTTCAAATATTTATTGTCATACTTTTAAAAGAACATGAAAAAAAAATCAATAATGAATGAAAAATGGTATGCATTAATTGGAGTAAATTTGAAATGAACTTTTAAGGCATGCTACAAAGAATTTTTGAAGAAAACTCCTAAATATGAGCTTGTGATACTATGCAGCAATAATGGGAATTACAAAGTTTTGCGTCTCAAAAGAGAGAAGCAGTCTCACTGTTAGAAGTGACAGGCACATTTATAAACACTGCCTATCTCATATAAAAGCTATCATAAAAATGAAAATCTTCTATAGGGAATGCATTCCCTTTACACCACAATCTCATATCAATAGAAGCAGCCAGCACACTCAAAAGCCTATCCATATTGAATTTGTCGGATCAATAATACTGCAAGAGTAAAAGAGCAAATATAAAAATAATTCTGTGTTCTAGAATTTTTTTTTTGTTACTGGATGTAAAATGAAACAGGATGTTTCTTCTACATCTTCATTCAGATTTACATTGGCTGCCAGCCTAAAATACAATTCAGCCTTTATCAAAGCCATTCAACCACTATTTATATGGCAGGATAAAAGAGGAGCCTGTTAAGTAAGAGTGTGTGCTAGGCCTAGGTCTCTAGTGTGTCCTGCCTCTTTTGAGAAATGTCAAATATTCACTCCTATAATATCTTTAAAGGGAAATCATCTACACGATTAGTCTTCTGCAGTAATCTTGTTGTCATTAACCCAACTCCAAAAGTGCGGAATCCCAAGAATACATGTTTGCGATTATTAAATGTGTTGATGAGCAAGTTAGTGTTTTTTTTTTTTTTTTCTTTAAAGCAAACCTGTGTGATATGGGGGAGCATGTCATCCCCCACATGTCATATTAAAGGGGTTGTAAACTGTAAAAGTTTGTTTTTTATTTTCTAAATAGGTTCCTTTAAAGGGGTTGTAAAGGTACAATTTTTTTTCCTAAATAGCTTCCTTTACCTTAGTGCAGTCCTCCTTCACTTACCTCATCCTTCCATTTTGCTTTTAAATGTCCTTATTTCTTCTGATAAATCCTCACTTCCTGTTCTTCTGTCTGTAACTCCACACAGTAATGCAAGGCTTTCTCCCTGGTGTGGAGTGTCATGCTCGCCCCCTACCTTGGACTACAGAAGAGTCAGGACTCTCTCTACGTTTCAGATAGATAGAGGAGCTGTGTGTTAGTGGGCATTCTAACTCTTCTGTAGTCCAAGGGGCCGGAAGCGTATATAGACGGCCTCCCGGCAATTAAGCTCCACATTGTGGCCGCATATAGTCGTCTGCCCGGCGGGAAGTGGTTAAATGAACCTATTTAGAAAATAAAAAACAAACCTTTATAACCCCTTTAACCACTTGCTTACTGGGCACATAAACCCCCTTCGTGCCCAGGCGAAATTTCAGCTTCCGGCACTGCGTCGCTTTAACTGACATTTGCGCGGTTGTGCGACGTGGCTCCCAAAATTGACGTCCTTTTTTCCCCACAAATAGAGCTTTATTTTGGTGGTATTTGATCACCTCTGCGTTTTTTATTTTTTGCGCTATAAACAAAAAAAGAGCGACAATTTTTAAAAAATATATATATTTTTTACTTGTTGCTATAATAAATATCCCAATTTTTTTTTTAAAAAAAAAAAAAATTTCTCAGTTAAAGCGGTGGTTCCCCTAAAAATAAAATTTTAACATTGCTTTTCCCAAATAAATTACGTTTAGAATCGGCCGGTTTTATAAAAAAAAAAAGGTCCATACATACCGTTTGTTGTTTTCGTTCCCACCGCCACTTCCGGGTACGATGCTGGCGGTGGGCGTTCCTAATTGATGGACAGGCATCCGACCGACGCATCCATCGCGTCACGAGATGCCGAAAGAAGCCGAACGTCTGTGCGCATGCGCCGTATAGAGCCGCACCGACGTTCGGCTTCTTTCGGCATCTCGTGACGCGATGTCGGTACAAACGGTATGTACGGACCTTTTTTTTTTTATAAAACCGGCCGATTCTAATCGTAATTTATTTGGGAAAAGCAATGTTAAAATTTTATTTTTAGGGGAACCACCGCTTTAAGGCCCATACGTATTTTTCAATGTATTTTTGTAGAAAAAAAAAAACGCAATAAGCGACTGGTTTGCACAAAAGTTATAGCGCCTACAAAATGGGGAACAGAATTATGTTTTTTTTTATTATTATTTTTTTTTACTAGTAATGGCGGCGATCTGCGATTTTTATTGGGACTGTGTTATTGCGGCGGACTTTTGGACACTTTTGACACAAATTTGGGACCATTCACATTTATACAGCGATCAGTGCTATAAAAGTGCACTAATTACTGTATAAATGTGACTGGCAGGGAAGGGGTTAACACTAGGGGGTGAGGAAGGGTGACTAGGGGAGGTGACCGATGCTGTGTCCCTATGTACAAGGGACACAGATCGGTCTCCTTTCCTCTGACAGCACGTGGAGCTATGTGTTTACACACAGAGCTCCACGTCCCTGCTGTGTTACCGACGATCGCGTGTACCCGACGGACATTGCGGCCAACAGATGCACGCATCGGCTTTTCAGCGATGCGCCAGGACAATGTGTACCCGCTGCGCGCCCCCCAGAGGCGCGCGAGGGTAATGCACTTTAAAAGATGTCCAAAGACGTCCACTTGGCACTTGAGAGCCGCGCTGTTGACGTCTTTTGTCAATAGCGCGGGTCTCAAGTGGTTAAGATAGAGTTAGAGTCCTCTTCCCTATACAAACACATCTGGCATGGACTAAAATCACTGGTAAGCTCCAGATCCCTACAAACCGCGTGGCTCTCTCTGGTGGTGCGGGTACATCGTGTCTTTCTCTGGTGATGCGGATACAGCGTGGCGCTCTCTGGTGGTGCGGGTACAGCATGGCGCTCTCTGGTGGTGCAGGTACAGCGTGGCGCTCTCTAGTGGTGCGGGTACAGCGTGGAGCTCTCTGGTGGTGCGGGTACAGCGTAGCGCTCTCTGGGGGTGAGGGTACAGCGTGGCTCTCTGGTGGTGCAGGCACAGCGTGGCTCTCTCTGGTGGTTAGGGTAAAGTGTGGCACTCTCTGGTGATGATGGGGCTATTAATTCCCCCAGCACATACTGTACCTCTTTCTTTTTCCATGTCTCCTGTAGTAGCTGCTCAGCCTGTTTCCGGGTTTTCTCTTTTCCCCCAACAGAGTACATACTGGGGACTGTAGTCTGCTCCCTGCAGAGAACAACTGGGCCACCTATCTCTGGGACTACATTTCCCATGATACCCTCTATTTTTTCGTGATTGGTCTCCGCTGTGGCCAATGGGGAGGGAAGAAAAATGGGCAGGAACTACTTCTCTTTCCATGCTGCCAACATGAGAAGGAGAGGGGGGGCGAGCAGGGGAAACATCTGGACTGCAGCCTGCAGCTCTCCCCACCTGTGCGGATGCTCATGGCTGGATGAGGAGTGGAGAGCGGAACTGTCAGCGCGGCTCTAAGGCTGAGCTGTGTGTGAGAGAGACACACAGCTCAGCCCATTCAGCCGCTAGTTCCGTAGCCGTAGGCCGCGGCCTGTGTTAACCATGTCCAGGCCGCGGTCGTCGCTTAACTCCCGCTGTGCGGCCTGATCAGCTACATGTCATGGAGCGGGTGGCCGCGGCCCACCGGGCATTTGCCCGGTCTGCCCTATGGCCAGTCTGGGCCTGCTGCTGTGCCAAGAGAAGGGTCTGCAGAATGGTCCATAGTTGAGGGCATGTTGGCTGCTGCAGTTTACTCTCTCAGAAGCACCAAGTGAGCGCAAACACACAGCAGGAGTTTTCCCACATGACATACAGAGGTTAATGGTGTAGAATGCCTTTTTGTGATAGACATGCTGAAAGAAATGTTCGAATTGTGAAATATACAGTCATTATTTACCTTGCTAGGTAAGGAGAGTAAGGAGAGTTAGTACTGTTTAGTGCTGCTAATTGGACCTGGATATTGCAGGCTGTACTGGAAAAAGATGTCCAATGTTAGATTCATTTGATGCAATGTTTTGTGATAATGTTGAAAGTTGAATAAAAAAAAATTGCAAAATTATATAGCGTACAGAAAATTAAGTTTGTCCTTCAAATATATATGTATATATATATATTATTTTGTTATCTTAAAGGAACACTAAAGTAATTTTTTTATTTTTTTTGTAAAATAACAAACATACTTACTTATACTTACCTCCACTATGCAGCTCGTTTTGCACAGAGTGTCCCCGAACCAGAGTGTCTTCTGGGGTCCCTCGGCGGCTGTCTCGGCTCCTCCTCGCAAGAGCTTTTCACCTTCATGCGAGCGAGCTTGCATGGTGGAAATCTTTTGAGGGCGCACTCCCGTGATACAAAGGCGGGCATAGCCGCCGACTGTATCACTCGGCCCCACCCCCCGGCGCACCGCGTCATCGGATGTGATTGACAGCAGCGCCAGCCAATGGCTGCGCTGCTATCAATCCGTCCAGCCTAGCCAATCAACAACCAGGCTGGGAACCAAAGAGGATCACGGAGATGCGCGCAGGACTTTGGAGGGGTGAGGTAAGTAAAACGGGGGTTCGGGGGGGGGGCGGTACCGTCGGATGTTTTTTCACCTTAGGTGAAAAAACATTTACCTTTACAACCCCTTTAAAGTGGTTGTAAACTCTAATCGTGAAAAATGAATAAAGCACATCCACTATAGAGTGTACTGGCTTGAATCCACAGCACCAAATCTGGTTGACAAGATTCTTGTCGAGCTTTCCTTGCATACACACTGTCGAGACAAAATCTCGTTGTTCTCAAAGCAGTGACGTACAACACATAGGATGGCACTATAAAGGGGAAGTTCGATTCCACTGGCGCCACATCTGTTGCTGCTTTTGCTAATCTCATGTTACTGCGTGTTAAGTAAAATTTTGGTGAGAGACTATTCGCGCTTTTCAGTCTATTACAGCGTGATAAATGTGCTATCTCCATTACGAAGGCGACTTTTACCGAAGGTGTGCTCGCATCTCATACTTTATTCTGAGCATGCGCGGGTTTCTAAGCATACACACAAATGTGTTTCTCGTCGTAAAAACCAGCCCGACGAGGAACACGACGAAAAAATTGAGACTCCCGACGAGAAAAAAGGGAGCATGTTCTCATTTTTTCTCGTTGAGATCCACGTCAGTTTTCTCGACAGAAAACATACACGACACGACTGTTTTTCTCTGCAAAAAGGCTCTGCCAGCATTTTTCTTGATGGTTTTTGCAGAGGAAAATGGTCGTGTGTACGAGGCATTAGCCGACACAATTGACTGCCCCCCTCCAGCACACAGCAGACTCATAGCCTCAGCTCTGTATGATTTTTCTATGAGCCTGTTGGGGGGGTGGGTGTCCCTTGTCTCCTCTCAGCTATCAGATTACACTACAGCCCTATGCTCTAGATCAGGGGTTGTCAACCGTCTGGGCTGCTGCCCACTACCAGGCCATGGCCTTTCTGCAGTCAAGCCGCGGGTGTGGGCAGCCAGCATGAGACACCTGGGCAGACGGACGGCATGAAAGAGCAAGGCGGCCAGCATAAGAGAGCTGGGTGGGCAGCATGAGGCAGCCAAGCAGCTGGCATA
Organism: Rana temporaria; assembly: GCF_905171775.1. Lineage (NCBI taxonomy): Eukaryota > Metazoa > Chordata > Amphibia > Anura > Ranidae > Rana > Rana temporaria. Next base: position 162,959,081 of record NC_053490.1, read on the forward strand.
TGAGAGCTGGGTGGATGGAAAAAGCGAGCGGGCAAGCAGAGATGACATCATCTCTCTTCGCCCTCTGCATCACTGCTCTTCCGCCCTCACAGCCAATGTCCTGTCAGACTCAGTGTCAGAGGTGTGGTGGGGAGCAGAGAGATGACTCCTTAATAAAGGAGTAGTCAAAAGCTGTGTATGTTTTTTTATTTACACTTTGACATCTTTTTATGAATGAGTTGGGGTACTAGGTACCCCTTACTCCTTCACAAACAGGCAGTATCTGGGTGCCCTCTTATTGTTAAAGGGGGATTCCAGATTCTAATAAGTTCCCACTTGCCTGCAGACCCTTACGACTACCAAGCCAGGTTTGTGGGGATGAGGCCCTTGTCCTCATAAACATGGAACAAGGTGCTTTCTAAGGGAGCTTTCCCTTGGGAAAACTAAAATGTTGAAGGTGTGGCCTGATGGTTGGTGGTTCAGGAGAGAAGCATCTGCTTATCTGTCCCCTTTCCTTGCCTGTCAGGCTAAATGCTCAGATAAGGGTATGGTGTGGAGTTTTGTCAGATCTCATGCTTTTTTTCTTGATATTTGTGGGGGTCCCTCATTAACATCTATATCAGACCCCCATCTTGCATAAAGGTCTGGTATCGATGAATGGAATCCTAGATCGCTCTATTTACAAAACAAAATTCAAAAACCTAATGTACCTGGTACACACAACTGAGGCCTCGTACACACGACCGAGAAACTCGGCGGGCAAAACACATCGAGTTCCTCGTCGAGTTCCTTGTTAGGCTTGTCGAGGAACACGACAAGCTTGCTTTGCATACACACAGTCAAGCCAAAATCTCCTCATTCTCAAACGCGGTGACATACAACACATACAACGGTAGGGGAAGTTTGATTCTACTGGCTAAACTCTTGGGGCTGCTTTTGCTAATTTCATGTGTTTGCGTGTTAAGTAAAAATTTGGTAAGAGACGATTTGCACTTTTCAGTCTGTTACAGCTTTAAAAATGTGTTATCTCCATTCCAAATGCTACTTTTACTCCCGTCTCACTTTAATCTGAGCAAGTGTGGGTTTCTTAGCAGGCAGATGTCCGAGTTTCTCGTTGAAAACCAGCCCGTCAAGGATCTCGACGAGCCAAATCAGACTCCCGTCGAGGAAATAGAGAACTTGCTCTCTTTTTGGCTCGACGAGGTTCTCGACAGTTTCCTCGACGAAAATGTACACACGACCAGTTTCCTCGGCAAAAAAATATCTCCCAGCAAGGCTATTGCTGTTTTTTTCCGAGAAACTCAGTCGTGTGTACGAGGCCTGATCCTGATGGTAGGAATAGCACTTTGCTTGCCTCCCACTGGACATATGGCAAATAGGTAAAAGTTTGGACCTTCATCTAAATGATCAAAAAGTCAAAGTTCAGTCCCTAGTGGAAAAGCCCTTCATCCCTAATAGAAAATTGTAAGTGCAGATGCAATTACAGTAAGTGCTACACAACATATTTTTTCCCAATGGTAGCCCGTAATTCTACTTCAATGGAAATCTAAATGCAGCTTGCTACTAATTCTTACTATTAAGGAACAGTCAGTGTAAATCTTCAGAATAAATGTAAATCAGCATTGCAACCGTTTTAAGCACATTGCTCCTTATTAGGGAGCATCTGAATGTTCAGTTAGTCTGAAACAACAAACATTTAGGCCATTTAGCATGGATAAATGTAATGCAGCGTACACACGATCATTTTTCGGCATGAAAAAAACGTAGTTTTTCAAAAACGTCATTTAAAATGATCGTGTGGGCTACACATAATTTTTCAGGTTCTGAAAAATGACAATTTTTTTTTCGAATATGCTGCATTTTTAAACGTCGTTTTGACTACTTGTCGACCAGCCGCCGCAGTTATACGGTGGCAGGTCGGCTCCCCTGCGCTCCCCTACCGTTCATAATAGAGTAAGCACATTCATCACGCTGTAACAGACAGAAAAGCGCGAATCATCTTTTACTAAAACGGAATCAGCTAAAGCAGCCCAAAGGCGAATGGAACTTCCCCTTTATAGTGCCGTTGTACGTGTTGTACGTCACCACGCTTTGCCAGATCATTTTTTTAAAACGATGGTGTGTAGGCAACGTCGTTTTAACCTCCCTGGCGGTATGATTCTGTCTGAAAAAACATGCTGAAAGCGGTACCATTATTTGCAAGGAAATTTGGTGTTTTATACTGTAGGCCTGTGATTTTTAGGAATAACTCACTTAAATCTGACCAAACAAGAATCTAATAGGCATCCCGGGTATGACATTTTTTTAAAAACAAAATTTTAAATTATAATATAATAAATAATTATAAATAATTATAGCAAGTAATAATATAATTAAAATAAAAATTATTCAATGTAATCAAATCAAAATCACTGAAATTTGCTCAGTTGCAGATTTGTTGCTGTCATTATTTTTTTTTTATGACAAATTTCCCCGCAAATCGCTATCGCACAATTCTGCAAGTGATTATAATTTATTATTGCTGTTTTCTAGCTGATCTAAAACCATTTTTGACATAAAAAGACACTTTTGGTTGCTATGGACAATCTACAGTTTTCAGGCAGAAAGAAAGGTTTTTATTATATAAAATGACATGTAGGACACTGGGCAGACCACTAGGGACAAGGGGGGGTGTTTTTTTACATACAGTACTGTAATCTATAAGATTACAGTATACTGTATGTATAGTGTTTGTTTACTTTTTTGAATTTGGCGCCGATCTCCGCTCCCGTGCGTCGTAACATCGCAGGGAACGGAGATCGGCGGCACAGGAGGACGCTGTGTGAATCGAGCGAGGTCTCGCTCGCTCACACAGCGCGGTGACATCGCTGGATCCAGGACAAGGTAAGCCAGCGCACGCTGCAGGCTCTGCATGTCTACCCCGAGCGTGACTCTGGGTTACCGATCGTAACATGAAAAACCCACCCCGAGTCACGCTCGGGAATACCGCCAGGGGGGTTAATGATGAAGTTGGGAAAACGTTGTATTTTGGACATGCTGAAAAACAAAGTTTTTTTTCATGCTGAAAAATGATCGTGTGTATGCAGCATTATAGTTTATGGCTGACAATGGTTGCTGAGGAAGTAGCAGGGGTTTGCACCTGCCATGTCCTTACCAAACATTGGCATCACCTGGCAAGTTCACTTACATTGCCAGGAATCCTCAGCCACAAAAGAAAATGAGCAGGAATGAGGGGAGGGGTGAACTCATTGCCTAAATATGGCCACATAGCTATCTTTGGGCAATGATGTCATCATTATCCCCACCCCTTCCCTTATGTTGCAAACTCTGACATTTTGTTGTGCAAATGTCTCAAGTATTAGCAAAGCTGTCATAAATAATCACCATCATGTGCATAATACAGTTACTTTCTTGATTGTCAGCTTCTGATTGTGGTACTTCAGGAAAATATTGCATTGTGGCCTCTAGGTGGAGCTGACAATAAAATCAAGTAAACATATTACAAAAAGTCTGATGTTGCGTACACACGATCATTTTTTACAACCCGAAAAACTACATTTTTTAGAAAATTAAACTGAAAAACGATGTGCAGCCCACACACAATCATTTTAAATGAAGTTTTTAAAAACAAAGTTTTCTTTCATGCCGAAAAATTATCGTGTGTACGCGGCATGAGACATTCACACACCAGTTTTTACAAGGTGTTACAAGGTGAGCATAAAAGCAAGTCAAACCAGAAATGACTTAACCACTTTAGTACCACACTATAGCCAAAAGACAGGTACTACCTGGTACTATTGTTCTGGGAGGGCGTCCACAGATATCCTCCCAGAACCCTGCCCTGTGCGCACCTCCTGCAGTGTGCATCGGCAATGCTCTGTGACTACTCTCTCCTTTGGAAACAGTGGATCACATATCAGGGTAAAGGCCCAAACACAGAGATCCTTTACCATGTGATCATCTGTGTCCAATCACAGCTGATCACATGTAAACAGATTTGCCAGTTATTGACAGTCCTTTCCTCACACACTGTGTCTGTGTGTAGAAAGGACTGCTGACAACTGACAAGCCTGTAAACACATGGTGTCCTGATCATCAGTCCAGCCCCATCAGTGCTAACTGGTGCCCATCAGTGCTCCCTATCAGAGCCCATCAGTGCTGCCTATCGGTGTCGATCAGTGCCACCTATCAGCATCCATCAATGCCGCCTATCAGTGCCTATCAGTGAAGCCTCATCAGTGCAGCTTCATCAGTGCACATCAATGCAGCTTCATCAATGCACATCAGTGCAGTCTTATCAGTGCCCATCAGTGTCCATCAGTGCAGCATCATCAACACAAATCAGTGAAGGAAAAAAAAATCACTTATTTGCAACATTTTACAACAGAAATTATATATATATTTAAAAAAATCTGTTTAGCAAAAAAAAAAAACGGAGAGGTGATTATCCAATTAAATACATTCATATTTCTCTCAAAAATATATAAAAAATTAGTTTGGGAGTTTGGGTACAGTGTTGCATGAATGCGTAATTGTCATTCACAGTGCAACAGCACTGAAAGCTAAAATGTGGCCTGGGCAGGAAGGGGTTGAAAATGCCCAGTATTGAAGTTGTTAAACATTGGTACCTTTTCTTCTTCCTAGCAACAGTATCCAATATACATAATTCTAAAATCTACAGCTTTCTACATGGGGACAGAAACATAAGCAAAACAGAGTATTTTACTTCATAATTTTGTGCTTTATCCAAAGAGCAATGGGGGTTATTTACTAAATCTAGAGAGTGCAAAATCAGTTGCAACTCTGCATAGAAACCAATCAGCTTCCAGGTTTTATTGTCAAAGCTTAATTGCACAAGCTGAAGTCAGAAGCTGATTGGCTACCATGCACAGCTGCACCATATTTTGAGTGTTCCAGTCTTAGCATGGGTAGATTCACGTAGGGGCGCCTAAAATTAGGACAGCCTAGCCTACTTTTTTTAGGCTACACCGCCGTAAATTATTTAGGTTAGAAGTGATTCTCAAACCACTTACCTTCAAATTTTCGGCGGCGTAGCCTAAAACGAGCGGGCGTAAGCGTGCCTAATTCAAATGACTGGGAGGGGGGCGTGTAGTATGGAAATGAGGCTTGACCTCACGTTTTTTTACGTTTTTTACACTGCGCATGCGCCGGGCGACTACATTTCCCAGTGCGCATTGCAGCTAAGTAGGCCGTACGGGCCTATTGATTTCGACGCGTACGTAAACGACGTAAATCCCGATTCGCGGACGACTTGCGCAAACGACGTAAAAAATTCGAACCTCGCGGCGGGAACGGCGGCCATACTTAACATTGTTATTCCACCTCATAGGTGGAATAACTTTAGGCGGCCTATCGCGTACGGAAACAACGTAATGTGACAGTGTAGGCTTGTGAATCGTCGTGAATTGTCGTATCCCCTCATTTCCATAATCTAGGCCGGCCGCAATGTAAGCGCCACCTAGCGGCCAAAAGAAACATTGCAACCTAAGATAGAATGGCGCAAGCCAGCCTATCTTAGATATGTTTAAGTGTATCTCTGTTTGAGAATACACTTAAACATAGGCCGGCTTAGATTCAGAGTTAGGTCGGCTTATCTGTAGATAAGCCGGCCTAACTCTTTGTGAATCTACCTAAGTATATTTATGTATTCATTAGAAGCTTTATCACACAAACAGCTATAAATCTAAATCTATATTTATTCATTTGTTGGATGCTATTTAGCCTATATATCAAGTTTACATTTTTCTGTTTGCTTTTTATTTCTCTATCACTACCTCTCTTTAATATAGGTACATGATTGATTACATTGTGTTCTTTGTTACATTGCGTGATTGTTGAATGAAGTGTCTGACAACTGGCAATTTTGATTGTTGAATGTATGTATTTATGTACAGTATGCAGGTATTTATTTATTTATTTTATTTAAATTTTCCTTTCATATACAGTCTGTCTAACATAAAAATGTATAGCAATTTGTATTACACAGAAGTGCAAGAAAATTTACCTATTCCATGGATCATAGCAGCAATTGGGGTGGTCTATAGTTGAAATAATATGTGTAATGTTATTGTGTATTTTTTAATTTTGTATCCAAAATGTCAACCTTTTTAACCACTTGACACCCGCACGCCGTCATATGACGTCCAAAACGGGGACCTGTTATCCTGGGTGGACGTCATATGACGTGATGGGCTTTGCGGGGGGATATCTCAATGATGCCTGCACCCGGAGGCATCATTGAGATATAATTTTTTAGCGGCGGCGATCCTACGCACCGTAAGAACGATCATAGCGGCGGTTACGCCGCTAGATCGTTCTTACAGGCGGTGGGAGGGGGGCCCGGAGAGATGATCGCCATCCGCCGGATGTTTGCCATAGAGAAGACTGGTGACCATCTGGTCACCAGTCATCTCTATGACCGTCGGAGGCCCGGGCGCGATGTGATGACGTCACGCCCGGGTCCCCGTAAGTAAACAAACCGCAATTGCTGCTAGTTTGAATGAGATCTGTGAATTTTTTTTCACAATCTCATTCTTTCCAGCCTGGAGGAGAGATGTGGGGTCTTATTGACCCTGCATCTCTCCATAAAGAGGACCTGTCATACACATTCCTATTACAAGGGATGTTTACATTCCTTGTAATAGGAATAAAAGCGATTGAAAAAAAAAAAGGTGTAAAAAAAAGTGTAAAAAATAAAGAAATAAGTAAAATAAAAAATAAAAAATAATAATAAAAAAAATAAAATGCCCCTGTCCCCGGTAGCTCGCGCCCAGAAGTGTACGCACACGTAAGTCCCGCCCACGTATGTAAAGGTCGTTCAAACCACACATGTGAGGTGTCGCCGCGTGTGTTAGAGCGTGTGCAACAATTCTAGCACTAGACCTCCTCTATAACTCTAAACTGGCAACCTGTAAAAATTTTAAAGTGTCGCCTATGGAGATTTTTAAGTAACGAAGTTTGGCGCCATTCCATGAGTGTACGCAATTTTAAAGCGTGACATGTTAGGTATCTAGTTACTCGTCGTAACATCATCTTTCATATTTTACCAAAAAATTGGGCTAACGTTACTGTTTTGTTATTTAATTTATGAAACCATTTCTTTTACAAAAAAAAGCCGCTTGAAAAATTATTGCGCAAATACGGTGCAAGATAAAAAGTTGCAATGACCGCCATTTTATTCCCTATGGTGTCTGCTAAAAAAACATATATAATGTTTGGGGGTTCTGAGTAATTTTCTAGCAAAAGAATGAGGATTTGTACATGTAGGAAAGACGTGCCAGAATAGGCCCGGGAAGGAGGTGGGTTTTAAAGCCCGGTATTGAAGTGGTTAAAACAAAATTGTCCTGGCACTTTAACCTTTTTGAAGTTACTGAATTCATGTCAGTTGGGACAGAGTGGCTGCACAAATACTGTCTGTGTTTGGGGACACACATCTGCATGCACTTGCACCCACACGGATGCCAAGGTGTGAACAGTGACTGTGTCTGTGCAGCGATTACATTACAATTGGCATGGGTGGGACTGACTGTACACAAATTTGCAGAACACCTTTGCCTCCTGTGTAAGCAAACATGGCCCTCACATGGGTGTATACATATGTATGCCCGTGTGAAAGAGACCTAAAATATTAACCACAAACAAAGCAATCCACAACTCTGACCCCAGCTACAATACCAATGTTATCTCACCATACCAACCAAATCATCCACTTTGTTTCAATGAAGACCTCTTGCTCTCTAGTTCTTTTATTATTTATTTCTCCCTTGTTCGCATCCAGAACTTTTCTTTATCCTATGGAGCTCACTACCCCAACTTGAACAGCCATTTCCTTTTCTCTTTTCAAATATACATTTTTATTTATTTTCTTACAAAACATACAAGACATACATACATGCATACAAACAAAAAAAAAATTACGGTACTGTCCACCAGAGGGGGCAATGGAATAATCACGTGCATTCTTATCCCTGAACGGACCAGGTATTCGCAAGTGTACAAAGCATAACATGTGACAGTATCGGCCCTATGCTATTTCCTTTTCTGTCTGCCTTTAGATGATCCCTGAAAACTCATAACTTCAGTCAAGTCTATCCCACCTCTAACAATGGAATTTTACTCTCTCAAACAATTTATCCTGACAAAGTTGCTACCATTTGTTTCACACGCCCTTTGCTTTAGAATGGAAGCTCTCACAAGCAGGGTCCTCCTAAAGCCTCATACACACGATCGGATTACCTGACGGGAATTGTGTGATGGCAGGCTGTTGTCGGAAAATATGTCTGTTTGTACGATCCATCAGACAATTGTCGGATTTTCCGTGGACAAATGTGGGACAGCATGCTTTAAAATTGTCTGCCAACAATTAGGTGTTATCGGATTTTCCAATCGTATGTACAAAAGTCCGTCGGACAAAACTCCAAAGCACAAACATACATGCTCAGAAATAATGCTCACCATAGCACAACATTAGCAGACATTGCCCAAAGGGTGGCGATAAAGAGCTGAAAAAAACACGTTGTTTTGTGTTTGTTGGCTAACAATTCTTTGCATGTTTGTATTCAATACAAGTTCCTGGTCAACGCCCTTTGGACAAAAGTCCTACGCTTTGTCTGATGAAAATCTGTTTGTGTATAAGACACTTTAGCCTCTTGTTTTGAAACTTGTTGTAACTGTATTGTCTCCCTTTATTTTGTAAATTGCTACTCAAACTGTTGGCTCTATATTAATCCTGTATAACAAATGATAAGTATACCTGGATAATCAAGGTCAATTTATATGAAACAGAGTTTAAAAGAGACACAGCCAGCTGAGCCAGCTTATGAAGCATAATGTAAACACATAGGCCCGGATTCTCAGAGACTTACGACGGCATATATGTAGATACGTCGTCGTAAGTCCGAATTTGCGCCGTCGTATATTTAAGCGTATTCTGGAAACCAGATACGTTAAAATTCGGCCAAGATACGAGCGGCGTAAGTCTCCTACGCCGTCGTATCTTGGGTGCATATTTACGCTGGCCGATAGGTGGCGCTTCCGTTGATTTCCGCGTCGAATATGCAAATGAGCAAGATACGCCGATTCACGAACGTACGTCCGCCCGTCGCAATTAGTTACGCCGTTTAAGTAAGACATACGCCGGCGTAAAGATAAAGCTGCTCTCTAGGTGGCGCAGCCCATGCAAGGTATGGACGTCGGAACAAGCGTATCTTTTTACGTCTTTTACGTAAGTCGTACGTGAATGGGGCTGTGCGTAGGTTACGTTCACGTCACAGGCCAATTGAGCCGGCGTATCTTTCGACGTGATACTGAGCATGCGCCGTTCGTTCAGGGACTTCCCGAGGGCCCCATGCCACTAGGGGGCCCCATCAGGGTTGCCAGCCTCAGTAAAACCAGGGACAGTATGTGAGGCTACGGCAGTATGCTGAGCCTGCATGGGATAGAGCAGAGGGAGAAGTGGGCTGCCGCGCTCTGGGGTAGTAACAGCCTCTGATTGGTCAGCTGCGGCAGCCCCCTTCTCTGATAGGTCCGTTCGCGTGAGGTAAAACCCGCACTGGACGAGCCTATATAAGGGAGAGGCTGAGGCGATTTGCTCAGTCACATCTCCTGACAAGCAGCATCGCCCGCCTCTCCCTCTCTCTCAGGATGAAGCGCGCTGTGCAGGACAGCCGTGAGGAGCTCTTATGTAGACTCCTAGAGAAGGCGGAGAGCAGGGGAGGTGAAGAGTGGCTGAAGCGTTGCCTGTCTGAGGAGAGTGGCTCTGTTTTATCTGTCAGCCCAGCTGCAGTACCAGAGATGAGCGTGGGCGCCCCCAGGAAACAGCCTGGAAGAAAAAAGAAATGTAAGACCAATAATTTAGCTCCTCAAGCTGAGGGAGCTGCAACAAGAGGTGCTTCTTGCCAGCAAGGGAGCAGCGCTGCCTCTTCCCCCCCTCCTGGGGACTTGGGTGAGCATGTTTTACCTGAAGTTGTTTTCAGTAATGTTAACCAGTTATCTGCATTTTCTAGTCTAATTGAATCTTTGTCTGTCATTGTGCAGCAGTTCAAAGGTATACATGATGCGGATTTTACCTCACAAAATGTAAATATGTATGTGCAACCAGGTGAGAGTCTGAGTACTCAGGCATGCACAGTAAGTCAGAGTGCACAGGAGACTGGTGCTGGAAATAGCGATAATGCTATTGATATGGAGGAGGTTGGTGTGGTGTGGCATGAGGCTGGTCATCCCTCTCTGCTAAATAAGGATGTTACTGTCAGATCGAGTGTGAGGTGTCCTGCTGTTAATAATACTTTACCCCTCAGATCCTCGGCTGCTATGGTCAGCGAGTCTTCCTTTAAGGAACCCCTCCCTTGCAGTTTATCCCCGCTGGGTTTTCATCTGTCTAAGTCAGTCAAAGAAAAAATTTGGAGGGGTGAATATCTCGATATATTATCACTTCTCCCTGCTTCTAAGGAGTTTTTGGCTAAATCTGACAGGCAGTCCAGCGAAAGAACAGAGGAAGATAGGAGGAGAGCGGTTCCTAAGACATTTCAAAACTGGCTGCAAGCGTTCTGTATCTATTCAGCAGTTATGGGAGAACGCTTCCCGGGGAAGTGCTCAGGTTTATTCCAACACCTGGATATTATTGCGGAGGCCTTTCGCCACTTTGGCGGCTCCGCATGGTTCTCATATGACGAGAATTTCCGTCAAAAACTAGCTGTGCACCCATCGCTGCATTGGGGGGCTAAGGACGTTGGTTTATGGTTAAACCTTATGCTGCCACCTAGGCCCCAGTTCACCCCTCGCCCCGCTTCAAATGGTCAGAGTCCAGTCAGGAAGGGTGTATGCTTTGCATTCAATGAGGGTCAATGTAAATTCTTATTGAATTGTAGATACAAACATGAGTGTTCTTATTGTGGCGGTACTCACGCGGCGAGCAGATGTTTTCGTAAAGCTGCCGCTAGTTCCTCTCATTCAGGACCCAAGGACACACATGGGAAAGGCCCCGACTCCGGTGAGCCTGGCAAGAATGCGCCCATGGCTCGAGCGCTATCCAGACCACAGGATGGCGGCTCTGCTAACTGAAGGTTTTGCCAATGGTTTCTTAGTGCCATCCTTTACTGGTTCAGGGTGTACACCAGTTAAAAATTTACTATCGGTATCCATGCACTCTAACTTAGTGCTTGAGAAAATTTGCAAAGAATTGTCTGAGGGTAGGGTGGCTGGCCCCTTTAATGACCCGCCATTCTCTAATTTCCGGTTGTCCCCTTTGGGCATCGTACCCAAGAAAGAGCTGGGTGCGTTCAGACTGATCCACCACCTATCTTACCCACCGCATTCGTCACTCAATGACGAAGTTGCCTCTGTGGAGGCTCCAGTCTGCTACGCCTCATTTGATGAGGCTTTGTGTCTTTTGAGGCAAGCAGGGCAAGGGGCTGTGCTAGCAAAGGCTGATATTAAGTCGGCTTTCCGCCTTCTTCCCGTGCATCCACAAGGCTTCAATTCTTTGGGTTTTCAATTTTTGAATAAATATTATTTTGATAAATGCATGCCAATGGGGTTTTCTATGTCATGCTTTTATTTCGAGGCTTTTTCCTCCTTCTTACATTGGGTCGTGTCAGTCGTTATCCCTCAAGGCCTTATCCTACATTATCTAGATGACTTCTTGTTTTTAGGTCCCCGGGGGTCATCAGTGTGTATGGAAGCTTTACAGGTTTTCTTTGACGTTTGTCATGACTTTGGCGTGCCTCTGGCCCAGGAGAAAACAGTTTTTCCCACGACAGTTATTGAATTTTTGGGGATCACGGTTGACTCCGAACGAATGGAATTCAGATTGCCACAACAGAAGATACATAAAATGAAGTCTATGATTGCAACCTTTCTTGTCAGTAAGAAGGTGTGCTTAAAGGAGGCACAATCTTTGCTGGGTCTTTTTGCTTTTGCAGCCAGAGTCATCCCTATGGCGAGGGTATTTTCGCGCAGGTTCTCGTTAGCCATAAAAGGTATGGTGAACCCTTACGCTCATTTCCGAATTTCAAAAAGCATCAAGGATGATCTAAGAATTTGGGATGCTTTTTTAAATGAGTTTAATGGTTCCTCGGCCTGGCAAATGGACTTTATTAATAGTTCTCAGTTGGAATTCTTCACCGATGCAGCTGGCTCTGCTGGGTTCGGGGCTTTCTTGGATGGGCGCTGGTGCGCCCAGTCCTGGCACCCTGATTGGCTCCAGAAGGAGATACTTCAAAATCTAGTTCTGTTGGAGCTCTTTCCAGTGATTGTGTCGGTGGTTGTGTGGGAAGACATCTTTAGGAATCGTAGAATCTTAGTTCATACGGATAATAAAGGTGTCTTTTTTGCCATCAATACTCTGTCCTCTAAGTCTGATCCCGTTCTGAGGTTATTGCGTTTCCTTGTACTTCATTGTATGAACTGTAATATATGGTTGAGAGCTGAGCATATTGCAGGTAAAGAAAATAACATAGCAGATTTTTTATCTCGTTCACAGTTCAAGAGATTCCGAGAGTTGGCGCCATCAGCGGATCAACATGGCACCCCTTGCCCAGACTTCCTCTGGGGCTTAATTTGGGAATAATATTCCGGAATCTCAAGGCTTCAGTAGCGGAAAACACCTGGAGGGATTATAGGCTTTCATGGCACAAATGGTGCTCTTTCTGTCAACCATTGGGTTTGGATCCACTAGATGTATCTTCTTACGTGGCTTTGTCTTTTTTGTCCTTTCTCATTCAGTCTAATCTGTCCCCGGCTTCCATAGGTAAAATATTGGCTGGAGTTTCTTTTTCCTTAAGTTTGCAGGCCTTCCTGCTCTTACCTCTTTCTTTCAGGTCACTCAGGTTTTGAAGGGCCTCAAAAAGTCTAGGCCCTCTTTAGATAATAGGCGTCCCATATCTATCCCCATTTTGATCGATCTTCTTCAGATCCTTCAAGATGTCTGCTCATCCAATTTCGAATCTTTGCTTTTTAAGGCTGCTTTCTCTATAGCATTCTTTGGAGCCCTTCGGTTAGGTGAGTTTACTGCAGCAAATAGAAACGCTTTTTCATTTCTCCGTTTTTCTCATGTTCAGTTTGACGTCGGTTCTGTCCGTCTGTTTTTGTCCAGATCAAAGTCCTCTCAGGTTGGCCAGTGGTTTTCTTTATCCAGTTCTCCTAATGAGGCTATCTGTCCCGTGTTTCATGTTCGTAATTATCTTTTGGTCAGACCATTGAGTAACGATTCCTTTTTTATTCATGAAGACTTGTCCTCTCTAACTAGGTACCAGTTCTCAGCTGTTTTGGCCTCCTGTTTGAAGCGCTTGAATTTATCTGGGTACCAATTTTCTTCCCATTCTTTCCGAATTGGCGCTGCCACCACAGCTGATTCTATAGGTTTTTCAGAGAGTAAGGTTAAAAAAGTGGGCAGGTGGGGCAGCAATAGATATAAGTTATATGTTCGTCCCAGTCTTCTAACTTTATGATTCTCTTTCAGATTTATCCAGGAATATCGCTTGGGTCATAGGTCACTCCTACGTGTTCTGGGCTTACAAGCACTCCGGATCCAGATCATACTCTGCTAACCTGGGGCTTGATCCTGATTTATTTTTAATTTTATGGTCAGGTGTTAGAGGTATGCGGTGGCGCAATTTAAAAGACCACCTAGCTTATTTGTCTTCTGTCTGGCCTCAACCCCAAGTGATAGTTATCCACGTGGGGGCTAATGACTTGGGTAAATTCAACACATGGGACTTGTTATGTGAAATGAAAAGGGATCTCTATTCCATAACTCAAATGTTCCCAGGTTCAGTGTTAGTATATTCTGAGATGGTTCCCAGGCTGTTATGGTCGCCGCACGGCACCCTTTTCTACGTGGATAGAATCCGCAGACGGCTAAATAGGACGATTCATAGTTTTATGCCTTCAATTGGTGGCTCTTCCTTTCGTCATTCCGAGTTAGAGGGTTTTTTGCCTGGGTTGTTTCGGGTTGACCAAATTCATCTGTCAGGCATTGGCCTGGACATTTTTAATATGGGTATCCAGTCCATGATCGAATCAGCCACGGTGGTGGGGGGGCCTCGGCCAACAGCTTCGCGGTTGGCCCCGGCCGGTGGGGAGTAGTCGTCCAGCTTTTGCTGGATGGACAGAAATTAATTTGATTTTAAAGTTTTAAGTTTAGCCAATTTGGCCTTTTGTAATTTAATTTATTTATTGAGAAAATTTTTGTAACCCCGCCCCCACATTTTATGGATGACACCGTGGCCAATTTTACCAAAGTTAAATAAAAATGTTGTATCAAATTGTTGTTTGGTCTCCTTATTCAATACCTCTGTACTAGCCCATGTGAGGCTACGGCAGTATGCTGAGCCTGCATGGGATAGAGCAGAGGGAGAAGTGGGCTGCCGCGCTCTGGGGTAGTAACAGCCTCTGATTGGTCAGCTGCGGCAGCCCCCTTCTCTGATAGGTCCGTTCGCGTGAGGTAAAACCTGCACTGGACGAGCCTATATAAGGGAGAAGCTGAGGCGATTTGCTCAGTCACATCTCCTGACAAGCAGCATCGCCCGCCCGCCCACCCTTACCTGTCAGTTTGTCATAATAAGTCATGGGGTCGTCTGTATGGGGGGAGTAGTCGTCCAGCTTTTGCTGGATGGACAGAAATTAATTTGATTTTAAAGTTTTAAGTTTAGCCAATTTGGCCTTTTGTAATTTAATTTATTTATTGAGAAAATTTTTGTAACCCCGCCCCCACATTTTATGGATGACACCGTGGCCAATTTTACCAAAGTTAAATAAAAATGTTGTATCAAATTGTTGTTTGGTCTCCTTATTCAATACCTCTGTACTAGCCCATGTAAAAATCTGTGTTTTTTTTACATCTTCCCCTGAAATGTCTCTTACCAACATCCTTTTGGTCCAAAAATACCAAGATTATAACTGCCCCACCTCTCCAGTACCTTCTCACTGGCCCAGATTCAAGAAGCAATTGCGCCCGTGTAACCATAAGTTACACGGCGCAATTGCTTACTTGCTCCGGTGTAACGAGTGCTCCTGATTCAGGAACCTCGTTACACCGACTACAGCCTAAAATCTGTGCGGCATAAGGCACTTATGCCTCGCAGATTTTAGGCTGCATTCTTGTGCTTGCCGCTAGGGGGCGCTCCCATTGTGATCAGCGTGTAGTATGCAAATTGCATACTACCACTGATTCACAAGCTTGCGCAGGCCTCGCGCAAGCCAGGTACGGAGTTTCCGTACGGCAACTTTAGCGCAAGGTTGCCCCTTCTAATAGTAGGGGCAGCCAATGCTAAAGTATAGCCGGCCTTCCCGCGCCGTGAAATTTGAATTTCACGGCGTTTGCGTAAGTGATTCGTGAACGGCGCTGGACGCCATTCACGTTCACTTTGAAGCAAATGACATCCTTGTGACGTCATTTGCCGCAATGCACGTCGGGAAAGTTTCCCGACAGAGCATGCGCTGTACGCTCGGCGCGGGAGCGCGCCAAATTTAAATGATTCCCGCCCCCGGCGGGATCATTTAACTTGCGCGCGCTTACGCCGGGCAAATTTGCCGGCGCGCCCTCGCAGTTCACGGAGCTACTGCTCCGTGAATCGAGGGCAGCGCAAAATATTTGCGGGGGCTCAGGGCAAAATCGTTGCCCTGCTCCCCCGCAAATATAGCGCAAGCTATGCTGAATCTGGGCCACTGTGTGTATGTGTATTCTGTGTGTATGTATACTGTGTGTGTATATTGTGTGTCTGTGTGTGTATACTGTGCATGTATACTATATGTGTGTGTGTGTATACAGTACTGTGTGGCCCCATAATCTATTGCCTGGGGGCCCCATAATCTCCTATTGCCCGAGGGCCCCATGAGTTGTCAGTCTGCCCTTGATTGCATGTACGCTGCAAAATAAAATGCAAAACTATACCAGATCATTTACACTCAAGAGAACGGTCTGAAGCCTCCGCCTTTAAAAACTATTCATTTTCTCTATTAAAATCACCCACATAGCAGCCACTTCAATTTATTCTTAGTGTGTGAAGGGTACTATCATGATTAGAGAGGTGTTTTTGCTGCTAAAACCTTGGAAATAAAAATAGTACAGGCACCGTACTTTCTTACTCTGCCAAACCGAACATAAGAAAAAACCGTAGGAGGTCTTACTTACTTGAGAGATAACATGAGACTCTGTATCCTGCATGGCCTTGAACTTTAATGAGGTTCAAGGAGCAATTGAAAAAAAAATCTACAAGAAATATATAAACCCCTTTGAAAGGCATTTTATAAACAAAAACGTATATCCAGCGCTTAATGGCACAGCTTCCATCTCCTCTCTTTGGTCACGCAGATAGGGGAGGCATACCAACTAGTTCTTTGCTTATATGTAGCATTATACAATTATATATATAAAAAAAGCCCTTTCAGCTACTAGAATAACAAGAGTCCAATGTATGAAAATAAAAGATTAGTGAATGCATGCACACACAAACACACACGCACATATATATATATCTTTATATATATATATATATATATATATATATATATATATATATATATATATATATATATATATATATATATATATATATTATTCTTCGTTCTTCATTTATATACAATATAATTGGTCTTCAAGAGGAAAAGAGCTAATTAAAAGAAGAACATAGCAACTAAAATGGATTAATTGGTAACCTGCAGAGATAATTAGACCAGTGGGAGTACGATTACACCTATCATAAACTACTTTTTTCCCCTCTTCTACTTTACAACCAGAGGTTAAGTGCTTTCTGCTTAAATTGGATGTAGAACTACAAGGAAGAAGGAACTTGTGCTTATAAATTGTGAATATTTGTTCACACCATGATCTGTAGCATACGGAGGTTGTAAAAAGCTTGTCCGTTTACATTGTGGCACAGCTAGAGAAAAAAAGTAGCCACAATTAATCTTGACATGCCTTTGTCTCTGAGTAGCAGTATATGAAGCAAGAGAAGAAAAAAAATCAGTCCTGTAAGATGAGATTTCGACATGGCACTGCAATCTCATGCTTTAAATTGGAAAGCAAGTTTTTGAAGATTGTGAACAGGTAGTGGAAGTTCCATAGGGACACAAAAAGGCCTGATCCACTGCGACTCACAAAGATGTTTCACACATTTGATTATCTGCTTAGCCTCCTTCTGCCTAACCTGATACACATCCCTATTAGATGTGTGAAAGTTCAAGCAGAGAAGAAAATAGCCCAGTCAGTATATAAGACTGACAAAGTCATTACTGAACATGAGAAGGGGAAAAGGACAAAACAGGACATGTTTAAAGGAGATAAATGTATAGAATAAAATGTTCCCTTTCATCATTTAAGTACAGCATCTTGTGATCATATGTGAAAGAACCTACAGAAATGGGTGTTTAATTGGAAGCACAAATTCTGAGCCTCAACACATTTGAACCTAGCTATTATCACGTATCTATTCCTTCGAATTATAAATGGCAAAATAATAGGAAAAGTTTAGAGGATGAAGCCTCGTACACACGACCGAGGAACTCGACGGGCGAAACACATCGTTTTCCTCGTTGAGTTCCTTGTTAGGCTGTCGAGGAACTCGACAAGCCAAGTTTCTCCATTTCCGTTGAGGAAATAGAGAACTTGCTCTCTTTTTTGGCTTGTCGAGTTTCTCAACAGTTTTCTCGACGAAAATGTACACACGACCGGTTTCCTCTGCAAAAAAATATCTCCCAGCAAGTTTCTTGCTGGTTTTTGCCGAGAAACTCGGTCGTGTGTACGAGGCCTGATTTTCTCACTTTCAGCAAACCCGAACACACTTCCATACTGAAGCTTCACCCGTAGGCCTCATGCATGCTGGACGTTATAAAAATGCCAGTAGCATTAGCTGTAGAAAGATGTAGCTGTAGAGTGAGTTTTTCAGCGTTGTTTGCCATTTTTTAGCAAAAATATACTCCCATAGAAGCTTATGGCTCAAAAATACTGATAAACGTTGAATAGCCATTTTACAGCCTTTTTTGGCATTTTTGTTAAGCTGTTTTAAGCTTTCTTCAGAGTAATGCCTCGTACACACGACTATTTTTCTCGGCAGGAAAAAAACAATGTTTTTCCCGACGTGATTCCTCTCCAGCCTGACTTGCATACACACGTTCATGCAAAAAAACGTCCGACCAAAGCACGGTGACACACAACACGTACAACGGCACTATAAAGGGGAAGTTCCTTTCAAACCCTTTGGGCTGCTTTTGCTGATCCTCATGTTAGTAAAAGTTTGGTGAGAGACGATTCGCGCTTTTCAGTTTTTGTGCTTTTCAGTCTGTTACAGCATGACGAATGTGATATCTCCATTCCAAACGCTAGTTTTACCAGAACGAGTGCTCCCGTCTCATACTTGATTCTGAGCATGCATGTTTTTTTCCCCTCGGAAAAGCATAAACACAACCTTTTTTTCACGACGAGAAAAAAACTGACTGGAAACACGACAAGATAAAAGAGAGCTGGTTTCAATTTTTTGCGGGCATTTTTTTTGTCGAGAAACCTGCTAGGGAGCATACACACGACCGGTTTTCACGACCAATATAAAAAATTGCAGCTTTCTCGTCGTGTGTATTAGAGTATTTTTAGCGTATTTTTTAAGCTGAAAAACTCCTCTCCACAAGTTCTGTTTTTTTTTTTCAGCTAGAAAACACCCCTGGTAAAAACGCTGTTAACAGCCCATGTGTGCATGCTGGGGAGTTTAATGACTGCAGAAAAAATGTCAGAAGCCAAAAACATCAGCTGTAAAAATGTCCAGTGTGCATGAGGCCTTAATATAAGTAAAGGAAAAATAAAGGCATATACTATACACATCCATCATAATTGATGAATCATGAACAATTTGCCCAATTCTTATGCTTTGTACACATGATTGGAATATCCGTCGGGATAAATTCCGATGGATTTTTCTGACGGAATTCCATGCAAGCTGTCTTGCATACACACTGTCACACCAAATTCCGACTGTCCAAAAGGCAGTGACGTACAACACTACGAAGAGCCGAGAAGAATGAAGTTCAATGCTTTTGAGCATGCGTCGACTTAATTCTGAGCATGTTTTTTTCTCCGTCTATACAGACCAATGGAATTTTTTTTCATCGGAAAAAAAGAGAACATGTTCTCTTTCTAAGTCCGTTGGATATTCCGATGGAAAAAACTCAGATGGGGCACACACACTATCGGAATATCCAATGAAAAAATTCTGTCTGACTTTTTCCATCGGAAATTCCGATCGTGTGTACGGGGCATAAGGAAGCCTCATTAGTGATGTAAACCATCTTTTATGACTTGGGTGTGAGTCATTACCACAGCCTTATGGCCTGTACACACCATCACAATTTTGTATGAAAAATACCACTTTTAAAGCCATCTGGTCACTAGTACACAGCTTTTGAGTGCTGATCATGAAAATTCATGTGAAATTATCTAGTGGGACAATCACGAAAATGTTTCTCGTATGATACAAATTCATACAATTTTCATTGAATCAGTACAGATGTCGTTCGAAAAATACAATACTATTACACTACAACACATGACATCACTTCCAATTTTTTTGGAACTTTAGTAAACTGCTGTCTGCATTGTGTCAGGAGGTTTTAGGTGGCACGTTCTGCATGTATGTATTGGCAGTAATAAACATAGAGCAGAGTAATCAGCAATGGGATGAGGTCAGAAGAGATTTATTTTAAGTGACGTTGAGAACTATTTTTTTTTTAATAAATTCAGTGCATACTGACCTTGAAAAAGACTGGGGTAGATTCAGATTGGAGATACGACGGCGTATCTCCTGATACACCGTTGTATCTCTGAGTCTGGCCGGTCGTATCTACAGTAGGTGAACCCGATTTTGTGTCAATCTCGCTCTCTTTCTCGGCGAGATTGAGCACCTACGAGCCCCATCGCGGGAGCCAGCGCCGAGCTGGCTTGCCGCGATGGAGACAGAGCCGTCATAGAAGCGACGGGAGATCCGACTTGGATTCCCGCCAATTCTACACGCGTGCGGCGTTTGTTATGAATCCTGAGGGGGAAGTCCCCGCCGGATTTTAAATAAAAATCCGGCATGGGTCCCCCCCTCAGGAGCATACCGGGCCCTTAGGTCTGTTATGGGTTGTAAGGAGAGCCCCCCTACGCCGAAAAAAACGGCGTAGGGGGTCCCCCTACAATCCATACCAGACCCGTATCCAAAGCACGCTACCCGGCCAGCCAGGAAGGGAGTGGGGACGAGCGAGCGCCCCCCCCTCCTGAGCCGTACCAGGCTGCATGCCCTCAACATGGGGGGGTTGGGTGCTCTGGGGCAGGGGGGCGCACTGCGGCCCCCCACCTCAGAGCACCCTGTCCCCATGTTGATGAGGACAGGGCCCCTTCCCGACAACCCTGGCCGTTGGTTGTCGGGGTATGCGGGCGGGAGGCTTATCGGAATCTGGGAGCCCCCTTTAATAAGGGGGCCCCCAGATACCGGCCCCCCCACCCTAAGTGAATGAGTATGGGGTACATCGTACCCCTACCCATTCACCTGCAAGAAAAGTGGTAAAAACACAAATAAACCACACAGTGTATTAAAATATTTTATTTTTCTGCTCCGGAGGCCGCCCCCTGTCTTCTTTATTAGCTCTTTTACCAGGGGGGGCTTCTTCTTTGACGTCTTCGGGTGGGTGGGGGCCGCCGTCTGGTTCTCTTCCACCGCCGGGGGGGGGGTGGCTTTTAAAAAAGCCCCCACCCCCCCGGCGGGTTTCCTCCGGCGTCTTCGGCGGGGCTCTTCTTCTTCCGCTATCCCGACGGGTCTTCTCCGCTATCCGGGGGGTCTCGCCGCTCTCCGCTGTTGACTCGTCGCACCCCGGTTCTTCGTCTCGCAGTCCGGTCCCTTCTTCCGTGCTGTACGTCTTCTTCCGCGCTGTGACGTCATGTTCTTCACTTCTCTTCTTCTCCCGATGTTGACTCGCCGGTCCTCCTCGCTGAAATGACGGATGCGCGCCTTGCATCGGACCTATATAGGCCTCACAGTCCCATCATGCTCTGTACCTACCCATGTGATACCTACCACGTGGGTAGGTATCACATGGGTAGGTACAGAGCATGATGGGACTGTGAGGCCTATATAGGTCCGATGCAAGGCGCGCATCCGTCATTTCAGCGAGGAGGACCGGCGAGTCAACATCGGGAGAAGAAGAGAAGTGAAGAACATGACGTCACAGCGCGGAAGAAGACGTACAGCACGGAAGAAGGGACCGGACTGCGAGACGAAGAACCGGGGTGCGACGAGTCAACAGCGGAGAGCGGCGAGACCCCCCGGATAGCGGAGAAGACCCGTCGGGATAGCGGAAGAAGAAGAGCCCCGCCGAAGACGCCGGAGGAAACCCGCCGGGGGGGTGGGGGCTTTTTTAAAAGCCACCCCCCCCCCGGCGGTGGAAGAGAACCAGACGGCGGCCCCCACCCACCCGAAGACGTCAAAGAAGAAGCCCCCCCTGGTAAAAGAGCTAATAAAGAAGACAGGGGGCGGCCTCCGGAGCAGAAAAATAAAATATTTTAATACACTGTGTGGTTTATTTGTGTTTTTACCACTTTTCTTGCAGGTGAATGGGTAGGGGTACGATGTACCCCATACTCATTCACTTAGGGTGGGGGGGCCGGTATCTGGGGGCCCCCTTATTAAAGGGGGCTCCCAGATTCCGATAAGCCTCCCGCCCGCATACCCCGACAACCAACGGCCAGGGTTGTCGGGAAGGGGCCCTGTCCTCATCAACATGGGGACAGGGTGCTCTGAGGTGGGGGGCCGCAGTGCGCCCCCCTGCCCCAGAGCACCCAACCCCCCCATGTTGACGGCATGCAGCCTGGTACGGCTCAGGAGGGGGGGGGCGCTCGCTCGTCCCCACTCCCTTCCTGGCTGGCCGGGTAGCGTGCTTTGGATACGGGTCTGGTATGGATTGTAGGGGGACCCCCTACGCCGTTTTTTTCGGCGTAGGGGGGCTCTCCTTACAACCCATAACAGACCTAAGGGCCCGGTATGCTCCTGAGGGGGGGACCCATGCCGGATTTTTATTTAAAATCCGGCGGGGACTTCCCCCTCAGGATTCATAACAAACGCCGCACACGTGTAGAATTGGCGGGAATCCAAGTCGGATCTCCCGTCGCTTCTATGACGCGCTTGCTGGGATGTGCTGTCACTATTCCAGTGAGTGTGAGATGTCGGCGAGATCTCGGCACCCTGTCGCCGAGTATCAGCGCGACGCTGTCCTGCTAAAAGCACAATATCACAAACACCTACTGTATGCGCCTGATTCATAGAATCAGTTACGCATAGATTTCCCTAAGATCCGACCGATGTAAGTTTTTAACGCCGTCGTATCATAGGCTGCATATTTATGCTGAACGCTAGGTGGCGCTTCCGTATATTTCCGCGAATAATATGCAAATTAGGTAGTTACGCCGATTCATAAACGTACTTCCGGCTGGCGCTTTTTTTTACGTCGTTTACATTAGGCTTTTTTCGGCGTATAGTTACCCCTGCTATATGAGGCGTATCCTATGTTAAGTATGGCCGTCGTTCCCGCGTCGAGTTTTAAATTTTTTACGTAGTTTGTGTAAGTCGTTCGCGAATAGGGATGTACGTAATTTACGTTCACGTCGAAAGCAATGACATTTGTGGCGGATTTTCGAGCATGCGCACTGGGATTTATTCAAGAATGGCGCATGCGCCGTTTGTAAAAAACTTCAAATACGCGGGGTCACAGTTAATATACATAAAACACGCTCACATCATCCACATTTGAATTAAGCGGGCTTGCGCCGACACAGATACGTTACGCCGCCGTAACTAAGGGCGCAAGTTGTATCTGAATACGGAACTTGCGCCCTAAATTACAGTGGCGTAACGTATCTGAGATACGTTACGCCGGGCGGATAGATAGACCATTCTATCTGAATCCAGCCCACTGTGTGCAATTATATATTTTATTTCCTTTTGCTTTTACCATACAATTTTTATGAGTAAATGTTGCATTCATATTTTTTAATACTTCAATCAAATCAGCTCTGCTAACATTATGTTGCTCTCTCTCTGTGATCCTATAACACATTTTCAGGTTTCACATATAAAGAGTTGTATCATCCATGGACTGGAATCATCCTCTAATTCTGCACATAACAGCAGCACTCCAGGGAGGAGAAAATGTTCTGCAAGTGCAATTAAACCCTTCCACTGACATGAGCAAATGAAGCTGTTCCTTTTTTTTTCTTTTCAATATGTGCGTTTTGAGCCACAGGAAATTAAATTAACAGACATCAGCAAGGTGAAATTTACATATGAGAGGTCACAGTTAGATTTTTGTGATTGATAAATATATGTCAGTATCTATCTACCTACCTACCTACCTATCTATCTATCTATCTATCTATCTATCTATCTATCTATCTATCTATCTATCTATCTATCTATCTATCTATCTATCTATCATTTTATTACAGAATGTGACAATAATAATAATTTAGTAGATTTTATTTTAAGAGAACCAGTCACAAATGGGCTATAGTGTTCATCGGTACCAATATGATTCTCCATAATAGTGCAATCATAACTTTAATCAATATTTATTCATTTTTTTATCATAACTGAAAGGTCATCCTATCTACCTGGTTTATGATAAAGGTCCATTTAAGGGAAAAGGGAGTAGCCGCTCCAGGTGGGAACCCATATGAATATCCTCCGCTGCAGACAACTCAGGTGCAGGCAATGCACTTAGCAAAGCAGGAACAAAAAATTTCTCTGGACAGCCAAAGACAAAGGTCCATTTAAGGTTGGAGGGAAGAAAATGAAAGGATTTGGTAAATTCACATGGTCACCCTTTTGGAGTCAAGACAGAGTCTTAGTTATCAGCCTTAAAGTGGAGCTCCACCCAAAAAAGGGAAGCTCTGCCTGTTTACACCCTCCCCCTACACTGCCACATTTGACACTTTGTGGAGGGTAATATCATCGCTCGGTGATGTGTCCAGACCCTCCTTTCCCCCCCATTGCATTCTGGGACCTGTGTGTCTCCCAAAAGAAGACATGACCATTCAGAAAGCATAGTATGACTCACGCATGTGCAGTAGAAAATTTCAATACTTTATGTCACACAGCATTTGCGCAGCGGTCTTACAAGCACATTTTTTTTTAAAAAGGTACACTTTTTTGACTTAAAAAATAAGACAACAAGTAAAGTTAGCCCAATTCTTTTTTATATTGTGAAAGATAATGTTATGCTGAGTAAATTGATACACAACATGTCATGCTTAAAAATTGTGTTTTCATATGTGGGTGTTCGCTTATGCAAGCAAGCTCAGCGGGAAGGGGCACTTTTAATTATTTAATTGTGTTCTTATTTATTTTACTTTTTATTCTGTATTTTTACACTGTCCTTTTAAAAAAAATGTTTGGGTCACTTTCAATCCTATTATGAGGAATGTAAACATCTCTTGTAAAAGAAAAAAAGAATGACAGGACCTCTTAACAGTGAGATCTTGGGGTCAAAAAGACCTAAGATCTAACATCTACACTAAAATGCAATAATGAAAAAACAAAAATTAAATGGTTAAAACCATTGGGCGGAAGTGACGTTTGACGTTTCTTCCGCCATTGAATGTTATGGAGCCAAGTGGGGGCCATATTTCAATCACTCAGCTCCAGGCCTGTCAGAGGGAAGGACATGATTGTCTCCACTGCTACCAACCACTGCTACCAATGGCTCTGGTAAGTGGGGGAGATGACCGGAATGTGGCGGGGGGGGCCGATCACAATGTTTATATAAGGGGTCTTCAAAAAGTTTCCACACTTAAACACAGAGGGGTTGATTTACTAAAGGCAAATCCACTTTGCACTGCAAGTGCACTTGGAAGTGCAGTCACTGTAGATCTGAGGGGGACGTGCAAGGAAAATAAAAAAACGAAATTTTTGTTTGTACATGATCGGATGATAAAATCAGCAGAGCTTCTCCTAATTTCAGATCTCCTCCCCCCTCAGATCTACAGAGACTGCAGTGCACTTGTAGTGCAAAGGGGATTTGCCTTTAGTAAATAAACCCCAGAGTTAAGAAACTTTTTGAAAAACCTCCGTAATGTGTATTAAGAATAAGCTTGTTAGGAAAAATAAACCAAAGTGTGTCTTTGTAAAGTTCACAATTGATATCACAAAATGTTTAATAATTGTAAATTTCGCCCACTAAAAAACATCCTGCTATGCTAATGTACAAATGACAACTGCTCAATACTATCGCAGTAGACACATAAAGAATAATAAAAATACCAAAATACTTTTTAGACAATCTAAATATAATTTCTGCCATCAACAGTGACCACATTGCCAAGCAGCTAGACTGACTATGACGTTTTTGAAAGTGATTTTGGATGATCTGAACATACCTGGGTTCTGTTCTAAGTAAGTTTGGTGAACCTTTCAGAAGCTTAAAGTGGTTCTAAAGACAGAAGGTTTTATATCTTAATGCATTAAGGCCTCGTACATATGCCTGAGGAACTCGTCGGAAAAGAAACATAGTTTTCCTCGACGAGTTCCTTGTTAGGCTTGTCAAGGAACTCGACAAGCTTGCTTTGCGTACACACGGTCAAGACAAAATCTCCTCGTAGAACACATACAACGGCAGGGGATGTTCGATTCCACTGGCACAACCCTTGGGGCTGCTTTTGCTAATCTCATGTAAAAGTTTGGTAAGAGGCGATTTGCACTTTTCAGACTGTTACAGCGTGAAAAATGCGTTATCTCCATTACAAACGTTACTTTTACCGAAGGTGCGCTCCTGTCTCATACTTTATTCTGAGCATGCGCAGGCTTCTTAGCATACACACGCTCGCGTTTCTCGTCGAAAACCAGCCAGACGAGGAACACCATGAGGAAATTGAGACTCCGGTCAAGGAAAAAGAGAACTTGTTCTCTTTTTTCCTCGTCGAGTTCCTCGACAGTTTCCTCGATTAAAACGTACACACGACCGGTTTTCTCTGCAAAAAAGCTCTCCCACCAAGTTTCTTGATGGATCCTATTGAGTTTCTCGGTCGTGTGTACGAGGCCTAAGATATAAAACCTTCTGTGTTCAGTAGCCAACCTAATAGTTACCTGAGCCCCATCTTGATCCAGCGATTTTGCACGAGATCCTTGGCTGTCCAGGACTCTCCCTCCTGATTGGTTGAGACACAGCAGCAGGTGCCATTGGCTCCTGCAGCTGTCAATTAAAGTCAGTGAGCCAATGAAGAGATAGAGAGGGAGCTGGGCAAAGTCACAAATCTGTGTCTGAATGGTCACACAGAGCAGCATCTCAGAAGGTTCTTGCTGTAGGGGCAGGAGACAGGGGCCAGGAGCGGCAGCGAGGGACCTGAGAAGAGGAGGATCTGGGTTGTTCTGTGCAAAACCACTGCACAGAGCAGGTAAGTATCACATGTTTGTTATTTTTAAACAACAAAAGCAGAACTTTAGGTACTGAATCTGAACTCAAATGAAGTCAATGGGAGCTAAATTTTAAAAATACATACCAGACACTTGTTCTTGAGGAGGGTCGGTTATAATGTCAAAATGAACTCCAGGCAAGTTCTACACCAGACCCTTCAGTCTGGCATGGATTTTAAGGGGGGACTCCATTTAATATCAAGAAATCAAAGTAAAGAAAAATGCTGGCAGAGCATTTTTGCAGAGAAAAACGGTTGTGTGTATGTTTTTTGTTGAGAAAACTGTTGTGGATCTCGACGAGAAAAAAAGAGAACATGCTCTCTTTTTTCTCGTCTGGAGTCTCAATTTCCTCATTGTGTTTCTCGTCGGGCTGGTTTACGACGAGAAACACGTTTGTGTGTATGCTTAGAAACCCGCGCATGCTCAGAATAAAGTATGAGACGGGAGCGCACCTTTGGTAAAAGTAGCATTCGTAATGGAGATAGGACATTCGTCATGCTGTAACAAAAGGTCATATGGAGACTGCAACATAGAACTTGTATTAATACAAACATTACAATACATAAAAAATACACAATTCTATTAACTAGCCTGCTTGGGTAATTATTTAACAATAAACATGAAATGACTCACATATAGGATGTGCTTTCACAAGTGACATACAAATTCTTTTTTTTTAAATTACAGCTGAATGACAATTCAGATCCCAAGCCTGCTTGCCAGCAATGCAGTCTGTGAATCCAAGGTGATGTGAATGACAACGTATTGCCATGACTATACAGATCTCAGCTAGTATCCCCCTTGACATACAGCAGCTGGCCAGTGAATGGTCATTTGTGATGGGAGTAACAGCCAGATAAGGTCATCCTTGGCGTGAGTTGTCATGTCCACAGGGTTGTCATTGAACAGAATGATTGGCAGTGGATCTATATTGCTAGACAATGTGAGTGACTTTGGATTTAAAGCGTCCAGGGCGCCTGCAATGTCCTCACCCGAAGCGACCTGTCCCTTGCTAGTAAGGGAATCAGGAAGTGAAGCCCTGTGGCATCACAAGCTGGTTCCCTACTGCACATGCGCGAGTCAAGCTGTGCGTTCTGAGTGGTCCCTGCTGTCTTCTGGGACCTGTGTGTCTCCCAGAAAACAGCGGAGGGGGCAGAGGAGGGGCCAGAAATGGTGTAGATTGCCGCAGATACTTTTGCTGGATATGGGAGCAAATACCTGTATTAGACATATATCTTCTTCCCCCTGAAATGTGCCAAATGTGACACCGGAGGGGGGAGGAATCTGAACGGAAGTTTCATTTTTGGGTGGAACTCCGCTTTAATATTGGGAGACAATGAGTACTTATTTTTTTTAATTAAAGGACCTTTTGTGTTTTTTTGCTTCTTACAACAAGGGTGACTATGTACCCTGTACTCATTCATGTGTGTGTGTGTGTGTAGGGTGGGCAAATCTCCAGATTGAAAAATAGGCCTCCCCCAAAAAGAACACACCTGGATACGATTATTGTCCCTCTCACCAGGCAGACAAGGTACCTTACCGATGCACGTTTAGAATATATTAATTTTACCTACATGTAAGCCTTATTATAGGCTTACCTGTAGGTAAAAGTCACAAAGCAGACTTTACTACCGCTTTAAATATAGAAACATACTTAATGTCTTGATTTAGTCAAATAGCTTCACTCAGATAACATTGATGCAATGTAATGACATAATCATGTTGTGCCCATAATAATGTTATTTATCTACCCAAAGCCATCAAAGCAAAGTTAGAGCAAAATTAATATTTCTGCTGGACGATTAAATCATTTTATACATGTCTTTTATTTCTAAACATTGAATTTGGTGAGATATCAGAAATTGATTTCCAGGTCAGGATACATGCTCTGTTTATTATGAGGGTTTCTTCCTATTTGTTATTTTATTAATTTGTATGTTATTGAGACTGTAACAGGAAGTGGTAGAACATCCAAAATACCTAGGTGAACATAAACAGAGAATTTTGACGGTAACATTTTTGTGTTGGAGTATCCAAGACATGTAAGAAGCCATGGGCTTAAATTGATTGTAAAGGCTTTTTTTTTTTTTCTTTTTAATAATAATCATGCTCATACTAGACATGTGCGCCGTCAATAAATTTGTTTTGTTTCGTTCCGTTTCGTATTAGACGAAAATTTATATTTCGTAATTCGTGTCCGAAATTCTATTTGGATTTGTTTCGTACAAGTTTTCGTTAGATTTGTTACCTTTTCGTAACAATTACGAACATTTGTTATGATATTAATTATGCTCATTATGAGGGGCTTCCACCATCCCTGTGCTGCGCTGACTTCCTCCTGGAGCTGTACCCTTGCTGTGCTCATTATGAGGGGCTCCCATCATCCCTGTGCTGTGCTGACTTCCTGGGTTTGTAGTAGCCCGTTTATTTGTATTTTGTAATTCGTGTCCGAAATTAAATTTGGATTCGTACGAAATACGAAAGTTTGTTAGGTTTGTTAACTTTTTGTAACAATTACGAACATTTGTTATGAGGGGCTCCCACCATCCCTGTGCTGTGCTGACTTCCTCCTGGGGCTGTACCCCTTCTGTGCTCATTATGAGGGACTCCCACCATCTCTGTGCTGTGCTCATTATGAGGGGCTCCCACCATCCCTGTGCTGTGCTGACTTCCTCCTGGGGCTGTACCCCTTCTGTGCTCATTATGAGGGACTCCCACCATCTCTGTGCTGTGCTCATTATGAGGGGCTCCCACCATCCCTGTGCTGTGCTGACTTTCTCCTGGGGCTGTACCCCTGTTGTGCTCATTATGAGGGGCTCCCATCATCCCTGTGCTGTGCTGACTTCCTGGGTTTTTAACTTCATCATAACCAATAATCGTAATTACTATGACAATAATAAAACGATATTAACTAACATTCTTATTTTGTCCAATTCTGAATCTCCCATCGACTACCAGTAAATTTGTTTGTAAAATTCATAAGAGTAGAAATCTGTATTTTGGATGCTTCCCGAATGTATGCATTTTCAGAAATTCGTACAAATTTTCGATTCATACAAAACAAATCCC
Organism: Rana temporaria; assembly: GCF_905171775.1. Classification (NCBI taxonomy): domain Eukaryota; kingdom Metazoa; phylum Chordata; class Amphibia; order Anura; family Ranidae; genus Rana; species Rana temporaria. The sequence goes on from NC_053490.1 coordinate 162,988,573, forward strand.
ACATGTCTAGCTCATACTTACCTGCTCTGTGCAAGGGTTTTGCCCAGAGCAGCTCTGATCCTGGCTCCTCCTTTGCATTGAGTGACCCCATGGAGAGCCGCATTCCATGGGGGCACTCGCTCCCGAGTCCTGCTGCTGCGTCTATTGACACAAACAGCATGACTCAGCCCTGCCTCCCTGCTCCCATGTCACAGAATTTGATTGACAGGAGTGGAAGCCAATGGCTCCTGCTGCTATCAATCTATCCAATGAAGACGGGAGACAGTAGCTGGAGCTGCTGTGCTTGTCCTTGATGCTGGAACGATCGGGTTCAGGTAAGAAATAGGGGGGCTCTGGAGGGCTGCTGAAGCACAGCTTAATAATGCATTAAGGTGACAAACCCTGAGGCCTCGTACACACAAAAACCAGCAAGAAACTTGCTGGGAGATATTTTTTTGCCCAGGAAACCGGTTGTGTGTACATTTTCGTCAATGAAACTGTTGAGAAACTCGATGAGCCAAAAAGAAAGCATGTTCTCTATTTCCTTGATGGGAATGGAGAAAATTGGCTTGTCGAGTTTCTCAACGGCTTCACAAGGAACTCGACGAGCAAAACGATGTGTTTCGCCCGTCGAGTTTTTCGATCGTGTGTACGAGGCCTCAGGGTTTACAACTCCTTTAATCAACCTGTTGGCTTCCATCTGTAACTAAAATATAACTTTTGGGAGGAATGATTATTTCTCATTTCTTATAGGTTTACCAAGCTATTTATTTACATTTGTTTGATGCGCTCAGCTCTTAAAATAACCTCTTTGCTTTACTTTTTAACTTATTGTACAATAGCTACCAATCTGCGATACTGAAATATACATTTTGTCTCCCTACAGAACTAGTACTAGCTTGGAATTCCTTGAATAGAGAAGACATATGCATAATCCCTTAAATTTTCACCCTGACGAAACTTTAATAGCATCTTTTATACTCAAATATCTAAGAAGCCACATGGAAAGAGGGAATAGGGAGCTATGTAATTATATGCAACCCATTGTGAGAGGAGCTAAGATCTGCACTGTCAACCATACTGAGAAAAACCTTAGGTTGCTTATACACTATTCAAACACTATTCACTATGTGTGACAAGATAAAAATGTCCCAAAGAGATGATGTATGAAATTACATAGAAAAAAAAGAGCAATGCTGCTTTGTTTTGTTCCTATACAAACATTAGATTTCCCCTTGAGGAATGTTATCAGCAAAATTTCAAATATGCTTAATAGAATGTACTAAGGAGATATAGATTGATAGACTAAAGCTGACACTCCAAAAACAGGCAAAGCAATTTTGTTTAATGTTTCCAAGCTATTTGTTTTATAGGTAATACAAGCATGTGCATTTATCAAGTAAAAGCCAGGTGCCAACATCTGGGCTCGGCTCAGCCCTAGAGCTATAAACTATGTCCCTTGAGGTAATTTACAATACACCGAATGACGTCTTGTTATTGGTATCAGCAACACTACAAAGTGAAGCAGGCACAATGCAGGCAGTGCTCAGTGGGCACCGGACAGCAAGTCTTTTGTGTATAATTACAATTTCTTCTCTCATCCCCACATTTAATCTGTGCATATTTATTTACCAAACATCCGTACAGGGAAATGCGGTTTAACATGTGAGCAACTTGGCCCTTTGACTCACTGGATAAATCCTTTTCATTCTATTATTCTCATTACACAGGGACTTGTTATTCTTTGAAAGGAAGTTAAGAATTTATTTTCAGAGAAACGTCTATGACATTAAAATCCGGTGTAATTGCCTATTCTGTCTGCATGCTCTAATTAAAGATCTGTTTTATACTGATTGTTGTCATGTACTAAAAAAAGCGCTGTCTCATTTTCCAAAAGTCTGGTAGTACAAAAATTGCACAAAAGCAGTGGAAATCTCCATCTCCTTACTTACAAAATATCTATTTAAACATTTCTGTTATTACAAGGAAAATATAGAATATGCTGTCTTATTTTCTGAGCCCAAATTTGGGTACATGTAGTGGTATTATGATTATCTGTTGATGAGTGAAAGCCAAATATATATACTTATAAATACAGTACATTTAGGGCCAGATTCTCAGAGCAAGTACGCCGGCGTATCTACTGATACACCGGCGTACTTTCAAATTTGCCACGTCGTATCTTTAGTTTGAATCCTCAAACCAAGATACGACGGCTTCTGGCTTTGATCCGACAGGCGTACGGCTTCGTACGCCTTTGGATCGTAGGTGCAATACTTCGGCGCCCGCTGGGTGGAGTTTGCGTCGTTTTCCGCGTCGGGTATGCTAATTAGCTTTTTCGGTCGATCCACGAAGGTACGCGCGGCCGTCGCATTCTCTTACGTCGTCGCTAGTCGGCTTTTCCTGGCGTATAGTTAAAGCTGCTATTTTGTGGCGTATAGATAGACTTGCCATGTTAAAGTATGTCTGTCGTTCCCGCGTCGAATTTTGATTTTTTTTTTTTGCGTAAGTCGTCCGTGAATAGGAAAGGACATAACTCACGTCTAAGTTAAAAAAATGACGTCGGTGCGACGTCATTTCGTGCAAAGCACGGCGGGAAATTTTGAAACGGAGCATGCGCATTTCAATCGGCGCGGGGACGCGCTTCATTTAAATGAATCACGCCCCCTACCCGCCCAATTTGAAATACACGCCAAATACACTACGCCGCCGTAACTTACGGCGCAAAATCTTCCTGGATTCGACTTAGAGCCAGGTAAGATACGGCGGCGTAGCGTATCTCTGATACGCTGCGCCAGAGCAATTCTATGTGAATCTGGCCCTTAGTTTCTTGATTTACATCTTCTCTGAAAAACCTGTGGGTCATTTTACAATCTAATAAATGAAAAAAAAAAAAAAAACATGAATGTCAGAAACATTTGTGAAAGCTGAACTAAATTTCACCATATGTTATTAACTTGCTTAACCTCCCTGGTGGTATTCCAGAGTGTGGCTCGGGGGTTACATTTCAGTACTATTAGCGGTAACCCCGGAATTACTATTAGCCACGCTCGGGATTGCATTGCAGGATCCTGGTGCAGTATAGTTACCTTGTCCCCAGGATCCTGCGATGTCACCCGCTGTGTCTGTGGGCTGTGTCCTCCGTCCAATGCCTCTGTGTGCCAGGCTCCGTTCCTTGCAAGCAGTGCGACGCACGGGGCGGAGCCTGGCAGCAAATAAAAAAATTACAAAATTCATAATACATACAGTACACTGTAATCTCATAGATTACATTACTGTATGAAATCATTCCACCTCCCTTTTGTCCCTAGTGTTTTGTCCAGTGCCCCGCATGTAATTTTATACTACATATATACTGTTCTTTTGGCCTGGAAACTGTAGATTGTCCATAGCAACCAAAAAATATCCCTTTACTTCAAAAGTGGTTTGAGACCAGCTAGAAAACAGCGATAGTAAATAAGGACACTTGCAGAATTGAGCGATAGTGAATAGTGGGGAAATTCATGTTATTATAATTATTATATCATTTTTTTTTTATTATTTATAGTTATTTATTATATTATAATTTATGATTTTGTGTTTCAAACTTTATCATACCGAATTGTACCGCTTTGAGATGCAAAAATCTGACATAATCATACTGCCAGGGTGGCTAAAGTGGTTGTAAACCCTTGAAAAAAAAACCTGCAGGACAAAGGCATAATGAGCTAGTAAGCATGAATTACTTACCTTACATAGAAGCCCCTGGAGCGGTCCTCCCCCCCCCCCCGTCCGGCAGCGACATCTCTCCAGGGGGTTACTCCTGGGTATCGCGGCTCCAGTGCTGTGATTGGTCGGAGCCGCGATGATGTCACTCCTACGCATGCTTGCGGGAGCCGCCGGTAGCGGCACAGTCACTGAAGCATATGTGCCATTGCTTCAGTTTGCCCCAGTGCGCACAAACGTTTCTAACATTCATGCTATGGATGTTTCATAAATAAATCCCTAAGTGAGATTTTTACAATAGGAAGGTTAGGTCTTATTGTAGTGGTAGATTGAATTTGAATTACAAGGTTAGAATGTCTGGGTTTCATATTTTAACCAAATTGCTTTAGTCCCCTTTCACACTTATACGACTTGTCTCACGATTTTGGACTGCAAAATCGTATGACAAGTCATTCTCCATTATTTTCAATGACTACCATTCATACTGGCACGACTTTAAGTTGTGCCTACTTCAAAGTAGTCCTTGCACTACTTTGGTCCGATTTTGATGCCACTTACACAGGCATTCATTGAAATCGTGGCCGCGAATCGCGGCAAAATGGCGGTAAAATCGCGGCCGCGAAATCGCGGTAAAATCGCGCGACTTTGAAGTCATACAAGTGTGAAAGGGGGCTAAGGTATTTCAGAGAACGGTACAGCATTTTGGCCACTGGATGGAGCTGATGATACAGGAGTTAATCTATTTGAAACACATAGTGAAATTTAGTTCAGCTTTCATTAAAAAAAATGTTTCTGACAATCTTGCAATTAATGTTTTATAAAGACAGACCCTGTGATGTCATAAAGCTGTTGGTAAAAAGTGAGTTTTCTAAGACTGTATGGCTAACTTTATAATACAGCCTTACCGTGCATACTGCATGTTTGTCATTTATGCCTGTTAAAGAAAATGTGCAGAGATAAACTTCCCTAAACTGCCACTGGAAACCGAAAAGGGCATCTCTAGATGAGTGGACATCAGGTCAGTTCTCCTATTTAGTGCCTGGTGCCAGGAAATGGAAAAATAAGAGAGCTTATCTCTGACCTCGCTCACAACCTAAGTCTCATGGCTGGTAAGGCCACTCATGACAATGATTAGCCAAAAGAAAGAATTAGGAATCGGAACGGGTGGACAAAGCACCAATCTGGGGATGCTAGCCAATATGCGTAGAGACCAAGGATGTGGAGGCACCTTGAGTGTTGAATCAGAGTGTTGAATCATCTAATGTTATATGGTGCGGCTGGATGTTTAGCTATTTTCTTGCTTTAGGCTTGCTTAGTAGACTTTGAGGCATTTTTATGTTTTCATTCTTTAAAAAAAAGTCATGCTAAAAATGGGAAGTTAGCACCAATTGTAAGTCAGTTACGCTATGCTGCATTGAAGAGTGCTGGGACTGTTCAATGGTGTATAGGCATGCTTAAAGGACATAGGGAGAACATTATTAAAAGTATCTCAAGGTCAAATGAGCAAGCTGGGGTATGGCAGTTGATGCAGGAAAAATTTGAGCTGGAAACCCTGAAAAATTGTGTAACCATTCATAATTAACAAAGTGTCAGGCCTCGTACGCAAGAAGCTTGCTGCGTTTTTTTTTTGCCGAGGAAACCGGTCGTGTGTACACTTTTCGACGAGGAAACCGTTGAGGATCTCGTCGGGCCAAAAAGAAAGCATGTCTTCTTTTTCCTCGACGGGAATGGGAAAATTTGGCTCGCCAAGATCCTCGGCGGCTTCACAAGGAACTCAACGAGCAAAATTATGTGTTTCGCCCGTCGAGTTCCTCGGACGTGTGTACGAGGCTTCAAAGGTAGGTGAATGCAAACTACACATTTGTTTATTCAATACACAGGCAAATTGTCAAGCTTGCAGATATTCTTTTGTATTTTTTTCCTGTACTTTTAGAGCTGGCAACAAAAGGACCCAGTCTGGTCAAATTCTCATTTGTTGATTTTAAAATATATCCAAAGCGAAACATTTGTGTTCATTTTTATTACAATAGGGATGGGTAAAAATCCACTCTTACACAGTTGTCTTGTGAAAAAGTGTTCCCAGGGGATTATATCTCTTCCATTCCTTTTCTGGTGGCAACTCAAATTTTTGGATGTACCCTCACTTTCATTTTGGGGGGACAGATAGCAATTACAACCTGACAGGGTTTTGTGTTTAGTTATAATTTAATATTGTATGCCATCTTCTCATAGCTGTGGATTCTGTTTGTACAGTGTTGCATCAAATAAAGCATCTTAAGCTTGCTCACAAACGACTGGCAGAAGTAACATGGGATGTTTCCTTCTGAAGTATCTCTAGGGAGGCCTTTTTATAGTTTTCTCCTCTTTTTTTTATTTCTGTATACATGCCTTGTGCCACTGGACAGAAGCATGTGATGTTTAAAAATCATGATTTCACGGCATTGCATGTATCAGTCTTGGAAATCATTATGAACATTTAATTGTATTATTATCACAAAGTTACATTTTGGCCTATACTGCACATGTTATTAAAACTTTGGAGTTAAGAAACTAAATATTGCATTTTTTTTTAGATATAATAAAGAGCCTAATCATTCATTCTCTCACTCTCTCCACATTTTATAGACTTGAGTACATTTTATTATTGCAGCGGTAATTACATAGGGTATAAAAATGGCAAGTATAGCTTGAATGTATCTTTAGTACAACTATCACCAGTAGAACAGCTCTCCAGGCTTATAAAATCTGGACAGTCACAATCAAAGCTCCAAGCTCCAGTGATATAGGCAGGAAGAAATGAACATTAAATGCTAATGCCGTGTACTCAGACATGACTTGCATTAGTTTAGAAGGGACGCACTTGTCATTTACCACCTGGTTGTAAGTTAAGTACCACACAGGCAATGCATACCATAAGTTTCGAAGCTGTGAAATAAAATGTTAATGGCCAGAGAATCTAAAGAGTCGTTTGGTATCTGGCACTTGTATGTGAATAGAGACAGCCTGAGGTGAAACCTTTTTTTCAAATTTCAAAGTGTATTTGCAGCAATATGCAATGGATTGAATCCAAAGTAAAGCCCCGGGCTCTGACAGTGAGCTGTGTTTTTATTTTGGACAGCAATGAATGAACTATTTAATTCTAGGTATTTTTATTAGGATGGCATCAAATTCTCTTACTATTGTGAAACAGGGGAATCTTAAGTTTTATTTTGCACAGTTTACTACTTTATATATTTTTTTTTCTTTTTACACATGCGCGGTCATATACAAATATTCACACATTATATAATGTTTCTTACTAAATAACAAATAAGTAGATTTGTAGTAGTAGTATACTTTAAATAATGCCTATAGGCATTTATATTATCCAGATATGTGTTTAGAATTTAATGCACTATGCTGCAACAAATATTGCTTGCCAAGTAATGTGGTTTTTATTTTAGTTAGAAGTAGCCCAAATTATAAGGTTTTGTTTTCATGCCCATTTGATATTAGCCCAGACAACCAGTCAAGGGGTTACTTATCCCTGCAGGTGTAGGAGGATATAAAAAACAGAAACCTTTCTTAAACCATTTTTATATTTGCACTGAACATAAGGGCCCGGATTCAAATACGAGTTACGACAGCGTATCTCCGGATATCCGGATATCCGGATACGCCGTCGTAACTCTGAGTGTGTGGGGTCGTATCTATGCGCCTGATTCTTAGAATCAGTTACGCATAGATTTCCCTAAGATCCGACCGGCGTAAGTCTCTTACACCATCGTATCTTAGGCTGCATATTTACGCTGGCCGCTAGGTGGCACTTCCGTAGATTTACGCAAGGAATATGCAAATTAGGTAGATACGCCAATTCAGAAACGTACGTCCTCCTGGCGCATTTTTTTAAGTCATTTACGTAAGGCTTTTTCCGGCGTAAAGTTACCCCTGCTATATGAGGCGTATCCTATGTTAAGTATGGACGTCGGGCCAGCGTCAAATTTTCCGTTGATTACGTCGTTTGTGTAAGTCGTTCGCGAATAGGGCTGTACGTAAGTTACGTTCATGTCAAAAGCATTGCCTATTTGCGGCGTAATTTGGAGCATGCGCACTGGGATACATTCACGGACGGCACATGCGCCGTTAGTCGAAAACGTAATTTACGTGGGGTCAGCCTTCATTACCATACGCCCACTGCATGGATAATTTGAATTCCGCGGGCTTACGCCGGACCACATACGCTACGCCACCTTAACTTAGGGTGCAAGTTCTTTCTGAATACAGAACTTGCGCCCTAAGTTACGGCAGCATAATGTATCTGAGATACGTTACGCCCGCCAATAGATACGAAAATGTATCTGAATCCGGCCCAAGAACTTTTTGAGCAGAGATGTGTAAACTATACAAGTGGAAGTGAATACATGTAATTACATATACTGTATAATGAAGCAGTTGGGATGTAAGTTGTAAGAATGTCTCTGTTAAAGAATGGTACAATAACCCTTGCTCCTGTGTATATACCCACTAGTGGCTTCTTCACATTTTTGCTATGTGCCTAACTGCACCACACTCCTTAAAAATACTTTAAATATGTTTTTTGTCAGTAAATATAAGAAACTTCTGAATCTTTATGAGTGCATTTCCATAGCCATGTAGATGTATTTGTTTCTTAGCTTTTAACTCATGTGATACATTCATTGGTGGAGATGAGCAGATCAGTTTAAAGATTAGTACAGATAGTGCAGGAAGAGGATTCCCTGCCCACTGTCACAATGGGGGATTGCCGAAGGAAGGTGGGAGAGGGGGTGTGCGGGCAGGTGCTTTAGTAACTTATCCTTTAATACAAACTTCTCCAAAGTTCAGTAATGTGGAATGCTGCTACCTTGTGAATTTACACATAAAGCTGGAAACAGTGACAAAAGTCCAATAACCTAAAATAAGATTGTGGAACAGAAAGAATTAGAAGGAAGTGAACCATGCAGAACTATAGTGCATCCAGCAATTTCATGTGATTACAAGCATACCCCACTTGTAAGTACACAATGGGGTTTATTTACTATCGCTGGGGATTGCAAAATCAGGCTCACTTCTGCATAGAAACCAATGAGCTTCTAACCCCAACTTGTTTAATTAAGCCTGGTACAGTAATAAAACCTGGAAGCTCATTGGTTTCTATGCAGAAGTGAGCCTGATTTTCTACTCTCCAGTTATAGTAAGTAAATCCCATTGTGTACTTAAAAGTGGAGTATGCCTGTATAGGTCCCAGATTGCCCACAGTCACTTCCTTTAGGATAAATATCACAATATGATATGGTGAATTGAAGTAACGTTCAATGCCATGGAAAGTGGGCATCTGGAAATGTAGTTTTCAGCTATCTTTAATAAATGTGTAAGGATTTTGTTCCTTTTTTCTTTGTGATTCGGATATTATTCTGTTACAGAATGTTTTGTGTGTTTACTGGCTCCAGGGTCAGCTTATGATGTTTTGCTGCCTCCTACCTTAACAAGCCTTCTGGTGCCTGATACTGGGTGTGTGTTCCAATCCAGGGCCCCAGTTTCCATAGTGGTTCAATGCAAATAAATTCCTTAAGCTACTTAGTTGCAGATTGTTATGTGTCCTCGCTCATGGCAGGTTACTACAGAGATCAGGTTATCATGGAGTTTGTATATTTGGCTGTGTAACCAGACAGTCTGCAGGTAGTGACCCCCCCCCCCCATTTATTAACTTTTAAAACAAACTTCTAACTTAAACCACCTCCTACCTTCCATATAGTAAAATGACTGCTGCAAGGTGGCTCTCTCATTCTGGGATGACCTCTTATGATGTCATCAAACTATCATTGGTGCACAAGCATGGCAGACAGCAGTGCGCTGTGTCCCTGGGACATGACACGTCACCGATCTAGGTAAAAAGCCGTTGATGAGGCTCTTTACCCATGTGATCAGCTGTGTCCAATCACAGCTCATCACATGTAAACAAGGAAATTCCGGTGTGTGAGGAAAGGAGAGCCGATTAGCGGCATTTCCTTACAGGGGGGATCTGCACAGATCATTAGGGTACTGATGATCAGTGCAGCCCTAACAAAGCCCAGCAATGATACCAGTGAGTGCCCAGCAGTGATGCCAATCAGTGTAAATTAGTGATGCCAATTAGTGATGCCAGTCAGTGCTTTCTTTCAGTGCACATCAGTGCCGCCAATTAGTGACCATCATTGCCACCTATCAGTGTCTATAAGTGGCGCCTATCAGAGCTCATCCGTGCCACCTATCAGTGCCCATCAGTGCCACATTTCAGTGCTCATCAGTGCTGCATATCAGTTGCACCTAACAGTGCTGCATATTAGTGCCTCCTCATCAGTGCCGCCTCATCAGTGTCCATCAGTGCAGCCTATCAGTGCCCGTAAGTTCAGCCTCATGAGTGCTCATCAGTGAAGACGAAAAATTACTTATTTACAACATTTCAGAAACTAAGAACAAACTTTTTTTTTTCAAAATCGTCTGTAGTTTTTCATTGTTTTAGTAAAATTAAAAAGAAAGCTCTATCTGTTTTAAAAAAAAGTATAACAAATTTGTTTGGGTACAGTGCTACAGTACATGACCACACAATTGTCATTAAAGTCCGACAGTGCTGAAAGGTGAAAGTTGGCCTGGGCAGGACGGGACTGAAGGTGCCCAGTATTGAAGTGGTTAAATGCAATCAACTACATTAAAAAATTGCATTTTTTTTCCATGCAAACATGCATTCATTCCAAGGTTGCATGCTAACTAAGATGCCATTCTGCAATGGCTGCTGTTGAAAAGCTAGGGGTTCTTTATCTACTTCTGCCCTAACTCAAATAATTCATACAAAGCAAAGTCCTAATAATATTTTATTTAGGTACTAGTCATAATGTCTAATTTTTATGGAACACCCCGTTCCTTCTTTTTTTCCTTTTTTTGATATCTTCTCTATAATCATCAAATTTTCTCACTATTATTAAACATCATCATGATCTGTGTTGGACCATTCACAACAGTCCAGTATAAATAACCCTAACCTTCAGGTGTTGATTGCAATTTGTACTAATGCTTCAAACACTTTAAAACACATAATTTTTGTTTTCATTTAGCCAGCAAATTGAACAAAAAACTCCTGCATCCACAAAGGTAATGGGAATGCAACAATCTTTCTCACAATTGTATTCTGACAATGGTGATTTCCTCCCTCAGAATACTCAGATCAGTACTGTAGCCATTGCCCATTGGCTGCATGCCCTGATCAAATCATGTTTTTTCAGTAGGACCGTTTAACTGAAACTGGTTGTTAAACCAGCTTCTGTTGAACAGACAGGGGTACACATATAGTGAAATTCCTCCAGTTCCTGGTGAAATGGCTGAATTTGGATACATGTATATCCAGCTTATGAATAAGAAGATTTGTTGCTGCAAACCAAAACCAAGTGTGAGGCCCCATACACACCATAGAATCTATCCGCAGATAAATCCCATCAAATGGGTTTCTGCGGATAGATCCTATGGTGTGTACACGCCAACGGATATTTATCCGCAGAGAAATCTCCCCTGGGATGGATTTCCAGCAGATGGATATTTGCTGACATGCACAACAAATCCATCTGCTGAAATCCATTCCAACGGATGGATCCGCTCGTCTGTACAGACTTACCGGATCCATCCGTCTAAAGGGATTCCCCGCACGCGTCGTAATGATTTGACGCATGCGTGGAATTCCTTATATGACAGCGTCGCGCCCGTCGCCGCGTCATAATAGCGGCGACGGCGCGACACGTCATCGGCAGAGGATTTCAGCGCGGATTTCAATGCGATGGTGTGTACACGCCATCGCATAGAAATCCTCTGAAATCCTCGAGAGGATTTATCCGCGGATACGGTCCGCTGGACCGTATCTGCGGATAAATCCTCTCGTGTGTATGGGGCCTGAGTTACAGTCCCTGTTTGTACTATTTAACCCAGGTCCCAATGTCATTCTTGATATGCAGACACACTTTGACATGTGACATGTGATGAAGCTGAGGTATTTCCTCTTCCTTGCTTACACTTAACTATACAAAATGAATCCCACGGTGCAATGGATTATTGACTTGCAATTATTTGTTTCTACCTTTTCTATTACTGTACTTAATGTTGAACATAATAAAATGTTATTCTTTAGAAATAAAAAATATTGGACTGATATAATAAAATGTGTTGAATGACATTGCTTTAACCCTTTAGTGACTAGATGCCTAAACCAAGTTTAGCACCATCAATATGCTTCAGGAAACTTGACCATAAATCTGTCTGAAAACTATGAACACACATACAGTTGTGCATTCCTAGTTCTTTGCTGCAAGGTAAATTATTTTTAAAACAAGAGGCATGTACTTAAAAATATATATTGACATGACCCAGGGCTAAAGAAGAACCCCTTTCTATGACATAAAACAAAACATGATAATCAAGCGCACTCCCTGTGGATGTCTAGAGATATCAACAAACTATTTTGGATTGGAATAAGGATGGGGACTAGGGATAATGACAAGGAAAAGTAAAAATAGAAATTGTCCCAAAACACAGTACTATAAAGGAGATATCATAGTCCATCAAATGTCCATAGCACTATATCACTATAGCCTTGCTTTAGATGGCTGCCAGCTGACAGATGAAGTGTAATCTGTATAAAAGCAAAAAAAGACAAAATGCAGCGCCTTCTAAGCGTAGCAAGCTTGTTTAATTAGAGTAAAATGTTCAAAAACTTATAAAAAGCCTACTCACAAACATCAGTAGGTACAGGCAGAAATATAGAGATCATCCGCGTTTGTGTCCCGGGGACCGTTCGATGTCCTGGTGCAGGCAGCGTGGGGATGTCACTCTCTGTGCAGCAGCGGCGGCAGGAACCGAGGCGCTCTCGGAACTTACAGGCTGAAGTCAGGTTTCCACTGCGGACTGCAGATGACGTCACTTCTGGGCGCGGGAGGTGCACGCGTTCGAAACTTTCAAGTCTCTTCCTCAGGCTGGGCTGTCAAAAGTGACGTCATCTGCAGTCCGCAGTGGAAACCTGACTTCAGCCTGTAAGTTCCGAGAGCGCCTCGGTTCCTGCCGCCGCTGCTGCACAGAGAGTGACATCCCCACGCTGCCTGCACCAGGACATCGAACGGTCCCCGGGACACAAACGCGGATGATCTCTATATTTCTGCCTGTACCTACTGATGTTTGTGAGTAGGCTTTTTATAAGTTTTTGAACATTTTACTCTAATTAAACAAGCTTGCTACGCTTAGAAGGCGCTGCATTTTGTCGTTTTTTCCCTTTCTATGACATGTCTATGACATATGACATACAACAGATTTATTTGTAATTGTCTCAGCAGCCCCTGAAAAAAAAAACACTGATATGATAAGTTACCTTTATTGAAGATAAGTCTTGTTTCCAGCAATATTGCCTCTAGCTTCTTGACTCTGGGTAGGGTAGAGTTTCTTATTCAGCTCAATGCATTGTTAATTTTCCATGTCCAAACAGTAACCTTCAGGTCAGATACAACATATTTTTGGTAAAGATGGCTACAAAATGCATGGACAGGCCCTGCTTGCTGAAAACTGTATGTACCTTCATTAAGGGTAACCCATAATATATATTTTTTTCATATGTTGCAAGGACACGTAAAGATGTTTTGTAAAATATGCATTACTACAGTATATAAGTATATAGTATAAATAGTATAGTATAAGTATAGTTGAAATAGTATAAGTATTAAGTACTTTAAAGTTAGTAAAATTTTATTGAATCTCAGAATTTATGTAATTTATTTTAAATAATAATTTTTACTTAAAAATAACAAATCGAGAGGGGCATGAAATGGTGTAAACCAGATCTTTTGTAGTTAAAGTAAATGTGCAGGTAGGGTAAGGGGAATGTGGAAGGTGGTTACTGTAATAATCATTATTAGGGCTCCTTTTCTTTTCACAGAAGAAGTCTGCTCAATTCCAGTGATTGATTGTGTCTGGCTGTGATCTATGTACAGGTATTACTCCTGCTCAGCCAGACTCAATCAATTACCTGTCAAGGATGAAAGTCACAGCCAGCGAAGCAGCATGTGCTGGAATTTTCACTAGCCAAGAAATCCTCTGAGTTTCATGCTGTTCCCTGGATGCACACTAGAAGGGAAAATGAGCTTGAAGCCCTGCTTGGGACAACCAAGCAGCAAGTTTTATGAGAGCTAACCATTTTTTAAAACCATTTTGACAGTAAAAACAGAACAACATTTGTTTTTAATTAAGCCAACAGAAGCGGCAGAAAAAAAGATTACTAATTCTTGAATCTCTATAATTAAAAAAGGCACCATCCCTACTTAGAAATATAATACATTCTTCTGTAATGCAGACCTCAAGATACAATGTGCCTACTTTGTTAGAGCAGACAATAATTGTCAAATTCGTATTTCTGCTTGCTTCCTTATTAGGGAGGATTTCTAACATTTCTTATCCAAAATGGCAATGGTTAGATAGGAAATGGGAACATATGTATTAAATGAGGTCATGTACAGTGATGAAAACACTTTATTTTAGTTGATTGGAGAAGGATTAACACCTTTGTCAAGTTTTCATTGTGTTCTTTGGGTCTTTGTTGAGAAAATTTCTCTCACTTCCCATTGCAATGACTGTGGGGTTACTAAAGGCAAAAATACTGTTCACTTTGCAATTTCTCTCAGAGCTTGAGGATAGTTACCAAGAAGAAGAAGAAGCTCTGCTGACATTCATCATCCAATCAAAAGTGACCATATTCATTAAGCTCTTGGAAAATGATCCTGCAAAGTGCAACTTCCCCTGAAATGTGAACATCATAATTGTCTTTAGTAAATCAATCCTAGTGATTCTAGTTACTAAACATAAAAATGAGGGAAGTATACCGCCATTCAGATAATGCTCACGTATCTATTTTTTTGTGACTGCAAACAAAGGTAGCTTCAATAGGTAGGAGGAGGAATGGAGTGATCTAACCTCACCATCCTTCTACTTATAGTGAAACTAAATGGAGAAGTCAGGATTTTGGGATTATAGCGGCACCATATTTACAGAGAAATATATATATATATATATATACACAAACGTATTAAAAATGTATTACACAAATACAATACAAGAGGGGTTCATAACAGTAGAAGAAGAGCATATTTACAAAGCTGTTGTACTGGCCAAAGCATCCATATACATTGGGTGGTCACTGATGAAAGGTCATGTCCCTACATGTTTCGCCAACAAATGGCTTCTTCATGGGATTATACAGGGGATTATACAGACCACCAGTTTTTCGAGAGACTGGGTGGAGGAAGTCCTGAACCATGATATATGATATTTTCATGTAGTATGAGTTTTTGATTACTAATTATTTCTCTATGCATTTATTGTTATCAGAGACACTTTGAACACTGGTGGTCTGTATAATCCCCTAAAGAAGCCATTGTTGGCGAAACATGTAGGCACATGTCCTTTCATCAGTGACCACCTTATGTATATGAATACTTTGGCCCATACAACAGGTTTGTAAATATACTCTGCTTCTACTTTTATGAACCCCCTTTGTATTGTCTTTATGTAATAAAAATGTATACTTTTTTAACAGGTTTGTGTATATAAATTTCTCTGTATATATGGCACCGCTATAATCCCAAAATCCTCTGTTTGCCATCTTTACTGAATTGAGAAGTGTTAATTGCCATAATACATTTACACAAATCATATATAATTGTTATTTTTTTTGTATTTATTGTATTTTTTTAAACTCTAAGACCTTATTCCTGCAGCACTGTTTTGTAGTCACATGACCTTTCCCTGTTCTTTGGAAATCTCCAAGAATAGGTCCTTGGGAGGAGCTTATATTACTGTATGCTATGTACAGTGTGCCCTAACTGGTGCTGTGCCATTCAGAAGCACAATTCAACTTACATTATTATAAATATCAGAAAACTGTTTTACAGCTCCCTAAAAATCTTAATTGAGCATCAAACATGTATTTTTGTGCATTAATTTGCCAAAGATCATTGACACTAATGCCCCGTACACACGATCAGAATTTCCGATGGATAAAGTCAGATGGACTATTTACATCAGATTTTCCAATCCTGTGTAGCCCCATCAGAGTTTTTTCATCGGAATTTCCGATGAATTCCATCTGACTTTAGATATAGAACATGTTCTATATTTTTCCGATGGAATTCTATCGGAATTCCGATGTGATTTGGCCGGGCAAAAGCCTGATCGTGTGTACGCAGCATAACATTACTTTGTTTAAAAGGCATCTGCATTCAAAGCTCTTTTTTATACTTTACAGGTATTAGCAATTACATTTAATAAATGTAATACTGATTTATATTAAATCAAAGCTTCTTTGTGATTCTCTCAGTAAATGTAATTAATCAGCATACTATATTCTGCCCCCATAGTGTTTAGCAATAGGAGGATGTGGAGGAGAAAGGAGGAAAGGGAAGTGTCATTTTCCACTCTGTATATGCCCACATGTCTGACTCTATACTCATGTGGGTTGCACAGTTAAGAAAAAGGAGGAAATTAACAGCTTACAATGGAACTGAAATGTGAGCAAGTAGTAGAGCAGTAGAGGGCACAATTGTCAGTTAAGGTAGCACGTTGCTGAATAGAAAAAAATTACCAGGTCATGAAGGGAGTAAAACTGTCTGGAGGATAATGGTCTAATATGTACCGTATTTATCGGCATATACCGCGCACTATTTTGCCCTGAAAATCAGGGCAAAATCGTGGGTGCGCGGTATACGCCGATACCCGCTTTCCTGCCACGAGTTTGAATACTGCGCCGGCATATACCGAGCGCAGTACACTCGTGTATCTTCGGGCAGTCTCGGCGCCTCTCGCGCTGACGTCCTGAGCGTACAGGACGTCAGCGCGAGAGTTGCCGAGCCTGCCCGACGATACACGAGTGTACTGCGCTCGGTATATGTCGGCGCAGTATTCAAACTCGGCACGGTAAACGAGCGGGGAGGACGCCGCAGAAGGACGCCGGACCCGACGAAGAGGACACCCAAAGCCGCAGACGGACGTCGGACCCGACGAGGCCGCCGCGCAAGACACCAAAACTGTAAGTACAAAACATCTTTTTTCCACAGGAATTCGGGCAACTTTAGGGTTGCGCGCTATACGCGGGAGCGCGCTATACCCCGATAAATACGGTACTTTTAGGGAGAGACCCACCCAGTAAATTTTTGTGTGGGGTCCCTCCAATAACATATACTGTATATCAGACCCTCAACTAGGAAAAGAGATTGGTTTGGATGTAAAGAGTCCTCAGTAATTTTTTATGCATCCAAAACTGTTATTTGCCGGAAATTACCTTTTATTTTTTTGTACATATTTGTATTGCTGTAGTGGGCTGTATGCATTTATCATTTTACAGGCAGTTAAAGACACCCCTGGCATGCTGTTTAAATGATTTTTGTGTTCTTATTGTTGATCATAAAGCAATATTAAAATTGCTGCACCCCAGCAAATGGAATTTAAAACTCTTTTGTTTGCTTTGGTATATGTCCCCCAGGGCAGTGCCCATCCTCATTCCATTTGTCTAACAACTCCTTGGTTATTAGCCTGGAAAATGGTCATTAGTGTTTTTAACATTTGTCTCATTGACTTTAATAGAGTTCAGATTCTGCACCTGAACTTTAGTCATGTTCTCTAAACCCGCCTCAAACTGAACCCAGATACATTTGAATCACCCCTTCTCACAGTACAGTAGTGCTTACACCAGCTGTATTTTAGTCTCCTATACCGCTGCTGGGTAAAACAAATAATAGGTACACCTATTTGGTATGTCTGGATTCGAACCAAATTATAGAAAAGTAACTTTAATTAACAATTGCCATTTTTTTTAAGATACAAAATGTGTTTTGGCTTTTTTAACCTTTGCTGCATTTCTCCTGTAGCTGCTGATCTCCTGTAGCCATATTATGTATATATGCATTCACTTTAGCACTTTAGTGATGGGTGCATGGCATTTATCAGGGCAGGTTTCAGCACTATGACAACTGTCCATGTCCATGCAGACTCACCTCATGTCCCAGTGCAAGGTTCTGAAATACTCATATTAGCATCTGGATAGACCTCTGAGAACTGACCAGCATGAAGAAGCGTGAGGAAGCCTCCCACCCCACTTCTTGCTTCTCATCATGTGACAAATACCTAACGTGGCAGTGCAACACCTCATATTTCTATCTGATATTATATTGCTGCACTGGCAGCACCCATAACTTCATTTCACAAGCTCTTCTGCAGTACAGACCTGTATTATTGTTGTTATGGAAGCCAATGTGTAATGAATAATTGCATGTACAGTAGGCTGAGCTAACAATAATTATTTGGGGGTATTTGCAGGCCAGAATGGAGGCTGATATATTTGACACATTAGAACAGTGATGGCAAACCTTGGCACTCCATGATACTCAACTACACTGCAGAGTGCATGAACATCATGGGAATTGTAGTTCCAAAACATCGGGGGTGCCATGGTTTGCCATCACTGCACTAGAGGCTATGGGGTTAAAGGAGACCTAATTTCTATACAGTATGGTCTGTGAATCCTCTGCTGTATACTGTATATAGCCATCACTCTGCTATGTGAATTGAGGCCCACCTTTTTCTGATACCTGCCTGCCTGTCTCTGGCCTCTGACCACCTGTCTCTAGCCCCTCCACTGCGACACCTTTTTGTTGCATTTTTTTTTTTAAATCATTTACACTTGTTGACACACAAACTGGGCTGTTACTATTATTGCAACCATGTGCATAATCCTGGAAAACCAATTTTTTTTGCATTCCCCTTCCCCATTGAGCATAGCTGACACTAGGATATTTTACATTCCATTGAACGGCAATGTAAGGGACCCCATGATGCATATTTTTTGCTTTCTACACTGTGTTGTACATTGTCCTAACTAAATGTGATGTGCAGTATTTTACATAGACCAGTACATTTTGTTGTGTATTGCATGTATCTGACCAAAGTGTTTTTTTTTTATTAATAGATGTTCACTGCTGTTTAGTTTGCAACTGATAACATTTTTATTTAGGGTAGGCCCTTAGGTTTATGAAAGACTCTCACTCATAGCACAGTAATTATGCAGTATTGCACAGACTGTGCACAGTGTTTACAATATGTTATATCAGACTCAGACTCAAAAAATCAGCACAATTTAGTCATACCTATTTCAGCATGTCTTCTCTATCCCAAAGGGTCCCACGTTCTCGAGTTCCAAAATTAGGATGTATTACCATGCCTGTGTAATGTGTGTTTAGTCACTTCAGCCCTGGAAGGTTTTACACCCTTAATGGCCTGTTTTGCAATACGGTACTGCATTTATTTACAGACAATTGCACGGTTATGCAAGTCTGTACAAAAATAAAATTTATGTTTTTTTTCCCCACAAATAGAGCTTTCTTTTGGTGGTATTTACTCACCTCTGCGGTATACAATATTTTTTACTTTGTGCTATGAAACGTATCCGATGAAAAAAATGTAAAAGAAATATTTTCATCAATTTAGACCAGTATGTATTCTGCTACATATTTTATTGTAAAAAAAAAAATCCAATAAGTGTTTGGTTTGCGCAAAAGTTATTGTGTCTACAAACTATGTTTTTTTTTTATTAAATTGTTCTTTATTTTTTATTTTTTACTAGTAATGGCGGCGATCAGCATATTTTTAGTGGAGCTGCAATGTTGCGGAGTACAAATTGGACACCTAACTGACACTCTTGAAACTTTTTGGGGAACCAGTGACATTATTACAGTGAACAGTGCTAAATAATATGCACTGTTACTGTACTAATGACACTAGCAGGGAAGGGGTTAACACCAGGGACGATCAAAGGGTCAAGCGTGTCCCTAGGAGGTGCTTACTAACTGTGTGGGCGATGAACTGACTGGGTGAACACAGAGATCTGTGAGAACGACGATCTGCCTTGTTTACATAGGTAGATCACCTTTCATGCCTCTCTGTGGAGCGAATGGAAGCTCCGCCAAAAACACACTTATTGGTTCCCCCTCTGGCCAATCAGCACGTGCACCCAACCCCCCCCTGATGTCTATTGCACAATATGATGTACAGGCACACCGTTTCATGCAGTAGAGCTGACTTGCCACAGTTTATGTACTGTGGCCGGTTGGCAAGAGGTTAAATGCACTTGAAGTCTGAGCATTGAGTCACGGACAAAGCATGTTCAACCTATAACGCTAAATGCCTGAAAGGTTAATGAATGTGTTTACAGATAATTTATTATCATTATATATTTTTTTAAACTAACTCAATAGTATCCATTTTTTTACGTGATAGCTCATGCTGTGTTCCACCTTATCCCAACTGATTCATGAGTTTATGCTGTTTATGCCAAAAAGGGACTACCATTTGCTTGTTGCAATAGAAATTGAGTTTATTCAGATCAGACAACTTTCTCCAGTCTTCAGTCATCCAGTTATGATGCTCATTTTCCCACTGTAGCATTGTTTTTGGCTGCCAGGTTTGTCTAGTTTTCTTATGAAGTGTGTTTGTTTCGGCAGTTGTGGAGTTCCTGTTAGCTTAAGTCTGGTAATTTTCTCCAAACTCTTTAATTACCAAGGCATTTTTATCCACAGATCCACTCATGACTCTTTACAGCATATACTACTGATTGTAGTGAATGCATGTTAGAGTATTGAATAGACTTACCAACTATCGTCCATGAGTAGAAAACTATCTAATCCACCTAGTCAAAATTGGCTAGATTGGGCTATGGTCATCTTATCCAAGTAATACATGTATTAAACACAATTAAAGAAAAGCACCAAGTAAAAATGAAAAGCAATCTGTTCGCTCTTAGTGCTATCTAGGAAGCAATGTGTTTATGGTAAAGTCAGAAATTGCAATAACGTTACCTTCGTTCAGGCTGTATAGAGTGTAGAATATGTATTATTTCTTAGTTCTTCTAGGAGGGATACTATCACCCTAGCAAAGTTCTGAGCCATGCAATCACCCTGCTCTTATTATGCTGAAGAGGACATGAATCAAATTTGGGAACCATTTCTGTATGATCAGTGACTTACATAAATGAAATAGTTGGTACTAGTTGTACAGAATGTAATGAATGGTTTGTGCTGCCTGTTAAAAGGTCAGTTCCAACCAAGCTGCCAAATTTGAATTTAAACACTTTTCAGAGTCTCCAATTAGGCAATTTCAATTGCCCACTTGATGCATGTTTTTTTAAATTAATAATAAATAGCCCAACACAATGGTGATGCTGAACTTTCTCCTTAATGCCCACCTAGTCTCCATGCAGTCCTGCACAATTATTTTACACAATGGACATCACTACTGAAGGCTTGATTGTATTTTTCAGCTGGAGTCTGATATCTTAACCTCCCTGGTGGTATGAATATTTCAGATTTTAGGTGCTGAAAGCGGTACCATTATTTTGCATGGAAATTTGGCGTTTTACATTGTAGGCCTGTAATTCTTAGGAATAACTGACTTAAATCTGTCCAAACCAGAGTCTAGTAGACATCTTGGGTATAATAACGTTTGAAAAACAAAATCATAAATTATAATATAATAAATAACTATAAATAATTATAACAAATAATAATGTAACTATAATAAAAATTATTCAATATTATAATCAAATCAAAAACACAGAAATTTGCTCAGTTGCAGAATTGTCGCTGTCATTACTTTTATTGTTTGATGATGAATTTCCCCACAAATCGCTATCGCTCAATTCTGCAAGTGATTCTAATTTATTATCGCTGTTTTCTAGCTGGTCTAAAACCACTTTTGATGTAAAGGGACACTTTTTGGTTGCTATGGACAATCTCCAGTTTCCAGGCAGAAAGAACAGTTTTTATTATATGAAAGTGCATGTAGGACACTGGGCAGACCACTAGGGACAAAGGGTGTGTGTATTTTTTTCATAGAGTACTGTAATCTATAAGATTACAGTATACTGTATGTATTGTATGTATTTACTTTTTTGAATTTGTCGCCGATCTCCGCCCCCGTGCGTCGTAACGTCGCAGGGAACGGAGCTCGTCTGCACACAGGCACTGTGTGAATCGAGCGAGGATGCTGCTCGCTCACACAGTGGGAAGGCATCGCAGGATCCAGGGACAAGGTAAGTAATTCCCTGCCTGTGGACACTGCAAGGCGATCCCGAGTCTGGCTCGGGGTTACCGCTTTTGGTTCTGAAATTCCACCCCGAGCCAGACTCGGGACTACCACTGAGGGGGTTAATATACCGACAGTCATATTAATTACACTGACTAAACGGAAAATAATATCATACATATCAAGGAAATTCATAAGTGAATAAACAGTGTTATATATTTGCTTGGAGTTTGTTAAGGTAAACAGATGTATATGGAGGGCACTGGAGTGTTTCTTTTACATAAAGTTTCTATTTTGGCAGGCCAATATGAAAAAATTTGCTCTTTTTTAGCTTCTTTATGTTCAAGTGAATTTTGATAAGTAATTGTCTATGTTTTAAATATCTATTTTTCCATTCTTTCAAACCTCTAACATCAAAAGACAAATGAAATAGTGATATATGTCACTTGCCATGTTGGGCAATGATTCCTGGCAATAACTTGCCATGTTGGGCATGGATTCCTGGCAAAAATCCTTATGGATTATATGGTATCTTCCACATTTTTTGATGTTTATTTTTTCAATTAGCAATTGGCAAAAGCTAAGATGGAGCAGTAATTCTACAAGTAGTCTTCTCTATTCACCCATTCTGTTTTAATTCATTGGAAATGGCACTGCTACAAGACTTGCAAGCATGAAATACTTGCAAACATGAACTTACAGTTTTTCTAATTATGTACAAAAGTCACACTTAATTTCTTTTGATTTTAGTTTGAACTAATATAAAATCCAAATGAACACACTAAAAGCTACTTACTCCATTAACCTTATACATTCTAGTCTATTTTCAGGCCTTCCAGCAACAACCGGTGCAAGCATTCTGTCGCTTTTTCAGCAAATACAAAATATGGCCTCTATCCAACTTTTAATCAGCTGTACAGATGGGTTTGTTTCACAAATGCACTTGGCTGCACAGATGGAAGTTCCTGAATGCCTGACAAGGTGTTAAAACTGTTACTGAGATTACAAAGGAATGAGAAAAGAAGCACAGGAAATTCAAAAATAATCAGAATGGACCTGGTCTCTTAAGGGTTTATTAGTTCCGAAGTTGAATTTTGTCCTTGGCAAGTATATTTTTTTTAAATAGTTTGAGTAAACATAGATCAAGTTAAGCATGAAAGCTATTTTGTGTATCCCACAAGAACAGATGTGATCTCAGAAGAACCTGGTGCTCTACTGATAAAAAGTCAGTGTTACCAGCTGAGAGCTTCATAGATGTAATCGTCTAAGGGCAGAGCAGACGGTACTAGCAGCAGATTTAACACACACGATCTGCTCACATTATTTTACAGTTAGAAGCAATCTATGAGAGGAAAAAGAACATGATGTTTTTTGTTTAAAGCAATGAAAGGCTTGTTTTTAGGAAACTAAACACACGTGTTCACATTATGTGATTATACAATAGTAGGGAGGCTATTTAATCATAGCTGGAACATGTGACATGGTGTTAATATATTATTTCTAGCATACAGAAGTGGTGGTCAACATTCTAGATATAATGGGCCTCTGTTGTGGCCACTGACAGCTCGTAAGCATTTCTAAATACCAATAGAAAGCAGCATGAGGATGAAAAGTTGATACTACCAACATCAACATTCATACAATGCCTATAGGAAGGAACAGTCTTCCTTTTATAGGACTGTAGTCAGCAGCAGTACTATTGTACAAACATTCTTGTACAAGGACTATTTACAATATCTGTGCTCAAGTTCTGTTTGGGTATTTACAGAGTCCTTTTCAGTAACAAGTAGCAAGGCTCATTGAACTCTATTGTGATAGCTCTGAACATTGTCTATGATACATAACAACAGATGACAAAATAACCATTGAATTTTTTTTGGAAAAGCTAAAGTAAAGCATATCAAAGAAATGAAACAGTAGACATGTGCACACTGAAATATTTTGTTTTGGAATTTCGTTTTCGTCCAAAAAAAAATGTATTTATTTAGTTACTCCCGAAATTTGTTTTTATTTATTTTGTTTGTTTAAAAAATTCATTTGTCCCGAAAATCCGAATTAATTAAGGTTGAATCTGTCATTGAAGGCTTATGGTGTCTGTCGAATGTTCTAAGAAGATTCAACGGAGCAGCTAAACTGTACGATGCCGCAATCATACAGTTCCAGTCGAATGTTCCACCTACAAGCTAGAGAAGAATTCTAATGTTGTATGACACTAGTAATAATTATATTTATAAATTATTATTACTAGTCAACCAACAAATTCTTCTATAGCCTAAGGGCCGAGCATTTGACCGGAAATGTACAATTGCGGCGTTGTACAGTTTAGCTCCTTGTCGAATCTTCTTAGAACTTTCGACAGACACCATAGGCCTTCAATGACAGATTTGACGCTTGTATGTTATTCGCTGCTTTGTCGAATCTTTGTCGTTCATGTCGAATGGTCTACCCCAACACTGTCTCTATAATGTTGAAAATGTTCTCTCTATGTCAAATCTTTCCTCTCTATGTAGAATAATCTTGGACTAATAAAGTTAAGGTTAGGCACATTCGAACGCAGATTTGATAGACACAAATTGCTATTGTCAGCGTCATGTTGAATCTCCTATCTATATCGAACTGCTGTAGCAACAAAAAATGAAAATAAAGCATTTTTTTATGTCGGATCTTTCGGATTTCCGATTATGCACATTTGTTTTCGTTTGTTAAAACGATAACGAAAATACCTGAAATTCGGACAAAAATGCATGCAGACGAAAACGAATGCACATGTCTAGTAACAAGTAGCAAGGCTCATTGAACTCTATTGTGATAACTCTGAACATTGTCTATGATAAATAACAACAGATTACCAAATAACTATTGAAAAAATTGTTGGATAAGCTAAAGTAAAGCCTATCAAAGAAATTAAACAGTACAGATTTAACGCAACATTAGAGAGGGGTTCAAATTTGTGTTGGAGCCTTGTCACTGTCAGTACTCATCATGGTAGCATTGCAAGTCCCACACATTTTACAGTAGGTGCTGCATTAAGGATTTCTACAACTGATTAGCATTTCTGGCTGCGATTCAAGAACACGTTAATAGGGTGAACAGTACATGAAATTCTGTGAAAATCCTTTTTTATAGGAGTGCATTGCATACTTCTTTTAAATTATTAGACAATTTTGAAAGCTGATTAAACTTTTTTTGTTTTCTTAAATGTAATATCCATTAGGTATTTCAACCAAAAGGTGAGGTAAAGTCATAGATACTACTTTTGTTTCATACAGTTATTATGCTCCTGGGGTAACAATAATAATTTTCACAGGGAATATACAGTAATTCCTTCTTAAAGTGATCACACATCCACATCCATCTCCCCACTTTTTTTTTGCTAGGGGAGCAGCCGATCGGCACTATAAGAAGGTATTTTACTCAATTATATTACAGAAACACCCACATTTTACATATAATACTGTAATAGAGAGGATTCTAGCAGTTTACAACCACTTTAAACTACCGTAGGGGTTGTTTTCGGGGTAGGACTTATATTGCAGCCCTCCTGAAAAATCAGGGAAGGTCTTATTTTCAGGGTAGGTCTAACTTTCGGAAGAAACATGGCACCTCTGTTGGAAGTTTGTTTGAATGGTTTTGTTCTATGTTAAAATCAAATTTTAGGCTCAAGTCTCCCCTTTTAGCCCCTCCACTATGAAAAAAATATTACAGCATAAAACTGAGTTTGCTAAACCCTACCCTTTTTTTGGGGGGGAGGGGGGGGGTTGTAGGGTTTATCAAACTCTGTTTTATGCTGTAATATTTTTCATTCAATAAACATACATTTTTGAGGAGATAGACTTTGGGTGTTTGTATAACTTATTTTTTTTTATTTTTATGGTCTAGTTTCTTGTATATACACCCGGCCCTTATAGTGAGTGGCACCTCTACTTATTTTTCCACTGATCTGGCTCCCATTATTCTAGAGTTCTTTTTGCAATAGGTCTTACTTTCAGGGAAACACAGTACCTATGTTGGAAGTATATGCCATAGGTTTTGTTAAAGTCAAACTCCAGGGTCAAGTCTCCCCTTTCAGCCCCTCCACTATGAAACATCCCAGACACTACAAAAAAAAGAATCTATATACTTACCTTTTTACATACTTACCTTTTTTTTATGACACTTTCGGTCATCTTTAACCTCTACTTCCTGCAGAGGTGAGAGAGTCCAAAATGTTGCAGATGGTGTCTCAACATTGTGACTTACTGAATGATTCTGGTTGAATGATGCAATTCAACATTTAAGTCAAAAGGAGGGGTAAAGCATTACTGAGTGAGTGAGTGAATAACTTGTACAGCGCTACAAATGCAAACTGAATCGCCTCAAGGCACTTGGCATCCATTTTCCTTCGATTTGTCCTTCAGAATAGGTGGGTCCTGAGTTTTTTTCTGAAGGCCAGGTGATCAATTTCCATTTAGATATTAGTCTGTAATGCATTCCACAGTCGAGGTCCTTGGACTGCAAATCTTCGTTCTCCTTTGGTCTTGTAACGGACTTTGGGGATTTGGAGTAGTTTTTGCTTAGTTGTTTGAAGAACACAATTGGGGTTTTGGTATTTTATTTTCTCAACCAAATATTCGTGGGCGGTTCCGTGTACACATTTGTGTGTCAGACATAGGGCCTTAAATGGGCCTTTACAGCCAGCCAATGGAGGGATCTCAGGGACGGAGTGATCAATTCCCAGGGTTTTTTCCCTGTTACCAGTCGTGCCGCCGTCTTCTGGACAACTTGGAAACGGGCAATGTGGTATTTAAGGAGTCCGAGGTAGAGGGAATTTGCATAATCTAACCTGGAGTTAATGATTGTCCCTACCACTACTGCTGTATCCTCTTTCGGGATGATTGGAGCGAGTCTTCGTAGCTGGCATAGCAGATGGTGAGATCCGCTAACTACTGATCCTATTTGTGCATCCATTGTCATGTCAGAGTCAAAAATGACTCAGAGACTTTTGACTTTGGTGCTTGGGGTGATGGTTTGTCCCAAAAATGGGTGGTGGTGTCCAGGTAGTCCTGGCCAGTCTCTTTTGGTTTGCTTGGAGTAGAAGGAGTTCTGTTTTTGCTCCATTGAGTTTAAGGTGACTCTCTGTCATCCAGTTGTCTATCTGGGTGAGGCATTGTTCTAATACGGGGTATTGATCCTTTTTTTTGCTGATTCGAAAATAAAGTTGCATGTCGTCTGCGTAGGAGTGATAGAGTAGGTCTAGGTTACTAATGATTTTTAGGAATGGGCGGAGGTAAATGTTGAATAGTACAGGCAATAGGGGGGACTCCGCATGACACGATACATGTTTCATGTCATTAGGGGATGTACTGTCTCGTAGACTTCCGATGATATTTTTAGTAGTGTCGATGGAAATTGGCTCCAATGAAAATTTTGTTAATTGAAGAATGTTTGTATTACAATTTTTTTTTTGATTTGTAGGGGTGAGGTTTGTGTTTTTTTTTTTGCTGAATTGTTTCACAATTTTTTTCAATTTTGTTAATGAACAAATCTGATAATTCATTGCAAAAATCTTGTGTTTCATGTTTTGGGGCCTCTAGGCAGGTTGGATTCATAGTCTGAGCAACTAAGTTGAAGAGCTCTCGGGGACGATTCCGGGCTTTTGCAATTATGTTGGAAAAATGCTCTTTTTTTGCTTGGAAGATTTCCTTGTGATATTTCTTAGTGATTACTTTATAATTTGCATGGTTTTCCTTTGTAGGATTTCTTCTCCAGGTGACTTCTGCTCTCCTGCGTTCTTGCTTCAATGATGTGAGAGCGTCATTGAACCAGCCGGAGTTATTTTTACGGATTAGCGATCTGCGCTTCGGGGCGACTTTGTCTGCGGTCTGTAGTAAAGCTTTGTTAATGGAGTTGAGAGTATCCACTGCTGATTGAGTATGTTTTATTGTTGTAATTTCATTTAATAATGTAGTTTTGAAGTGTTCCGAGTGGATTTTCTTGAGGAATCTTGTCCAGTGTGTTATTGCCTGGTTTGCAGATTTTTTTTAATATGTTGTAGGTGGTTATTTTGAAATTAATTGCATGATGATCTGTCCATGGTAGAGGTCTGTTTTCTGTAATGTTGACATCTATATCCTGTTTGAAGGTCAGGTCGAGGATGTGACCTGAAACATGCGTGGGCGCGCATATCAATTGCTGCAGACCTCCAATTGGTCTATGCAGGCGTTGGCAATGGGATCCTGTGAGGAGTTGGCCCAGAGGTTGCAGTCCCCAAGTAACAGGAGGTGTTTGGTTTTTAAAGTATAGATGAATTCTGTCAGCGCTGTGAGGAGCTGCGTCTTTGTGCCTGGTGGTCTGTAGCATAGTAGTATGTGGACCATGTCCTGGGGTGTTGTTTGGAGTTGCAGAGTGAGTGTTTCCATGAACGGCAATGAACTCTGTAAGTCTGGTTTGGTGAAAGAGAGGTGAGATTTATAGATCACTGCTAGGCCTCCACCTCTTTGCCCAGTTCTGTTCTTGGTTAGAATACCATAATTCTCTGGCACTAGTTCTCCTAGAATGGTATTACAATCCAATGTTAGCCAGCTTTCTGTGAATAAAAGGCAATCTATGTTGTGTTGGATGATGAAGTCGTGGATTTCCTGTCTGTGCTTGACTGCTGATCTTGTGTTGATCAGGGCGCAGGATAGGTGTTGTATCTGAGATGATGCCATCTTCTTTTTGACGGTCGCCCATTGATCAATTGTTAGAAGTTGTCCTTTCCGTAGTAATTTTTAATGGCATTTGGTAGCATTGACGCGGCGTTCCTTAGGTCGCGGATGCTTTTTGCTGAGTATTTCATGTTGAGGGTTGTCCAGATAATGCTGTAAGATGAGGTGATGGGTGGCGGTGAATACGCTAGTGGTGACGATGGTGGTACCTATAAAAAAGGAGCGAGGGGGGGCCACTTTACCCTTTCTAGTTGATCCAGATGAAGTAAAAAAAAAACTGCCTAGCGTTGCCAATGTGCTGCAGCTGGGGAAAAGATTCCTTCCTGATCCATATGAGGCGATCGTGTAGTTGACCCTGGATCAACTTTCTAATGGTGACAGGGGCTTGAAACCTTACCTGCTGGTCAGTTCAATGGCGGTGTCACTGGTCTGACGTGGTCCTGGTGACGATCCTCAGATGGGGGTGATAGATGGTGCGGCAGGTGGGGGGGTGAAGGGGAAAAAAGAAGGGGTGATGTGGGGGGTGAGTGGGGGGGATCTCTGGTGAATAGCTGCTTCTATCAGAGACACTGTTGCTGTACTAGCTGCTTGTGGGGGGAGAGAGCTGGGGTGATCTGAGTTTTTTGGGTGCAGCAAGATGGCCACCGGATGGGACTAGGCCTGATCTGCGGTATTTCCTGTTTCAGATGGCCGGCCGTTGCCTTGTGGGGGCTCCGGAGGGTGGCGCTGGCAGACCCGATCTGAGCGTGGGGAGGTGTGGAGGGGATGGCGATTTGGGTCTGGGGTGGTGGATGGACACGTCGGCCTCCGTTAGGCCGCAGCCGCGGGCTATCCTGGGAGAGCCTGCGGACTGTCGTGGGGGGTGCAAGCTTACTTTCTTTTCGCCGGGTGCTGACTTCGGATGATTCACCAGGGGACGTGATGGTAGGTGGCCTGGGGACCTGCAGGAAGAAAGAAATGGGAGGAGGGTGGGAAGGCCGGGGGTTGTTAGGTCTGTCCTGCGGGCCTGTGCTCAGGTGTGAGCCGCCCGGATGGCTGGTGGCCGATGTCTGCAGATTGCGGCTTTGTAGGGAGGGCTGGGAGAGAAAAAACAAGACTAAGGTGTCTGTAGACTGGTTTGCATATAAGTCCAATGATCCGAATGGAAAATTGTTGCAGCTGAAGCCTGAGCCTGAAGCTGAGCCTGTTTGGATGCCTGCCAGGAGCTATAACCTGCACATCCTTCTTCCTGGAGCGAGCGGCCGTACTGAGCTCCTGCTACTATCCTGCTGCTACTATTACTGTATTGCTTAATATATAGGGGACATTTCTAAAGAGAAAGTGATTGTACATCCTTGCACTACTGAAACTCATATTTTCAAGGCAATGTTATTCTTCCTGAAGATGAATAGGTTCTGCCTCAAATTCTTTCTGAATAGGGGAATAACATATTTCATCAGAGGTAGTGTGTTGCTTGTCAAAAAACAAAAACAAACCTGAATCCAAACTACAATGGAGGTGGAATGTGAGTGGGCTGCTTGGCAGTCTAGAAGACTGCTACGTCACTACATGTGGATTTCTATTTAGTTTGCTGTGATCCAAAAGATTGCAGCAAATCTCCCTATTTAACCACCATTTTGGCAAAGGCTATAATGGTGCTGTCAGATTGTTAATAACATTTACAACTCTAGGATTGGCCCACAAAGAAAAACAAGCAAATAATTATTGAAATTATTTATAAATAAGGAGAAGTTAACAAGCATCTTGCTTGATTCCAAAAACTGGTTTGATTCCACCTGGGAGCCCTGGTCCCATCATATAGGCATTTCCCTCCGTCCAGGGATACCGGCATAACAAACACCTAGAAACTTCACACGGCTGTGGTGCGCCCTGCTGACTGGCTCTTCCTCTTCTTCTTCGCTTTTCTCCCCTGCTCTGTCTCCCTCCCCCTCTTTTATTTTATTTTGTTGATAGCCTCTTTGGCCCATTATATGGTAGGCTTGGGTAGGTTAACCTAATCCCTCTTAGCATTTTAAGTTGTGGGATCTTCCCATTAGAGATTATAGGTGTGATGCCTTTGCCACACTTGAAAGCCTCCGCTACTATATTCGCTACACTCCGGTGTCGCGAGCGTGACTGTCCCGGAACAGTTTGTGCCCATTTGGGGTGCTGGGGCGGTCTCTCCAGGCACCATGATTGGTGATGTTTGGGGTTTGTAGGGCTTGGCGATAATGAGGATTCTGGGTCAGGATCTCTCGTCATCCTGTCTCTGTGACCTTCTAACTCTCTGATTTTAAAGTTGAAGAGGATGTCCGCTGAAAAAAAAATATTAAAAGCCAGCAGCTATGAATACTGCAGCTGCTGACTTTTAATATTAGGACACTTACCTGTCCTGGAGTCCAGTGCCGTCCGCAGCAGAGGACGAGCGATCGCTCATGACTCTGCTGATCCCCCCGCCATCCTCGGTGAGGGAACCAGGAAGTGAAGCACTCCGGCTTCACTGCCCGGTTCCCTGCGGCGCATGTGCGAGTTGCGCTGCACCTGCTGATTGGCTCCCGCTGTGTACTGGGAGCCGAGTGTCACCACATTTGTTCTTCTGTTTTGTGGTTCTGTTATGTACCATGCTTTTTGTTTTGTATAAAGCCCCATACACACTCAGTTTTCCTGCAGGTATTTCTCTTCAGGTTTACCAAAACCATCTAATATGAGGTCAAACCTCAAGAGTTTCAATTTGTATGCAATCAGGCAGGCCCTTACACTACATAGTTTTGGTAAACCTGAAGAGAAAAACCTGCAGGAAAACTGATAGTGTGTATGGGGCTTAAGATTTGAAAAACTCAATAAAATATTTGAAAGAAATTATTTATAAATAAAGTATATGTTATTATTATTATTATTATTATTATAATTTTTTTGAAAATCTATGTATAATATAAATAAATCTAATCACATTGGTATTGGGTGGGGGAGCTTGTTAGAAAACCAAGCACGATTCCCAAATAGGGATAAGCTTCGTGTTCGTGTCGAACTCATGTTCGACTCGAACATCGTATGTTCGACCGTTCTTCGAATTGCGAATGTTATGGGCCGCTCGTGCCAAATTCAAGTGGCGTGTCATGGCCCATAATTCACTGTGGCATCACAGTGCATTGCTGGCTGATGATTGGCCAAGCATGCACTATGACCTGCATGCTTGGCCAATCACAGTGCCGTCTATACAGAGAGCTGTAATTGGCCAAAGCCAAGGTGGGTTTGGCCAATTATGCCTCAGGGGATTTAGTACACGCCCCACACTATATAAGGCTGCCTGGAAGTCGGCCTTGTGTAGTGTGTTGCGGCATTTGTGAAAGACAGAGAGAGAGAGAGAGAAAGAGAGACAGTGTCATTTCAATTGAGTTAGATAGAGCAGGCAGGCAGGCAGGCAAGTCAGTTAGCTGCAGTGACAGTGTGTAGAGGATATATATGCATCCCAGGTGTTGTATATATATGTATACACGGGCCCGGATTCAGATACAAGTTACGACGGCGTATCTCCGGGTACGCTGTCGTAACTCTGAGTGTGCGGGGTCGTATCTATGCGCCTGATTCTTAGAATCAGTTACGAATAGATTTCCCTAAGATCCGACCGGCGTAAGTCTCTTACGCCGTCGTTTCTTAGTTTTATATTTACGCTGGACGCTAGGTGGCGCTTCCGTAGATTTACGCGAGGAATATGCAAATTAGGTAGATATGCTGATTCAGAAACGTACGTCCGCCCGGCGCATTTTTTTACGTTGTTTACGTAAGGCTTTTTCCAGCGTAAAGTTACCCCTCATAAAGTAGGGGTAAGTCATGTTAGGTATGGACGTCGAAAACATACGAACATCGTCGTATTTTACGTTGTTTGCGTAAGTCGTTCGCGAATAGGGCTGTACGTAAGTTACGTTCACGTCGAAAGCATTGACAGTTTGCGGCGTAATTTGGAGCATGCGCACTTGGAAACGTTCACAGACGGCGCATGCGCCGTTCGCAAGAAACGTCAATTACGTAGGGTCACAAGTAATTTAAATAAAACACGCCCACATCATCCACATTTGAATTAAGCGGGCTTACGCCGACACATTTACACTACGCCACCGTAACTTAGGGCGCAAGTTCTTTCTGAATACAGAACTTGCGCCCTAAGTTACGGCGGCATAGTGTATCTGAGATACGCTACGCCCGCCGATAGATACGATAATGTATCTGAATCCGGGCCACTATATCCAGTTTAGCTAGATCCGTTCCTGTATGCTCTTCCTAATATTCTGACAGGCAGGCAAGTGCTAGCTACAGTATTTTCACTGTATTGTGTCTATTTTGTCACTATCAGGAAAACTGACATGAGAAAAGGTGTAGGAGGTCCTGGAGACAGAAATGGTCCAGAATGCCCTTTCTGGACCATTTCGTTTATTCCACAATGGGGAAAAAAACTGGAAGCAGCAAGGAACATTGATCCAAATAGCTACAACATGTGTGGATAAAAATACAGTTGTATTCAAAATTATTCAACCCCCACTGAAATTGATTGTTTTGCCCAGTTTGACATTGATTTTGATCATCCTGTCATCCTGCTTACAATGAAATCAAAGAGGCACGTGTAGGTCAGACAAATATAACATAACATTTATAATGAAATAACCACAAATGTCTTTTCTGTGCTCACATCATTATCAGTTTTATTCAACCCCCAATTGACATTCAATCTTAGTACTTAGTACAACATCCTTTTACAGTTATAACAGCTTTTAAACGTGAAGCATAGCTTGACACAAGTGTCTTGCAGCGATCTACGGGTATCTTCGCCCATTCGTCATGGGCAAAAGCCTCCAGTTCAGTCACATTCTTAGGCTTGCGCACTGCAACTGCTTTCTTTAAGTCCCACCAGAGGTTCTCAATCGGATTTAAGTCTGGTGACTGTGATGGCCACTCCAAAATGTTCCAGCCTTTAATCTTCAACCATGCTCTAGTGGACTTGGAGGTATGCTTGGGATCATTGTCCTGTTGAAAGGTCCAACGTCTCCCAAGCCTCAGGTTTGTGACGGACTGCATCACTTTGTTATCCACTATCTCCTGGTACTGAAGAGAATTCATGGTACCTTGCACATGCTGAAGCTTCCCTGTACCTGCAGAAGCAAAACAGCCCCAAAGCATGATTGACCCCCCGCCATGCTTCACAGTAGGCAAGGTGTTCTTTTAATCATAGGCCTTGTTCTTCCTCCTCCAAACATAGCATTGATCCATGGGCCCAAACAGTTCTAATTTTGTTTCATCAGTCCACAGAACACAATCCCAAAACTTCTGTGGTTTGTCCACATGATTTTTGCATACTGCAGTCGACTCTTCTTATTCTTTGGAGACAGCAAGGGGGTGCGCCTGGGAGTTCTGGCTTGGAGGCCTTCATTACGCAGTGTGCGCGGTATTGTCTGAGCAGAAACTTCAGTACCCACATCTGACAAATATTTTGTCAGTTCCTCAGCAGTCACAAGGGGACTTTTCTCCACTCTACGCTTCAGGTAGCGCTCAGCAGTCGAAGTCAGCATCTTCTTTCTGCCACGACCAGGTAGCGTTTCAACAGTGCCCTTTGGCTTGAATTTGCGAATGATGCTTCCTATGGTGTCTCTTGGTATGTTTAACATCTTTGCAATCTTCTTATAGCCATTGCCCTTCCTGTGAAGAGTAATCACCTCTTCTCCTGTCTTCCCGGACCATTCTCTTGACTTCACCATGTTTGTAACCACACCAGTAAATGTCTAGAAGGAGCTGAGTATCACACTCATTTTAAAGCTGCCTGATTGGTGCTTATTAGGCTTTATTGCTGCTCCCTGACATCCACAGGTGTTTTCAATACCTGATTGAAAACACTTCAATGAACCTCTGTTCTTCAGAGTGGTAGTCTTTAAGGGGTTGAATAATTGTGTAAATGAAGAATTCACAAAATAAACATTTACTACTGTATTACAAAACCAATTGATGTCATTTTAGTTGCATATGGTTCTTTAAAAAGTCCTTGTAGGATTTCATTCTGAATACAATTACAAATGTACACTAAATTCCCTAAAACCCTTTACAGCATTGGGGGGTTGAATAATTTTGAACACAACTGTAGCTTTAAAAGATAGGTTCACCTATTGTAATATATTACATGTCACCCCCATGTTCAGGGAGTAACATGTAACATGTTACTAAAACACCTGCAAGCACGCCCTGGTAATACCTTATTGTGACAATTCAGAAACAGAACAGCTATGCAGGGCTCCGCCCACACATATGTATCAGTCATTCACAGAGTTCTGTGAAGCAATGAACTACAAGTACCAACTTCCATTGCAGCAAATGGTAACTGGTAAGTGCCCTTGTAGTTCATTGATTCTTTCTGGACTTCAGTAACTGTCTGTTTGTATGGGAGGTACAGGCAGACAGCTGTATTGACAGTCTGAAGGAGCCTGGCATTGCATTCAAGATCTGCTGATGTGTAATGCTCTGCAAGTATCGTCAAAAAAAATAAATAAATACATATATTAATATATATATATATTAACCACTTAAGCCCCGGACCAATATGCAGCCTAAAGACCCAAGGTGTTTTTACAGTTCGGGACTGCGTCGCTTTAACAGACAATTGCGCGGTCGTGCGACGTGGCTCCCAAACAAAATTGGCGTCCTTTTTTCCCCACAAATAGAGCTTTCTTTTGGTGGTATTTGATCACATCTGCGGTTTTTAGTTTTTGCGCTATAAACAAAAATAGAGTGACAATTTTGAAAAAAAAGCAATATTTTTTACTTTTTGCTGTAATAAATATCCCCCAAAAACATATATAAAAACATTTTTTTCCTCAGTTTAGGCCGATACGTATTCTTCTACCTATTTTTAGTAAAAAAAATCGCAATAAGCGTTTATCGATTGGTTTGCGCAAAATTTATAGTGTTTACAAAATAGGGGATAGTTTTATTGCATTTTTATTTTTTATTTTTTTTTTACTACTAATGGCGGCGATCAGCAATTTTTTTCGTGACTGCGACATTATGGCGGACACTTCGGACAATTTTGACACATTTTTGGGACCATTGTCATTTTCACAGCAAAAAATGCATTTAAATTGCATTCTTTATTGTGAAAATGACAGTTGCAGTTTGGGAGTTAACCACAGGTGGCGCTGTAGGAGTTAGGGTGCACCTAGTATGTGTTTACAACTGTTTGGGGGTGTGGCTGTAGGAATGACGTCATCGATCGTGTCTTCCCTATAAAGGGAATGACGCGATCGATGCGCCGCCATAGTGAAGGACGGGGAAGCCGTGTTTACACACGGCTCTCCTCGTTCTTCAGCCCCGGGGAGCGATCGCGACGGAGCGGCTATAAACAAATAGCCGCGCCGTGGTCCCGGATCGCTCCCCGAGCGGACCCGACCTCCGCATGTAGCGGGGGGGGTCCCGATCGGACCCCCCACCCGCTAATAGGCGAGGACGTACCTATACGCCCATGTGCCTGTACGTGCCATATTGTGGACGTATATGTACATGGGCTGGTCCTTAAGTGGTTAATGCACTTTTTTATCTGAATTATTATTATTTTTTTTTAAAAAGGAATCCTCGTTAAGCAAACTAGATGAGATACAGTACAGCTTCTATTTTAGGCAAAAAAGGATAATGTTATAACTGGTCTGATTTTTTCCTTAGACTGATGCTACATTTAGAAGTGACAATAATATTCTCCTACAGTGCAGTTGTATATTATTTCTCTAGGATAATGATTATTTCAATTATACAAGCATGTCCAAATGAATGTATGCGTTGCACATATTCCCAATTTTTAACGCTTAAATAAATCAGCAAGTCATTAGTCATATAAGCAATTTGCCTTAACCTTCTCCACAATGGGTGTCAGAGGAAAAGAGCTAATTATTTTGCTTCAGATCACCAAAATGATCAGATATCAAGCCTTTCGGGCAAAAAATATTTACAATTTGTAAAAACAACAGCTCTAAAAGCTTTAAGAAACGATCAAGGAGAATGTGAAAATGTTACTTACTGCTAAGCTATAGTTTTAAATGTCATGTTCCTTTAAATTTATGTAGGTGGTAGTGGTAATAATATCTCATTGAAGAGATTCATTATGGTAACTTGCCTACAATGTCTGTTGTTTTAAAATGTGTTCACTGATGTAAAAATGCCTCCCTTAAGCATGAATTGTGCACACAATTATATTCATAAGGTTATGGAATCTGTATTCTTTAAATTATAAAAGATTGAATAAAAAAATATTATAATATTGCTCTACCTTTTAAAGATGCAATTATCCCTTGTAAGCTATACCTTGTGTGTGACTAAAGGAAACATTGTCTCATGCCCCGTAAACACGATCAGATTTTCCGATGGGATAAAATCCGATGGAATTTTTAGTCTGAATTCTATTCAACCTGTCTTGCATACACACTGTCAGAGCAAAATTCCAACCGTCCAAAACGCGGTGACCTAAAACACTGCGACGAGCCGAGAAAAATTAAGTTCAATGCTTCTGAGCATGTGTCGACTTGATTCTGAGCATGCATGGGTTTTTTCTTCGTCGGAGTTTGCACACAGATGATAGGAATTTCCTATTGTTTTTTTTTCCATCGCAAAAAGATAAAACATGTTCTATTTCTAAACAACGACAGAAAAAAATCAGATGGGGCCCACACACGATCAGAATTTCCGATGAAAAAAAGGTCCATCTGACTTTTTTCATCAAAAATTCTGATGGTGTGTACACGGCATTACAGTGATTAAAATGATTACCATGGTCAATATCTGAAATGCCTTCCCTAGTATCTCACTCACTTAGAATGGTCATATACGGTGCAAAATTTCTTTCCTGCAGTCACAGGTTAACCAATGTTTTACAGATGGTTTTGCACATGTATCGAGCTTCATGGGTTTGTTTTCCGGACTGCACAATCAGAGGAGTTCAGTTCATAGGAGGAGAGGAATTCTCCAGGCATAAAAATTTAGAACAAAAATGTGTGTAACGTGCATTTCCAGGCATTTTCTTTGAATTCAATGGAATAAAAAATGCCTGAATATGCTAACATAAAAAAAAAAAGCTCATGTAGATTTTAGCATAGGGTGTAGAGCAGTGGTTCTCAACGCTTGACCTCCAGATCCACTAACAGGCCAGGTTTACAAGATAACTGAAATACATCACAGGTGATATAATTTGCTGCTCAGTGATTGCAGTATTCTCGTCTGCGTCTCCCCAAGGTAATACTTAAAATCAGGCCTGTTAGTGGGTCCTGAGGACAGGAGTTGAGAATCACTTGTATAGAGAGTAGGGTGACGAAGAGTACAAATGTAAACAAGTACAATTAGAGAGAATGGGATTCTGCATAATCAGGCATAGTTGGGCATAGTAAGGCATAGTAATGCCGCGTACACACGATCGGAATTTCCGACAACAAAACCGTGGATTTTTTTCCGACTGAATTTTGGGTCAAACTTGTCTTGCATACACACGGTCACACAAATGTTTTCAGAAATTCCGAAAATCAAGAACGTGGTGACGTACAACACTATGACGAGCCGAGAAAAATTAAGTTCAATGATTTCGAGCATGCGTAGGATTTTTGTGCTTTGTGCATACAGACGATCGGAATTTCCGACAAGGACTTTTGCCTTCAGAAAATTGGAGAACCAGCTCTCGAATTTTTCTCCGACAACAAAGCCGTGGATTTTATTCCAACTGAATTTGGCCTTTAAACTTGTGTTGCATACACACGGTCACACAAAATTCAGACCGTCAAGAACGCGGTGACGTACAACACTACAACGAGCCGAGAAAAATTAGGTTCAATGATTCTGAGCATGCGTCAAATTGATTCTGAGCATGCGTGTTTTTTTGCGCGTCGGAATTGCATACAGACAATCGGAATTTCCAAAAATAACTTTTCCCGTCTGAAAATTTGAGAACCAGCTCTCAAATTTTTGCTGTCAGAAATTCCAACAGAAAATGTCCGATGGGCCCTACACACGTTCGGAATTTCCGACCAAAAGCTCACATCGAACATTTCTTGTTGGAAATTCCGATTGTGTGTACGCGGCATAAAGCATAGGGAGATGAGCAGAAAAATACTCAAATGTGAATGTGGGCTAAGACAGTGATGATTTTTTAGTCTATATAGAAAAGAAAATTAAATTTCTTCATATCTAAGTCTATTCTCTCCAACATCTTGTCTCACAAGTTACAAATTTATTTCAAACGGTTTCACAAAACATCTAAATCTTTTGAAATTTTGAGTGCTACTACAATATATTTTCATGTAAACTAATGTACCTATGTTTAGTTTGAAAATGAATAGCCCAAAAGCCTTTTACACCTGCAAGAAGTGTATATGTCTGTATATTTCCTACAGTCCCAATTATAACAGAGAAGACAGGAACATATAAATGTAACTACTTAATAGGAAAACAAAAGGGTAGAGTTACTCAGGTGTCTATTAATAATGAGAATTAGCATTCCTGACAAGACATTGCAGGTGTGGGTACGCTAAAGGCGTTAATCATTAATGCAGTCAAGACAGAGGTGTTGACTATAGATGAACTAGTTGCCTACTTTATTGCCTGTCTGTTTTCACCTAAAAATTGCAATGAGAAAAACTAGGTGTAATGAATAAAGCTGTTAATGTTGGCATGTGTATAACGATGCTTTCTTACCCTAAAGTGGGTGTAAACCTCAGAAATGAAACATGAACAAAGCATGTCCCTCCATAGAGTGTACTTGTCTCAATTAAGAACACTAAGGGGGTTATTTACTAAAGGCAACTCCACTTTGCACTACAAGCGCAAAGTGCACTTGAAATTGAACTGAACGTGCACTTGGAAGTGCAATCGCTGTAGATCCCAGGGGGACATGCAAGAAAAAAAAACAGCATTTTAGCTTGCACGTGATTGGATAATAAAATCAGCAGAGCTTCCCCTCATTTCAGATCTACCCCTCAGATTTACAGTGACTGCACTTCCAAGTGCATTTTCAGTGCAATTGCAAGTACACTCTGCACTTGTAGTGTAAAGTGGATTTTCCTTTTGTAAATAACCCCCTTAAGAGCTCATTACGGTTTGCTGCTTCATTCCTCTGCTATCAGCATAAGTCACTTCTGACAAGCCTTCCTGACACCAAGAGAAAAAAGGTGACATGGGAGGGAGCTCCAGATGATTGATAGCCTCAGCTCTGTTCATGTATGCTGTGTGAAAGGGGGGGTGTCTATTCCCTCTAATCAGCTCTCAGAGCTATCCTCACTGAGCGCTGCAGAGTGTAATCTCAGCTCTATACCCCCTTTTTTTCTGAACTCTCACACAAGTGTAGCACCCTCTACCTTTAAGTAGGTGCTAGAGTAGTGTTTTTTTTTTTTACTGTCAGCACAGGTACATTTAGGCAGGCCTATGCTGTTTGCAGATGCACAGGGCTGGACTGGGACAAAAATTTGGCCCTGGACTTCATCCAGACTGGCCCACTTTGACAGGTCTCTTCCATGGTGGCCGGACAACTCCCGCACCCCCCCCCCTGGCCACCCAAGCCCCCTTCACTAGCCGTTCTACTTTATTACAGTAGAATGGCTGGTACTGGTACTCTATAGGCAGTACCAGTGGGGAAGCTAGACATTATTTCACCCAGGGCAAAGAATCAGTTCGGTGCCCCCCCCCTTATGGGACAAGATTAGGCAGAAGTGAGAAACTCCCAGGCCATAGCTGTTGAGTCAGCTGTCTGTCCCCTCCCCCATGCTCCTCTGTCGTCGTCCCTGCTCCTCTGGTACTCCCCCTGCTTCTTTGTCCCCCCAGGTGAGCACTGTGGGGAGGGAGAGGAGGTGAGCGCTGCGGGAAGGGAGAGACAGAGGAGCAGAGGGGGGCGGCGGTCCGCTGTCACTGAAGCCGGCCCACTGAGCCATCGGCCCACCGGGAAACTCCCTGTAGTCCCAATGGCCAGTCCATCCCTGCAGATGCACATGTATGGGACACACAGTACATAAACAATGATGCATCACATCTATTAGGCCAGATATACAGTGTGGTGAAAGCACAAATTTGAGGGCATTAATGACAGCTAACTTGGTGTCTGTTTACTCAGCTCAGATTTATATTTTTTATTAAAACTTTGAGTTTTTATTGTGTAAAAAAAAAAAAACATGAATGTAAATGTATTTTTAACTGAAAATCTGTATTTTCAAGTGCACTTTAGCATGTGTATAAAATA
This sequence comes from Rana temporaria, assembly GCF_905171775.1. NCBI lineage: Eukaryota > Metazoa > Chordata > Amphibia > Anura > Ranidae > Rana > Rana temporaria. Next base: position 163,029,286 of record NC_053490.1, read on the forward strand.
TGGAAAAATGGCTCTGGAAGTGAAAGGGTTAAAGGAAGCAGTGAAGACTAAAATATGGGAGCTTCCTTTGCTATTTTTTTAAAAGCTGAAAAATTTGGAGTTGTCATTCCTATCTTGGCTCCCCTGCCCAGTGAGCTACTGACATGAAACAACCATGCATCCAGAATGGCCTTAAGGCCTTGACTTCCACTCTGCATGCTTGCTGCAGATCAGTGATTCACGGCATAGTGATCAGGTTTACAGCCCTGGAGATTAATTAGGTTTTGGTGAATTTGTTTTGTTGTTTTACAAGGTTATAAGCGTATTTTATTTTAATATATATCTGTTCCCCTTTTCATGAGAACAAAAGATCTGTTTTAATGTTGCAGAATTATCAGAGTATGTTGGGCTTTCTAATAGGAAACAACTTAACTTTTTTTTTTTTAACATTAGATTGAGGCTAATTGTGGGAAGCATAATCGGGTGTTTTTTTTTTAAATCAATGCAGTACATATCGTTTTAGAGATAGATGTTCTCCGCGGCTTCCGGGTATGATCTGTGGGACTGGGCGTTCCTATTTGATTGACAGGCTTCCGACCGTCGCATACAGCACTTCACGAGTTGCCGAAAGAAGCCGAACGTCGGTGCGGCTCTATACGGCGCCTGCGCACCCACGTTCGGCTTCTTTCGGCAACTCGTGGCATGCTGTATGCGACGGTCGGAAGGCTGTCAATCAAATAGGAACGCCCAGTCCCACAGACCATACCCGGAAGCCGCAGAGAACATCTATCTCTAAAACGGTAAGTACTGCATTGATTTAAAAAAAAAAACACCCGATTGTGCTTCCCACAATTAGCCTCAATCTAATGTTAAAAATTCATTTTTTTGGGTGAACCCCCGCTTTAAAACTATAAAATACAACTGGACCACTGTTTTAAAGTGAAATTAAACCACTGAGCGAAATATTTGTTCCCTCCGGTTTTCTTCTGGGCCTGGAGTCTTTGACCTATAATTGGCCAAGCAAGATGGCATAACCTCAAGCGCAGGACACTTCATTCTAGTTCATGTGCTGGGACTGTACACTAAGCTGAGTATGCATGGCTCATTGTACACTTAGGGCTTGTTTACACTAGTGGTGCCTTCTAAAAAGTAATCCGCTGTATATAGCTTTCAATATGCTTTTGTCAGGCAGTGAGGAGGCATTGTGTTGCCTCTCCCCCACCTTGTTTTACCTTCTAAAAACCCATATAACCATACCAAAATCATGTGCATTGCACATGGTTGAGATATAGTTACAGCATGGCCCCTTTCAGTTGAATGAGTGATGTATGATGAGTAGTACCACCTACTAAATGCAACAGAGGGATATTTTTGCCACGCTGCAATGCAAAGCATTGTGGCCACAGTATCTGTATACCTAGTACCAGAATTAATATGGAGGTGGAAAGTTGGTGTATATATAATTATAGTACCATAGGAGGTATCATCCCCAACTATACATACAATATTACAGACACAAAAAAGGAGGCTTTATATAAACCTCTGTCCATAACTCATAAACACAATGGGGTTTATTTACTAAAGGTAAATCCACTTTGCACTCCAAGTGCACTGCAAGTGCACTTGCAAGTGCACTTTGAAGTGCAGTTGCTGTAAGGCCCCGTACACACGAGAGGATTATCCGCTGGAAATGGTCCTCCGGACCGTTCCAGCGGATAAATCCTCTGGCGGATTTTGATCTGATGGTTGTACTAACCATCAGATCGAAATCCGCGCGGAATCCATCCGCGGTGACGTGTCGCGCCGTTGCCGCGATGATGACGCGGCGACGTGCGCGACGCTGGAAGATAAAGACTTCCACGCAATGCGTCGAATCATTACGACGCATGCGAGGGAGAGGAGCGGACGGATTGATCCGGTGAGTCTGTACAGACCACCGGATCAATCCGCTGGACAGGATTCCAGCGGATAGATTTCTTAGCATGCTAAGAAATTTTTATCCGCTGGAAATCCGTCGGCTGGAATTTTTTCCGCCGATAAATGTCCGCTCGGATGTACACACCACCGGATCTATCCGCTGGAACTGATCCGGGGATAAATCCCAGCGGATAGATCCGGTGGTGTGTACGAGGCCTTAGTCTGAGGGGAACATGCAAGGGAAATAAAAAAACATTTTTGCTTGTACATGATTGGAAGATAAAATCAGCAGAGCTTCCCCTCATTTCAGATCTTCCCCTCAGATTTACAGTGACTGCACTTCCAAGTACACTTGTAGTGGAAAGTAGATTTGCCTTTGGTAAATAACTCCTGATGTCATGTAAGAATTATTCAAAACTGATAATAACAACTAACCCAGAATGGAAATAAAAACATTGTTTAAAGTATTCATCATTATGAGGTCCATATAGAAGACAACAGAAAATATTGCAATATATACACAAGATGAGAACTAAGGTCTAAGTATTTCTCAGGAAATATGCGATTCTTCTGGTCTCAAATATGTACAGCAATGCTCATACTTTGTACAAAAAAAACACCACAGTGATATCATTTAAATGTAAGCCTCTTAATATAAACAATAAAGAAATAGTAGTACCATCATATAGGTCAATTGGAACACTCTTTGGGGACCCCAAGGACCCAAAGAGTCAAGAAAATGGGGGGCAAGAGGACTATACCGGTACTATGAAGAGAAGTAAACTCAGGAGGTAGGAAAAAATTAAAAGATATATATCAATTTATTAACATAGTTAACCGGTTGGTCCCGCAATTTATGTATTGTTGTGTTCCGTATTATTGTCCTGATGTTTTTTATGATTATGTTTTTTTTGATACTATGTTAATAAATTGATATATATCTTTTAATTTTTCCTACCTCCTGAGTTGACTTCTCTTCATAGTACCGGTATACAGTAGTCCTCTTGCCCCCTATTTTCTTGGCTCTTTGGGTTCTTGGGGTCCCCTTAGTCCCAACTCTATCCCACAGTGATATCATGAGATAAAAGTTATATAAAACAAAAAAACAGGCAAATAGACTTAGCCACATGGGAAAAAGGGTAGGGGAGCAAAAATGTATATGCTGCATATATATATATATATATATATATATATATATATATATATATATACACAGGGTATATACACAGGGTATATACAATGTTCGAGTAGGGTCTCTGTTTCAGATTAGCTGTACTGTGGGCTAATTCTGTTGTTGCTGGGGTGTTATCCCACCCCAGGACGACAGGTGGCAGCAGTGGCAGGTGGCAGCCAATCAGGAGGGAGTGTCCTCGCTGGGCATGTTGGGAGAGGGTACTTATGGAACAGACGCCATTGAGTCTGGGTTCTTCTTTCAGTGTGGCACCCACCTTTAGGGTGACCAAATCACAGCGCCCCGGCGTTATGGCCTACCTGGCCGGGTGTGCGTGCCACGCTGTGTTCCTGGTTGTGGGACCATGTTGGTCCGGAACATTTGATCAGCGACGGGGACCCAGTTTTGAGGATCCCAAGCGGTATAGCTGTTCGGTGGGGAGTCCATCTGAGGAGCGCCAAAGAGAGGCTGGCGATCCAAAAGGATTTCGACAAACCAAGGAAGCCGGACACTGAAGGATTTATCACATGTCAGTCGGTACCTGGGCGACGTTAATGCTTCATTTCCATGGACGTTTTTGGATGTTTTTACAGCCACTTTTCTGAGCTTTTTTTGCAGCTTAAAAACGTCTCTCTATGTTAGTCTATGGCCTCATGCCCACCATGACATTTTTGAGCTGTAGATGGCTGAGCCGTTTTTTAAGCTGCAAAAAAAAAACAGGGCCAGTGTGTTCTGAAGCTCCAGCCTTTGAGCTGTAAAAACGCCAGACGTTAAACGCTCAAAAACGCAAAAAAATGCGCTAAAAAAAAAAATGGACAGGCGTTTTTAAGCTGTAAAAAAGGCTAAAAAAATGCACAGTTTATCCTCTATTTTCAGGGTAAAAAAGTGAGTGTTATATGCCAATAAATACAGTATATATATATATATTACGTGACATCTGTTTATGAGTTATCGTCAGAGGTACAGTATATGTAAAGTCCCCTTTATTTTGGCTAAATTATTGTAACTATCTGTATACCCCCATCCTCTGGCTTTGCAGTTCAAGGGGAAGCAGTGGGAGGCAGTAAAAACATAGCTTAACTGCATATTTTTACCATGTTGCCTAGCCTAACTGCCCAAAGTGTAAACCTAGTCTTGCAGAAAGAAATTCTGACAGACAAGGGCAGCTTCTAAGACAGAAGCTATTTTCTCATAAAATGCCAACCTGTCAGCCTCTTTTATCTAGGAATTATATTTTAACTTTAAGGAAATAAGTTGGAGGAAATTTCCCCAGCGGAGGCACAGACAAGAAAAAAACTGATAGATGGTCTAACCCTCTCCAATCTACCGAACATTTTTTATTTTATTTTTTGGACTATTTCCTCATTGGAGATCTTTCCACTCCCTTACAATATTGGCAACCTCCATCACTAGGAGATTAAAAAAATCCATCCTCCTTTCCAGAACACACACGCTATTGGAATAAGACACGTGTTTTTGGCTTGAATTACCCGAGTCTTGAATTTGCAATAGCTTCTTTTAATACCTGCGTGAAGTTTTAGTAGATATTAACAACAGGAACAATTCCTAGCCCAGAGAGACCCTGTAAAATGTCAGGCATAAAGCAATTGCTCTCTCTCCCAATCCTCCTTATAGCTGTACCTGCCTTACCTCAGGCACTCATTTGTTACAATGCTCACATAATCCACAGCTGTAGATATGTAAATATATGTCAGGTGGTGTTACTAATGCAAGAGCATTATCACCTCTTCACTTTCAAATGAGAAAAATGGCACTGAAACTGCAAATAGCCAAGGAATAACATAGCAATTAACTTTTAGGAACTCAGCCAGAAAAGGAACTGTGTATACAGTAAATACCATAGTAGCTGAAGACATCAGGCCTTTTAAATGAACTCAAATGCAATACTGGATATTGCCAGTCAGTAAAAGTTTATAGAAATACATCACCCATTTTTCTCTGTCAAATGTTTCTTCAAGGATCATACCTTCAGTCTTTATGGAGAATATCATGGCATGCTGACTTGACAAAATATGCAGGCAGTTAATTTCATCAAAGAGATACAGGCGTTAAATCCTATATTATTTAACCACTTCAGCCCTGGAAGGATTTACTCCCTTAATGACCAGGCTTTTTTTGTGATACGGCACGGTGTCGCTTTATCTGACAATTCTGCGATTGTGCGACGCTGTACCCAAACAAAATTGATACAATGATCAGTGCTATAAAAATGCACTGATCACTGTATAAATGGCACTGGCATGGAAGGGTTTAACACTAGAGGCGATGAAGTGGTTAATTGTTCCCTAGGGAGCTGTTTCTACTGTCAGGGGGACAGACTCACTGATGCCTTGTACACACGATCGTTTTTCCCGGCGGTAAAATGTTTGCCGGGAAAACTGAGAACCTGTGCTTTTTCCCCCTATACACCACCGGTTTTCCTGGCAGGAAAACCGGCATGAGAGCTTTGGTCGGGAAACCCGGCCGTATGTATGCTCCACCGCAGGCTTTCCCCATAGGAAAAAATGTTGGCTTAAAAAACGCCGGGAAAAAAGAAAACATGTTCTTATTTTTCCTGCCGGGATTCTTGGTGGTTTTCCTGTTGGGAAAACTGCGATGGCGCATACACACGGCTGGGATTCCCGGCCAAAAGCTCTCATGGCAGTTTTCCTGCCAGGAAAACCAATCGTATGTACGAGGCATGAGAGTAGAGAGAGAGATTGCTAATCCTAATCACTAGGAACAGCTGACCGCTCTCTCCTCCCCTGTCAGAACAGGGATCTGCCTTGTTGCTAAGGCAGATCCCCACTCTGCCTCTTTACCACAATCGCGGTTGGCCGGTGGACAAAGAGTCTGCCGGAACCTGTGGGCGAGCTCCCACGGAATGCACAGGGCAGCAGCATGCACGCGCCCGCAGTACCACATGAACAGATCGACATACAGGTAAGTTGGTTTGTGCAGCTGTGCCACCTTGTCACAGTATATATTCTGAAGGTGGTCAGCAGGTGGTTAAAGTACAACTCCTGTATAATGCTCAATACAAGTGCCAAATCCAGTTACTATCTGGTGCATAAAGTAAACAATAAAACTTTCTTTACCTTTTTTGGTTGAGCTAAATCCTCCTTTGCTTATGCTCAATATGCTCTCCCTCCCATACACTGCATATTGCAGTGGGAGGGTTCAGCAACAGAGGCAGTGCTGCCAATCCACAAAGCAGGACTGGTCAGGATTCTGATAGCCACACCCCCTGCAGCATTTTATCACCCCACTGTAGTGCAAGGCACAGCCTACATGACAATGGCAACTCTGCTCTTAATTCAAAAGCAGTGCAGCATCCTTGTCACCCCATCACAAAAAGCTGTATTAACCATGCTTTACTGGCAGGATCAACAGGTCTTTGTGGGATTTTGTGGGGACTAAAAGAAAACTGTAAGTGCAGATGCACCTAAAAATCACAGATAGCATCACTTCTTGGCTACCTCCATCTGGCTTCCAGATAATTTTATAAGAGAGAAAGGGAAGAAAGGTGGAGCTGCCTGGGGTGTTCTAAGGAGCCCTGACCAAACCCTATTCTGGATTGGCAGGGGGCAGGCCTCCTTAAATAACTAGAGTCAGCCCAGCTTGGGAGGAGTTGCCGGGCGGAAGAACTGGAGATGGAGCACTAGGTTGTCAGGGGGCCTTGAGGGTGCCCTCCATTCTGGGGAGACTGACTTTGGGCCTGGGGTATAGGTGCAGGACAGAGCTCTTCTGAGAAACAAAGAAGGATATGATCAGGAGACACAGAGAGGAACCAAAGAGGACAACAGGAGCTAGTGCTGCCGGGCAAGTCTTCAGGAAGGAACCACCAGTGTGTGTGCAGCCAGGAGGGCTGGTGAGTGACATGTGCTATCGGGAATGCTGGAGAGGCATGCCAGGGAGGACTGAGAGGCAACAGTCAGAGCTGGGTGTGGAGGATTGCAATGTCACTGGCAGTGGAGTCAGGCAGCCACAGACAGGAGGGCTGGCAGTGCCTTTTAACCACTTAAGGACCACTCACTGTATATATACGTCATGTTTATAAAGATGGATATCTTGGTAATGACAGCAGCTGCAACCAAGATATGCATCTCTTCAGTGAGGGGTCCTGTAAACGATAACGGTGGTCTCTGCAGCGAATTCACCGCGAGATCACTGTTATCGGCGGCGGGAGAGGGCCCTCCCGACGCTCTCCCGCCACTCTCTGCCGCTTACTGGAGCCGTCGGCAGCGGCGGAGGCGATCGGGTCCTCTCTCCTGCTTCACTGGGATACGAGTGAGGGCAAGATGGCCCCCCACCAATCCCCATAGCATAGCAGGGCAGAAGCGACGTCAAAACGTCACTTCCGCCCATGCTTCTTAAAGCAATATTTTCTTGTTGTCATTTTTTCAAATGACAATTTTCTAAATATGAGATCTGAGGTCTTTTTGACCCCAGATCTCATATTTAAGAGGACCTGTCATGCTTTTTTCTATTACAAGGGATGTTTACATTCCTTGTAATAGGAATAAAAGTGATCCATTTTTTTTCAGTGTAAAAATTAATAAAATAAATAAAAATAAATAAGAAAACAACATTTTTTTTTTAAAGTGCCCAGTCCTGACGAGCTCCCGCGCAGAAGCGAACGCATACGTGAGTAGCGCCCGCATATAAAAACAGTGTTCAAACCTAACAAGTGAGGTATCACCGCGATCATTAGAGCAAGAGCAATAATTCTAGACCTAGAACTCCTCTGTAGCTCAAAAGATGCAACCTATAGAATTTTTTAAACGTCGCCTATGGAGATTTTTAAGGGTGAAAGTTTAACTCCATTCCACGAGCGGGCGCAATTTTGAAGCATGACATGTTGGGTATCATTTTACTCGGCATAACATTATCTTTCACAATATATAAAACAATTGGGCTAACTTTAATGTTGTCTTATTTTTTAATTAAAAAAAGTGAATTTTTTCCAAAAAAGTGCGCTTGTAAGACCGCCGCGCAAATACGGTGTGACACAAAGTCTTGCAATGACCGCCATTTTATTCTCTAGGGTGTTAGAAAAAATATATATAATGTTTGGGGGTTTTAAGTAATTTTCTAGCAAAAAAAACTGTTTTAATCTTGTAAACGCTAAATCTGAAAAACAGGCAAGGCCCTTAAGTAGTTAAGGGATTGCTGGGAGCAGTAGTCCATCATAGGACAGCTAGCACTAAAGGACTTCCTATTCTATATTTGCTATACTAAATGGGACCCTCGGTCCCTACCTGCAAATGAAAACTTCTAGGACCCGACCAAGTCAGTGTTGGGCCTAACCACGAGCTAGCTGTGCCTAGAGTGAAGTGTGCAGGAGAGAGGGAGTAATAGTCTGCAAGCAAGGGTTGTGGAGGAGGAGTTGAAGAAATGTCATTTACAAGGAGTGTAGTTTGGTCCCAAATTTATTGCTCTAAAATTCTACTGGGCATCCCATAAATTCCCATCCCTATCCAAGTTCAAATCCCTTAAATACATGTAGCGGGGCATCACCTTTTGTGTGACCTAAAGACTACCATCTGCTGATGAAGAAGGATCTCGGCTCCCTCCGGTGGTCAAGTTGTGATATAGACACCTTACATTTACTTTGCATTGTTACCACCAGGAATGATGGGAAACTGAGTACAGGGAGAAAGGGACCCCATTGCCCTGGTTTATTTATAAACTACAACACCCAGAGTGCAACTGTACAACCCCAGAGTGCTTTGCTCCCCGCGCAGCCTGCTGGGGGAGGTAATTTAAGGAGGAGGGCATGTTTGGCACACTCTCTCCAGACCGCCTCTTCAACCCAGGAAGACACCTGCGTGTGTGTCTCCACGAAAGTGTAAGCCTGGATTGAGGCCTACCTACACCCGGGAAGAACGCCAGAGAGACAGAACCTTTGACGGAGTGATCAGACGGTGTTCCAGTCCAGTAGTGACCTGTTTGAGGACCAGAGACTGTCATCCTGAAAGACTGTGACCAGAGATCGCAAACGGAGTGTTCCGGAAGGACAAGGCCTGAACTGGTTGGGTGAGACGGGTACCTGCCCAAAGACAAGATCTATTCACTGTGTTGCCAGAGGGTGGATGGGTCTCACTGGCCGTTGTGGTTTGACTATTTGTGCCCCTTCCATCAGTTTATTTGTTCCCTTATTGTATTAAAAGTTACCCCTTGCGCGGCACCGCATGCCAACGCATAAGTGCACAGACTTTTGGGATAATTTATTCTGGGGTTTGGTCTGAGCAACCAAACCACATTAGTTAGGTATATTATCTAAGGACTGCCTGTTTAGTTATTTCAGACTGTTGATATTTGTCTTCATACTCTCTAAATTAGTAATTGGTTCCATTAAACTGTGTAATACTATAGAGAGAGAGAGAAAGAGCTGGATGAGGCTTGGAATTTCAGGGCAAAAAAGTGCACGGTATACGCCGATAAATACGGTACCTAAAACAATTGCATTTCCATGTTCTGTGTACTGTGGGAGAACAGCTATAGTGAATTCAGAATCTTGGGTTTAGTAACACTTTCAGACGGGGGAAAATCTCTCCAACAGAGACACATACTTTATGACCTCTGACAGGTTAAGTGAATAGGTGATTATTTTATTATTGTGGCATCTGAAAGTCAGTGGGATACAATAAGCTGTAAGTAAACGGGTTTCCCTGAAGCTATTGTGTTAAAAGCAGAAAAAATGGGCATCACAGTTGGTTGTGTTTGGAACTGAATAGCTTAAGACCTGTCAGGGTGCCCATGCTTACCCACAGCCAAAAGGTGCCTTTAACGGGCATGTGTGCACCAGAACTGGTCCACAGAGCAATGAAAGAAGGTGTCCTTGTCTGATGAATCACATTTTATTTTACATGTGGATGGCCGGGTGCGTGTGCATCACCTACCTGAGACAGAGATGGCACCAGAATGCACTGTGGAAGTAGGCAAGCTGGCAGAGGCACTGCAATGCTTAGGGCAATGTAGTGATGGAAAGCCTTGTAACAAATATTATTGCATACCATCAGAGGTATAGTGTGGTCCATGTCTCAACTGGTCAAGCTGTTTTGGCAGCAAAAGGGATCCTACTTAATTAATGGTGGGTGGTCATAAAATTATGTCTCACTGGTGTAGGTTCTAACAAAAATAAATTTTCAGTGGAGTAATAAAGGGTTAAAACATATGGCAAGACCTGCAGACATGATGCAGGCAGTGGGATGGCTGTTGGGAGAAGTTATGCAAATAACAATATTCCTTAATGGGTGGATATCAGCCTTCAGGAGTAGGCGTTACTAGACAGGCATTTGCATGTGACCTCATTCTGGGTAACACCCATACATGATGGTGAGCCTTCTTGACCAAAATAACTAAAAACCAATGAATGAAAGGGACATGCCAGGGACAATCAGACTGAGAAAGAAAGAGAAACAAAAAATGGGGTAATGCCTGGATCAACCGATATGAGAAGGAAAGAGCTAGATGATGCTGGATGTCTTCTATCCTCAAAATGAGGCGGGCTGTATCTCACTGAAATCTCACTGAAATCAGAGTAAAGCCTCATACACACGACCAGGAGAGCATTTGGCCAGGAATCCCAGCCATGTGCATGCTCCCTAGCAGTTTTCCTGACAGGAAAACAGCCCGGAATCCAGACAGGAAAATAGAGAACCCTGCTCTCTATTTTCTCGTCCGGTTTTCCTGGCAATGTGTTTCCTGCAGAGAAAACTGGTCGTCTGTATGCTAACCTGTCCGAAGGTAAACCCGCGCATGCTCGATAAGCCTTCGACGCATGCGTGGTAGCATACAAGGCATAGTGTGGGGTGTAGCAAAATGGCGGCAACGGCATTGAATGTAGTAGATGATGTCACCGCGTTCTTGCCATTCAAAAGAACATCGGTTCTTTTGACTGGCCATCTGTATGCACGGCTTTGCAAGAAAAGCTTGCCAGGAATCCCGTCAGGAAAAACAATGTTTTTTTCCTGATGGGATTCCTGGCCGTGTGTACATGGCTTAAGGGCACTTTCACACTAGGACGAGGGGGTCGGTGCTAAAGTGGTGCTTTACCGTTGTTTTAGCTGTGATTTTCACCCCCCACTAGTGGCCGACGAATGGGCAGGGGCGCCCCAAAGAAGCTGCTTGCAGGACTTTTTTTTAACGCCTTGCAAACGCACCGCTCCAGTGTGAAAGCACTCACACTTTCACACTGAAGTCACAGGCGCTTTGCAGGTGCAATTTTTAGCGATAAAATGCCTGTAAAGCACCTCAGTGTGAAAGTAGTATAAGTAATTTAGGCACAGGATAGAAACCTGTACAACTGTACAAGACTGAAGGTAGGATTTGAGTTCAGCTTTATGCAATAATAGATTTTAGAACACTCAATTACTTGAGTATAGACATGCAGAATATGTTAAAATGTGAGTTAAAATGCCTTACGTTTGCTCTTGTTTCTTGTTTTATCTCCAAGAGGGAAAGAAGTGAAAGTAAATTTCCCCAGAACGACAGCAAAAATATACCCTAAAACCTTGTCACGCGTACCAGGCAATCACCTACAGGGAGGGGCCGCACATATTTTCACACATTTTCTGCTAATTCTCAGCATATAAACAAGGAGAAATAAAACATTCCAAATTGTGCTCCACCAATGAGATATTCAGGTTACGCACTCCTTGATTTCTACCTCCTCAACTCCATATCATATCTTATGGATACCACTCACCTCACTGCACACCACACCCCAGCATCAATTAAAGAATAACCTTACACACAGCAGGGAGCAATGATGAAGATTCAGCCACAGTGGCCCCTGTGGTGGGATAGCTATTTTACAACATAACTGAACCAGAACTTGCAGAATGTTTGCAAAGAAAGTTGATTTGGAGTTATGCAATGCGGACTTGCGGCAGCACAATTTCTTGCTATATGAGATTGTTTCATAGAAACAAATATTTTTTGTATGATAGATTAATTATTTTATGCAATGACACAGGGTTTATCATTATATATGATTGTTGGAGTGAATGTATTTCACACGTGTACAGTGTAATGGCTCTGGTGAACGGGAGTGAACCACAACTGCGGATAGCAAGGATTTATGTGAGATTTCAGTACTGAGCCCCAGGCGTCACTCCACACAAACAGGAGTTTGGGGGTTCTCTACATCATCTCGCTCTCACATAAAGGAATGCGTTGAGCTACTAGGGGTGATCGCATTACAACATGTGACCAGACCCTAGCGCTAAAAGATACGATTCACTAGGAGATTCCAGTGCACAACTGTATGCAAGTGATTATCAGTATTGGACCCCAGGCGTCACTTCACACAAACAGGAGTTTGGGGGTTCTCTACAGCATATGTAATCATAAAGTAATGCATTAGGCCACTAAGGGAGCAGGTATGAAACACCTTCAAGCGTTAGCATAGAAAAGTTAAGGTGAACATGTTCAGTAACTTAGGGCCATTGGCCCTTTAACAAGTAAGAACTTATGTCAAGCATGTAGCAATTAAGAATACTGTATGCAAGAAATATTTGCGTAGGAGAGGCAAGTATAGCTGAGCTGAGTTGAAAGTATATATCCCTTTAAGATATTCTACAGCGACAGCTAAAGACACACCAGTCTATCCCAAGAAGTATGTTAATAATTAGCAAGCCAGATAAATTACATTAAATGTTTAAGAGCAATTATATGTAGCAGGTCTTCCTGTAGAACTACAAGTGAAACAATTGCTACTTATCCGTTTTGTAGGGATTAATGGCTGCAGTAGGTTGTCAGCAAGGAATTCCTTAGGGTGCCAGCAGCAATGGTAGCGTGGTGGTAGATATCTTTAGAGTTTGAAACGCAGATGCAGGAGTGGGATAGTTTCCAGCCTGGGATTGATGGTACCTGTAGTTCGTTAGCCAAGTCGGCTACGGCAGACAATAATAGAACAGTCTGCACACTGTTCTCTTTATAGGTGCAAGGCAGCTGTATCGAGAACCAGCGCTGATCTGCAGCGCACTTCCACGTTCCAGGCTGGAACGCACGCGGCGCTGGGCGATGACATCATCGCGTGGAGCGCCGTATGCGTTCCAGCGTGGAACGCACTACGGCGCCATGAGCGCCCGTTTCATACAGTAAGGGATTAGTTTAATAGTAGTAGGTTCACGATCACCAGATTGTGGGATTGTGGGATTATAGATCGGATTGCCCAGCATAAAGAGGAAGGCCTACATGACTGAGTTAAGCAAATTGGTAAGGGGGTTTAAAGTGAGTAGGAAGGCCTATGCTATTGGAAGCGAGCAATGCATGGTAGGGTGTGGCAAGATGGGGCAGGGTGGAGTCAATGGTGGTCTAGGCAGAAGAGGGTATTGACTGAGGGTCAGTTGGAGCTTGACAGACAAGGAGAAACTTTTCCCTCCCTCCCTCCCTCGCCAAAATTTTACTGTTTGTTGTTCACCTTTCTTTTTGGTTGCCTCCCCTGTTGACGTTTGGTGAGCAGTGATGTACATTATTTTGCAGGGTATTTTGCACAGGGTCTGACGGAGTCATAGCAGTGAGAAGGGGTCTCTGGGTTTTGAGGGTGGGCATGGTCAAAATTGTCTGTGGAGAATTATGGGTGGAGCCCATCTTTGGTATGGATACCTTCCCTAATAAGTGACGTCAGTAAGGCGACAACGATATTGGGGCTGTATCAGGTGATAATGTGGTAACTAATTGTCTCAGAGTTGGTGTAATTGCGACTGGGGGCCGTGGTATGGAACTGGTGTTTGATACAGCCAATTTGGTAGACCATGCTTGGCTTCAAAATACCTGGACTTAAGAGAGTCAGTTATTGTACATTAGTGGGGTAAAGTTTTAGCTTCATAGAATGTGATAAAAGATGTATTTGTTAAATTGTGTTTTGTTAATAAAAGGCTGCTATTACCGTTCAAATCCATTCTAAAGTGGTTGTGTCTTATTTAAATAACGTGGGTAAGGTGGGAAATTGGGTATGGTCACAGCAGCCAGTAATGTGTACATTTTTATAACAGAAAATTAGACTTAGGTGTAAACGGGCCCTTAAAACCCGAGCCACAGTTAGCATCAAATTACTGATGAAAAATCCGAACATGTATTGTATATTCCTTTAAAAAAAATAAACATTCTTTCTTCTGCAATCAATAATTTTCTGGATCAGAGGGGAAGTTGTAGCAGGTCCAGTAGGCCAAATACATGTGGGTTCTTATTGTTATTATGATTGTTGTTATTACTATTATTAACTTTATTTTTTTAATGTTATGGTTTTGTTGCATGCAGTGCAAAAAGACTGGAGGATGTTTTTTTATTGTTGTTATAACTGGTATTCAGTATACTTTAAAATAGGTTTTTAGGAAAGGTAAAATTATCTCCTCTAACGTTTCAGTCTGTTGGTTACAGAGACACAATAAACCTTACCCGTCACTTCAAAATCTCTGAAATTGAACAGGTTTTACCAGCAGGCATTGTTTCTGAAAAGCTCTAGCATAGAGTTAGATTGGTTTGTTAGTCACTGGTTAATCTAAAGCAGAATTACATCCTAACACTATGCTTAAAGTGGAACTTCAGTCACTACTGGAAGTTCCACTCTCCTGCATCTCTGCATGTATTGGAGCTTTTTTTTTAGGCAGTACCTATTTGTAGCATGTATCTGTTCCTACTTTGACTCAGATTGCGTAATCTGAGTGGAAGTACTGCTCCCCCATGTCACAGGTCCCAGGAGGCTGCAGGACCATTCACAAAGTGCAGCATGGCTTGTGCATGTGCAATGAAGCACCAGTTGTGAAGCCACATGGAGCCACAACCGGCTTCCCACAGTAAACATGGCTGCACAGGGAACTTGAAGACTGGTGAGGACAGCACTGGATCCCTGGGCTGGAAAGTTTTGAACTTGCTGATTTTATTTTATTTTTTACTGAAGTTTCTGTTTAAAAATGCCCCCCCCCCCCCCACCACTACCTAGTCTGCCTAACATGTGTAAAAAGATCTGTATACTAACAATTTTCTACATACAGATCATTTTTACACAGATTTGGCAGGATAGGTAGGAGGAGGGGAAAGAAATATTCTAAGCATAGTGTTAGGCTGGAATTTAATAAAGTGTTGAGTTGAAGTTAAATTGTATGTACATAGTGAAAAAATGTGCGCGCTGGTGTTAATATGTTCAAAGGTATCAAACAAAAATAAATGATGTGAATCAATGAGACTGAACTGAAGTAAACAGGTCTCAATCAGGTGCAAATTGATATCAATGGAGTCATATGACTACAAGGACATAGATAAACCCTCTTGATCAAAAGGGGAAAATAAAATGCAAAATATGAAAAATAACAGTGATCACACTAAATTAAATGAATAAATAAGTCCATAAAAATTAATGTCTCTAAATCACTGCTGAGTGCTCTCCAAAGTGCAATGGTGCAAACGAGGAAAGGGGACATCCATCATGGTATCACACAGGTGAAAACATCAAACGTGAGGGTAGTGATCCCGCCACCATATGATAAGGGTCGGTAGTCTTACCGTAAAAGGTGGACTCACACTGCGATGAGTCAGATTTCGCAAAACGGCAAGAGTATCACGATCTCCTCTTCATCAAACGCTGGTCAAGGTGGATGACTAATGTAATTCCTCGTGCCAATCCAATGGGACACGTACCCTGCGTAGGAAAAATCCTACTTCCAGCGGAAAAACCCCTCCACGGGGAAACGAAAATGGTAAGATGGATACCTCAGATGTGCAAAATATAAGAGAAAAGAAGAAGCCTCCACATGGTGTAGATCAAAAATGACCAAAGAATTTAATGGTAAAAAATGGATAAAATACAGACATTTCGACAAATGAATGTAGCATGAGTGATCACAAAAAAAGGGGGTACAGGCGCAGTATATAGCAACAGATGTATAGCACCCTATGCATTTCCTCCCATAGGACTTCTACAGGGGTGTCTGACACACACCTCTCCCCGTTCTTCAGCTCCTGTGACCAATTGCGGCGATCGGAAATCGGCGCGCGCCCGCGACCCACGGCTGGGCATTTAACAATCTTGTACAAGTACGTGATTGTGCCCAGCTGTGCCATTCTGCCAACATATATCGGCGTTAGGCGGTCCTTAAGTGGTTAAAATCCATACCAGACCTGTAGGGCCTATGAATAGGAGGGACTCCCACACTGATTTTTTTTCCTGAAATTTTATTTGCCAGGTATCATTTTACTCGGCATAACATTATCTTTCACAATATATAAAACAATTGGGCTAACTTTAATGTTGTCTTATTTTTTAATTAAAAAAAGTGAATTTTTTCCAAAAAAGTGCGCTTGTAAGACCGCCGCGCAAATACGGTGTGACACAAAGTCTTGCAATGACCGCCATTTTATTCTCTAGGGTGTTAGAAAAAATATATATAATGTTTGGGGGTTTTAAGTAATTTTCTAGCAAAAAAAACTGTTTTAATCTTGTAAACGCTAAATCTGAAAAACAGGCAAGGCCCTTAAGTAGTTAAGGGATTGCTGGGAGCAGTAGTCCATCATAGGACAGCTAGCACTAAATGACTTCCTATTCTATATTTGCTATACTAAATGGGACCCTCGGTCCCTACCTGCAAATGAAAACTTCTAGGACCCGACCAAGTCAGTGTTGGGCCTAACCACGAGCTAGCTGTGCCTAGAGTGAAGTGTGCAGGAGAGAGGGAGTAATAGTCTGCAAGCAAGGGTTGTGGAGGAGGAGTTGAAGAAATGTCATTTACAAGGAGTGTAGTTTGGTCCCAAATTTATTGCTCTAAAATTCTACTGGGCATCCCATAAATTCCCATCCCTATCCAAGTTCAAATCCCTTAAATACATGTAGCGGGGCATCACCTTTTGTGTGACCTAAAGACTACCATCTGCTGATGAAGAAGGATCTCGGCTCCCTCCGGTGGTCAAGTTGTGATATAGACACCTTACATTTACTTTGCATTGTTACCACCAGGAATGATGGGAAACTGAGTACAGGGAGAAAGGGACCCCATTGCCCTGGTTTATTTATAAACTACAACACCCAGAGTGCAACTGTACAACCCCAGAGTGCTTTGCTCCCCGCGCAGCCTGCTGGGGGAGGTAATTTAAGGAGGAGGGCATGTTTGGCACACTCTCTCCAGACCGCCTCTTCAACCCAGGAAGACACCTGCGTGTGTGTCTCCACGAAAGTGTAAGCCTGGATTGAGGCCTACCTACACCCGGGAAGAACGCCAGAGAGACAGAACCTTTGACGGAGTGATCAGACGGTGTTCCAGTCCAGTAGTGACCTGTTTGAGGACCAGAGACTGTCATCCTGAAAGACTGTGACCAGAGATCGCAAACGGAGTGTTCCGGAAGGACAAGGCCTGAACTGGTTGGGTGAGACGGGTACCTGCCCAAAGACAAGATCTATTCACTGTGTTGCCAGAGGGTGGATGGGTCTCACTGGCCGTTGTGGTTTGACTATTTGTGCCCCTTCCATCAGTTTATTTGTTCCCTTATTGTATTAAAAGTTACCCCTTGCGCGGCACCGCATGCCAACGCATAAGTGCACAGACTTTTGGGATAATTTATTCTGGGGTTTGGTCTGAGCAACCAAACCACATTAGTTAGGTATATTATCTAAGGACTGCCTGTTTAGTTATTTCAGACTGTTGATATTTGTCTTCATACTCTCTAAATTAGTAATTGGTTCCATTAAACTGTGTAATACTATAGAGAGAGAGAGAAAGAGCTGGATGAGGCTTGGAATTTCAGGGCAAAAAAGTGCACGGTATACGCCGATAAATACGGTACCTAAAACAATTGCATTTCCATGTTCTGTGTACTGTGGGAGAACAGCTATAGTGAATTCAGAATCTTGGGTTTAGTAACACTTTCAGACGGGGGAAAATCTCTCCAACAGAGACACATACTTTATGACCTCTGACAGGTTAAGTGAATAGGTGATTATTTTATTATTGTGGCATCTGAAAGTCAGTGGGATACAATAAGCTGTAAGTAAACGGGTTTCCCTGAAGCTATTGTGTTAAAAGCAGAAAAAATGGGCATCACAGTTGGTTGTGTTTGGAACTGAATAGCTTAAGACCTGTCAGGGTGCCCATGCTTACCCACAGCCAAAAGGTGCCTTTAACGGGCATGTGTGCACCAGAACTGGTCCACAGAGCAATGAAAGAAGGTGTCCTTGTCTGATGAATCACATTTTATTTTACATGTGGATGGCCGGGTGCGTGTGCATCACCTACCTGAGACAGAGATGGCACCAGAATGCACTGTGGAAGTAGGCAAGCTGGCAGAGGCACTGCAATGCTTAGGGCAATGTAGTGATGGAAAGCCTTGTAACAAATATTATTGCATACCATCAGAGGTATAGTGTGGTCCATGTCTCAACTGGTCAAGCTGTTTTGGCAGCAAAAGGGATCCTACTTAATTAATGGTGGGTGGTCATAAAATTATGTCTCACTGGTGTAGGTTCTAACAAAAATAAATTTTCAGTGGAGTAATAAAGGGTTAAAACGTATGGCAAGACCTGCAGACATGATGCAGGCAGTGGGATGGCTGTTGGGAGAAGTTATGCAAATAACAATATTCCTTAATGGGTGGATATCAGCCTTCAGGAGTAGGCGTTACTAGACAGGCATTTGCATGTGACCTCATTCTGGGTAACACCCATACATGATGGTGAGCCTTCTTGACCAAAATAACTAAAAACCAATGAATGAAAGGGACATGCCAGGGACAATCAGACTGAGAAAGAAAGAGAAACAAAAAATGGGGTAATGCCTGGATCAACCGATATGAGAAGGAAAGAGCTAGATGATGCTGGATGTCTTCTATCCTCAAAATGAGGCGGGCTGTATCTCACTGAAATCTCACTGAAATCAGAGTAAAGCCTCATACACACGACCAGGAGAGCATTTGGCCAGGAATCCCAGCCATGTGCATGCTCCCTAGCAGTTTTCCTGACAGGAAAACAGCCCGGAATCCAGACAGGAAAATAGAGAACCCTGCTCTCTATTTTCTCGTCCGGTTTTCCTGGCAATGTGTTTCCTGCAGAGAAAACTGGTCGTCTGTATGCTAACCTGTCCGAAGGTAAACCCGCGCATGCTCGATAAGCCTTCGACGCATGCGTGGTAGCATACAAGGCATAGTGTGGGGTGTAGCAAAATGGCGGCAACGGCATTGAATGTAGTAGATGATGTCACCGCGTTCTTGCCATTCAAAAGAACATCGGTTCTTTTGACTGGCCATCTGTATGCACGGCTTTGCAAGAAAAGCTTGCCAGGAATCCCGTCAGGAAAAACAATGTTTTTTTCCTGATGGGATTCCTGGCCGTGTGTACATGGCTTAAGGGCACTTTCACACTAGGACGAGGGGGTCGGTGCTAAAGTGGTGCTTTACCGTTGTTTTAGCTGTGATTTTCACCCCCCACTAGTGGCCGACGAATGGGCAGGGGCGCCCCAAAGAAGCTGCTTGCAGGACTTTTTTTTAACGCCTTGCAAACGCACCGCTCCAGTGTGAAAGCACTCACACTTTCACACTGAAGTCACAGGCGCTTTGCAGGTGCAATTTTTAGCGATAAAATGCCTGTAAAGCACCTCAGTGTGAAAGTAGTATAAGTAATTTAGGCACAGGATAGAAACCTGTACAACTGTACAAGACTGAAGGTAGGATTTGAGTTCAGCTTTATGCAATAATAGATTTTAGAACACTCAATTACTTGAGTATAGACATGCAGAATATGTTAAAATGTGAGTTAAAATGCCTTACGTTTGCTCTTGTTTCTTGTTTTATCTCCAAGAGGGAAAGAAGTGAAAGTAAATTTCCCCAGAACGACAGCAAAAATATACCCTAAAACCTTGTCACGCGTACCAGGCAATCACCTACAGGGAGGGGCCGCACATATTTTCACACATTTTCTGCTAATTCTCAGCATATAAACAAGGAGAAATAAAACATTCCAAATTGTGCTCCACCAATGAGATATTCAGGTTACGCACTCCTTGATTTCTACCTCCTCAACTCCATATCATATCTTATGGATACCACTCACCTCACTGCACACCACACCCCAGCATCAATTAAAGAATAACCTTACACACAGCAGGGAGCAATGATGAAGATTCAGCCACAGTGGCCCCTGTGGTGGGATAGCTATTTTACAACATAACTGAACCAGAACTTGCAGAATGTTTGCAAAGAAAGTTGATTTGGAGTTATGCA
This sequence comes from Rana temporaria, assembly GCF_905171775.1. Taxonomy (NCBI): domain Eukaryota; kingdom Metazoa; phylum Chordata; class Amphibia; order Anura; family Ranidae; genus Rana; species Rana temporaria. The sequence continues at coordinate 163,049,564 of NC_053490.1, forward strand.
ATGCGGACTTGCGGCAGCACAATTTCTTGCTATATGAGATTGTTTCATAGAAACAAATATTTTTTGTATGATAGATTAATTATTTTATGCAATGACACAGGGTTTATCATTATATATGATTGTTGGAGTGAATGTATTTCACACGTGTACAGTGTAATGGCTCTGGTGAACGGGAGTGAACCACAACTGCGGATAGCAAGGATTTATGTGAGATTTCAGTACTGAGCCCCAGGCGTCACTCCACACAAACAGGAGTTTGGGGGTTCTCTACATCATCTCGCTCTCACATAAAGGAATGCGTTGAGCTACTAGGGGTGATCGCATTACAACATGTGACCAGACCCTAGCGCTAAAAGATACGATTCACTAGGAGATTCCAGTGCACAACTGTATGCAAGTGATTATCAGTATTGGACCCCAGGCGTCACTTCACACAAACAGGAGTTTGGGGGTTCTCTACAGCATATGTAATCATAAAGTAATGCATTAGGCCACTAAGGGAGCAGGTATGAAACACCTTCAAGCGTTAGCATAGAAAAGTTAAGGTGAACATGTTCAGTAACTTAGGGCCATTGGCCCTTTAACAAGTAAGAACTTATGTCAAGCATGTAGCAATTAAGAATACTGTATGCAAGAAATATTTGCGTAGGAGAGGCAAGTATAGCTGAGCTGAGTTGAAAGTATATATCCCTTTAAGATATTCTACAGCGACAGCTAAAGACACACCAGTCTATCCCAAGAAGTATGTTAATAATTAGCAAGCCAGATAAATTACATTAAATGTTTAAGAGCAATTATATGTAGCAGGTCTTCCTGTAGAACTACAAGTGAAACAATTGCTACTTATCCGTTTTGTAGGGATTAATGGCTGCAGTAGGTTGTCAGCAAGGAATTCCTTAGGGTGCCAGCAGCAATGGTAGCGTGGTGGTAGATATCTTTAGAGTTTGAAACGCAGATGCAGGAGTGGGATAGTTTCCAGCCTGGGATTGATGGTACCTGTAGTTCGTTAGCCAAGTCGGCTACGGCAGACAATAATAGAACAGTCTGCACACTGTTCTCTTTATAGGTGCAAGGCAGCTGTATCGAGAACCAGCGCTGATCTGCAGCGCACTTCCACGTTCCAGGCTGGAACGCACGCGGCGCTGGGCGATGACATCATCGCGTGGAGCGCCGTATGCGTTCCAGCGTGGAACGCACTACGGCGCCATGAGCGCCCGTTTCATACAGTAAGGGATTAGTTTAATAGTAGTAGGTTCACGATCACCAGATTGTGGGATTGTGGGATTATAGATCGGATTGCCCAGCATAAAGAGGAAGGCCTACATGACTGAGTTAAGCAAATTGGTAAGGGGGTTTAAAGTGAGTAGGAAGGCCTATGCTATTGGAAGCGAGCAATGCATGGTAGGGTGTGGCAAGATGGGGCAGGGTGGAGTCAATGGTGGTCTAGGCAGAAGAGGGTATTGACTGAGGGTCAGTTGGAGCTTGACAGACAAGGAGAAACTTTTCCCTCCCTCCCTCCCTCGCCAAAATTTTACTGTTTGTTGTTCACCTTTCTTTTTGGTTGCCTCCCCTGTTGACGTTTGGTGAGCAGTGATGTACATTATTTTGCAGGGTATTTTGCACAGGGTCTGACGGAGTCATAGCAGTGAGAAGGGGTCTCTGGGTTTTGAGGGTGGGCATGGTCAAAATTGTCTGTGGAGAATTATGGGTGGAGCCCATCTTTGGTATGGATACCTTCCCTAATAAGTGACGTCAGTAAGGCGACAACGATATTGGGGCTGTATCAGGTGATAATGTGGTAACTAATTGTCTCAGAGTTGGTGTAATTGCGACTGGGGGCCGTGGTATGGAACTGGTGTTTGATACAGCCAATTTGGTAGACCATGCTTGGCTTCAAAATACCTGGACTTAAGAGAGTCAGTTATTGTACATTAGTGGGGTAAAGTTTTAGCTTCATAGAATGTGATAAAAGATGTATTTGTTAAATTGTGTTTTGTTAATAAAAGGCTGCTATTACCGTTCAAATCCATTCTAAAGTGGTTGTGTCTTATTTAAATAACGTGGGTAAGGTGGGAAATTGGGTATGGTCACAGCAGCCAGTAATGTGTACATTTTTATAACAGAAAATTAGACTTAGGTGTAAACGGGCCCTTAAAACCCGAGCCACAGTTAGCATCAAATTACTGATGAAAAATCCGAACATGTATTGTATATTCCTTTAAAAAAAATAAACATTCTTTCTTCTGCAATCAATAATTTTCTGGATCAGAGGGGAAGTTGTAGCAGGTCCAGTAGGCCAAATACATGTGGGTTCTTATTGTTATTATGATTGTTGTTATTACTATTATTAACTTTATTTTTTTAATGTTATGGTTTTGTTGCATGCAGTGCAAAAAGACTGGAGGATGTTTTTTTATTGTTGTTATAACTGGTATTCAGTATACTTTAAAATAGGTTTTTAGGAAAGGTAAAATTATCTCCTCTAACGTTTCAGTCTGTTGGTTACAGAGACACAATAAACCTTACCCGTCACTTCAAAATCTCTGAAATTGAACAGGTTTTACCAGCAGGCATTGTTTCTGAAAAGCTCTAGCATAGAGTTAGATTGGTTTGTTAGTCACTGGTTAATCTAAAGCAGAATTACATCCTAACACTATGCTTAAAGTGGAACTTCAGTCACTACTGGAAGTTCCACTCTCCTGCATCTCTGCATGTATTGGAGCTTTTTTTTTAGGCAGTACCTATTTGTAGCATGTATCTGTTCCTACTTTGACTCAGATTGCGTAATCTGAGTGGAAGTACTGCTCCCCCATGTCACAGGTCCCAGGAGGCTGCAGGACCATTCACAAAGTGCAGCATGGCTTGTGCATGTGCAATGAAGCACCAGTTGTGAAGCCACATGGAGCCACAACCGGCTTCCCACAGTAAACATGGCTGCACAGGGAACTTGAAGACTGGTGAGGACAGCACTGGATCCCTGGGCTGGAAAGTTTTGAACTTGCTGATTTTATTTTATTTTTTACTGAAGTTTCTGTTTAAAAATGCCCCCCCCCCCCCCACCACTACCTAGTCTGCCTAACATGTGTAAAAAGATCTGTATACTAACAATTTTCTACATACAGATCATTTTTACACAGATTTGGCAGGATAGGTAGGAGGAGGGGAAAGAAATATTCTAAGCATAGTGTTAGGCTGGAATTTAATAAAGTGTTGAGTTGAAGTTAAATTGTATGTACATAGTGAAAAAATGTGCGCGCTGGTGTTAATATGTTCAAAGGTATCAAACAAAAATAAATGATGTGAATCAATGAGACTGAACTGAAGTAAACAGGTCTCAATCAGGTGCAAATTGATATCAATGGAGTCATATGACTACAAGGACATAGATAAACCCTCTTGATCAAAAGGGGAAAATAAAATGCAAAATATGAAAAATAACAGTGATCACACTAAATTAAATGAATAAATAAGTCCATAAAAATTAATGTCTCTAAATCACTGCTGAGTGCTCTCCAAAGTGCAATGGTGCAAACGAGGAAAGGGGACATCCATCATGGTATCACACAGGTGAAAACATCAAACGTGAGGGTAGTGATCCCGCCACCATATGATAAGGGTCGGTAGTCTTACCGTAAAAGGTGGACTCACACTGCGATGAGTCAGATTTCGCAAAACGGCAAGAGTATCACGATCTCCTCTTCATCAAACGCTGGTCAAGGTGGATGACTAATGTAATTCCTCGTGCCAATCCAATGGGACACGTACCCTGCGTAGGAAAAATCCTACTTCCAGCGGAAAAACCCCTCCACGGGGAAACGAAAATGGTAAGATGGATACCTCAGATGTGCAAAATATAAGAGAAAAGAAGAAGCCTCCACATGGTGTAGATCAAAAATGACCAAAGAATTTAATGGTAAAAAATGGATAAAATACAGACATTTCGACAAATGAATGTAGCATGAGTGATCACAAAAAAAGGGGGTACAGGCGCAGTATATAGCAACAGATGTATAGCACCCTATGCATTTCCTCCCATAGGACTTCTACAGGGGTGTCTGACACACACCTCTCCCCGTTCTTCAGCTCCTGTGACCAATTGCGGCGATCGGAAATCGGCGCGCGCCCGCGACCCACGGCTGGGCATTTAACAATCTTGTACAAGTACGTGATTGTGCCCAGCTGTGCCATTCTGCCAACATATATCGGCGTTAGGCGGTCCTTAAGTGGTTAAAATCCATACCAGACCTGTAGGGCCTATGAATAGGAGGGACTCCCACACTGATTTTTTTTCCTGAAATTTTATTTGCCAGAAATTCAAATTGGTCATTAATTTTTTGACCTATCCAAATTCAAATCGTTCCGAAAGTTTGAAATTCGGTAGAAAACAAATAAATGAAACGAAACTAAACAAATTCCAGCGAACATCATTACTATTGTTGGTCAGAGATTTGGATACATCCGAATCTCTGATTAACCAAAACATAATTTTTTTGTGCAGGATCCCCAATTAACATATAGATGTTAATTGGGGATCCTGCACAAAAAAAATAATGTTAATCCCTAATCCAGGATAAGAGCTTGACATAGGTGAAGAAAACACCTGGCCTTTTTGTTTGCAAATGGAAGGGAGTAAATGAGAGCTGTCATTTACTGGCAATTTAAATGCTTTTTTTTGTCTTTCTAAATGTCAGTTGTGCTATAGTAGGTTGTACAGATGCACCATTTCAGAGGTAGGTTCAGAGAATCCCCCAGGCATTCAAAGAAATATTTTTTTACTTTTGTACCTGTTCCCTCATTAGCCTAGAAAATTTCCTTTTGCTGATTTTTAACTTTTGACTACCATTGGCTTCAGATTTGGCACTCAAAATTCAGGAAGGTTTACACACCTTACGTCAAACCGAACCCTGGTTTGTTCAGCTCATCCATACTCATGAATATCAGTACATGTTTTTCATAGTATTTAAACAAAGTTTATTATGTCTTGACTGTGTAATACACATAGATGACCTGAACTCACTAAACGACCAAACTATGAGTCTTATATCCCATTGGAAATAATTAATTACTGTAACACATACAATATGTACACACGTACATGGGCAGGGTTTTCAATGCTCAAAATTAGATCAAAAATAATCTAGCACTCTCTGTCCAGGTTACATAAAAACAAATGTTATTAGAAACCGATATAGCAATAAATAAATGCTAGAACACGCACAGAGACGGATTCATTCTCTCTCTCTCTCTCTCTCAATCTCTCTCTCTCTCTCTCTCATATTTTACATTTTAAAACTATAAAATATACTGTAGCATTGAGAACAACTTGTAACTAACAATTTTCTGTTTATGCTTATTTTAACTTTTCTGCTTGTCTCCGTCCCCACTGTCATCTTTTACTTCCTTTAGACAAAGTCAGATAAGTGTTTGTTGGCCTACTAAGCCTTAAGCTGGTTATATACCTTTAGGAATGATGATTATTAAAACCCATGTATACATCGGGAGCATGTCCAATGATCAAAATGAAACAGAAGATGATCCAGCACTCTGTGTCCATGTTTCTGAAGAGATTTATTCCCCTAACAGAGGACTGGTGAACTGCAGCATTATCTAGATAAAATACTAGTGCTTTGCAAGAAGGCAGTATTTTATTTTTCGTATAGGCTTAACCTCTTTTTATTAATTCTTGTTTAGCATGGGGAACAACTAGAAGCTTTGTTGAGTTTTTATTGCTGCATATGCCCCCGATTTCAGGTATATAAAATTGTGACTTTCTGAAAGACGTTATTTCGATATGCATTAGATCTGCTCCATGATAGATTGAAATAGCCCAGGGAATGGTATTAAGAGACATGCTGGGGTCAAAAACTGTATATAAAAGTACCTGTTAAAATTCATATGCTCTGCTATGTTGCCATTTTGTGGAGCACATAAGTTTGCTTTAAATTCGTAATTAACAGGGAATGATAAAACCAGAGAAGGAAAAAATATTTTAAAAAATAATCTTTTTTTAATTTGTTAAGAAAAACATTAACCTATTTGTTTTATGTATACCATGGTTAATGAGGAACTTTGTGTCAGGTATTATTTCCAAGCAAGGTCAATTTCCCATGTGTAGGGATCAATATGCTTAATTAGAAAACACATGGCATTTTATAATTTGTCTACCTTAAACATCTGGAGGTGTTTGATAAGGAAAGCTTTCATGTTCTTTTCCCCAAAACAGCACCATATTTAGGTAAGTAGATTAAATGTCATTAGCTTTAATACCTTTTTAAACAAAGTAATCTGTTCAAGGATAATGGATTTTAAAATAAGTATACTCATTAAATTGGTTTTACAGGACCGCATATTCTCTTTGACCACAAGGATGTTGGAAACCCACACCATTAATTCTAACAGCAACATATGTTAAATGAATGGTTGATTAATTTTATGCTATATTTAATATAGGCATAAATTTAACATAGGATCTCTCCCATCAATTATAGTAAACTGGACAGTAGACCTTATTTAATGAGAGCTGATAAACTACATCCAATAACGTTTCAGAGGATTTTTCACTTTTTATTCTTCCATGATCAATGCATTAGATTCAAAGACAAATTAATACTATTAAAATAGCAGTGGATGTATTTTAATGTTGTTTATCGATATGCTGTAGAGAGAAGATATCCACTGAGGTACAAAAGGCAGCCAAAGAATTTGTATTTCGCCCAGCCTTTAGTGTAATACACACAACTATGCTAATCAGAAAGATTATTCTTCAACACCCTATGCTGTGTCATACCTATGCATGTTTTACTGCTGTTGCCATAATATTGCTATAGATTGAATCATATTATTGATGTTCTGATGCGTGCTGATATGTAGATGCAGGTTAGTGCCACTACAACTTGTTTATCTGTGAGATTTGGTATCTCCCTCTGTCCTCCCTTCCTCTTTAGTGTTAGTAAGTACAACCATTGATAGGATCTCCTTGCCTCTTCCATGTTTGATCAGTCAGCATTAGTCATTTAAGAAAGAAGGAATAGAAAGTAATTTTTATGTGCTTCAAAAGACCGGAAAAACATTCATTGTACTGTATTTTATAATTAAAAATGTCATTGTATTCTACTTTGTGTTTTATTGAGGAGTTAAGCTGTCTGTGGATTCAGTCAAGTGAACAAGTGGTCATAATGTCTGCAAAAACTGGGTCGAAGAAAGTGTGTCATTATATATTGTATAGAAATGGATATCACCGCTCCAGGCAGGTCAAACAAAGGTAAAAGCCTCTCCTCCAGATTAGAAGCCGCAGGTGCTGGCAATGCATGTAACAATGTAAATGGAAAGAAATTCTGGAAAGCCGCACTCCAAAAAAAGTTTTTGCCTTTATTAAAAAAATGTATTTAAAAATACACGCCACAGCAGATCAGAATGGACAGAAGATCTGACGCGTTTCACACTAACAAACAGTGCTTAGTCATAGCTCATTATATATTGTATATTGGCATTGGAAACAGAAAATCCTACTTTAGCTTTACTAGATCCTATATGTGTTGACTGCTCATTGGACAGTGGTGATTATTGTGTTTCACTGTCCAATGACCAGGATAGAGGCAGGCAAATGACACAGTAAGCACAGTTACTAGACCAGGAAGATGAATTATTCGTTCCCCATCGCTGGCAAGTTGAGTGTTTAGTTTGCTTTTATTTTTTTTAGAACTCTATAATATATATATATATATATATATATATATATATATATATATATATATATATATATGTATGTATGTATGTATGTATGTATGTATATGTATATATATATATATATATATATATATATGTATGTATGTATATATATATGTATGTATATATGTATGTATATATGTATGTATGTATATATGTATATATATATATATATATATATACACATACATACATATATATATACATATATATATATATATATATATATATATATATATATATATATATATATATATATATATATATATATATATATATATATATATATATATATATATATATATATATATATATATATATATATATATATATTGGAGATGCCTAGATTTCAAATGTGTACAATTTTAAAACTGAATTATTTAAAACCAACCTTTCACTGAAAGACAGCAGTCAATACCCAAGGCTCTCTCAAGAATAGGTGGCAATAAAATAGTATCAACCAGTTAAAGGGTATTTTTGTTGTGTTAAGCATTCATTTAACACCATAATATGCTATATATAGAGAATAACAGAAGGAAGAATGACTTGGCTCAGATCATTCATATGTTATAGCATGCTGCATCTGGTGGTGGTGTTCCAAACATCCTGCAATTGTCACTTAGAGAATTATCATAATATTGTTTCTCTGAGAAATGGATTGGATCATGTGAACCTGATTTATATATGTCATTAATTATAACTGTTATGCCTGTACTGGCATACTTTTTTTTAATAAGCAAACAAAAAATGCAATAGAAATTTTTCAGAACATTTGCATTAACTTGTTATTTAGTGGAATGTTTCTATATAATCATTTAAACATACTGTAAATTTGTATATACAGCATATGGTTCTTGGACTGGATGCACTGTTGTTGGGTCAGACTAAGTTAGATGTAGCAAATGGCCTGGTGACATTAGTTTAATATGACAAAAGTACATTTCTGAGTTTGCCGCTAGGTGGGAGCAGGGTAATTTCTATTAACCACTTAAGACCCGGACCATTATGCAAGGAAAAGGACCTGGCCTCTTTTTGCGATTCCGCACTGCGTCGCTTTAACTGACAATTACACGGTCGTGTGATGTTGCTCCCAAACAAAATTGGTATCCTTTTTTTCCCCACAAATAGAGCTTTCTTTTGGTGGTATTTAATCACCTCTGCGTTTTTTATTTTTTTTTGCGCTATAAACAAAAATACAGTGACAATTTTGAAAAAAAATTTTTTGCATTTTGCTATAATAAATATCCCCAAAAAATATATAAATTAATATTTTTTTTCCTCAGTTTAGACCGATACGTATTCTTCTACATATTTTTGGTAAAAAATCGCAATAAGCATTTATCGATTGGTTTGCGCAAAATTTATAGCGTTTACAAAATAGGGGATAGTTTTATGGCATTTTTATTAATATTTTTTTTTACTACTAATGGGCGATTTTTTCTGTGACTGCGACATTATGGCGGATACATCAGACACTTTTGACACATTTTTGGGACCATTGTCATTTTCACAGCGAAAAGTGCTATAAAAATGCACTGATTTCTGTGAAAATGACAATGGCAGTGAAGAGGTTAACCACTAGGGGTCGCTAAAGGGGTTTAGTGTGTCCTAGTTTGTGATTCTTACTGTAGGGGGGCCTGGTTGGACGTGTGACGTCACTGATCGTCGTTCCCTATGACAGGGAACAGATGATCAGTGACAAGGCACAGCGAAGAACGGGGAAGGTTTGTTTACTGTGACCTGATTGTGGGACACCAGCGGTGATCTGGTCCGCGGGACCCGCGGGCGCGGTCATGGAGCTTCAGACTGGGTCGCGAGCGTGCCGGCGGTGGCCCACACGCGATCCACGGCTGGGCACTTAAAGGGCAACGTACCTGTACTTGCTTGTGCCTAGCCGTGCCATTCTGCCAACGTATATCGGAATTAGGTGGTCCTCGAGTGGTTAAATAGAATTTTCTGCAAAACTACTAATTTTGTGAAACATAAACTTCACGCATCTGTAGTAGTGAAAGCAAGAAGCCCTATGTGTTGTTCAAGTGACTTTGATCAGAATTCAACACCAACATGTGACAGTACTGGTGCCTGGTATTTGGCTTCTTAGGTACCAAGATCTAGATTATGGTATCAAGGTGGGAAAAGAAACATTGGGGTTGATTAACTAAAGGCAAATCCACTTTGCACTGCAAGTGCACTTGGAAGTGCAGTCAATTTAGATCCGAGGGGAAGATCTGAAATGAGGGGAAGCTCTGCTGTTTTTATCATCCAATCATGTACAAGCAAAAATGCTGTTTTTTTGTTTTCCTTGCATCTCCCTCTCGGATCTACAGTGACTGCACTTCCAAGTGCACTTGTAGTGCAACGTGGATTTGCCTTTAGTAAATAACCCCCATAGTCTTCAAGCTCCCCATACTCTGAAGTATTGGGTATTATCTAAGTAGCTGAATTCAGTGGCAGGGTAGAAAGAAAGGGAAGGTAAGCAAAAAGAACACAAGGGTTAGCATTTAAGGGAACTAGTTGCTTAGCCCTGCATGGTATATTTAGAGTAATAGTAAAGGCTTTTTTTTATAAAAAAAAAGCAAACATATTATACTTACCTTATCTGTGCAATGGTTTTTCACAGAACAGCCTCTATCCTCTTATTCTCAGGCCCCCGCATGCTCTCTTGTCTCTATCCCCTAGCCAAATGCCCAATAGCAAGCCACTTGCTATCGTGGCACTTGTGTGTGCTTGCTCCTGAGCCCCGCTCTGAGTGTCCATACGACAAACACAGCGGGACTTGGCCCTGCCCCAGCTCTCTCCCCACTGGCTCTGATTGACAGCAATGGGAGCCAATGGCTTCTGCTGCTGTATCTGAGCCAGGAACGAGAGACCTGAGAGATCCTTGGCTCTCATGCATATCGCTGGATTGAGATAGGGCTCAGGTATGTATTTAGGGGGGGGGACTCAGGGAAAGCTGCACGAAAAAAGGTTTATCTTACTGCATAAAATGCAGTAAGGTAAAAAAAAAAAAAAAATCTGCCTTTACAACCACACTTCAATTGTTCTACTGTTTTGCTGCAGCAATAGGGCAGCCTAAGAGGACAACTACCACTGAATGCAAACAATGCAGGAGATTGACAAGACTAATGCCCCGTACACACCATCACTTTATGTGATGAAAAAAAAATATGTTTTTAAAAACGTCACTTTAATTGACCGTGTGTGGGGGAAAACGTCGTTTTATGTCTTCTAAAAAACGACCAAAAAAAATTGAAGCATGCTTTTTCAAAACGTCAACTTTTACTTCACAGAAATTGACCGTGTGTAGCAAAAAACGTCGTTTAAAACGACGTTTTTTCACCCGCGCATGCCCAGAAGCTACTTATGAAGCGAGCTTCAATGGAAAAACGTGGTGGAACGTAACCTCGCTTTGCTAGAACATTGTGAGAAAAACGATGGTGTGTAGGCAACTTCATCTTTGAAAATTGAAGTTTCAAAAACGTCATTTTTTACTTCACAGAAAATGTCGTTTTTTTCATCACATAAAGTGATGGTGTGTACGGGGCATAATAATTACATATGGAAAGGGCAAACCCCCAGATGCTCCTTCTCAATAATGGAAGTAAAAGACCAATTGGGTGAGAATTTGTCCTGGGCAGTAGAGAGTTCTAACTATTGCATCTGTGTAAACAAGCCTGTATGTGGAGGTTCTAGATGCAAAAATTGCATTGGAACTAATGGGGCTGCAACTACACTATCACCTTTAAATATGTTTAGTAATATTTCCAGCTAAACAACAGCTGGTCCAAGACATAATGTATTTCAGAAAGACATTGCCTTGTATCCATGGAACGGAATAGCAGAAGTTATGTTTTTCCTTACCCACAACACTAGCCTCCCAAAGCCTCCTATTAAAAACCATTGTAACAACAACAGTTGTCAAAAACAATATAACAGATACTTGCAACTGAAAAAAATAGAATGACTGTAGCCTTCACTATACCTGATAATGCTCTAAAAAGAACAATTTTCATTAGCTTTGCAATTCAGGAAAAAATGAACATCAATGAGCCTCAGATAATCTCTTTAACAGTAGCCCTTTAGCAATGTCATTTTGTCATTTACCTTAAGATAAAACTTTCTTAAAACAATTGCTATGTCTCATTATATTGCATTGAACAATGAGCCGCAATAGACAGTTCTTGTAATAGGAAAGAAGGTGAGCTGAGCTCTACTATCTTTTTTGGTATACATTTAACACACACCGTTACAAACTATTGCACTTTACAAGACAGTAAACAAATATCTGTCATCCAAGTCTTCATGTACAGTATTAGTGGCTTTGCAAGAGAAAAGCTAAGAGAACATCTACAGCAACAGAAATGCCAGCTTTACAATCAACTGGCTTTTGTCTCCTTAAAGTAATAATAAAGTCTTTTTAAAAAAAAAATGTCATAAACACCTGCTCTGTGCAGTCGTTTATGAGCAGCCCCGATCCTCCTCTTCTCCGGTCCCCCTGCACTTCCGACTACACCCCCCCCCCCCGAGTGCACTTGCACATGCTCGCTCTTGGGCCCTGCGTTGAGTATCCACAAGACCACTGTATATGACCCCCCACCCCCACATTTTTTTCAGTAGCGCGTACCCCATCACCGGCGGCTTTCCTTGCTCGGTGGCAGAAGCCTCCCATTCTCCTGCTTTCCATGGGTCTTCATGGCGACGGTGGTGGTGGACAATCAGGAGTATTTTTCTGGCCAATAGAAAAATGGGTCTCACACCCACTTTTGATTGGCTGGATTGAGGATCAGTGTTTCAACAGTGAATATTCATTCACTGTTGTAACACACCTGGGTGGGCTCAAGTCGCATTCTATGCGACCCGAGCCCACCCTATTTTGAAGCCTCTGGCTCTTATCAGGTGCTTAAAAAAAGTCATTCACCTGGTGCCCTGAAAGGGGCAGGATGCATGAGGGGGTGACCAAGGCGGCCATGGATAGATTCATGCTATGCATGAATCTATCTATTGCATACAGTGGGTGGCCTGAAGGAGGGGGGGGCAGCACCCGCCCCCCAGTGGATGGGCCAACGCTGTTTGTAGCGTGTTTTGTCGTGTCACAGACATGAGGCAAAGCATGCATATGCGACCCATGATTAAACACCATTCACAAATAATTGCACCGCAAGTGTGACCCGGGATTGCAGTGCATTTTCGAAATGCATAGCAATACATGTGTGTGTTTTGTCACATGTTTAGGAAATGCAAAGGTGTGAATGCAGCCTAACAAGAACAGTCTGAATTACAAAACTGCTTTATAGCGTTTTATTTCCGGTGTGGTTTTTCTGAAATTCAGGCTGTGCTTATACAAAGAAATCTAAATTTGTTTAATTGTTTAATTTGTTTAATTGTTCATCAATAAGTAAGCTTACAAATTTCTACTCCTACTGTAACAGACAAATGTAAATAAAAAAATAAATGCAATTTTCACTAGGGAAGTCATTACCATATTGAACGATTACTTCCATTTTGAATACATGCGTGCTGAAGCACATTTCCAACATTTTTAAACAGCTGGGACCCTTGACTAACTGATTCTAGAAGTCCAACCTTACTTGAGTGACTTCGACTTCTAAACTACCCCTTACATACTGGATGCTCTATCCCCACCAGTCAGGCTGTTATAGAATGGTTGTCTTATCTTATCTTATCATATCTTAGCTTATCTTATCTTATCTTATATTTTATCCTTATCTTATTTATTTTTTTCCTGTTTTTCATTTGCCATTGTCATTGCTCGCATTATGTTCAGAACACCCTATCAACACTCTTGTCATTACATCATCCATATGCACGATTTACTATTCTTATACTTGAAATTAAATGTCATTATGCTCTGTTAGGTTTGTATTTGCAAAAATGTTACAAAAATTTGGGTAAAAAAAAAGGAAAAAAAAAAACCATTTTAATAATCTAAAAAAACACACTAGTGTGCAGACATGTATTGCATTTGCTAGAATACATGTAAGCAATTAAAGAGAATTGTGCAATTATTCATTTTTCCTCTGCATGTCTGGTGGTACTACTCATGGTGGTACTACTAAACCATTACAAGAATGCTATTTTATGGAAAAATTCTTGGTATATACCATATATACTCGAGTATAAGCCGACCAGAATATAAGCCAAGGCACCTACTTTTACCACAAAAAAATGGGAAAACGTATTGACTCAAGTATAAGCCTAGGGTGAGAATGCAGCAGCTACTGTAAGTTGAAAAGAGGGTCCCAATGCCCATTTGCATGCCTCACTTTGCCCATTACATGCCTCACTTTGCCCACTACATGCCTCACTTTGCCCCCTGCACGCCTCACTTTGCCCACTGCACGCCTTACTTTGCCCACTGCATGCCTCACCTTACTGTGCCCATTACATGCCTTAGCTCACTGTGCCCATGGCATGCCTCACCTCACTGTGCCCATTGCATGCCTCATCTTACTATGCCCATTACATGCCTCAGCTCACTGTGCCCATTGCATGCCTCAGCTCACTGTGCCCATTAAATGCCTCACCTCACTGTGCCCATTGCATGCCTCACCTTACTGTGCCCATTGCAGCTTCACTTTGCCAATCTGCATACCTGCTTAGCCCCTTACATGCAGTCAGATGGCAGGCGTCCAGTTTAAAAAAGCCACCCCTCCTCCTCGTCCTCATCCTGTTCCTCGTCCTGTTCTGTGATAGGTGGAACACACAGTTTCCCAGCAGACACTGTGTTCAGTGTTCTGTCTATCACAGACGTCCTCTCTTCCTCGTCCCACGGACGAGGACTAGAGGACGTCCATGATAGGCAGAAACACTGAACGCAGTCTCTGCTGGGAAAGTGTTCTACCTATCACAGAACAGGACGAGGAGGAGGCGCAGATTTTTTTCCACTGGACGCCAGCAGTCTGACTGCATGTAACGGGCTAAGCAGGTATGCAGATTGTCCTGGATAATCAGGTACACAGACTCGAGTATAAGCCGAGGGGGGCATTAAAACTCGGCTTATACTCGAGTATATACAATATTGCTATTTGTGGAAATAAATATCATGATACTTAAACAATATTGTGCAGTGTATAAAAACACTAATGCCGTGTACACGCGATCGGACATTCCGACAAGAATACTGTGGATTTTTTTCCCGACTGAATTCTCGCTTAAACTTGTGTTGCACACACGCGGTACCCAAAATTCTGACCGTCAAGAATGCGGTGACGTACAACACTACACTACTGAAGTTCAATGAGCATGAGTCGAATTGATTCCGAGCATGCATGTTTTTTTGCGCGTCGGAATTGCATGCAGACGATCAGAATTTCCGACAAGAACTTTTCCCGCCAGAAAATTTGAGAACCAGCTCTTACATTTTTGCTGTCGGAAATTCCGACAGAAAAAGTCAAATGGGGCCAACACACGGTCGGAATTTCTGACCAAAAGTTCACATTAAACTTTTCTTGGCTGAAATTCCGACCGTGTTTACTCGGCATTCCAGTATACACAGAATCCCCATTATTTGCATATTTATTTTCTAACATTAACCATTTAACGCCCGCCGCATGCCTATTTACGTCCACAGAATGGCACGTACAGGCAGATGGGCGTATAAATACGTCCTTGCCTTCTAGCGGGTGGGGGGTCCGATCGGGACCCCCCCTGCTGCGTGCGGCGGGCGGCTTACCTCGGGGGGCGATTCGGGACGGAGCTGAAGAACGGGGAGAGCCCGTGCTTCACTGTGGCGGCGTATCGATTGAGTGATCCCTTTTATAGGGAGACTCGATCGATGATGTCAGTCCTACAACCACAACCCCCTACAGTTGTAAACACACACTAGGTGAACACTAACTCCTACAGCGCCACCTGTGGTTAACTCCCAAACTGCAACTGTCATTTTCACAATAAACAATGCAATTAAAATGTATTTTTTGCTGTGAAAATGTGTCAAAATTGTCCGAAGTTTCTGCCATAATGATCGCCGCCAATAGTAGTAAAAAAAAAAATAATTAATAAAAATTCAATAAAACTATCCCCTATTTTGTAAACGCTATAAATTTTGCGCAAACCAATCGATAAACACTTATTGCGATTTTTTTTTTACCAAAAATTTGTAGAAGAATACGTATCGGCCTAAACTGACGAAAAAAAAATTATATATGTTTTTGGGGGATATATATTATAGCAAAAAGTAAAAAATATTGAATTTTTTTCAAAATTGTCGCACTATTTTTGTTTATAGCGCAAAAAATAAAAACCGCAGAGGTGATAAAATACCACCAAAAGAAAGCTCTATTTGTGGGGAAAAAAGGACGCCAATTTTGTTTGGGAGCCACGTTGCACGACCGTGCAATTGTCTGTTAAAGCGACGCAGTGCCGAATCGCAAAACCTGGCCTGGGCATTTAGCTGCCTAAAGGTCCGGGGCTTAAGTGGTTAATATGTCAAAGGGATTCATTCAAATATTTGTATTATAGTCCTTATCCTGATTCTAAAATGATTAGTGTTAGCTAAAGCTAATTTTTGTTGGATTGGGTGATTTTAGTGTAGTTGATTTTTTACTACCAAGCCAGCGTGTGAAATGAAATATATGTAGCCCAAAATCTCAAGGAATAATAGCTTTAGGATTAGACAGAAGGAGTATTGCGGAGAATGTCACTGCCTTTGAAACAGGCTAGGTGAACCATGTTCACATTCTAGTGTCAGCTCTCCTTGTGACCTTAGGCAACTTCCTTTATCTGCTCATGCCCAAGGCAGGTGAATTAAATTGTGAAGTTGTTCAGTGTAGTGTTATAGTGCCCTCAGTATTATATTTAAAATGCTCAATGACTATCATTGCAGTAAAAAAGGGCTCTGGGTAAACATGAAAGTCAATGAAAGGAAATTGACAAAAAATAGAAATGACACTGCATTTGGTGAAATTTTTATTGAAAATGATCTTCCAGTATTTAAAAAAATTCTATACTGTATATGTGGAAATATAGAAAAAAAGGAGAGAGAAAGCGAGCGAGAGTTTTGTCCCCCCGCCCCCCCTTAGGCTGTAATAGGCAGGGGTGTTTACATATTGCGCTAGCAATACTTCATTTTGCATCCATGGCAAAGTCTTCCCGACATGTAGCGATTAGTGGGTGGCACACTCTAGCCAATGGGGAAGCTCTGCAAGCGCCCCGCAAATGCCTGTCAGTACCCTCTGAAGCAAATTCCAAATGTAGATGAGGTTTCAGAGCAAAGGGAGATTTAGACGCACGTCTATCTAAATCGACCCTAAATAAGTTAATTCAGGTTGTAAACCAAATATTTTATAATGATTTAGTAAACACACCATTTACTAAATAATTACTTTTATAGAATATATATTTTTTATGTGCACTTTTCATAAAAGAACAGATACTGGCCTTTAAATAAAAAAAAATGTGTCAAATTTGTCAAGAAAAAAAACACTCCCCTTTGGGTGATCTAAGTACATCACAAGGATTTTAACAAACTTTGTTGTAGATTGCTACCTTTTGTTATTCTGAAGAAATCCATGTGTGTTCATCTGTGTCCATGTTGTAAGTGAATCTAATTTCATAATTAGTAACCAGTTGCTGCACCTGCAGGTCTCGAATGAGGAAAATTGCATGGACCGCATCCCTTTCAGACGTGATTTCCTATTGGGAGTATCTCACCAAAAAATACATTTTTGTTTTTAAGAGGGATACTGGAAATCTGTTTTGTTTCTTAAGCCGTCTGGGAAAATCATTGAGCCAATCATACAAGCAGCAAATTATGTTTCTGGGGGGCGGTCGAAACACATTCTTAGACAGATTCACATACATCGGCGTATGTTTAAGCTGGCGTAGCGCAGCTTATTTGAGCTACACCAATGTAAAATAGAGAGGCAAGGCCAGTATTCACAAAGCACTTGCTCCCTAAGTTACGTCGGCGTAGCGCAAGTGGCCCGGCGTAACCCCACCTAATTCAAAATAGGCAGGTAGTGGGCATGCTCAATGTAAAGTACACGTGACCCCATGTAAATGAGGGCCGTTGGTACGGTGCATGTGCACGCATGCTCAGAATCACGTTGCAAATACTCATTGCTTTCGACGTGAACATCACCTACGCCCAGCCCCATTCATGTACGCTTACGCATACGACGTAAAATATGACGGCTGTTCCGTCCGCCAATACCTTGCATGGGCTGCGCCATCTTTTTGGTGGTTTATCTTTACGTCGGCGTATGTCTTACGTAAACGGCGTATCTTACTGCGACGGGTGTAAGTAAGTTCGTGAATCTGCGTTTCTTGCTCATTTACATATTCGACACGTAAATCCACGTACATGCCCCTAGCAGCCAGCGTAAATATGCACATAAGATACGATGCCGTAGAAGACTTACGTCGGTCTTTTCTTAGCAACAGTGAAGCGTATCTCAGTTTGAGAATACGCTTAAAGATACGACGGCGCTCATTCGGACTTACGACGGCGTATCTACTGATACGCCGTCGTAAGTCTCTATGAATCCGGCTATATCTGTGTACAAAACACCTCCAGGTAGCCATATTGCATTTTACAAAAAATTACATTGCTGCAGATTGAAAGGGAAAGGTCATTTTTTATAACATTGAATTACAATATGAATTGAGTTGCATTTGTATATGCTATATTATTATTTTTTTATTCGCTATTTTTTTTCCACCAAAGTGGAACCTTTAAAGTGGTTCTTTGGTCATAAAAAAATAAAACTGTAGCTGCTGACTTTTAATAAACAGACACTCGCCTGTCCAGGGATCTAGCACTGTCCTCAACTGAACAGGTTTCTTCACTGGTCTTTCGGTCCTGGTGCCAGCATGTTAACTGTGGGCAGCTGGCTGTCCACTGTGGATGCACAAACCTTGCTGCAACCACCGCACCCTTAAATAGCCCTGCAGGTTTCTGGGACTTGTGAAGTGTCCAAGAAGTTTGCAGACAGGGAATGGGAGGTGAACTACTGCTCAGATCACCTAGGTAATCTAAGCAGAAGTGGGAATGGGTACCTGTCAAAACCAGGTACCCAGCCCCAGAGGCGTATCTAGTGAAAATGGCGCCTATGGCAAGCACTAAATCTGCGCCCCTGCCAAAACAAAACAAAAAAACAGCTAACAAAATTACAAGTCAAGCTCTTTAATCTTTCAATTAACAAATTATGGATTGGCACTACATAAACTGCCCGATGGGTCAGTTCATCTCTGCTCATTAAACAGTCTACATTAAGTAAAAGTTCATGTAGTGCAAAGTTTGCACTACATGAACTTTCACTGAATGTGGACAATTTAATGAGCTTGTTGCACAAATCACTTTATTACACTTTATGATATTTATTTATTTCATCCATATTGAGCACTATTTGTGCGTGTGTGCCAAGCAGAAGCAGCCAATCAAATATAGTGCTCAATATGGATTAAATAAATATGCATAGCCATAGATATCAGAAATACAAGTGTAATAAAGTGATTTGTGCAACAGCAGGTACTACTTTTAAATAGACTGTAGATGCGATTACAGGAAATAACCAGAGACTGTGAATGCGACTATAAGAGATGACCAGACTGCAAATGTGACATACTACAGGAGATGACCAGACCGAGAATGTGACATACTACAGGAGATGACCAGACTGAGAATGTGACACACTACAGGAGATGACCAGACTGAGAATGTGACACACTACAGGAGATGACCAGACTGCGAATGTGACATACTACAGGAGATGACCAGACTGAGAATGTGACACACTACAGGAGATGACCAGACTGCGAATGTGACATACTACAGGAGATGACCAGACTGCGAATGCGACATACTACAGGAGGTGACCAGACTGCGAATGTGACATACTACGGGAGATGACCAGACTGCGAATGTGACATACTACAGGAGATGACCAGACTGCGAATGTGACATACTACAGGAGATGACCAGACTGCGAATGTGACATACTACAGGAGATGACCAGACTGTGAATGTGACACACTACAGGAGATGACCAGACTGTGAATGTGACATACTACAGGAGATGACCAGACTGAGAATGTGACACACTACAGGAGATGACCAGACTGAGAATGTGACATACTACAGGAGATGACCAGACTGCGAATGCGACACACTACAGGAGGTGACCAAACTGCAAATGTGATATACTACAGGAGATGACCAACTGAGAATGTGACATACTACAGGAGATAACGAGACTGCGAAGGCAACATCCTACAGGAGATGACCAGACTGAGAATGTGACATACTACAGGAGATGACCAGACTGAGAATGTGACATACTACAGTAGATGACCAGACTGAGAATGTGACATACTACAGGAGATGACCAGACTGAGAATGTGACATACTACAGGAGATGACCAGACTGAGAATGTGACATACTACAGGAGATGACCAGACTGAGAATGTGACATACTACAGGAGATGACCAGACTGAGAATGTGACACACTACAGGAGATAACCAGACTGAGAATGTGACATACTACAGGAGATGACCAGACTGAGAATGTGACATACTACAGGTGATGACCAGACTGCAAATGTGACACACTACAGGAGATGACCAGACTGCGAATGTGACATACTACAGGAGATGACCAGACTGAGAATGTGACATACTACAGGTGATGACCAGACTGTAAATGTGACATACTACAGGAGATGATCAGACTGTGAATGCAACATACTACAGGTGATGACCAGACTGCGAATGTGACATACTACAGGTGATGACCAGACAGTGAATTCAACATACTACAGGAAATGATCAAGTAACCAGTTTTAAAATTTAAACTTTCAGCAATGCACAGCTATACAGGGGGGTAAACAACATTGTCAGGGAGCATTTAGTGTAACAGTGAGTCTATAGGCAGAAAGACCTACCTGGCCAGCCAAGCTCACCTCACGCTTTCAGAGGTCCGGAGGCAGAACTTTCCACGGTAGGGGTGGGTCTTACGTTGGTAGGGGCGTGGCTTTCACATTGGGGGCAGGGCTTTTGGCAGTAGGGGCGGGAATATTAGTGGTCCAGGGTAGGCCTCTCCGAAGTCCAGGAGAGGCGATCTCAGCGCTCCAAGCACATACAGAGTACATGGGACAGGTCAGGCAGGGTCAGAGCATCATTGGAGCTCACTGCCCTGCCCCTCCCTCAGCTTAAGATGAGCCCAACAGCTGGCTATCTGATAGAACACCAAGGCCGCCATCCAGCAGGCTGGCCGCGGCGCTGGGGGCTATGTTAGTCAGGGAGGCTGGATGATTTTTTTTCCATGCGGAGGGTGGCTTTTTTGCCGCCCCTCCCCCCATGGCGCCCATGGCACTTGCCATTGCTTCCATACCTTAGATACGCCACTGCCCAGCCCCCCCAAAAAAGTCTCAAAAGTTGAAGAGTAGGGGAGGAGGAGCCGCAAATAGGCTATTGACTTTGCAAGGGAAGTTACATTTTCCCCAGAGGCTAGTAAATGTGTTGACATTTCATTTCACCAAGAATACCCAATCACATGCAATAAAAAAAAAAACATTTCATTTTCACATGATTGCATGAGGTCAGCAGAGCTTCACCCCATTCACTAAGGTCTGAGGACAAATCATGAAAAATGTGTCTTTAAAAAGTGCAACTTTCAAAGTGAACCATCTATGTGCCTTTACTAAGTGACTAGGAGGAGCAGGAGCAGCACAGTGGCTTAGTGATCAGCTCTTCAGCCTAGTTTCACTTGGGTTGTTGGTTTGAATACCAACCACAGCACTACCTGCATGAAGTTTGCAAGTGTCTGAGTGGGTTTCCTCCCACACTCTACAGACATGCTGGTAGGCCTTAGTAAGTATTAATATGAGTTATGGACCTTAGATTGTAAGCTCCTTGAGGGCAGGGACTGATGTGAATGTGTATTATATAAACACCTGTAATAAATAAATAAAATGGTAGTCTGTTGGAACTTACTCCGAAGGGGCGGTCAAGAAAATATTTTATTTAGAGGCTTTTTGTATTTCACTGGGCTGTATTTATCTGATCCAGGTAAGTATACTCCTAGAGTGGGGCAGGGGGCTTGCTTCAACTAAAGAGTTTTAGGCAAAAACAATAAAAATATTTTCTATGAAAGTACAGTTATACCTAAAGCTACAAGATCAATGAAATAAATAGTTAAATGCATTACATGCATTACATGCATTTCTTACAGTGTACTCACTCCAAAATTATATATTGTTAGCCATTTTGTTGGTCTGCCTACTCTTCCTGCTACTGACATACTTTGTTTCCTGTGGTCCTATCCTTATGTCACTGGCATTTGCTTTCTGTCTGTCCTTCCATAGTCATTAATATTTCCTACCTGTTCTCAAGTCACTGACATTTACTTTCTACCTGTGACAAAGTAACTGGTATTTGCTTTCTACCCTGTTCTCGGGCCACTGACATTTCTATTATACCTGTAGCATTGCCACTTATATTTCCTGTCTTCCTGTCCTGATGCCACTGACATTTCCTGTCTAGCAGTTCTATGTCACTGACATTTCCTTTCCACCTGTTCCAATATCACTGCCATTTTTTTACCTGTCTTTGTATTGTCCTGTTGATATTTATTTTCTACCTGTCCTCATGTAAGTGACATTTCCTCTTTACCGAGGTTACTGATATTTCCTTTCTACCTGTCCTAATGTCACAGACATTTTCTCTGCGACCATCCTCATGTCACTGACATTTCTTTTTTACCTGTACCAATGTCATTGACAATTTTACTTTACCCTTCCTTCCAATATCACTGAATTTTCTTTTTACCTGTCCCATTGTCACTATTATTTCTTCGTAACCCGTCCTTCTAATGACAGTGACATTTATTTAATACCTGTCCCAATGTCACTGCCATTTCCTTTTCACTTCCCCAGTGTTAGTGACATTTCCTTTTTACCTGTCATGATGTCACTGAGATATCTTCTCTACCTGTCCTAATGTCACTGACATTTCTTTAGTACCTGTCCCAATGTCACTGTCATTTCCTTTTCACTTTCTCAGTGTCACTGCCATTTCCTTTTCACTTCCCCAGTGTTAGTGACATTTCCTTTTTACCTGTCATGATCTCAATAACATTTCTTCTCTACCTGTCCCAAAGTCACTGCCATTTCCTTTTCACTTCCCCAGTGTTAGTGACATTTCCTTTTTATCTGTCATGATGTCACTGAGATATCTTCTCTACCTGTCCTAATGTCACTGACATTTCTTTAGTACCTGTCCCAATGTCACTGTCATTTCCTTTTCACTTTCTCAGTGTCACTGACATTTCCTTTTCACTTTCCCAGTGCCACTGACATTTCCTTTTTACCTGTTATGATGTCACTGACATTTCCTTTTTACCTGTCATGATGTCACTGACATTTCCTTTTTATCTGTCATGATGTCACTGAGATATCTTCTCTACCTGTCCTAATGTCACTGACATTTCCTTTTCACTTTCCCAGTGTCACTGACATTTCTTTAGTACCTGTCCCAAAGTCACTGACATTTCCTTTTCACTTTCCCAGTGTCACTGACATTTCCTTTTTACCTGTCTCATTGTCACTGATGTTTCTTCTTTACCTATCTTAATCCTTTACTTATCCTAATGTCACTGACATTTCCTTTTTACCTGTCGTGATGTCACTGACATGTCCTTTCTACCAGTCTCTACCTCACTGGCATGTCCTTTTACCTGTACCAATGTCACAGACATTTTGCCTTTACCTTGCCCTTTTTTTTTTTTTTACCTGTCCCCAATTCACAATTGTTTTCTTCTTAACATGTTCTTTTAATGCAACTGACATTTATTTTCTACCTGTCCCAATGTCCCTGCCATTTCCTTTCTACTTGACCCAGTATTGCTAATGTTTCCTTTGCTCCTGTCCTCATGTCACTAATACTTCTTCTCTAAGTTTCCTAATGTCACTGACATTTCCTTTTTACCTGTCCTGTTGTCACTGACATTTCTTTTCTATCTATTCTGGTGTTACTGACATTTCCTTTCTATCTATTCTGGTGTTACTGACATTTCCTTTCTACCTGTCCTGATGTCACTGACATCTCCTTTCTACCAGCCCATAGATCACTGACATTTCCTTCCTACCTATCCTAATGTCATTGACATTTCCTGCCTACCTATACTGATGTTACTGATATTTCCTCTGTACTTGTCCTATTGATGTCACTAACATTTCTTCTCTACCTTTCCTTCTGATTTCACCAGCATTTCCTCATACCTGCTAGACTCTGCTTATTGATTCACTATCAGGATCATAAATCACCTACTGAATGCTGGATGGCAGGAATTTTGTTATTCTACAGCAGTTTATAAAAAAAATATATATCTGTTCCTTATTTCCCCTTTAAGTTACACAGACACCTCCAGTTTCAAGTGAATTGCCTGCATTTTTCCAATCTTCCCTATAAGAAAGGCTTAGCATCATCCTAGTAAAAGCTACACAGCATGAACATTTATAGGTGTCATTCAATCTCCCATCTGTTTGTAAGGATAAAAAACACCACTGACTCGCATTCTTCACTGTAGGTTTAATAAATCTTAATGGATTAAGGTCTGCACTATCTAAAAATGACTCTTAGAATCATACCAGCTGTATCTCATCTTTATGTACAACATCTCTTCCTGACATTATGTAGCGCAGGATATTTAGCAACTATGTTTTGTCATCATTCTTAGCTGTAGACACGCTTTTCTTCTTTGCCGCCAACATAAATCAATTATACTCTAATCTTTGTGATCATCTATTTACGAAAAAAAAAAAAAATCAAATTGTACTGTTATCTCCTGTATATTGGCCATGCCAATAGCTCTTTCCTTAGTCCCTTCACAAGATAAGAAGAAAAACTGATTGAACCTGCCCAACATTTTGATGCTAGGCTTGTTATTAGGATATCTTTAAGTGCATTGTAACTTTTAGAAAGCCATATTTTTTTTTTCTTTTAGAAACATAATGTTGACATTTCAGAGCTGCTTTTAAAAAAAAAAAACATCCAGCTGAGAACAACTATTTCCAGCTTTTATGACTTGTTTGTGCTTGTCAGATCTAATGGAGTTTACCTAGATGGAATTAACAGTGAAACATCGCTAAAAATGATTTCACCTATTATAGTTGCCTATTGCAAAAATATGTGTATCTCAATAATAAATGTTATTTTGCAACAACTTTACATTAAAAATTAAAAGAATAACTAAAATAATATCCTACAATTAATTTTTAAAGCAGAGTTCCACCTGAGAAAAAAACAAAGGGGCAGATCCACAAAGATCTGCCCCGGCGAGATACGAGATACGCTACGCCGCCGTAACTTAAATTTTTTGTTTCGAATCCTGGACGAATTTGTGCCTTAAGTTACGGCGGCGTAGTGTATCTCTCGCGGCGTAACAGTGCCTAATTCAAATCGGCAAGTAGGGGGGGTGTGTTTCATTTAAATGAAGCGCGTCCCCGCGCCGAACGAACTGCGCATGCGCCGTCCCTAAATTTCCCGCCGTGCATTGCGCTAAGGATGTAATTTTTTTGGACGTGGACGTAAATTACAACCATCCCGATTCACGGACGACTTATGCAAACGAAAAAAAAAAATTCAAAATAAACGCGGGAACGACGGCCATACTTAACATGGCAGGTTTAACTATACGCCACAAAACAGCAGCTTTAACTATACGCCGGAAAAAGCCGACTAGAGACGACGTAAAAGAATGCGACGGCCGCTCATAGGTTCGTGGATCGTCAGAAATAGCTAATTTGCATACTCGACACGGAAAACTACGGGAACTCCACCCAGCGGACGCCGAAGTATTGCATCTAAGATCCGAAGGCGTATGAAGCCGTACGCCTGTCGGATCTAACCCAGATGCCTTCGTATCTTGGTTTGAGGACTCAAACCAAAGACACAACGTGGGAAATTTGAAAGTACGCCGGCGTATCAGTAGATACGCCGGAGTACTCTCTTTGTGGATCTGCCCCAAATACTGTAGATGCTGACTTTTAATATAAGGACAATTACCTGCCCAGGGAGTCCGCAATGTCAGCTACCGAACCCAATCCCTCCCTCGGCTCCGGGTGCAGGCAGCGGCATCCTTACTAAAGAAAAACAGGAGTCGCGCTGTGCTTTCTGAATGGTCCCTGCTGTCTTCTGGGACCTGTGTGTCTCCCAGAAGGCAGCGGGGGCGATGAGAAGGGACCGGAAATTGCGTAGTTTGCCGCACAGAAGTCGGAGCAGATACCTGAATTTGACAGGTATCTTCTCCCCCCTGAAAGGTACCAAATGTGACACCTGGGGGGGGGGGGGGATACGATCCACATAAGTTCAATTTCTTAATGTAACTCTGCTTTACGTTGCTGGTCAAGTTTTATTGAATCAATATTACAGGTGTTTAAAAGAGGATCATTTATGCACCCTGTGTTATTCCCACGCATATGACACTACAAAATGTAGAAGCCAGCAGGAGGAACCACACATTTTGGAGGGAGAAACAGGTATTTACCTGAACATAAATATTTGAATAATTACAGTGGTCAGGAAACAGTGTAGCAGCAGAACGGCCATAGGAAAGGTATGTTCACTCTTTTTGTAGCATGAATGCTTTTGTATATAAGTGAGCCTGTGGTGACTGGCTCAGATTAAAAAAGCTACATAGAAAACCTAGCGATCTATACAAATAGTACATATATTGCGTATGCTACTCCCAGTGTAGTAAAGATCCACTGCATACTTTATTGTTACTTAGAACAGCAATAGTAGGGATTTTTGGTTTGAATTTTAGAGAATGTCTCCATATTTATACTGGTGCTGGATGTTTGAAAAACGTAGATAATTGTCATACTAAAATTTGTATAATTGATAATAAATACCATTGTTATAGAATGTTACATTTTGAATGTTAAATTACTCTGATATTAGACTCTTATTTTTTGCTATATCATTACTATTCATATACTGAATACAACTATTAGAGGTAAAAATGATAGCATTAGTGATGCTATAATTGAGTATAAAAAAATAAGAATGCATCTAAAAGGACATTAAGGTTAGGGCTACACTGACAGTTACATCTCTTTATTACTCGGCCGTTGCCTCATATTAAGCACCAAATGTGCTGCTTATGAGGTGACTGCCAATGTGTATATTTCTTCATAGGAAATATATTTAATCACCTGTGTAGCCCTAGCCTGGGAAATAATATTTGAACACACAATTGAACTACATCTTCATTGCTATCAACCACTCCCCCTTAAGCTGCAAAGACCCAGTCTTGTTTGGCAGGTAATACCACCCACCCAGCATGACCCATTCAACTGCATACAATGTATGGCACAGCGGTGTGGATTTTTGGGTTAAGAGAGGCAGTGAGAAGGTGACATAACACCATCATAGATTGCTTTTTAGAGGGCACCGCTAGTTTAAACAGGCTGTAGCAGATGGTCTGGTGACCTGGAAGGTAAGGATGACATCATGCAACCCAGGTGTTGCAAGTTCCAGGTCACCAGACCATCTGTTATGGCCTGTTTAAACTAGCGGTGCCCTCTGAAAAGCAATCTATGATGGTGTTATGTCACCTCCTCACTGCCTCTCTTAAAGTGGAGTTCCACCCATAAATATAACATTACATCAGTAGTTTTAAAAAAATGTCATTAGTCCTTAAAGAAAAAAAAAATGTTTTAGATGCCTTCAAAGTGTTTTTGCTAGGCAGAATAGTTAATCTTCCCACTTCCTGCACCTAGGTGCTTAAGCTTCCTAACCTACACCGCACAGACTCCTGGGAATGTAGTGGGTGTAACTTTCCAGGAGTCTGTGCACTCCCCAGTCTCGAAGAATCATGTGACTTGGACAGTGCAGGTGCTGAAACCTGATCTGAAACCTAATACACTGCTTGTGCAGCACTGAGCATGTGCGAGATCTCTGCAAGGCTGAAATCCAGGAAGTCATACAGTCTGGCTTCATGATGCCCACACTTAAGATGGCCCCAGTCAATTTCTATTTTATAAAGTGTCTAAATGCTGTAACAACCTAACAAAATGGACCTTAGTTTACAGACTAACTTTACTAGAATACATTAAGCTTGTGTATTACAGGGGTATGTATATTTAAAAAGTGAAATTGTGGCCGGAACTCCGCTTTAACCCCTAAAAATCCACACCGCTGTGCTATACATTGTATGCAGTTGAATGGGTCATGCTGGGTGGGTGGTATACCTGCCAAACAAGACTGGGCTTTTGCAGCTTGCAACACCTGCATTGCATGATGTCATCCTTACCTTCCAGGTAACCAGACCATCTGTTATGGCCTGTTTAAACTAGCGGTGCTCAGTCTATTAAAAAAAAAAAATTCACACATTTTGTTTTTGTGATTCAACTGGAAAAATGTGTGAATCCTGGGTGAAAGCTAAATGACAATTGTGTGAAATTATTTATAATAATCATATATAATAATTTCTAAACTTTTTTTCTTAATTTTGGATACTGTAGGGGCAGTTAGGTTCTCTACAAGATTTTTCTTTGTATGTTTTTTTTTCTTTCTGTGTCCCCTCACCAAGACACAACAGGAAATAAAAGGAAATCTTTACAAAGCACTTAAACATTTCTTTGTGGAACAAATCTCTGCATTGGAAAATGTCCCCTTTTCTCCTGTTTCTGTGACAAGAATATTTTTGATTTCTCAGCACTTTCTGTGCCACAGACAATGGTCACCAGGGGAAACTGTGATAGTGACTCTACCCAGCAGGACAGGAACAACAAAAAAAGCTTGACAGGCATTCCAATCCTGCCACATGTAGTGCATACCCCCACAGGAGCCACTGATATATGGGTCCCCTAATTACAGATGAAAACGATCCTTTTGGCAATGCCACATCTTCTGTCACACCACAGCTGAAGAAGAAGGATTTATTTGGGTTATACACCCCACAAAGCAACAACAGAAACAACATTAACCCCTTCTGATCCGCGCTATAGCCAAATGACATCTACAGCACGGACCTGCTTTGCCATAAGACCGTCAATAGACGTTCTTCCCTTTGCACGCTCCCTGTGCGCCCCCTGCAGAGCGTTCAAAACAGATCCCAGCAGTTTTCTCCACTACATGGGTAGGCTTTTTATTTGATTGCCCAGCCACCCTGTGGCCAATCACTGCTTTTCTGCTATATCGGGTGGTGGGTGGGGTTTAGGAAGCTACAGCCGCAGTTCTCCCAATGTCTTTGTGTCCCCTCTCTCTCCTCTCCCTGAACAGCCACTTATATTATGGCCGGGACGAGACACCGACTGCCGTATGTGAGCGGTTGCGTGAACAGTCACAGCACAATCTATGCAGCTGTAGTTGGGGCGCACCACAGACTAGGGCTACACACATTTTATCAAAACTAAAAAAAGAGGCGGGGTCTAGCTGCACGGTAATGCGGCACTAGAGCTCCGCTCCGTGGGGTGGACAAACCACGTATAAAAACGCATCTTTAAACACCGCAAATAATCAAGACAAGCAGGATAACGTTCCGGGAGGTGAGGAGCAGCTTTTAATATAATAATGGTGCTCGGGGGTGCCAGGAGTAAAGGCAAATCTAACCCTATTAGCGCAGCACAGCAGCCAAAGGGCTCAGTGAAAAAGGCGCCATTCACCTCAGGCACCTCAGAGACAAGCGCTGCAGGGAATAGCAAGCAGCGCTTGTCACAGGGGAAAAAGCAAACAGCATCTATCAGTGTCCTGAGCACAGACAGTGAGGAAGACAACATGTCTACTTTATCACAATTGCCTACATTAAATGCCACTGTCCCCTCAGAGATCCTAAAACAATTTGAGAGGATGCTAAATAAGGCGCTGCAGCGCACCTCAGAACAAATTACTACAAACCTGACTAAGGAAATAAGGGATCTGGGCAGCCGCACAGAAACCCTGGAGGCAAAAATGGACGAAATTGAAGTTTATACGCAGGATTGTCAATCAGAAATAGATATACTGAAGGAAGAGAACATGGAACTCCATAGTAAATTGGAAGATTTTGAAAACCGCGCCAGAAGATCGAATTTAAGATTTAGGGGAATTCCAGAGACAGTTCTTGACCTCTCAGGTACCATTTTGGCATTATGTCAGGAATTAGTACCAGGACTTGATGTACAGCGACTGGAATTTGATAGGATACACAGAGCACTAGCCCCTAAAAAAACTGATGGCCCCCCCAGGGACATAATAGCAAAATTCCACTACTACAGATCAAAGGAGCAGGTTCTGGAAGCAGCTAGAGAGAAAAGTAGTTTAGCATTCCAAGGGCATGCTTTTCAGATATTCGCTGACTTATCGCAGCTGACTATCACCAAAAGACGTGCTATGAAGCCCCTTTTAGTGGAATTACAACAACGAAATATTAAATACCAATGGGGGTTCCCTTTTTCTTTACGATTTACGTTCCAGGGAGCTAAAATAGTGTGTAGAACACCTGATCAATTGCACCAAGCCTTAACTGATCTGAAGCTTATTGATATCAGCAATACACACAGCTCCTCTCGCAGACGCACAGCATCAGCATCATCCCGTAATGGCATCACTCCACCTGAGAAGAATAACGGAATACATCACACAAACAAGCGTGGCCGGTTTGTACCTCAGCCCCAAGACCAAGAGGACACCATGGACTGATTAATCTTTGGAGAACTTCACGATTTTTTTCTTCTCATGCTCATGAGACTGCCCAGTGAGATGAAGGGAAAACTGACAGAACCTAAAACTGGATGATTTTTATTTTTATTTTTATTTTTATTTCTATTTTTATCTTTATTTTTATCTTAATCTTTCTTAACTGTTTCTTCTTTATCTGTTTTATCTTTTTCCCTTTTGCCCTAATTTTATTTTTATTTTTACCATTTTTTGCTGATCTAATCTTTCGTTCCTCTTTCTTCTCTTTTTTGCTCAGCAACTTTAGTTTGTTGATTTTTTTATCTCTCTTTTCCCATTTTAATCTTTCACTGCTCTACATTCTTAAATCATCCTATCTCCTGCTTTGTGGCCCTTTCCCTCCCCCTTGCCATTCGGCGGGGGGGAGGGAGGGGAGAGGCATTAAAGCCAGCTGTGCCCTCTGTAGGGCACCTTACATTCCTGCTGACAGTTATTGTTTCTTATACCTTAAGACACATTATAGGATCCTCTTTCACATGCTCTTTTATTATCTTCTAGTTACACTACCTGTACTTTATATCATATTGCACCTCCTCATGCATTGGAAGCCCCGCTCAGCTCCTGAATGAGTAGCAAACTTCGAAGTGTGGAATCTGTTCTACTTTGTTATACGTAGTGTAGATCCTTAATTTAATATATGGTTTATAAATAGAATTCTACTCCCGCACATACTGTAGTACAATACAATGGATCCTTTGCGGGTAGGATGTGCAGAAATATTTGATCCCTTTATTTTGCCCTACATACAGGCTGACTTATTTCTTTTTTCTTTTTTCCTTTTTTTATATATTCTCCTAGTCAGTTTGACTAAGGATATTTTGCCCCTGCACACACTTCTCACCCACTTAATGGATAGCGGGACATTAGCAGTGTCCCATATGACATAACAACACGGCTCTACCGTGTACTATCACCTTTTAATGGTGTATAATTGTACATTCACCCAGCGGTTTCCCACCTCACGGAAACAACTTGTGCTCCTTAATGATCTCCTCGGTTCCCCGCACTAATTCCCGGGGAATTGATGGGATCCCCTTTCCCCCTGGCGGGGACAGTTCCACCCCGTCACGGGTAAACGCGATGGACATTATTGGTCTAATGTTGAATGCATATTTCCTAACTTTTTTTGTGTTTTCCTTCCCTTTCAAGGTTGAATACCCTATAGTTCCCTTTCCTTTTTCCCTCCCTAAGTCTGCAGGGATTGGGTCGGTCAGCTGTTCTTTGGATTGTAACGGTAAGATGAGCAGTGAGGTAAACCTACCATGGCACCACTAAACGTATTATCGCTGAATGTACAGGGATTGAATGTACCACAGAAAAGAACCAAGGCATTTAGAACGTTTCAGGCCAAAAAAGCCCATATAGTCTGTTTACAGGAAACCCACTTTACTACAAACACAACTCCTAAATTTTTCAACCCCTCATACCCTCAAGTCTATTCAGCCTCAGCCTCAGTTAAAAAAAGGGGCACGCTAATTGCCTTTCATCGTACCACTCCTTTCATTCTACGATCTGAAATTAAAGATCCGCAGGGTAGATACCTCATATTAACAGGTCAAGTGCTTGATACGGAGATCACAATAGTTTCTTATTATGCCCCGAACCTCAATCCAGTACCATTCTTATCACATCTTTTTCAAATGCTTAACACACATAAAAGGGGGACTCTCCTCATTTGCGGGGACTCTAACCAAGTCCTTCTACCATTTTTAGATAAATCCCCCTATGTTTCGCCTAAACATCCAGATACACGGTCCCTTCCCACCTTATTGGCTAAATACAACCTAGTGGACACTTGGAGAGAACACAACCCCACTAAACGGAACTACACACACTTTTCACATCCACACCAATCATTCAGTCGAATTGATCACATATTTGTGACGATTGGTATGGCTCCAGAAATATTATGTTCTAGTATTGTACCCATCCCTTGGTCGGATCATGATGCGGTGTTTACCACGATAGCATCTACTATTCCGAAAAACCGTGATCCTACTTGGTACCTTCCTGAGGTAATTCTCAAGCACCCTGCTCATTGCCTAATGATTGAACAAGCTCTGAAAGAATATCTTGATATCAACTCCAGTCCTGACATATCCCCGATTACGTTATGGGAAGCCCACAAACCGGTCCTCAGAGGAGCATTCCAACGACAAATAGGGATCCTAAAAAGGGAAAGAATTTTGATGGCAAATAAATTGGAAACAGAATATAATGCAGCATTTCAGGCCCTTCAAAATGACCACTCTCACACTAATCGATCTCGGCTCGACAAAGCGCGCTTAGAATATGATCTATTCTTGACCGACGCGGCGAATAGAACTCTTAATAGATCAAGACATGCTTTTTACAAACAAGCTAATAAGCCAGGTGCATATTTAGCCAGAGCTCTCAATAAACTTGATAAGACCTATAAACCCATAAAATTAAAAATAGCCAATCAGATATATTCCAGTAACCCTCTTAAAATAGTACAAAAATTTAGCTCGCATTTGAAAGCTCTTTACTCGGAATCCACAGAGTTCAATACTTCTGAAGCTAACACTTTTTTTGCCCACGTTGACCTTCCACAATTAAGTCAATTGCAGAAAATACAATTGGAAGAACCCATTACGAAAGATGAGGTTGCCTTGGCCATTCGTGAACTGAAACTTAACAAAAGGCCGGGACCTGATGGATTCTCGGCGAATTATCTTAAAACCTTCTCTGAACTACTCTCACCCAGATTGGCCGAGGCATTCAACAACTTGCTAGAGCAAAAAACCTTCAGACCTGAATCTTTGCTAGCAACGGTTTGCATGATTCCCAAACCACATTCGGATGACACACTATGTACCAATTATAGGCCCATATCCATGCTCAACATAGACATAAAACTATTAGGCAAAATTTTGGCCACTCACCTAAACAATTTTATCGGTAATCTTATAAATCGTGATCAGGTAGGCTTTATGCCTTCAAGACAAGCGGGTGATAATGTACGCAGAGCGTGTCTCTTAGCACACATAGCTAAAAAAAGGGGTATACCGGCATGTTTTCTTTCTTTGGATATCAAACAGGCGTTTGACTCTGTATCCTGGGCGTATTTAAAGTTTACACTACAGAAATGGGGCTTTGGTCCTAACTTTACTAATTGGATTTTGGCACTATACAATAACCCAAGAGCCTATGTTAAGTATGCGGGATACAAGTCGGACACCTTTGAGGTCAAAAGAGGAACACGTCAAGGTTGCCCGCTATCCCCGTTATTGTTTGCCCTTCTTATAGAGCCGCTTGCCCAAAAAATCAGATCTGATCCCACTATCCTAGGTATAGAATTAGGTGGATATAAGCACAAATTATGCATGTTTGCAGATGACATACTTTTATTTCTTTCATCCCCACAAGTCACTGGTCCTAATCTCATCCCAATACTTACCAGATTTGCATCGTTTTCAGGTCTAGCTATTAACCCCAAGAAATGTGTAGCTTTAAACATATCTCTTTCAACAATGGAATTAAGTGCAGCCAAAGTAGGTCTCCCGTTTGTTTGGTCTGAGAAAAGCATCCCTTACTTAGGAACACAAGTTACAGCAGTCACATCTGATTTATTCTCCTATAATTATCCTCCACTCCTGAAACAAGTAACGAAATTGCTCGGATTTTGGTCCCAGCTCCCATTGTCCTGGATAGGTAGGATCAACGCAATCAAGATGACGATATTGCCGAAATTTTTATATCTTTTTAGAGTACTCCCGAGTCCGATACCGGCTTATTTTTTGAGGGTAATACAAAAAAGAATGTCAACCTTTATATGGGGAACATCTAGACCCAGACTACAAACGCAAATCTTGCATCTCCCCAGAACACGGGGAGGGTTAGGAGTTCCAAATTTTACAAATTATTATAGGGCAGCGCAAATTTCTACCTTGGCCAAATATCACGCTAAAAAGGAAACACCACTATGGGTGGCGATTGAGGCAACTGAATGTGATCCCATCCCTCCAGCTAATTTATTATGGATTCCCCCCAAGCTACGTAGGAAAATTGACAACCCCATTATCAGACACTCTCTCTCGCTATGGGACAATTATAAATCTAAATATTCACTGGTGTCCCCCCTTAACCCACTGCTCTCCTTTTATAAAAATCCAGCATTCTATCCGGCGTGGATCTACCCTAATACATTCAAGGCATGGGTTAGGAAGGATTGTATTTATATTTATAAATTTTTGGATTCCTCTGGTATCATGCCTTTCCCAACAGTATGTAAAAAATATGATATCCCTTCATCAGAATTATTTTGATACCTCCAAATAAAAAATTTCGTGGAAACTCAAGTGGCTACCACGGCGCAGAATAATCAACTGACTCCCTTCGAATATATTTGTAAAGATAATCCGCACGTTAGAGGTGTGATTTCGGCTTTATACTCACAGTCACTGTCCCCTGATACCTCAACAAAATTACCCTATGTACAGAAATGGGAGAACGACTTGGGTGTGGAACTCAGTACCTCGGAATGGTGCCAAATATGGCGGAACACCAAGTCGGCCTCTCTGAATGTCATAGCGCAGGAAACGAACTATAAGGTACTGTCTAGATGGTATTTGGTACCAAGTAGGATAGCTAAATATGCCTTAGATTATGATGGACATTGCTTTCGGGGTTGCGACACTGAGGGTACATACTTTCATATTTGGTGGACGTGTCCGACAGTAAAGACATTTTGGGACAAGATTTTTAAGATGGCGAATGCACTGACTGATTTGAGAATACTCCCAGAACCTAAAATGGCACTTTTAAATCTGAAGCCCAATACTCTAACACACGCACAGTTTAAGTTACTAACGCAACTTTTTACGGCAGCCAAACAAACCATAGCAAAAGCCTGGAAGACCACACGTATCTCAACGACTGAAACGATAAACAGAATGAATATTGCTATGACACATGCCAAAATGGATGCGTCAGACACGGACACGTTCACCAACTTTGAAACATTATGGACCCCTTGGATACAATATGCATTTCCAGAACACTTTAATGAAAGTGTACTGCTGCCATGGTAGCTTTCCTAAGTGACCACAATCGTCGTATTTTTCCCACTTTGGCGACGAACAAGGAACCATCCCTGCAGACTTCCTTTCCTGTCCCCCCCCCCCCTTCCTATTCTCCTCCTTTATTTTTTATTTT
Source organism: Rana temporaria (assembly GCF_905171775.1). NCBI lineage: Eukaryota > Metazoa > Chordata > Amphibia > Anura > Ranidae > Rana > Rana temporaria. The sequence goes on from NC_053490.1 coordinate 163,085,150, forward strand.
TCTGTTACCCCTTTTTCCGGTCTGATATTGTATAAGGGGGTACCGCCATGGACCTACCACTAACTTTGAAAAGGCTATGAATCTTAGACTTTACTAGTTGATAGATGATATGGTTATCTTAAATAAGGTAGTATTGTCTTTAATATTTTACCCATCAGTCAATGCAATTAGTAGTATAGACTATATACATTGCAGTATTAGTTGCTGGAACTCTCTCTAATAGTTGATGGAATGTGACTGACAAATTTTTGTTTATTGTTACTCATGTGCAGATGAAGCTATGTGTTAATTTTACGACATATTAACCACCATTATATTGTAACGCATGTATGCTTCATGTTTAACTTACTTTAAGCTTAATAAAGATAAAATTGACAAGGAAAAAAAAAAAAAAAAAAAGAGTTTGGGCTTTACATGCATTTTAAAGAGGAACCAACATATGCAAAACAACTGAACATATCTACCTACTTGAAAAGAGAATTTAGGATTTAAATTTGTTCCCTTACTAACTCTTCATCTTTAGCTGTGGTCAAATGTCACCTATCAGAGAGTTGCTTCGTTGTCCATTGACGCAGAGTTCCCATTTATTCACCATGCCTAGATGCAGGTGCAGATCCTTTAACTCAATTTCCTACAATGCCCTGGGTTTCTGGATATACACAGGGAAGATAAGTTCCTCAGCCTCTCTAACTCAGCAGATCAGAAAGGGCACATCTGATCAGGCAGGAGGACTGGGAGTGATCAGCAACCAGGTGAGTGTCCCTTCACTATCAGAACTGGTGTGCAGGCAACCGGGCGTGTTCCTAATAGAATGCAGCTTCTCAGAAAGACACAGGTATTGTGGGACACACCACCCCATTTACTACCAGAGTAATCCATTTCCAGTAACTATTTGTCTTTGAGCCTTGAAAGCCTGACAGCTTTATTTATTATTGATGGTTCAGTCATTTCTGACTCATGAGGCAACAAAACACAAAAAAAAATTCTGTTGGGAATCTGTTGTTTTGAATATGTAGAACAGGTATACTGTTAGTGATTTATATGAAAGGAGTTCCAAAGTAAAACGCTGAGAATACATGTGATGGAATATGATAAATGGCATAAACATAGTGGGGCAGATCCACAAAGTGAGTACGCCAGTGTATCTACTGATACGCCGGCGTACTTTCAAATTTCCCGCGTCGTATCTTTGTTTTGAATTCTCAAAACAAGATACAACGGCATCTGGGTTAGATCCGACAGGCGTACGTCTTCATACGCCTTCGGATCTAAGATGCAATTCTTTGGTGTCCGCTGGGTGGCGTTCCCGTCGCAATCCATGTCGAGTATGCAAATTAGCTATTTCCGACGATCCACGAACGTACGAGCGGCCGTCGCATTCTTTTACGTCGTCTCTAGTCGGCTTTTTCCGGTGTATAGTTAAAGCTGCTGTTTGGTGGCGTATAGTTAAACCTGTCGTTCCCGTGTTTAATTTTAATTTTTTTTTCCGTTTGCGTAAGTCGTCCGTGAATCGGGATGGACGTAATTTACGTCCACGTCAAAACAATGACGTCCTTGCGACGTCATTTAGCGCAATGCACGGCGGGAAATTTAGGGACGGCGCATGCGCAGTTCGTTTGGCACGGGGACGCGCTTCATTTAAATGAAACACGCCCCCCTACTCGCCGATTTGAATTAGGCGCAGTTACGCCGTGAGAGTTACACTACGCCGCCGTAACTTACGGCGCAAAGTCTTCCAGGATTCAAACCAAAAAAAGTAAGTTACGGCAGCGTAGCGTATCTCAGATACGCTGCGCCGGGGCAGATCTTTGTGGATCTGCCCCAGTATATTTATGAACAAATAAAGCTAATGAGATAAAGATGCTAAAAGTTTTTTTTTTGGGGGGGGGACTTTAAATAAGACGTGTGGGATCATACATCTCTATCCCTAAATCTATATACAAAGAAGGAGGGGCTTGGGACTTTAAATGAGGTACAGCAATGCTAAAACATGAGTCAATGTAAAAAAAATAAATGTTTTATTATCTAATACAATAGAGGACATAGCATAATACAAAAAGTAGATGCATAAATAAATAAACACAACAATCACATGTTACAGACCGTATTAATCAGATTAATCATAGCAGCATATCAGTAGCAGAATGTGGTGTAGGACAATTTTCCTTTATGTATTAAATTGCTTAGTAAACACAAAGTGGTAACCTAAAAGTAGATGAAATAAAATAAAAAGAGCTGTCTAAGGCCCCATACTCACGAGCAAACATGTCTGCTGAAACTGGCCCGCAGGCCAGTTTCAGCAGACATGTTTGGTCGTGTGTGGGCGCGAGCGGGCCGAATTCCAGCAAACATTTGCCCGCCGGGCCTTTTCCCAGCAGACAAATATTCCTGGACTTGTTTTAAAACAGTCCGCTGGAATTCAGCCCGCTCGGACATGTACGGTCGTCAGTACAGACCTACCGTACATGTCCAGGCGCCCGCCGTCCCTCGCATGCGTCGAATGACTTCGACGCATGCGTGGAAGCATTTTAAAGGCGGGCCGCCCACGTCGCCGCGTCATTGTCGCGGCGACACCGCGTCATCGACGCGGCGACACCGCGGACACGCCCCGCGTATTGTTTACGCGCGGACTTCTGTACGATGGTGTGTACAACCATCGTACAGAAGCCCTCTGGCAGACATGTATGGTGGAAACGGTCCGACGGACCGCTTTCACCATACATGTTTGTCCGTGTGTACCCGGCCTGAAAGGAACATAGTGCATCATAATAGCCCGACACCTTGCGTCAATTCACTCCACTTCCTCTGGTGTGGGTTCACTGACATAAATCAACTATGCCTGGAACATGTGAGACTAAAAACTGAGGGCTGCTTGGGATGTCTATTCTGGGAACTGTGGTAACAGGTACCCACAAACATGACCAGGCGAATATAATAATGCCCAAACGGGAGAAGAGATAGGTGTCCAAATGGTGGTCTGTATGGGCTCCAATTCTTGTAGTGTTTGCCAAGAGGCATGGTCCAAGTTAGATGTGCAGGATGCACAGGAAATGCTGCCTCTTTTGTTTTGCACCTGTGGAAAAATGCACCAAAAAAAGGGAACGGTGGGTGCATTTTTGATGCATTTTTGCAGTGTTTTTGATGCATTTTTCATGAATTTCAATGTGTTTTTGGTGTTTTTTTAATTTTTTATTTACGGTACCAAATATGTACCAAAAGTGCAGCATGCAAGACTTTAAAAAAAAAACTGACCTGCAACTTATTGGTGAAACGGGTTCCAAAAGATGTAATGGACATGCACTTTTCTTCCGCTTTTGATAATGCAAAAATGGAAGAGAAACAAATCAATGTGAAAGGGTCCTTAGAAAGAATTTTTTTTTCCCCCACCACATGACATTTGCCTTTTAAATTTGTTCTATTTGTAAGCAAAGTCATTAAGCAAAGGATTAAGCAAGGGTATTAAGCAAAGAATTGTCAAAATAAGGAGCTATGAGACATGTATCAATGCAAAGCAGCAGGAGTTTTTACAGTGAGGCTTCGTACGCACGACCGAGTTTCTCGGCAAAAACCAGCAAGACCCTTGCTGGGAGATATTTTTTTGCCTAGGAAACCCGTCGTGTGTACATTTTCGTCGAGGAAACTGTCGAGAACCTCGACGAGCCAAAAAGAGAGCAAGTTCTCTATTTTCTCGACGGGAGTCTGATTTGGCTCGTCGAGATCCTCGATGGGCTGGTTTTCAATGGGAAACTCGGACGTCTGTATGCTAAGAAACCCGAGCTTGCTCAGATTAAAGTATGAGACAGGAGTAAAAGTAGCATTTGTAATGGAGATAACATATTTTTAAAGCTGTAACAGACTGAAAAGTTCAAATCGTCTCTTACCAAACTTTTATTTAACACGCAAACACATGAAATTAGCAAAAGCAGCCCCAAGAGTTTAGCCAGTGGAATTGAACTTCCCCTGCCGTTGTATGTGTTGTATGTCACCGCGTTTGAGAACGAGGAGATTTTGGCTTGACCGTGTGTACGCAAAGCAAGCTTGTCGAGTTCCTCGACAAGCCTAACAAGGAACTCGACGAGGAACTCGATGTGTTTTGCCCATTGAGTTTCTCGGTCGTGTGTACAAGGCCTGACAGTAGCCTTATCACTTCCAGGTTTGGCTGTCACACTGTCACTCAATCCCTGTGGTCAGGAAATATGTATTCTTATACAGAGCCCGTCTAAACAAATTGCTTTTACATAGGGGACCTTTTGATCCCATGTCTTAAAAATAAAGTGAACAAAGTGTAAAAAATGTGTTACTCCCAAGATACTAAACAAATTGCAAATGTAAACACACTCTTCAGGAGCACCTACATAAAGTACATTAATTGGGCTACACATGTTACATATCAACATCCATGTCAAAGTAAGAACAATGGGCCAGATTCACAAAAGAGATACGACGGCGTATCTCCTGATACGCCGTTGTATCTCTGTGTTACGGCCGTCCTAACTATGCGACTGATTAATATAATCAGTTACGCATAGCTAGCCCTAAGATCCGACAGGTGTAATTGAATTACACTGTCGGATCTTAAGGATACAATTCTAGGCCGGCCGCTAGGTGGCGAGGCCATTGCGGTCGGCGTAGAATCTGCAAATGACTAGTTACGGCGATTCCCGAACGTTAAATGGTGCCCGCCCCATTTGAATTGGGCGGGCTTGCGCCGAGCGCATTTACGTTACACCGCCGCAAGTTTACAGGTAAGAGTTTTGAGAATTAGGCACTTACGCTGTAAACCTGCGGCGGTGTAACGTAAATCAGATACGTTACGCTGCCGTGGAGCAACGTAATTGTATCTGAATCTGGCCCAATATTTTTAGTGTCATTATTCATGGCTAACTTAAAACTGATGACTTGTAGGGGCTTTTAAACTTTTGCCTATGGAAAATTTGGGGTACAAAAGTTAGTCAACATTTTATGGTCACATGCAATTTTAAGTGTTGACATTTAGTATGTGCTCACTGCGACCTAATTTTTCTATTGTACTATAAATTGGGTAATGTATTGCTTTGTGTGCCCTGAAATGTACTTAAAATGGTTGTAAAGGCAAAATATCATCAACTACATGGGTGAAGGAAATTCCAAAAGGTTTGCTGGAGTAGTGGGCCAAGAAGCCTTCCAACTCCTCATCTGTGCCATTCCAAATGATGAGGATTTTTTCTATATAGCGGGCATAGAGGACTAGATTACCCCCATATGGGTTGTTCGCCCAGATGTTTTGGAGCTCCCAATAACCCATGAAGAGATTAGCATAACTAGGAGAAAACCTTGCCGCCATAACCATTCCCTTGACTTGCCTGTATTGGTTACCCAGGAAAGAGAAATAGTTATAGAATAGGTAACACATTTGAAAGAGTTGTGGGTGCTGCACACCCCGATTGAATAACATTTTATGGGAGGTCCCTCATGGGGTTTTTTAGCAGCAAGGTATTGTATAAAACAAGTAACAAGTTGTTTGTATAAAAAATATATATATTTTTATTCCGTGTATCAAAGTATCAAAAACAAAAGGGAATAGGGTATAATTACATGGGAGTCGTAAAAAGCAATTAATGGTCATAACATGAAGAACATATATCATAAATAAAGGAACATTTGACACATGGACTCAAAATTAGAACAATAAATTCATATGAAATAGTTGTGGGTTAGTGTAAAATGAATACACGCATACAGCAATGAATTGAACAATTGGGCTTCTGACATGTAATATTTTACTGCTCTGAGACCAAACTCATGTTGTATAGATGTACAGTAGGTGTTTGTGATATTGTGTTTTTAGCACGACAGCATCGCGCTGATTCTCGGCGACATGGTGCCGAGATCTCGCCGACATCTCACACTCACTGGAATAGTGACAGCACATCCCAGCAAGCGCGTCATAGAAGCTACGGGAGATCCGACTTGGATTCCCGCCAATTCTACACGTGTGCGGCGTTTGTTATGAATCCTGAGGGGGAAGGCCCCGCCGGATTTTAAATAAAAATCCGCATGGGTTCCCCCTCAGGAGCATACCGGGCCCTTAGGTCTGTTATGGGTTGTAAGGAGAGCCCCCCTACGCCGAAAAAAACGGCGTAGGGGGTCCCCCTACAATCCATACCAGACCCGTATCCAAAGCACGCTACCCGGCCAGCCAGGAAGGGAGTGGGGACGAGCGAGCACCCCCCCCCCTCCTGAGCCATACCAGGCTGCATGCCCTCAACATGGGGGGGTTGGGTGCTCTGGGGCAGGGGGGCGCACTGCGGCCCCCCCACCTCAGAGCACCCTGTCCCCATGTTGATGAGGACAGGGCCCCTTCCCGACAACCCTGGCCGTTGGTTGTCGGGGTATGCGGGCGGGAGGCTTATCGGAATCTGGGAGCCCCCTTTAATAAGGGGGCCCCCAGATACCCCCCCCACCCTAAGTGAATGAGTATGGGGTACATCGTACCCCTACCCATTCACCTGCAAGAAAAGTGGTAAAAACACAAATAAACCACACAGGGTATTAAAATATTTTATTAGTCTGCTCCGGAGGCCTCCCCTGTCTTCTTTAGCTCTTTTACCAGGGTAGGCTTCTTCTTCCGATTTCCGGGGGTCTTCTCCTGCTCTCCGGGGTCTTCACCGCTCTTCTGTGACGTCTTCTCCGCTCCGGGGGTCTTCTCAGCTCTTCTGTGACGTCTTCTCCGCTCCGGGGGTCTTCTCAGCTCTGGGGGGGTCTTCTTCTATATTCGCCGCTCTCCGCTCTTGACTCGGCGCACCCCGGTTCTTCCTCCCGCTGTCCGGTTCCTTCTCCTTCAGGGCTGGCCGCCGCTATACTGCCGGCCAGTCCGCTCTTCTGTAACGTCATCTTCTTCTCTTCTCGTCTTCCGTCTTCTCCAGATGTTGACACGCCGGCCGGCTCTTCTCGCTGCAATGACGTGTGCCCGGCTTGCGTCGGATTTATATAGGCCTCACAGTCCCATCATGCTCTGTACCTACCCATGTGATACCTACCCACGTGGGTAGGTATCACATGGGTAGGTACAGAGCATGATGGGACTGTGAGGCCTATATAAATCCGACGCAAGCCGGGCACACGGGGGTGCTCGCTCGTCCCCACTCCCTTCCTGGCTGGCCGGGTAGCGTGCTTTGGATACGGGTCTGGTATGGATTGTAGGGGGACCCCCTACGCCGTTTTTTTTCGGCGTAGGGGGGCTCTCCTTACAACCCATAACAGACCTAAGGGCCCGGTATGCTCCTGAGGGGGAACCCATTCCGGATTTTTATTAAAAATCCGGCGGGGACTTCCCCCTCAGGAATCATAACAAATGCCGCACACGTGTAGAATTGGCGGGAATCCAAGTCGGATCTCCCGTCGCTTCTATGACGGCTCTGTCTCCATCGCGGCAAGCCAGCTCGGCGCTGGCTCCCGCGATGGGGCTCGTAGGTGCTCAATCTCGCCGAGAAAGGGAGCGAGATTGACACAATATCGCGTTCACCTACTGTATATAAAGAGGCTACATAAAGTGATATTATTAATATTATTATTATTATTATTAATATTATTATACATAATTTATATAGTGCCAACAGTTTATACAGTGCTTTACAATGTAGAGGGAGACAGCACAATTACAGTACAGTTCAATAAGAAGATACAGGAGGGCCCTGCTCATAGAGCTTACATCCAAAATGGAGGGGGGTGGTACACAAGGTAATAGCTGCAGAGAATCATTTGATGGGGGTGGTATCCCACTGTAGCCTTTTTGCCATGTGCAGGAAGGTAGAATTTCCAAAACATGGCCGGAGTCTGATATATGAAGGCAAGCTGGTCCCTACATCCTGTAAAAAGTGATTGATGTAGTCGCCCTTTCACCACTGACCTGCTTAATACCCCCCCCAGTTATCAATTATTGCAAAGTTCCGGCATCTTCCTCCCCCTGCATCTCCTGTTCAGTGTCCATCCACTACTCACATGGGTCACATCCATATGCTAGGTCTGGAGCCCTGCTGCTTCTATGCATGCCTCTATACATCCAGGCGCTAAAGCAATATGGACCATTTTGTTAGGGTCTTTAAGGATAGTGCATCTTGATAGATTCTCAACACTTCTAAAGCAAACAAGAAGCATTGGTAGAAATACATCTGCTCTTGGTTGCATGAATCTAATGAATGAAAGCCATAGTTTGGGTACTACCCAGAGAAATGGGGTTTAGTAATCCCACCTTAATTGGCTATAGAAGACAGATAAATTTTTCTAACACATCTTTTTTACAGGTCAACTTGTGAATTTAGAGTTAATATTCAAAGATAAAAGAGAAAATGAGGGCGCACCAACCTTGTGCATTATCCTTAGATATAATTTTTTTATTGTAAAAGATAAGTAAAAACTACTCACAAACATATGGAGGAAACTCGCATTACAAATAACCTCCAGATGACAGCAATTGGACTAACGACAACAGACTCCAGATGGTAACAGAGGAGATTTTGAATAGGAAAAAGGAAAAGGAAGGAACAAGAACAGAAAAAAATCAGCAGTCTGCTGTGTCTGGGACTGCTGTATATCTACGGAGTAAAAGTTTGTGGAACAATTTGCAACGAGGAAGGCACCAACCGGTTGTGCGGTGTATGAACTAGCTGATGATTCTGTTATCCTGACCATGTTTAGCATTTACCAGCTTGAAGATTAGCCTTGTATGTGTGAGTGTTCTCCTTGCGGTTGGATTGTGTTGACGCGTTTTGGTCAGGAATGATTCCCAAAATGCGTAGAAGTTTGAGGCCTTCTTCCACTGTGGTGATGTTGTGTTTGACACCATTTTTAGTGACCATAATCTTGGTGGGGAAACCCCATTGGTAGGGGATCTTGTGATTATTGAGTGGCTTAGTAATGGTGTTTAGTTGTTTCTTTAGTTGGCAGGTATGTTGGGAGATATCCGCATACAGTTGGACATTGATGTATGGGGCTCGGAGGCTGCCCAGGTGTCTAGCTTTAAGTAGGAATTGATCTTTAGTGTGAAAAAAGTGCACCCTCATTAAGACATTGCCGGGGACTTCCGCAGGGCGGTGAGAGGGTTTGGGTAAGTGGTGGATAAGGTCCACAATAGTTTACATGGGAGAAGGTTCTGGTAATAGGGTGGAGATCAGTTTTCTGGTGTAAGCATTGAGATCTTGTGGCATGATGGTTTCGGGCACCCCCTGAGCTTTACATTATTACGACGAGACCTGTCCTCGAGGTCTGCCATTTTGGCTCTCATCCACTGTTGTTCTTCATGAGTGTAATCATGTGCATCCACAAGATCGTTCACTGTTTCAGTCATCTCCCCCATTTGAGTTTCAATATTGCACACCCTCTGCCTCATGTAATGCATTTGTGTGGCTAACTTAGTGAACATGGCAGAAATATCATTGTGGAGGGAGCTCTGAAGTGAGATGAGCATAGTAGTATCCAGCTCAGGCTGATTTATAGGGGATGGATGGATTGAGCTGTGATCTGAAGCAGGGCTGACCTCAGGGCTTGTGTTGGCAGAATCTAGTTGCATCCTTGACTTAGCCTGGCTGTTGCTGACAGATGATTACAGGGAGGAGGGAGAGGCACCCAGGGAGTCATTCTGTGCTGAGATTTCCAGCCTGTCTGCATCAGGGAGATCTGTGTAGGCTGCAGCAGGTACGTGTGGAGATCAGTGGTCGCTATCTTGGATTTTCGGCATGATGAAGAAATTGGTCAGTTTCCTAGGTTGCCTGAATTCTTTCCTCTTGCGGGTCGGGTATTTCATTCTGAGGATGTAATCCGGTGTGTTGAAGGTCTGGATGGTCACTCAGAGGGATCAGAATAGCTGCAATGGAATAATAGGAGCCAATCGGTGCTGGAGCTGTGGTTTCAGACGTCCATCTTACTCGGCGGTTAGCCACGCCCCCCATAACAGAGGAGATTTTGAGGGCCACTGCCGGCTGACACGTTTTAAAGGGGTACCTTCTTCCTCAGAGCCTAGATCCTTCCAAAGCCACTGCACCGAAAGTGATGCGACAATGCCTGGAAGTAACACTTTAGTAACCGAAAGTGACGCTGCGGTAACCCGGAAGTGGTGGGTGGAGCGCAGATCCATCCGCACTTCCTGATTACAGTGGTGTAGCGTGCATTCCACACAAACTAGTGTGTTTGGAACACTTTTGGGCCCACCTTGCTGGTGCCTGGGTGACACAGAGTATGCCATATCCCATAGATTGATGATTGAGGGAGACATCAGAGTACACTAATATCCCCACAGAAACAGGTTAGATTTATACCCTATTTTAAAGCTATATGTATATGTTTTAATCTCCACATGTATTGTGAGGTTGTAGTGCTATACCTTTACACATAAACTGTCAATATGTGAATGGTGGTCCTGAGATGCCTGACAGTGATACACAACCTCCTCCCCTTTGTCCATAGGGGAGGTGGAGTCTGGGTGGATGGATGTGGCATGACTTGCCACCATGTGGGAGTGTATACAGGTGTATATGTGTGTGTATATATATATATATATATATATATATATATATATATATATATATATATAGACACTTAGAAGAGGCCAGTAGTTCATCGCTTTTTCAAATTCTTTATTTATATAGGATACAAAGAGCAACCCATCCATTTTACATAACAGTCTGGACAGCTAAGGGATGAGCTTCGAGTTCGAGCTTTGGAGCAATTGCATTTGCAGAGTGCAACTGCACTTACAAAGTGCACATGCTGTTTCCCTTTAGTAAATTATCCCCATTGTTTCAGAAATCAGATAAGATGGAGCCGCTGAAAGAATTTTAAAATCTCTGGATCAGATAATATGATTGTGGCATATACACTTTTCATCACTGTTTAGGCTACAGTATAGTGTTTAGAATTCTGCATTGGTTTACATTTCCTCACCAACCTTCAATAGTATGAAAACTTTAACATTGTTACATACATCTATTAAATATTAACACAAAAAATATTCACCGTTTACCGATAAATTCCACTAGCTTATCTTTCTCACCAACAAGTAATCTCCCACTCCATGTGCCTTTGACAAGATTTATGATTTATATCTCCACAGGAATAACTAGTAAATTATTTCAAATGCAATTGAATATGTGTATAATTGCACAAAGCAGACCTCTGACTTCCTTCCATCTATTTTTTTTTTGTATTTACTGATGAAATTCAGTGGAAAAAAGGTCTACTTTAAAATATATTACAGTAGCATAAAATATGCATCTTTCCTTTTGTATAAAAGACATTTTAGCCGCAGTGGTAATTACTCACAGTGTGGATCACTTCAGAACCTGAACACATAGGTTGAGTAATGAAAGTGGCCAACATAGCAAGAATAGCCAAAGATCAAAATAGTGTTGCTAATAACAGACTGCTTATATGCTAAAAAGTAGTAAATTATTTAAATCACTTTAATGTCTTTGAGAGTGGCAATGTACAGCAGTAAATATGCAAGAAGTACTCCACATTTTAGTTTTTACAGGAATTCATTATTCAGTCTTACCACAGAGTACATTTCAAGAGAGCTGGAAACAGATTTACAATAGTCATTTTATTACACTGATAATGTACATACATAAACCGATTCATGAATATATTTATACATGTACACTGATGCATGCACATATTTCCATGCATCTGAAAATATAAAGCAAGTGGCAGCTGTTGTGCTGTAGAATTAGTAGGCTCTGCATACTGTATTTGTATTGAATGATAAGATATTATTTTCATGTTACACTTAGCGAAGAGTGTCATAATCAGAGCAATGTCCATTTCACTTACTTTGCTTGAAACCTTAAAAAGAATTTGTATTTCTTTAAGATTAGAAAGCAAAATACTGATTTTGCATGTAGTTAAGTGGAACTCCAGGCAAAACTTTTTTTATTATAACCTTGGATAGAGGTGTCCGTTTATGAAGCAGTGAAATCTATCCACTGCTTCATTCGCGGGAATTCACAGTGGAGATCTCTCTCCTCTGTGTGCCTGCTTATGAAGCTTTGTAGATCGCTTCACCATTGGAGGAGTGAAGCGATCTACCAACGCTTCCAACATTGGAGAACGACCCCTGATACTGGAATCTCGTGAGACTCTACGAGATTACAGTACCATAAATTCACAGAAACATCTTGGATGTCAGTTTATTAATCAGTGATAAATTATCACTGCTCAGTACACTGACAGACGGGTGGTTAATGTCAATAAAATAATGAGTCCCCATGCATAATATATATATATATATATATATATATATATATATATATATATATATATATATATATATATATATATATACACATTGTATATACATGTATATATACACACATTATATATATGTATACACAGGGGGACATGGTTACAGTGTTGGGGGGTCTGAACGAGGTAGAAGGAATTTAAAAATGTTCCTTCTTAGATCCCACGGGCGAATCAGGGAGTGTGAATTCTGGCACAGATCGCCAGTGAAGCGCTTAGATCACAGCTTCATAAACTGGCCGTTACTGTGTCATTCAATGAGGATTCTCAGTGTGCGGAGATAAACACTTCTCCCTAGATTATCTCGGTTTCATAAACTGTTTATAGACTGCGATCAGTGGCAATCCTTGGGATCACCGATGATCACTGCTTCATAAACAGACACCATAGTTCAGTAAGGGTTAGAACACTCAATGGGTATATCTGCCTGGTTTCAATTCATTAAGGGTCTTGCAAATCTTGTTTAAAATTTGGTGAACCTGGATAAAGAGGTAAAAACCAGTGAAGTTTATGGGAGGGGAGGCAATCTGGTAGAGTAGTTACATTCCCGCCAATAGGCAAGCTACTGTCAAAAAAGAACCATAATAATAATCTCCTGCACATAAGTGTGGTGGCCCAAATAGGAAAAGTACTCTGTTGTAAAACGTGGATAATCCTTTTGAAGCTTTGCTGCCCTCTAGGACTGGGGTTGTCCTTAGTACACCGTAGAAAATAGATAAAAAATAGAGGGTGCACTGGCTTATTGAATTACCCAATCATTTTATTAAGGGTAAAATATAATAAATAAAAAAATAAAAAAAAATGGGGAAATTTTCCATTTTGTTTTTAATATAATAAATACCCGTATTTATCGGCGTATAACACGCACCTGCGTATAACACGCACCCTAATTTTAAGAAGGAAGTTTCAGGGGAAAAAAATGTAATACTGAACTTTTAAGCACAATAAGGGTAGCTCAGGAAGTGGGTAAATCCTTCTGGGGCTGAAGTGGTTAAGATCAGTGCACACTGATGCCTGACAAGGGAGGGCAAAGAGACACAAACTATTTGCAAGGAGGGGGGCTGTCAGCCCGTGTGTGTTGTGTGTTTCCCTTAGCTCCCCCTCCCCCTGTCAGGCAGTGTCATTTATTGCTTCCCCCCCTTTGCTGGCATTATAATTTATTGTTCCTTTAAACAGGAAGCTTTAAAGTGATTATAAACCCTTACAAACCACTTTTTACTACAAATAACAAGGTTTGCCTGCAGCTACTGTGGATATCTTTTAAACGATTTAGGATATATCCCCAGTAATAGCATATGCCGACATCATCGGCACATGCACACTGAAGCAACGACACTTACAGCGCCAGAGCCCGCTATACCTGAAAATAACTCCGGGAGACATGTCACCGGGCAGAGCAGTGTGCCAGGACCACTGCGGGGGCTTCAAGCTAAGGTGAGTATTTCATAATGAGCTAGTATGCTATGCATACTAGCTCATTATGCTATTGTTTTGCAGGTTTTTTTATGGGTTTACAACCACTGCAGAACTGCATGTAGTGTTATGAAATGGCACAATTTTTATGGACAGTTTCAGTGATAAAGTACACTGGCAGCTCATATTTGACTGTGGAATTTATGTTTTTCTTTTACAAGTAGCTTGGTTTACATACAACTGTATCTGTATCTAATTCATTTTAGTTTGAAAAACATTTTTTTTCAGGTAGCTTTAGCAGGGAAGCTTTTACATCAAACTGTAATATACCTGCTTTGACCAGCAGATAGAAATTGGCCAGTAGTTCACTGTGGCTGTTCCTGTTCTCACTGATTCTAAGCTGCCCTGCCTCTGGCCAATTAATATCAATCGCTCACTCAGAATTAAGAGACTGCAGATGATGCAGCAGTGTCAAATTGGCAGCAGGAATTCATTAACAAGGGGGAATTGGCTGAAAAGTACTGGAGAAAACAAATACAGGCAAACGTTTGTCCTGCCAGTAGTAGGACAATTTAAATAAACAATGTATATTTTACTACAAGAATTAAGAAACTGCAGAAGATACAGCAACTGGCCAGCAATAGGGCAGCCTAATCAGGGATAATAGGCAAACATGTGCTAGACACAAAGAACTTATACAGTAGTGTAAAATTGGCCAGCAGCTGAACAATTTTCAAACGCAAAGCTAGGCCCAATTTACTGGAGACAAAAAGTGCATGTTGGGGTTTTAATACAAGCATTGTGATACTGCAGAGGATACAACAGTGTGGAGTTGTTAAAATGCAGTTTTAATTGGTGATAGTAGGCCTAGTTGGTATATGCCTAACTTTTAGTTATTTTTATCTATGGGGATGAGTGTGCAGTGAATGTGATTTATATAATGTGATGTGGTTTAGGTGCACACTGTTTATGCGATAACTTGTTTCTTTAAAATGATGCTGGAGCATGTTGCAAACAAAAGACAGCTCCAAAAATAGATAGTAATTATTCATGTTTCACATTGAATACCTCAAACTTTAAAAAGGCCCTATTAACAAAATAAAAATAAAAAAGAATAAATGGAATGAAAACCCCAAAATTTGACCCGAAAGCAAAAGCTGTAAGAAAAAATTATAATTTCTCTGCAGCCCATTTACACAGTTTGCACGTGCAAAGCCTAAAAGTTGAAGAAACTGGACAGTCATTAAATTGAAATGTGTGTATGTTTGTATCGGAGGAGGGACAAAAAAAAAATCAAATATCTTTACTCTTCTAATTAGGTCTTTTTTAGTTTGAAATATAAACATTAAAGTATGTATAAACCCAATTGCTAAAATCTCATATAAGCTCATTAAATAAAATGTTAAGGCTGGGTTCACACTATTGCAAATTGGACGTGGGTTCCCTCACAATAGCAGGAGATTTTGACCAGCTCTCTATGCGAATTTGCACAGGAGCCCTATGCGTCAGTTTCAGGTCCGAATTTAGCCAAAAATGTGGGCAGAAATATGTATGGTAGCTCAGCTGCCTTTCACACCGTCCTGTCCCCTCCCCTACATGTGACGATACAAGGGATTTCACACAGATTTCACACCGTCCTGTCCCTTCCCCTACATGTGACGATACAAGGGATTTCACACCGATTTCACACCGTCCTGTCCCCTCCCATACATGTGATGATACAAGGGATTTCACACCGATTTCACACCGTCATGTCCCCTCCCCTACATGTGATGATACAAGGGATTACACACCGATTTCACACCGTCCTGTCCCTTCCCCTTCATGTGACGATACAAGGGATTTCACACCGATTTCACACCGTCCTGTCCCCTCCCCAACATGTGACGATACAAGGGATTTCACACCGATTTCACACCCTCCTGTCCCCTTCCCTACATGTGACAATACAAGGGATTTCACACTGATTTCACACCGTCCTGTCCCCTCCCCTACTGTCCCCTCCCCTACATGTGACGATACAAGGGATTTCACACCGATTTCACATCGTCCTGTCCCCTCCCCTACATGTGACGATACAAGGGATTTCACACCGATTTCACATCGTCCTGTCCCATCCCCTACATGTGACGATACAAGGGATTTCACACCGATTTCACATTGTCCTGTCCCATCCCCTACATGTGACGATACAAGGGATTTCACACTGATTCCACACCGTCCTGTCCCCTCCCCTACATGTGACGATACAAGGGATTTCACACCGATTTCACACCGTCCTGTCCCCTCCCCTACATGTGACGATACAAGGGATTTCACACCGATTTCACACCGTCCTGTCCCCTCACCTACATGTGACGATACAAGGGATTTCACACCGATTTCACACCGTCCTGTTCCCTCCCCTACATGTGACGATACAAGGGATTTCACACTGATTTCATACCGTCCTGTCCCCTCCCCTACATGTGACGATACAAGGGATTTCACATCGATTTCACACCGTCCTGTCCCCTCCCCTACATGTGACGATACAAGGGATTTCACACCGATTTCACACCGTCCTGTGCCCTCCCCTACATGTGACGATACAAGGGATTTCACACCGATTTCACACCGTCCTGTCCCCTCTCCTACATGTGACAATACAAGGGATTTCACACCGTCCTGCCCCCTCCCCTACATGTGGCGATACAAGGTATTCCATACCTTCCTCACAGGGATCCCCCAGAGGAAGATATGAAATCCCTTGTATCATCACATGTAGGGGAGGGGACAGGAGAGTGTGAAAGGCAGCTGAGCTACCATACAGAGGACGAACGTACGATCCCAGCCATTATCCGGTGTTTCTAGGCAGTATACAGAGCGATGCACTTAATGCACCTAATCCATGTGAGTGCCCAGCATTGGGGTTTTATTTATCTGCACAATAAACAGTTTTAAACAATATTATGCCATGGAGTTTGTTTTTACCATTTTCCATGTAAGTAGACAGCAACAGTAAGCAGCTTTGAAACACACAGCTTGCCTAGAATCCCTAAAGCGATTCATAAGGGTGTTTGACTGAACTTAGCTGTGAGGTCACACGCTCAGAGGTGAGCAGCCATTACCTGGGGATGGGGAAGCACCTGCGTGTGAACACTGAAGCAAGCTGTTTGTCACATTTTTTTTTAAATCACTAATTATATATCAAAAGAACTTTATATCAACTACATTGGATGGATTTTCCATCTTTAATTATAATATCACTTTTTTATGCACTACAGCACTTTATGATTCACGCTTGTGGCACTATACTTTTATGAATTATCTATTTATTATATCCTACTGTGTGGCACTATATTTATATATTTGATTTATTTGCATTTTTTTCTATAGTATAATTTACATTAATATATATTTACAGCGGTGTGTGACTTATATCACAGTATAATTTACAGATAAAATATATTTCATTCATTTTAATTTGGGAAGATTTTGGGTGAGATAGCGCAACACATTAATTAAATTTAATACCTTTTTACAGCTCATATTGCAAAAGTTTTTCATGCAGAAATAATATTTTACATGGTCATAGGAAAATAAAATAAAAAACTCAAGTTGTTTCAGAACCCGTTAGGGTTAGCAATGAGAGGAAGTGTATCTGGAGATGTTTTGTAAAGGAGGACACAACTATGAAAAATAGGGGAAGAAAGAAATTAAAAAGTGGGTGGTGGAGGGGGAGAGTATGGGGACAGAAAATTGTCCTGAAATTGTGGATGTTAGTGCAAATAAAAAATAAATAAAAAATATCACGGACAGTGTTTAATTGTTCTAGATGCAATTGCACTTGCACTAATACAGTCACCTCAAGCATGATGAACAATAGTTAATTGAAGAAAAAACTTCTAACCAAAACTGGTTTCTGTAAATTCCTTAACCACCTATACCAAGTACCGATACTTGGCACTCCCCTCCTTTCTGCCCAAGCCAATTTTCAGCTTTCAGCACTGTCGCACTTTGAAAGTCCTAAATGTTTTTCTTAATTTATGTTCAAAAGTAGGTGTGTTACTGGACAGATAACTAGGTATAAATAAAGAAGCCAAAAAGGTGGGAAAAAGACAAAAAAAGGGAAAACTATTACAGCCACCACATCTAAGGACTGGTAGGCCGCAATGTATAAAATGATGCTTTGGGTGTAAATATGCTTACAGGGGTTGTAAAGGTAAACGTTTTTTTACCTTAATGCATCCTATGCATTAAGGTAAAAAAACATCTAATAGCACCGCCCCCGAGCCCCTATTTTACTTACCTCTCGACTCGAAAGTCCCGTGCACATTCTCGTCTTCCTATTCGGTTCCCAGCCTGGCCGTTGATTGGCTAGGCTGGGCGGATTGATAGCAGCGCAGCCATTGGCTGGCGCTGCTGTCAATCACAGCGGATGATGCGGCGCCCGGGGGGCGGAGCCGAGTGATACAGTCGGCGGCTATGGCCGCCGCTGTATCATTGGAGCGTGCTCGCAAAAGCTTTCCACCATGCGAGGGAGCTCACATGAACGTGGAAAGCTTTTGCGAGGAGGAGCAGAGACAGACACCGAGGGACCCCAGAAGACACGGATTGGGGCCACTCTGTGCAAAACGAACTGCACAGCGGAGGTAAGTATAACATGTTTGTTATTTTTAAACAAAAACAATCTTGCCTTTAGTGTCCCTTTAACCAATTCAATGCAGGGCACTTATACCCCCTTTCTGCCCAGACCAATTGTCAGCTTTCAGTGCTCTCACACTTTGAATGACAATTAATCAGTCATGCTACACCATGGGTCTTCAAACTACGGCCCTCCAGTTGTTCAGGAACTACAATTCCCATCATGCCTAGTCATGTCTGTGAATGTCAGAGTTTTACAATGCCTCATGGGATGTGTAGTTCCGCAACAGCTGGAGGGCCGTAGTTTGAGGATCCCTGTGCTACACTATACCCATTTTTTTTATAATTCCCTTTTACACAAATAGAGCTTTCTTTTGGTGGTATTTAACCTCCTTGTCAGTATCCCCGAGCGTGACTCGGGGTGGTTTTTCCATGCTAGGATCGGTATCGCCGAGTCACGCTCGGGGTAGATGTGCAGAGCGTGCAGTGGCGTGGCTTACCTTCTCGCTGAATCCACAGGCTTGGTTTACTTGCCTTGTCCCTGGATCCATGCTGTGTGAGCGAGCGGGTCCTCGCTCGATTCACAGTGTCCCGGACAACGGCGCCAATTTAAAAAAAGTAAACAAACACAATACTTACAGTATACTGTAATCTTATAGATTACAGTACTGTATGTAAAAAATACACACCCCCCTTGTCTCTACTGGTCTGCCCAGTGCCCTACATGTTCTTTTATATAATAAAAACTGTTCTTTCTGTCTGCAAACTGTAGATTGTCCATAGCAACCAAAAGTGTCCCTTTATGTCAAAAATGGTTTTAGAGCAGCTAGAAAACAGCGATAATAAATTATAATCACTTTCAGAATTGAGCGATAGCAATTTGTGGGGAAATTCGTCATAAAAAAATTAAAGTAATGACAGCGACAATTCTGCAACTGAGCAAATTTCAGTGATTTTGAGTTGATTATATTATTGAATAATTTTTATTATAATTATATTATTATTTGTTATAATTATTTATAATTATTTATTATATTATAATTTATAATTTTGTTTTTTAAAAAAAATCATACCCGGGATGCCTACTAGACTCTTGTTTGGTCAGATTTAAATGAGTTATTCCTAAGAATTGCAGGCCTACAGTATAAAATGCTAAAATTCCTTGCAAATAATTGTACCACTTTTGGTACATAATTCCAGACAGAATCATACCGCCAGGGAGGTTAATCACTACTGGGTTTTTTATTTTTGTGCTATGAATAAAAATAGACTGTAAAGTTTGTGAAAAAAATCCTTTTTCTTTTTTTCTGTCACAAAATATTTCAAATGAGTAATTTTTCTTCATAAAATTTGGCCAAAATGTATACTGCTACATATCTTTGGTACAAAAATAACCCAAATCAGTGTATATAATTTGGTCTTTGGTGCCAATCATTGAAAAAATATCACACCTGATGTACTGAAGGCTTATCTCATTTCTTGAGACACTAAAGCTTCATGCACACAGGGCATTAGAAAAAATGAGCTGCAAACCACTACCAATGCTAGGAAAAAGTAGCTGTAAAAACTTGTTTTAAAAGCTTTTTTTCAGTGGTGTTAATGCATGTTTAGTCACGCTATCTTTTAGCAGTGTTTCAATGCCTCTATTCAAAATCAGTGGTTCCATATGAGAGCCCATTGTTAGAATTCACAACGCAAGTCTGATCATGATGATCCGACTTGCGGTACGGCTTGTGCACTGAGGATCTTGAAGGGGAACCCTTGCCAAAATGAAAAGAAAAAATGGCGTGGGCTTGCCTCCCAGAGCATACCAGACCCTTATCTGAGCATGCAGCCTGGCAGATCAGGAAAGGGGGGCTGAGTGTGTGCCCCCCCTCCTGGACCATACTAGGCCACATAACCTCAATATGGGGTGGTGGGTGCTTTGGGCAGAGGGAGAAGACAGTAGAGAGATGAGAACTGGCAAAGGGAGAAGACAGCGGAGAGAGGAGAACCGGCATCAGCAGAAGGAGAAGGGAGGATGAAGACATCAGCGGAGGGAGAAGTAATTGGAAGGAGAAGAAATGCCAGAGCTGCTTTTATATATTACTTTGTCAAAAACATGTGTACTGTTTTTATTTTTGACACTTTTTTGGGGGTGAATGGATATGAGTACAATGTACCTCATACTCTTTCACATTGGGTAGGGGTATAGGGTAAAGGGGGATTCCAGATTCTGATAACCCCCCTGCCTGCAGACCCTGACAATCACCAGCCAAGGTTGTCAGGAAGAGGCCCTTGTCCTCATCAACATGGGGACAAGGTGCCAACCCCCCATGTTGAGGGCATGTGGACTGGTATGGTCCAGGAGGGGGGGGCACTCGCTTGCCTTACCTGCTGGGCTGCATGCTCAGATAAGGGTCTGGTATGGACTTTGGGGGACCCAATGCCAATTTTTTTGGCATGGGGGTTCCACTTAAAATCCATACCAGACCAAAGGGTCTGGTATGCTCTTGGGGGAAAACCTCAAGCCAGATTTGTTTTTTAAA
Source organism: Rana temporaria (assembly GCF_905171775.1). Classification (NCBI taxonomy): domain Eukaryota; kingdom Metazoa; phylum Chordata; class Amphibia; order Anura; family Ranidae; genus Rana; species Rana temporaria. Next base: position 163,105,990 of record NC_053490.1, read on the forward strand.
TTTTGCGATCGTTCCCTTTCAAGACCCTTAGCGCGCAAGTTGCACCACAAGTCAGATCATCATGATCTGACTTGTGGTGCGACTTCTATTCAGATCAATAGGCTCTTTAGGAAACCATTGATGAGGTTTAACAAGGCTGTATCCAGCGTTAACCCGCATTTAGCAGCTGTTACCAGTACCAGTGGGCTCTCATAGGGAACCATTGATTTTTGAAATATAAAAAAATGCTGGGATGCATGCACCCAACCGCTCGCATGCCCTGTTTGAATAGACCAACGTTAAATGATGTCCACCCATAATGAGAACCGCACCACCCCTCCGTCAGTGGGCGGGCGGGTGCCAAGTGGTTAACACATCTATGCCAATGCTTCTTAAATTTGTCTCTGCCCTATTTATTACCAGAGAAAAAAAATAATAAACTGTTAAGTGTTCTTGTATCTTTGTATATTTATTAAGGGCTGTATGTTTATCATTCTTTTAAGGTTTGTTCATGTTTTTCCACTTTTCATGCTCCTTGCTCTATATGCTTTTTCTCCGAATCTCAGATATTTTTTACATTTTCAAAATAGATCTTCATGTCCTGCCACCTACACCTCCAGGCTCATACCTGCTGATAATGGTTTTAGAGTGCTTACTTTAATGCTTATTAGGTTCTGCTTAATAACAAGACTGTGAAATGCATCAGTGGTTGTAATATCTTTCCATACCCCAAAGGGAAGTATAATAGATTTATTATTAGGCAGAACTTTATTATATTTTACTTTTTGAAACTGAGCTAGGTCTAGTATGTGTTAATATTATGGAAGTTATGTTTCATATGGGTTCAGCTGCTGACTCCCAGACTTAATTTAGGTCCCAATGAAGAAAACAGTTAGCAATGTATTTGGAAAAATACTGTCTTTATATCCTGCTAGCATTATCTCATGAAGAATAAAGCATCATTTACAACAAATGTTTTATTCATTTCCATGACGTTTTTTTTTTTTTACAGTAGAAACATTTCATGACATCACTTAGAGTAGACAACTTGGATAAAAATTAAACATAGGCTGGGGTTGATTTACTGATGCCTAGTACACACGTATGGGATTCCCGGTGGTAAAAAGTCCACTGGGAATCCCGAGGGGAAAACTGAGAACCTGCTCGGTAAGTTTTCCCCCCTACACACCAGAGGTTTACCCGACAGGAAAACTGCGATGGAGCTTTGGTCGGGAATCCCGGCCGTGTGTATACTCCATCACAGTTTTTCACATAGGAAAACTGCCAGGAAAAAGACCACTGGAAATCCCGGCGGGAAAAAAGAGAACTGGCTCTTTTTTTCCCTGCAGTTTTCCTGTCGGGAAAACTGAGATGGAGCATACACATGGTCGGTTTTCCCAGCCAAAAGCTCTCATGGCAGTTTTCCCGACGGGGAAAAAACGGTTGTGTGTACGATGCATAAAAGTTTACATTTTCACTTACCGCAGTGAAGCTGTATTTACTTTGATCATCCAGCATAGTGCAATAGAAATACTTTTTCTGCACCTGATTGAATGCTCAAGCTGAACACAGTTGAACACACATGAAAAATGAACTTATTTATTAAATCGATTCACTTTGTTACAAATTTGTAAACCTGAGACCTATCCTTAAAAGGGAACCTTTAAAGGTAGAAATATGGAACGTTGATACCTTTTTTTTGTATAGGGTCTGAAACTGTAATGGCTTCACTACCTCAGGGTGAGATTTGAAGCTTTTTTTTATTATTATTAATTCTTTATTTTAGTATTTTTTTTTCCTTTCACAAAGATATTCAAACTACAATTTTACAGGTAAAACATCTTATTTAACAATTCTGCATAGTTAACTCTTAAGCGCTTTTATTTTACCTTTACCTTAATCACTTTTACCAAAACAAAACCCACGTTTTTAAATGTTCTTCTCCCAAATTCCTCCTTTATCACATTCAATCTCTATTTTGTTTTGGCCTATTCTTATACTCTATCTTTGTCCTTGCTATCCATTCAGATTTGAAGCTTTTCAGATGATACTGGTCACATATTTGTTTCAGTCAGTTGGACTGTTTTACTAAAAATAAATGCACATGAATAGTGAGATATCAGAGGGGAGTAGCAGACAGAGAGGAATTGGTAAGGTGGATGAGTCTGGCAGCAGCATTCATGATGGATTGAAGGGGTGATAGACTATGTAGAGATAAGCCAATGAGAAGGGAGTTGCAGTAGTCAAGACGAGAGATGACCAGGGAGTGAATTAAGAGCTTTGTTGTGTCATTAGTTAGAACGGGCATATTTTGGAGATGTTGCGGAGTTTAAGGCAGCAATATTTCGACAGTGATTAAACGTGGGGCTTAAAGGAGAGTTCAGAGCCCAGGGCTACACCTAGAACCTTGGCATGCAGAGATGGGCTTATAGTTGTGCCATTGATTTTTACAGAGAGATCAGGGGAAGGGGCACATGGGGGAGGAATAATTATAAGTTTGGTTTTGGATAGATTAAGTTTGAGGAAGTGGTGTGACATCCAGACTGATATATCTGATAGTAAATTAGTGATATGTGAGGAGACGGGGGAGTGAGCTAAGGGGTAGAGAAATAGATTTGGGTGTCGTCAGCGTAGAGCTGGTATTGGAAGCCATGGGAGGCTATCAGCTGTGACATTTACATTACATGATTGAAAAAATCAAAGGGACAGGGTGGAAAATTGCTGGCCAAACAGCATTTGCATCCAATCAGATGAAGACATAATGCAGATATTTTGACAAATGGTTGGGCCTGCTATTAATATCCAATAAGCACAGTGGGAGATTTTTCTATCTATGCCGTAGACATGAGGAATCTTTTCGATTTTAATTTCATTCAGCCTGCAGAAATAAAATGCATATGTGTATGGCCATTGGCCAACCTAAAGATAGTAATTCCATTGACATGTCTCTTATTTTAATATGATTTTTAATCACATCCTGATTGAATTTTCCATTTTATAGCATTTCCTTAATTCCCTTTACAAGTAGGAAAATCACCTTTCATTGTATGGCTTGTTTATATCAGAAACTGATAAAAAATCCAATACATAATAAAATATTCTCAAGAAAGAGGTCAAATGTATTTCATATTTAATAGTAAACTAATTTCTATCTTATATCTAAAAATCTCAGGAGAGAAGAACATATGTGGTATTGAACAATTGTTTGCAAATTGAGATTCAACCTAAATGGCATTAATTAAAGTTCCATATAATTCTTCTTGATGCTAAATCTAAATTTCAACATTTACACATATTTTTTTAAGGTTATCTTCATTACCTGTAATTATCAAACATTTTTGTCAATCAGCTTATCATTGCTCAGTTTAACCATTTTAGTTTAACACACTTCATAACTAAAATTCTGTATTTATACAGATATTGGTAGCGCTTTCTTTTCACCATATGCCGAGAGCTGGCTTCACATCTACACATTCCAATATCATGCTTGTTACTACAAGGCACAGTAGAGCACCATCCATGCATTAGTTAAAGTGTAACTCTACTTTTGTTGAGAAAAAAAAAATTTCCTTTGGGGGATCTATGTACATTGCAAGGATTATAACAACCTGTGTTGCAGATTCCTACCTTTTGTTATTCTGAAGTAATCCATGTGTGTTTCTCTGTGTCTCTGTTCTGAGTAGGTCTAATGGGAGTGGTTTCATAATCAACTGTCAGGTGTGCCGCTGCAGGGCACTAATGAGGAAATATGTTGGGCCTGCATCCCTTTAGATGTGCTCCTATTAAAAGTATCTCTCCAAAAATTTAATTTATGTTGCAGGGGATGCCTTAAATCTGACCTGTATCTTGGGCAGACTTCTGGGAAAATTGGTGAGCTAATCACATAAGCAGGAAATTATGTTTCTGGGGAGTGGTCAGTACACATTCTGTGTACAGAACACCTCCAGGTAGCCATATTGCAATTCATTCTCAGAAAATTACAGTGGCTGCAGATTGAAAAGGAAAGGTAATTTTTAATAGCATTCAATTGCAATTATAGTTAATTATAGTGTCACAATTATTTGTGCTTTATTATTTTTTCTTTATTTGCAATTCCCCCCCCCCCCCCCACGAAAACTGAGATACCCTTCAATTGGGGTACCTTTCATTTTTAATTCACAATGGGAACATGGTGTGTTGGCAGCTCATTCAATTGAATGTCTACTTTAATGCAAAATTCGTTAACACACCACATAACATGAGTAAACGTGTGTACTTTTATCAATCCCACTGGGCCTGAAAGGTCTGTTTGGAGCATAAGTTATAGCCTGTTTACAGAGCAAGCATGCAAAGAAAACACTATATAAACATTTCTGTCAATTTAATTTCCCATATACTGTATATATGCATTATGGATTCCCAGAGTACTATGGGTCTTCCAAAAAGAAAGCATTGCACAGCTTGTCTCCTTTTACAAAACATGAATTATACAAAATCTGAGAGAAATTGTTAAGAATACAATTGTTAGGCTTGCTTTGTGGGTTCACATGGGCATGCAGATGTCTACACTCCCAGTTATTGTCTTCTGACGTGTACACTAATGTTCAATCGATTTATTGTATTCCCAGTTTGCAGTGTGTGTTAAGCGTCAAAATAAATCTGCTTGTGTGCCTGATATGCAGAAAGAGTGAACTAAGTATTGTGTTTTTTTAAGACTATAGCAGCACCACAGCAGCTTGCTAAGAGATGAAAGGTATATGTAGCAAACATAAGAATGGACCTAGAAAATTATGAGCATGATGTGCACGTTATAAACAGTATATAAGGCTGAACACAGCAGATATACATGCAAAACTTATGTAGGAGGATTTATTTCATCTCTGTGTATCACCTGGGGCTCTTCACTTAACTGGGTATGTGTGAGGGTTTGAATCAACTTTAAGGTCTCATTTGCACACATGGTCGAGGATGGTAAAAACAGGTGGCTGGGCTGTATTTGTACCACCCCCTTGAGGGTGAACTTGAACTTGATGAAGTTGTACATATACCACATCCCCAATGCTTTGCTTCATGACTGCAGCAAAAATAATCCCCATTCAGTGAGTAGTATCACCACCGAACGTAACCTATTCAAGTAACTGGGACTGCACTACAACCATGGTGCATAGTGGTGCAGCATTTACACAGTTACAACAGGTGAAGAGGAGGTGACATGTCCACCTCATTGCATGCCATAAGCCTCTGTGAATCCACTGTGGATCACTTTTCAGAGGTGCAACAATGACAGCCGCAAGTGTAAACCTAGCCTAAGTTGTCACTTTTAGTGACATTCATTTATACTTCTTTGGCATTGTTTCTAAATGAAATGTGCATGCTAAATGGTTATTAATATCAAATAGCCCCCAAAACACTTGTTAAAATTCCATGTTCATTTTAAATCTGCCACTATTTAGGTGTAGTGCTCACAGCTTACACCACATCAGATTTTTTAGTTAATTTGTCATGTGTAATGTAATAGATATGCATGGCTCAGCATGTATAGTGTGCATACTAAAAAAAGCAAAAATATGATTTTGTTGTTTGACCTGGTTTGTAGACATGTGCACACTGAAATATTTTGTTTCGGAATTATGTTTTCGTCCGAAAAATACATTTATTTAGTTACTCCCAAAATGCGTTTTTATTTATTTTGTTTAGTTAAAAAATGCATTTGTGCGAAACTCCGAATTTATTAAGGTCAAATCTGTCATTGAAGGCTCATGGTGTCTGTCGAATGTTCTAAGAACGGAGCAGCTAAACTGTATGACGCCGCAATTGTACATTTCCGGTCGAAATTTCAGCCTACAAGCTATAGAAGAATTCTAATGTTGTATGACTCTAGTAATAATTATATTTATAAATTATTATTACTGGTCAACCAACATTCAAATTCTTCTATAGCCTATGGGCCAAGCATTTGATCGGAAATGTATAATGGCGTCGTACAGTTTAGCTGCTTGTCGAATCTTTTTAGAACTTTAGACAGACACCAGAGACAGACAGAGATAAGTCACTGACCCAATTCATCCATGTGTGTTTTTCAACAGAGAGACTAATGCCGCATACACATCATTGGAAATTCCGACAAAAAAAGTCCCATTTGAGCTTTTGGTAGGAAATTCTGACTGTGTGTATGCTCCATCGGACTTTTGCTGTCAGAAATCCTGCCGACAAAAGATTGAGAGCAGGTTCTCTATTTTTCCGAAGGAAAAAGTTCTTTTCAGAAAATCTGCTTGTTTGTATGCAATTCGTATGCACAAAAAAAACGCATTCTCAGAATCAAGCAGAAGAGCCAAACTGCCTATTGAACTTCATTGATCTTGGCTCGTCGTACATCTTGTACGTCACCGCGTTCTTGGCTACCGGGATTTCCGACAAGATTTGTGTGACTGTGTGTATGCAACACAAGTTTGAGCCAGCATTCCGTCAGAAAAAATCCATGCTTTTCTTGACGGAATTTCCTATCATGTGTATGCTGCATAAGGCACATGTCACATTGGCAATTTTGTAGTAGTGATTTGTAGCTGATACAGAATTGCTCTCTTTAGCATTTTTGTTGCTAGGAAATAACATTTATTGCAATCAATAAAAGGTTGTTATCGCTGAAATTTCAAGTGATCGGTAGTTCTGTCATTGAGCAATTGTCTTTCTGCAGCATTTGATGCAGCATTGCCACCTACACTAGTGTCTCAGGTTATCTAGTGCACCTGCTGATGGCCATATTACACTACAGGCTTGTAGCTGCTTTGATAGGCATTGTTGTTACCCACAGCAGGACTCTGTAGCTAGATTCAAATTACTTGAGAAAACAATCAGATTTGTAGCTGCATAAATTGCTGCTACAAAGTTGCTAGGAGATCCTGAAAAATATGTGAAAATAATTCAAGATCTCCATCTCCTGGCTGCATATGAGAAAAGAAAGAAAGAAATAAAGAAAGAAAGAAAGAAAGAAAGACAGAAAGAAAGAAAGAAAGAAAGAAAGAAAGAAAGAAAGAAAGAAAGAAAGAAAGAAAGAAAGAAAGAAAGAAAGAATAAGGACCTTGTTTACTAGAAGGAAATTAACAAGAATCAGGAGTCACTTATAACTGGCTATGTCAACACTAGACATTATTGGGAGACCCCCCCCCCCAGCACACAGCAGGTGATTAACAGCCTCAGCTGGTCATGGTTCCCTATGAGAGTGTGTAGAGGGTTGTGTAAACTTTCCTGCCACTAAGATTTCAGATTACATTGGACTCTCCACACTATTCTGTGCAGTGTGTGATTTTTAGATTCCCAACCCCTGCCTTCTTGAGCCTGGAAAAGCTTTTGATCTGTGTGTTTTAGAAGGCTGTAGAGGAGATGGCCACAGATACACTTACATAACATCTCTAGATGGATTTGTTTAATCTCTGTGTATCATGTGAGACTTGTCACTTTAATGGGTATATGTAAGGATTTACATTCACTTTAAGGAATGCCTTTGTTAACATTTGACCTAACAAAATATTAATAATGATATTTTAAATAATGTAACAAGCTCTCTGAGCAATGAAAAGTGCATACAAAGTAGCGGATCAAAACAATATATAGAGCTTGCCCTCAGAAGAAAAAGGAAGCATGAATATAGGTATTTATATTTGGAAATCTGTTCAGAGGCAGCAGTGTATGAAGAAATGTACACCTATTTTCCATGGGCATTGTCACACTGTGACAGCTCCAGCACAGCATACACTATGGCTTTTTTTACTTAGCCTTTTTTATTTTAATGCCACCTTTAACCACTTAAAGAATATTCAAACCCAACATTTCATATTCCTGATATGTGCCTGCTGTACCATATACCATATACATATACACCGATTTAAGGTGCGATTTCAATAGACATCTGTGTATGAAGCCACACAGATGTCTATCAAGTAGCACCAGAAATCACGCTGACCTTGCTACTTTGAAATCGCACTACTTAAAGTAAAGTAGTGCAATTTCAAAGTAGCATCAATGTGAAGCAGGGCTAAGTGACATTTTTTTAAATGACAAGTGACACCAATACAGTGATCAGTGTTATAAAAATGCACTGATCAACTTAAATGGCACTGGCAAGGAAGGGGTTAACACCAGGGGGTGATCAAGGGGTTAAGTGTTCCCTAGCGAGGTGTTTCTAACAGTGGGGGGAGTGGATTGACAGGGAGAAGAGAGAGATCACTGGGCCAAATTCTCAAAAGAGATACGCAGGCGGATGTCACGTACCTGGTACAGAGCAGAGCCTGGCGTGCAGGGAATGGCAACTCTTGCTCCTCTGACTCCGGAACCCCTGGTAGAGCAGACAGGGAGCGCTAGAGTTCAGAGTCGCACAAGCGCCAGGAAGGTGCCGTGCAGGTCTGCGGTGGTCTCCTGAAGACTCCACAGATGCTGTGCAGGAACTGCAGAGATGCTGGAGGGAGACAGCAGACAACAGGAGCTTGGTGCAGATGGCTGGAACAGGCAGCAGGTGGGAGGTGTGTTGTAGTACAGATGCTGGCAGAGTCAGGCAGGCCGGGTCAAACACAGGCGGGCGGATCAGGTACAGGGGGCAGCCAAAGCAGAGTCGTAGTTCAAGCCGGATCAGTAACAGGCGGGCAGCAGACCGTTTGGAAGGAGCAGGCGGAAGCGAAGTCAGACAAGCCAGGGATCAGGGCAGGCGGAGAACAGCAGGGTCAATGGTAAGCCAAGGTCACAGGTAACAGGAGCCAATCAGGTAACAGGTGTCAGGTAGGGTAAACAGGAACGCTGTTGACTGAGCAGCAGGGAGCTATGGGGAGAGCCCCATTAAATAGCCTAAGTGGCGCCAAAATGGCGTCAGCACGTGCCCGCGCGCGCCGCTATTGCGCGTGCGCGCGCGCGCCGCTATTGCGCGCACCCGTGCGCGCCGACGTGCCGCGAGCGCGCGCTCCCGTGCGCGCTAATGCGCTATTGCCGCTATTGCGCGCCGGTGCGCGATTAGCGCCACCTAGTGGTCGACCAAGTCCATGACATTGCCCCCCCCCAATGGGCAGCCTCCGGATGCCCAACTGAGACATCTTAAGTGGATGAGCGTTCTTGAAGGACCGAATCAAGCTTTTAGCGTGGATGTTGCGTTCAGGTTCCCAGGAGTTTTCCTCAGGGCCATAGCCCTTCCACTTCACCAGGAACTGAACCTGATTGCGCCTTTTTCTGCAGTCAAGGATAGACTCAATCTCGAATTCCTCCTCACCGTTAACCAAGACCGGTTCGGGTGGATCAGTGCTTCGCCCAGGAAAGGGGTTAGCGACGTCAGGCTTCAGGAGGGTGACATGAAAGACCGGATGGATGCGGAAAGACTCTGGTAATTCGAGTTCATAGGCCACACTGTTGATCTTCCTTCTGATTGGAAATGGCCCCATAAACTTAGGCCCCAGTTTCTTAGACGGACAGGCAAGTCTCAGGTTCACAGTAGACAACCATACCAGATCCCCAGGTTCCAGGTTCAGTTCTCCTCTTCGCCTTTTATCAAATACCTCCTTATTATGCTCCTGAGTCTTTGCCATAGTTTCCTGGAGAAGCCTGTTGTTAACGCTGAAGAAGTCTAACGTCTCTTGGACGGCGGGCACCGTACATTCCGGGACACGATTAGACAAAAATAGCGGATGGTAGCCGTAATTCGCAAAGAAAGGGGTTTGTTTGGTAGCAGAGTGAATTGAATTATTATATGCGAATTCAGCCAGTGGAAGTAGAGAGACCCAATCTTCCTGGGAGAACGACGAGAAACAGCGTAGGTATTGTTCTAATGTTTGGTTTGTCCTCTCAGTTTGGCCATTTGATTGTGGGTGATAAGCAGATGAGAACGACAGCTCAATCTTGAGGGACTCGCAGAGCGTTCTCCAGAACCTGGAAGTAAACTGTACTCCACGATCTGACACGATATTTGCGGGGATGCCGTGTAACCGCACAATTTCCTTAATGAAGATTTTAGCCGTTTCGGGAGCAGAAGGCGTACCCCTCATGGGCAGAAAGTGTGCCATCTTGGATAGTCTGTCCACTGTCACAAAAATGGTGGTGAAACCCTCAGAAGGAGGGAGCTCAACAATAAAATCCATGGAGATCATTCTCCATGGTCTCTCTGGTACGGGCAAAGGCTTCAACAGTCCCCAGGCTCTGGATTTGCTCCCTTTACTTCGGATGCACGTGGTGCACGACTCCACATAACTCTTACAGTCTTTCATAAGCTGGGGCCACCAAAATGTGCGCTGCAAGAGTTCCGAGGTCTTCTGTACCCCAAAATGGCCAGCCAGCTCATGGTCATGACAGAGACTCAGGACACTGACCCGTAAGTCTTCCGGCACAAAAATCCTGTCCTCATGCCACAACAAGCCATCTCTGAGTTGCAAATTTGTATCCGAAGAGGAGGCCAATCCTGCAGAGGCCTGTTTGATCCGTGACAATAGGTCATCCTGAAGCAGCAGAAAATTTCCCGGAGATAAGATAGTGTCCGGAGGAGCAGGGTTTTCAGAGTCGCTGTACATCCGGGAAAGAGCATCGGGCTTGGTATTCTTGGACCCTGGCCTGTACGTTATGTGGAAAGTGAACCTGGTAAAAAAAAGCGCCCATCTGGCTTGACGTGGTCTTAGTCTCTTGGCTACTCTCAGGTATTCTAAGTTCTTGTGATCTGTATAGATCAAAATTGGGTGCGCTGCACCTTCCAATAAGTACCGCCACTCCTCCAGCGCTGCCTTGATCGCTAAAAGTTCTCGGTCACCCACATCATAGTTCCGTTCCGCGTCAGATAGTTTGCGGGAAAAAAAAGCAACCGGGTGGAGAAGGGCCTTTGGCCCCTGTCTTTGGGAAAGCACCGCCCCGACTGCCGTCTCCGAAGCGTCCACCTCCAAGATATAGGGCAGGCTGGCATCTGGGTGTCTAAGGACCGGTGCAGACGTAAACAGTTTCTTCAACGCCTCAAAAGCTCCTTGGGCTTCAGGGGACCAACGGAACCGGACAGTTTGTTTGGTTAGGCCGGTTATGGGAGCGATGATGTTGGAAAACCCCCTAATGAACTTTCTGTAGAAATTGGCGAACCCGATAAAGCGTTGGATGCCCTTTTTATCTGTGGGCGCAGGCCACTCAAGGATTGCCGTAACTTTCTGCGGGTCCATCTCAATGCCGTTGACTGAAATAACAAGTCCCCGGAACTGTATGCTTTCACATTCAAACTCACATTTTTCAGGTTTGGCGTATAATCCGTGTATTCGGAGTCGCTTAAGTACGCTTTTGACGTGTTCCCGATGTTTGACAACAGAAGGGGAAAAAATGAGGATGTCGTCAAGGTAGACCACGACAAAGAGGTCAAGGTAGTCTTTAAAGATGTCATTCACGAAGTGCTGGAATGTGGCAGGCGCGTTGCAGAGCCCGAAGGGCATCACCAAGTACTCGAAGTGGCCGAAGCGGGTGCGGAAGGCAGTCTTCCATTCGTCGCCGTCCCGTATTCGTACCAAGTTATAGGCCCCCCGCAAGTCCAGTTTCGTGAAAATGACCGCTGCTCCCAGTCTTTGGAATAGTTCCGGCACCAGCGGGAGAGGGTATCGATTTTTTATTGTTACCTTATTAAGCTCGCGGTAATCCACGCAGGGGCGGAGAGAATGGTCCTTCTTCTCGACGAAGAAAATTCCTGCCCCTGCTGGTGAGGTAGAGGGGCGGATAAACCCCTTCTTGAGGTTATCGTCGACATAAGTCTTTAGATTTCCAAGTTCTAGTTCAGTTAGGGGAAAAATTCTTCCGAAAGGGATTTCGGCCCCGGGGAGGAGCTCAATCGGGCAGTCGTATGGTCGGTGAGGGGGAAGGGTGTCAGCCCCCTTTTTGCTGAAGACGTCCAGGAACTCGTGGTACACCTCGGGGACAGATTGGCGGATTTCAATGTCGGAGTCCATGCAAAGCAAAGAGGGGGGAGATGAGATTGCCTGCAAGCAGTGTTGTTGACAGTAGGTGGAACAAAAGCAAATCTCACCGGTAGTCCAGTTTATCTGAGGGTTGTGAGCCTGGAGCCAGGGTATGCCCAGGATTATAGGGAACAGAGGGGATTCAATAACATCCAGGCATAAAAGTTCTCGATGACTGTCCGAGATGGTAGTGGCAATGGGCAGGGTTTCTTGGGTGACTGGCCCGGATTTCAAGATAGACCCATCGGCCAAGTGTACAGACAGTCCAACAGCCCTTGGGCGTAACGGAATATGGTGATGAGTGGCAAAGGCAGAGTCCAGAAAACAGCTGCAGGCCCCGGAATCAAGTATGGCGCTGGTCCGTATATCCCTTCCTGGAAGCTGCAATAAAACGGGGACAGCCAGATGAGCAGATTTGTTGAAGACAATGGGTGAGGGGACAGATGACATGAAGGTGCACTTACGGAATTTTGCTGGGCAGGTCCTCACGTAATGGCCGGACTCTCCGCAGTAGAGGCAAAGGTTGTTTGTCCGGCGTCGAAGTCTTTCCTCAGCAGTGAGAGAAGGGCGGATCAAACCCAGCTGCATGGGTTCTGGAATGTCTCTAAAGGCAGTGGTCGGAGCTGGAGGAATCGGGTTAGGGTACGCGGGTACCCGGGGTAGCATCCATGTTGGGCGATTCAGACCGGTGGCACGTTCAGTCCTGCGTTCCCTCAAGCGTCTGTCAATCTGGATGGTTAGGTTGATAAGAGCCTCCAGAGTGTCAGGGACCCCTACACGTGCGAGTTCATCCTTAAGTGCTTCGGCGAGGCCCAAGCGGAACTGATAACAAAGGGCCGAATTGTTCCAGGTAGTGTCCGCACTCCACCTTCTGAACTCGGCTACATAGTCCTCAACGGGTCTGCGACCTTGCAGGAGGGCATGCAAAGCGGCTTCAGCGGTAGCGGCCTGATGAGGGTCCTCATACAACAAGGACATAGCCTGAAAGAACGTGTCCAACCGGTCAAGGGATAAGTCCTTTTGCTCCATCAGACGGTGGGCCCACGCCTGCGGTTCACCCGATAGGAGGGCCATAACAAAACCTACTTTGGTAGCTTCTAGTGAGAAAGTTCGTGGCTGAAGCGCAAAGTAGAGCTCACAAGCATTCCGGAACGCTCTAAACTTGCTTCGTTCTCCTGCAAATCTTTCAGGCATGGGCACTTTAGGTTCAGGGGGCAGCATAATAACTGAAGGTGACGCGGATGCGCCAGACGAAGAAGAAGTGGATGGAGTAGACAGTTCCTGGACACGATTTTCAAGTCGGGTATAGCCTTCCTGCAGGGCCCTGACTGCTTGGGTAAGGCCATCCAGATGGCGACAAAGTTCCGTCATAGGGTCCATTCCCTGCGCAGGCTCAGACATGGCTGCTCAGTACTGTCACGTACCTGGTACAGAGCAGAGCCTGGCGTGCAGGGAATGGCAACTCTTGCTCCTCTGACTCCGGAACCCCTGGTAGAGCAGACAGGGAGCGCTAGAGTTCAGAGTCGCACAAGCGCCAGGAAGGTGCCGTGCAGGTCTGCGGTGGTCTCCTGAAGACTCCACAGATGCTGTGCAGGAACTGCAGAGATGCTGGAGGGAGACAGCAGACAACAGGAGCTTGGTGCAGATGGCTGGAACAGGCAGCAGGTGGGAGGTGTGTTGTAGTACAGATGCTGGCAGAGTCAGGCAGGCCGGGTCAAACACAGGCGGGCGGATCAGGTACAGGGGGCAGCCAAAGCAGAGTCGTAGTTCAAGCCGGATCAGTAACAGGCGGGCAGCAGACCGTTTGGAAGGAGCAGGCGGAAGCGAAGTCAGACAAGCCAGGGATCAGGGCAGGCGGAGAACAGCAGGGTCAATGGTAAGCCAAGGTCACAGGTAACAGGAGCCAATCAGGTAACAGGTGTCAGGTAGGGTAAACAGGAACGCTGTTGACTGAGCAGCAGGGAGCTATGGGGAGAGCCCCATTAAATAGCCTAAGTGGCGCCAAAATGGCGTCAGCACGTGCCCGCGCGCGCCGCTATTGCGCGTGCGCGCGCGCGCCGCTATTGCGCGCACCCGTGCGCGCCGACGTGCCGCGAGCGCGCGCTCCCGTGCGCGCTAATGCGCTATTGCCGCTATTGCGCGCCGGTGCGCGATTAGCGCCACCTAGTGGTCGACCAAGTCCATGACAGCGGAACTGCTGTTCAGCCTGCGTATCTCTGTGCCTAACTTTGGAAACGATCCTCAAAAGGCTTTTTCCAAAGTTAGGCAGAAGATCTGACATCTGTAAGACACTTACACTGTCAGATCTTAGGATGCAGTACCGCATCCGCCGCTGGGGGCATTTCTCATTGAAATGCCGCTTTGAGTATGCAAATGAGGACTTAAGCTTTTAAGCATTGTGATTTCTGCGTAAGTTCCGATTTGCTTGCGCAAAACTAGGGCTGGTTTTACAATGTGGAAAGTTAGTAACACCATGTAAAAGCCCATTCAAGCGACGTCATTTGGTATGCATTCCTGAGGGAGAACTCCACGGCAATTTGTAAAATCAAAACCGGCATGGGTTCCCCCCCAGGAGCATACCAGGCCCTTAGGTCTGGTATGGGTTGTAAGGAGACCCCCCCCTACGCTGAAAAATCGACGTAGGGGGTCCCCCTACAATCCATACCAGACCCGTATCCAAAGCACGCTACCCGGCCGGCCAGGAATGGGAGTGAGTGGGGATGAGCGAGCGCCCCCCCCTCCTGAGCCGTGCCAGGCCGCATGCCCTCAACATGGGGGGGTTGGGTGCTCTGGGGCAGGGGGGCGCACTGCGGGGCCCCCCACCCCAGAGCACCCTGTCCCCATGTTGATGAGGACAGGACCTCTTCCCGACAACCCTGGCCGTTGGTTGTCGGGGTCTGCGGGCGGGGGCTTATCGGAATCTGGGGGCCCCCAGATACCGGCCCCCCACCCTAAGTGAATGGATATGGGGTACATCGTACCCCTACCCATTCACCTGGAGGCAAAGTGATAGTTATTAAACACACAACACAAGGGTTTTTAAAATCATTTATTAGTCTGCTCCGGAGGCCCCCCTGTCTTCTTTAGCTCTAATACCAGGGAGGGCTTCTTCTTCCGCTCTCCGGGGGTCTTCTCCGCTCTCCGGGGGGGGCTTCTTCTTCCACTCTCCTGGGGGGGTCTTCTCCGCTCTCCGGGGGTCTTCTTCTATCTTCGCCGCTCTCCGCTGTTGACTCGGCGCACCCCGGTTCTTCTCCAGCTGTCCGGTGCCTTCTCCTTCAGCGCTGGCTGCCTGCTATCTTCGTGTGTTAGCTCAATTACTAGCTCAATTACTAGCAGGCAGCCAGCGCGGTCTTCTGTGACGTCATCTTCTTCTCTTCTCTTCTTCTCCCTTCTTCCGATGTTGACTCGACGCCTCTTCTCACTGCAATGATGGAAGCGTGCCTTGCATCCCATTTATATAGGCCTCACCGTCCCATCATGCTCTGGTAGGTACCCACGTGGTGGGTGCCTACCCATGTGGGTACCTACCGGAGCATGATGGGTGAGAAGAGGCGTCGAGTCAACATCGGAAGAAGGGAGAAGAAGAGAAGAGAAGAAGATGACGTCACAGAAGACCGCGCTGGCTGCCTGCTAGTAATTGAGCTAACACACGAAGATAGCAGGCAGCCAGCGTTGAAGGAGAAGGCACCGGACAGCTGGAGAAAAACCGGGGTGCGCCGAGTCAACAGCGGAGAGCGGCGAAGATAGAAGAAGACCCCCGGAGAGCGGAAGAAGCCCCCCCTGGTATTAGAGCTAAAGAAGACAAGGGGGGCCTCCGGAGCAGACTAATAAATGATTTTAAAAACCCTTGTGTTGTGTGTTTAATAACTATCACTTTGCCTCCAGGTGAATGGGTAGGGGTACGATGTACCCCATATCCATTCACTTAGGGTGGGGGGCCGGTATCTGGGGGCCCCCTTATTTGAGGGGACTCCCAGATTCCGATAAGCCTCCCGCCCGCAGACCCCAACAACCAACGGCCAGGGTTGTCGGGAAGAGGTCCTGTCCTCATCAACATGGGGACAGGGTGCTCTGGGGGGGGCCCGCAGTGCGCCCCCCTGCCCCAGAGCACCCATCCCCCCATGTTGAGGGCATGCGGCCTGGTACGGCTCAGGAGGGGGGGGGGGGCGCTCGCTCGTCCCCACTCCCATTCCTGGCCGGCCGGGTAGCGTGCTTTGGATACGGGTCTGGTATGTATTGTAGGGGGACCCCCTACGTCGATTTTTCGGCGTAGGGGGGGTCTCCTTACAACCCATACCAGACCTAAGGGCCTGGTATGCTCCTGGGGGGGAACCCATGCCGTTTTTTTCTTTGAAAATTGGCATGGAGTTCTCCCTCTCAGGAATGCATGCCGAGCGACACTGTCAATTTTTTTTTTTTTTTTTTCGGCGTGTATTTTTTTTTCACCCGTCGCAACTTTATTGTCCCGTCGCAATCCACAAAGCCCGGCGTAAATTACGTTCGCGCGCTGCACGTCGGGAAAATTACGTCACACGCATGCGCAGTATGGCCGGCGCGGGAGCGCGCCTCATTTAAATTGTGATCGCCCCCCGGAGAGGAGGACCGCCTTGCGACGGAGGCACTTAAGTTACACGGCGTGTAATTTCTAGGTAAGTGCTTTGAAGATCGGGCACTTAGGTAGAAATTTAACGCCTGTGTAACTTAACTGCTGAAAGTTAAGTTAGGCTATGTTTTGGGGAATTTGGCCCACTGTTCCTGATCACTAGGAACAGCAGATCTCTCTCTCCTCCCCTGTCAGAATGGGGATCTGTTTGTTTACATTGACAGATCCCCATTCGTGCTCTCTTTTTCGCGTTCACGGGTGGCCGGTGCATATCAAATCTGAGCTCCTGGGGCATGCAGCAGGTGCATGCGCCTGCCTCCACGTTACATCAATTAGTGCGGGGCAGCCAACCTTCCGCAGTATATCTGCGGCGGGTAGTTGGGAACTGGTTAAGGAAAAACAAGTGTTTCTTTTTTATCATTATTAGTGATATTATTTTGCAAATTTGTTTGTATACATGTCTAAGACAATAAAAGTAACAAAACTAAAAGAAAACCTCAACTTTTTGTTGACCAGTGTTAGTTTGTTAGTTTGGAAAAGTAGTGTTACTGTAGGTAAAAGGTATACATGTTATTCTGTAATTTGTCCTGTTTAAAAAAAATACTTAAATTATGATTCTGGTACAAAGTATTACAAAGTTACTTACAAATTAAATAATCATTTTCTTTTGCACCCTTTTTAACCACTTAGTGACTACTCAATCGCAATGTACTGTGTAAGGCAACCGCTGTAAAAGCAGGAACCTGACAGCAAGTCCCGACCAATGATTCAATGCCAGGACCTGCGGATTGGCTGTGCCCATCCACAGCACAGAGCTTTGTGCTGACAATCAACGTAGTGCTCTATACACAGGGAACAGTCTCTGTGTTTCTCATCTCTGCCAAGCAGGGGTGAGAAACCTAGAGATCAGTTAGTAAAAGCAGCACAATTTACAGACATTACACATAGTTAAACACATATTTAACCCCTTGATCGCTCTAGATGTTAACCCCTTCCCAGCCAGTGTCATTAGTACAGTGACAGTGTATAGTATTACCATTATTGTCATTGGTGATGTCAGTGGCAGTTAGTTCCCCCCAACATCACAGTCACATTATAAGCCGATAATAACTGCCATTAATAATATAAAAAAAATGTAATATATATCATATATACACCAAAAAACCGCGCTATCACAACACAGTAAATTCAGGCAGCGGCTAGCGTGTGATGACAAGAAAAATAAAACAATATAAAAAGCCGCGCCAGGTATCAACAACAAAAAATGAATATAATAGTTCAACAGTCCACAAATGGTATGAGTAAGTGGGTCAAAGATCAATACAGCGATTCTGTCTTTGTTTGAGAACCAATCTAAAATCCACTTACTCATACCATTTGTGGACTGTTGAACTAATATATATCATAGTTTGTAGGCGCTATACATTTCAGGCAATCTAATCAATGCACACTTATTGGATTTTTTTTATTATTAAAAACATGTAGAAGAATACATTTTGGCCCAAATTTATGAAGACATTTGATTTAATTTAAGTTTTTTATTAGATGTGATTTAAAAAAAAAATGGTCTACTTATAGTTAATCATTGGAACTCCTGCTGGGGTTTTCACATTTAAATGCAGGCAGCATGCATTCACAGGTGGGAATTTACTCTAAAGTCTAGTACACATGGGCTGAATGTCGAGCAGCATCGGCCTGTTTCTATTGAACATTTGGCCCGTTTGTACTGCAGACAGTCGGACAGAAGCTGGCCTCTGTCAATTGGGCATAACTGAAAGAGAAGAAATAATAAGTTGCGCTATAAACAGTAATTGAAATTCATTTGGAGAAAAATAAATTAAGTGTGATGTGAGAAAAAAAGTTCCTAGGGTGACCCCTATGGTGATAAGAGCACGCTGCAAGGAAAAATATATATGTATATACCCAAATATATTCAAAAAATATGATATCAAACAATTAATGCAAATTGTTTGATATCTTAATTGTTTGATATCATATTGTTTGAATATATTTGGGTATATACATATATATTTTTCCTTGCAGCGTGCTCTTATCACCATAGGGGTCACCCTAGGAACTTTTTTTCTCACATCACACTTAATTTATTTTTCTCCAAATGAATTTCAATTACTGTTTATAGCGCAACTTATTATTTCTTCCATTTCTGTTCACATGATTGTCACATGTTTTTTGTTGCTGCTTGTACCTCAGGTTTTTTATCAATCTATTTAGATTAGCGCAGAATTATCCCCCCCCTTTTTTTACATAACTGAAAGAGGACTGCCGGAGTGTTCTGGCGGGGGACCATCCCCCTGTCAGGACACAATAGAACAGCTGGGGAGATAGATGTACTAACATCTCGTGGTTAGTACATCAGCTCCCCTGGAGCTGTCAGTTTTTTTTTTCCTTTCAGCCTTGCTGGTTTGAAGACAAAAAACAAATAGTGTTTACTAGGCTTAAGACCTGATAAATGCTGAAGAGTGGGAGGGGATATGGCAGCAGAGCTAAAAAAAACTATATGTATTACATCCTCCCTCTGTGCTTTTATGAAAAGTTTTGAGTATGTGTAGCGTGTCCAGTGCCTTCTACTAGTTTAGGATATCAGTAAACACTATAAGGGACTTTGCATTCTCTGCCTGTGTCATTTGTACATTGATCACTGCATTTTTATAGCACCGATCAATGTAATAATGTCACTGGTCCCCAAAAAGTGTAATTTGGGGTCAGATTTATCCGCCGCAATGTTGTAGTCCCGCAAATTGCAGATCGCCACCATTACTAGTAAAAACAATAAAAAATAAATAAAAGTCCCTAAATCAATCCCATAGTTTGTAGACTGGATACGTTTTGTGCAAACCAATCAATATAAGCCTATTGTGATGTATTTTTTTACCAAAAATATGTAGTAGGAATATATATCTGCGTAAACTGACTAATAAATTAGTTTTCATTTCAATAGTTTTTTATTGAAGTTTTTATGCAAACAGAGATACAAGAAACATAAAATAGAATAAAATAAAATAAAATAAATAGACCATAAGCATATGAAAATCTGTGAAAATCTGTATAGTTTCTCGGTAAATATTCAAAACACATGAAAGAGTGATTGTCATACAACCATATTGCTCGATTAACCTTGACACGGCCTCTTAGTAAAACCACTGGCGGCTCACCGCCCTCCCCCCACGCACCCCTTTGGGAGCACTCTGTGCGCCAGGGGAGGGCTGACGGCGGTCCACCCCTGTGTCCACCATGCATATATATCCAGTGGCGCCAGAGACTCCAAAGATCAACAAGGACCCTTAGGCTGGACGTCAGAGGCCCTCATCCTACGGCAACAGAGCCTATACATCACGAGCACCTCAAATATTCATCATATATAGACATTATGGTCAAGACTAATGAACACACTAAAGAAAACTGATAAAATAAAATAGAACATAAAATAAACTAAAACAGTAAAGTGTAAAGTGTTGTTCCTCCTTATATTAGAAAACAGAAGTGATCAGCATGAGTCGACTTCACCTCAATTTTTATACACCGAGTTATACCACCCATTCCACTTAAACCATTTACGTTCCATATTAGCAATTTTACCCTGAGATGCGGCAAACATTAATTCGTAGGAGGCGTGAGTATTAGTTGTTTCCACAATTTCACTCATTGAAGGTGGGTCTGTATCCCTCCAATGTCGTGCGATAGATAGCCTGGTGCTAAGGAGTAAATGAGTGATTATGGTTCTTGAAGAGAACGGGACACTATCTAGGCCCAGGGACAGAAGCGCCGCCCCCGCCGAGGGAATAATCCGGACACCAGCTATTTGGGACATTAAGTTAAATAATAAATTAGTTTTTATATATATATATATATATATATATATATATATATATATATATATATATATATATATATATATATATATATATATATATATATATATATATATATATATATATATATATATATATATATATATATATATATATATATAATTTTTTGGATATGTACAGTATTATAGCAAAAAGTAAAAAAAAAAAAAAGTTTTCAAAATTGTCGCTCTTTGTCTATAGCGCACAAAATAAAAACCGCAGATGTAATCAAATACCACCAAAAGAAAGCTCCATTTATAGGAAAAAAAGGATGAACATTTTGTTTGTGTACAGTGTCGTACGTCTTCTCAATTGTCAGTTAAACGAGGCAGTGCCGTATCGCAAAAAATGGGCCTGGTCGTTAAGGGGGCAAATCCTTCCGGGGCTGAAGTGGTTAACAAAAACCACATACACTGTTAGAATTGAGTTTATCTGAGAAAACAATTCTATCCTGCGCCTTTAAATTTTCTCATCCCTGCAGTTGAAAAGAATAATTTTTCAGTTTGACCCACTATTGATAAGAAAAACAAGCATTTTAGAAACATTTAGAAACAATCTTTTTAGAACCGTCTTATTTGTTTACCTGTTTGTTTTTGCTGGTTCTCTGCTGCCATG
Organism: Rana temporaria; assembly: GCF_905171775.1. Taxonomy (NCBI): domain Eukaryota; kingdom Metazoa; phylum Chordata; class Amphibia; order Anura; family Ranidae; genus Rana; species Rana temporaria. Next base: position 163,126,980 of record NC_053490.1, read on the forward strand.
ATAAGACAACAAAGACACAAGCAGAATCTGTTCCACAATCGTGCATTAGCAATATGTCCACAATCGTACACATTAGCAAGTGCTCATATAGTCCTGCTGGTGGGGATCAAGAAAAGAGAGAATAATGGCGCGTACACACAATCAATCCTCATACACACGACCGAGAAACTCGACGGGCGAAACACATCATTTTGCTTGTCGAGTTTCTTGTGAAGCCGTCGAGAAACTCGACAAGCCAATTTTCTCCATTCCCGTCAAGGAAATAGAGAACATGTTCTCTTTTTGGCTCGTCGAGTTTCTCGAAAATGTACACACGACCAGTTTCCTCGGCAAAAAAATATCTCCCAGCAAGTTTCTTGCTGATTTTTGCAGAGAAACTCGGTCGTGTGTAGGAGGCCTCAGAATTTCTGATGGACTTTTTTCATCGGAAATTCCGATTGTGTGTGGGCCCCATCAGACTTTTTTCCGTCGGTGTTTAGAACATACACACTGTTTGGTCTGACAGTTTTTTGGATGGAAAAAAAAATCCCTATCGTCTGTGTGCAACTCCGAAGAAGAAAAAACCCATGCATGCTCAGAATCAAGTCGCCACATGCTAAGTAGCAGCATTGAACTTTATTTTTCTCGGCTCGTCGTAGTGTTTCACGTCACCGCGTTTTGGATGGTCAGAATTTGGTCTGACAGTGTGTATGCAAGACAGCTTGAACGGATTTCCGACAAAAAATTCCATCGGATTTTAGGCCATCGGAAATTCCGATCGTGTGTACAGGGCATAAGTGTTTCACAGGTAGAAGTTAAGGGGAAGCCTGCACCCATTATGGAGCTGTGTTAATCCGAAAAATCAAAAAAAGTTAAATATTTACAAAGTAATTACTTGAAAAATAATGGTATGATTTACAAAATCTTCTGCATTAAATAGAGAAGCGGTTTTTAAAAGAAGGGTTTATTACTATGTTAACAGTGGTTAGACAAACGCAAGAACATCTGAGAAAATCATGTTTAGCCAGTGTATAATTAGTGTAGCATACACTCCATACGAAAATAGACTTTTAGTAAATTCAGCATATACAGTTTGTCCTGTGGCATATAACCATGTATAATGACTGCATAGTGAACACTGTGAGAATACAGTTTTGTTTAATAACTTTAGTTAATCAGGTCCTGTTACTCATTAGAAGGAGAAAATAGGAATGATCTTACAATTGCCGCAACCTCTTAAAACATGTCAGCAATGGTCATTTGCATATTTTCACTCTCACAGATCTATGATTGTTATATTAATGTTTACCATTTCTTACAGGGAACCATTACGGTTTATATGCAATATTACATATTAAAGCAAGTGGCTGTACAAACAGAATATGGAAAATAAAGTGTGTGAAATATGCCATAAGCTTGGGAGCTTTTGCGGTACCCCAGAATGTTACTTCATTGACAGATCACAAACAGTTCTGTTTAACCTGTCTTGTCATTTACAGCATACAGCTCTTTTTTTCTCTCAGTTTTTTATTTAATATGTATAAAATGATATAATGGGGTTGATTTACTAAAACTGGAGAGTGCAAAATCTGGTGCAGCTGTGCATGGTAGCCAATCAGCTTGTTCAGTTAAAGTGGTGGCTCTGCTCAAAAAAATGAAGTTGTCATCTACAAATACTCTAGCTGATGACTTTTAATATAAGGACACTTATCTGTCCAGGGATCCCGCAATGTCCTTACCCAAACTGATTCTTTAATCAGCTTCGGGTGCAGGCTCCAGCATATCTAGTAAGGCAATCAGGAAGTGAAGCCTTGTGGCTTCACAGCCTGTTTCCTACTGTGCATGCGACCCACACTGCACCTTGTGAATGGTCCGTAGTCTTCTGGGACCTGTGATGTGTCTCAGAAGACAGCAAGGGAAGGAGAGGGGCTGAACTTCAGGCTTAGATAGCTGTGGCCAAAACCAGGTACCCACTCCCCCTCAAAAAGTGCCAAATGTAGCAGTGGTGGGGAAGGGTGCAAACAAGCAGAGCTTCCCTTTTTGGGTGGAGCCCCAATTTAACCTATGACACAGCCGCACCAGATTTTGCACTCTCCACTTTTAGTAAATCAACCTCATCGTACCAACACTGTATCCTGGCCTAGGCCAACAAGGCCCAGGCCTAGGGGGCAGCACGGAAAAAGTCCCTGTCGGCTTGCGCTACACTGTTAGTGTAACTCAAGCCGCTTCTAATTTTGACTGTCAGACATGACCACAAACCTTCCTCACTGTGCTATACGTTTTCTGCTGCAGCATTGGCATGGTTATAGCTTCTTAGTCCTCTCCATAAAATTATCAGAAATTTGTCCTTAACCTCCCTGGCGGTATTCCCGAATCTGCCTCGGGGTGGAAATCCAGTACCATAAGCGGTATTCCCCAAGCCAGACTCGGGATCACATCGCACTATCCAGGCGGAGTTTACTTACCTTGTCCCCTGGATCCTACGATGTCTCCGCTGTGTTATTGAGCTCCACTCCCTGCGTCGTTACGACGCACGGGGGCGAAGATTGGTGCCAAATTCAAAAAAATAAAAACACAGTACATATACAGTATACTGTAATCTTACAGATTACAGTACTGTATAAAATAAATACACATCCCCTTTGTCCCTAGTGGTCTGCCCAGTGACCTGCATGCACTTTTATATAATACAAACTGTTCTTTCTGCCTGGAAACTGTAGATTGTCCATAGCAACCAAAAAGTGTCCCTTTACATCAAAAGTGGTTTTAGAGCAGCTAGAAAACAGTGATAATTAATTAGAATCACTTGCAGAATTGAGTGATAGTGATTTGTGGGGAAATTTGTCATCAAACATTGAAAGTAATAATTTTTATTATTATTATATTATTTTTTGTTATAATTATTTATAGTTATTTATTATATTATAATTTATGATTTTGTGTTTCAAACATTATCATACCCGGGATGTCTACTAGACTCTTGTTTGGACAGATTTAAGTGAGTTATTCCTAAGAATTGCAGGCCTACAATATAAAACACCAAATTTCCATGCAAAACAATTGCACCGCTTTCAGCACCTAAAATCTGAAAGAATCATACCGCCAGGGAGGTTAAAGTAGAAGTATAGGCAACACTTTTTTTTGGATAGAGTAAGGGAGGGTTATAGCCCCTGTCAGTTTATTTTTTACCATCCCTGTCCCATTGCTGAGATTTCCTTTCACTTCCTGCCCCATAGCCAAACAGGAAGTGAGATGAAATCTATGCAAATTAAGGGAATCCAGGCCCTCAGAACTAGTGTCCCCTCTCGAAAATTTCAGGGCGGATCAGAAAGGGGTGTGGCCTTGACAGGAAGGGTCATATATAAATTAGGGGGTGCATGAGTTTAGTCATGCCTAGGGCAGCATAAAACCTAAATACACTACTGCATCGTACATCAAATTTCAAAAGCGTAGCTCATAAGAGCAGATGAGATATAGCCTCATTAAACAGTGTAGCATCTTTTATACAATCATGTACAAAGTATCTAGAGAGTCATAAGTTAGGTCATATTATACAATGACAAAAAAAACAGGTTCATATTAGGTAAGTGCAGATGTGTGAGCTGGGTGGAATCAATCAGCACTGGGTCACAGTGGGTCAACGTGTACAGGAGCCTAAGTGAGTCATACAAAACATAAAGTGCACATCAGAGGCAATGAACATAATAGTATGAAATTATACAAGGAAAAACAAAAGATGAGACAGCTCAATTACCCCTGGACCAAAGGAAGGGAGGGCAGAAGAAATAACTCAGAATTGTTCCATGCATCCCATATTTTATTAAATTACCTTTCACCTTTTTAACTCCAGCCTGTTCACCAGCTTCATCAATCCAGTGGAGAAAAGGGATGATCCAGTACAAACTAAAAGTGAACTAGCAAGTAACAGAGCAATCTGTCTGTCTATGCAATGTGACAAGCTGAGCAAAATGACAAAATTCTCGGGCAAGTAAACCGTTGAATTTGAAGATGGATTTTAGGTAAAGCAATTTTTACATAGATACTTTGATCTAGTGTCAGTGTGGACCAGTGTAATTGTGTGTGTGCTTTACCTGTTGGATCCCCATGGAAGTTGGAAATCAGCTTAGTAGGCACTTCTACTACAGATATTGCCATTAGCTTCTGGGTCCCGTGCCAACTAGCTAGCTTGGCAGAACCGCCATTCAGGAAACACTTTGATTTTTTCTCAGTAAATGTAGAACATTCTTTGACTTGATGAAGTGGAAAGGCCTGATGGTGACATTAAAATCTTCACCCCATTCAATCAGAGAATAATTTGCATTTATTGAGAAAATAGAAACTATTCTTTGAATGGCATCCATTCCAAGTGGTGCCTGTGTGCACAATGCAGTAGAGCAGTTGCTAGGACCCAGAGACAAGTGGAGATCACTGGAGTAACATTGCCTACTATAGTGATTTCCAGCTTCGACAAGGATCCCACAGGTATGGCACATACTGTATATACTTAGGTCCAACTTAGACCAATTTAACAAAGCAAAAAATTGCATACCTGGAATTCAGTTTTAATGTAGCTCAACAGTGTACATATTTTTTTGACCGGAGATCCATTTATTTTTAAATAAATAGATGCTTTACTCATTTAAGATAAACTACTGCCTTAGAGCCGGTTCACACAGGGGCGGATCGTCAGGCTACTCAGCCGCCTAACAAGTTGCGCTCCACTGTGTTCAATAGAACCGCTCTAATAGGAGCTGCGCAAGTCGCTCCAACTTCAAAAAAGGTTCTTGTACGACTTTGGGGGCGAATTGCATTGACTTCAGTACAGAAGTCATTTTGCAAGTCACCTCTCAAGTCGTCTTGAGATCGCCTTGCCGAATTGCCCCCAAAGTCGTGCCGGCTCTTACGTGAAAAACAGAGACTTAGTGACGTTGTTACTGAGTCTAATATAAAGTATGTAATAAAAACAGAAATACATTATTTAAAGCAATATATAAGCTTGTTAGAGAAGGGGGGGGGGGGCAGGAATAGTAACATAACAGTAGAAAAAAAACCTTTAACTCTAAAGTAAAACAGTATGAGGAATGTTTATGTCTACAAAGAATGTACCATTTGGCATAGTTATACAACTTTGTTTCCATATCTACTTCATTCAACTCTTGTTCTTTTTTTTTTACTCACAGATCTTCAAAAATTCCCCATTATAGACAACAGCTTAAAATACTTTGGGGTTGATTAGCAAAATGTATCCTGTGATATTTGCACTGTAACAAAATTCAATCTAAAAGCAAATTAAAGTTTACAACTGCTTTAGGCGCTCTGTAAATTAGTACTTCATTGCATATTAATGAAGTGCTAATTACTCTTTGTGACCACGTTTATGTAAATTAGGCCATACACTGAATCTGCAATAGTATTTAATTGAACATGTGAGCATTCTAAAGGTAAAGCAATCAATTCATGGTCCATAACTGTTAATTCTGTGTGTGTTTACAACATCGTTGTGATTCTAAAATCCGAGTATAACATTACCGTTGTCCTGCGTGATTCTTCTTCTTCCAAAGCCATTTTTTATTTTATTTTTTTGCTTCAAAACATCTGACTTTTCTATCCTACTGCAGGAATTAATTAAATGACGGCAAGATTATACTTGATCACACACACAGAAAATCAATCAGTCTCACAAAACATTTCTCCCAAGCTTCATTATTTTTTTTAACCAATCATAAGCTGGCCACACATAATAAGAATCTGAGGGATCAATTTAATAAAATGTGTAAAGAACTCTCTAATAAGTGTTTCAGCCAATCCATTTTTCTCTTTTTGACATTTTGATTATTCCAGCCAGTAACCAAATATCTAACTGATGAGTTTAGGGCTAAAGAAGCTCTGCATTTCCCTTGTTCTTTTATATGTCATGGCATGGGCTATAGCACACAAAGCTCAGCTAATAAAATGAAAAATATTAGCTCTTGTGCATTCTGCAAGCCTGAGTTTGAAGACAATTTATGATTCCTGGGATTCAGAAAGGGCTCACATGGAGGGACATTTTATATACAGTATATATATATATATATATATATATATATATATATATATATTAGGGCTGTGGAAATTAACGATTAATTGATCGATTAATCGTTAATTTCTTTGATCGATTAAAAAAATTTGATCGAGGAAGATCCGCGGAGTGAGCTCCGCGGTCTCTCCCATAGGAAAGGCCGCGGCTTTGGCCTAGCTCCGGAGCCGTGGCCATCTTGTTCCACCCGACGGCAGCTGAGTAGCGGCGTGCTGACGTCATCATCACCCGCTGCCTGCTTGTATCATCTTCCCTTGCGCACGTGTCCATCAGCTACTCTGCGGACGGGTCTGCCTGCCTGATGTATAGTCAGGTAAGAGTGGACAACCATCCTGTGTGTGGTAACATTATGGGGGCAGATGTATATATTCCTGGAGTATGGGGGCAGATGCTTCATTTATACTTATGAGCCGGTGTATGTGTATTCTTGCAGTATGGGGACAGATGTGGATATTAAAGCATGGGGGCAGATGTGGATATTAAAGCATGGGGACAGATGTGTATATTAAAGCATGGGGGCAGATGTGTATATTACAGCATGGGGGCAGATGCTGTAATATACACATCTCCCCCCATGCTTTAATATACACATCTGCCCCCATACTGCAAGAATATACACATCTGCTCCCATGCTTTAATATACACATCTGCCCAATGCTTTAATATACACATCTGCCCCCATACTGCGATTTAATCGATTAATCGACCAATTTCGATTAATTATAACGCACATACAGATCCAACTACTTTTAGCTGATCTCCTTGCATTGCAACTCTGCAATAGTCAATAGTCACAGTTCACACAAATACGTTTTAAATTCAAACTGTAGCACTGACGTAAGTAATTTTTTCCTATTAAACTTTAAGAAAAATGTAGAAAGTTAGTTTAACCTCCCTGGCGGTATGATTATTTCAGAAAAAAGGTGCTGAAAGCGGTACCATTGCAAGGAAATTTGGCCTTTTATATTGTAGGCCTGTAATTCTTAGGAATAACTCACTTAAATCTGACCAAACAAGAGTCTAGTAGGCATCCCGGGTATGAATTTTTTTTTAAAACAAAATTATAAATTATAATATAATAAATAATTATAAATAATTATAACAAATAATAATTTAATTAAAATAAAAATTATTCAATAATGTAATCAACTCAAAATCACTGAAATTTGCTCAGTTGCAGAATTGTCGCTGTCATTACTTTTATTTTTTTATGACGAATTTCCCCACAAATCGCTATCGCACAATTCTGCAAGTGATTATAATTTATTATCGCTGTTTTCTAGCTGCTCTAAAACCATTTTTGACATAAAGGGACACTTGTGGTTGCTATGGACAATCTACAGTTTGCAGGCAGAAAGAACAGTTTTTATTATATAAAAGTACATGTAGGGCACTGGGCAGACCACTAGGGACAAGGGGGGTGTGTATTTTTTACATACAGTACTGTAATCAATAAGATTACAGTACACTGTATGTATTGTGTTTGTTTACCTTTTTGAATTTGGCGCCGTTCTCCGCTCCCGTGTGTCGTAGCGTCGCAGGGAACGGAGATCGGCGGCACACAGAGACACTGTGAATCGAGCGAGGTCCCGCTCGCTCACACAGCGCGGTGGCATCGCTGGATCCAGGGACAAGGTAAGTAACTTTGTCTGTGGCTGCAGCGAGGCAAGCCCGAGTCTGACTCTGGGTTACTGATAGTAGCCAAAAAATCTCACCCCAAGTCAGACACGGGAACACCGCTCAGAAGGTTAACTTTAATTATAAAACTTACCTAGTATATTGACTGTCATTCACTTTATAGTAGGCATCACTTTAGGTAGTCATGCAGACATACCAGAGTGTTTAAATTTTCTGGAAGCAGACATGATCGCATTTTATTGACAATATACCCTGAAGAACTGAACAGTCTTTCGCACGGAACAGATGTTGCCGATACACAAAGAATTGTCTGCACAAAACTGCTTAGGACAGGAAAACAATGGTTAATTTTCCCCCGTCCCCTGATGGAGCCTGATACATCCTCCTGCTCCACAGATGCAAAGGTACCTCAATCCAATGGGTGCAGTTTGCTTGCATCCAGCAGGGTAAGTCTCACTGTCCAGACTGTCCGGTGACATCAAGAATTTTGATCGATCAAAAAAATTAAAGATTAATCAAGGAATTAATCTTTAATTTCCCCAGCCCTAATATATATATATATATATATATATATATATATATATATATATATATATATATATATATATATATATATATATATATATATATATATATATAATTATATAATGGTGTGTACACATTTTTGGTTCTGTTTTGTGACCAAAGCAACAAGTGCAGTTCTGCATGGTTGTGTGGTCAATTGGCAACTGTCTTCCTCTTATCTCTCTGCTGCAAGCCTTTATTTATAATTCTAGCAGATACTATATATCAGTATGGATGTCACATCACTTCCTCAAACTCAATATATCCAAAACCAAACTTATAATTTTTCCTCCCCTATGTGCCCCGCCCCTTGATCTCTGTCAAAATCGATGGCACAATGTCAAGGTTCTAGGTGTAGTCCTGGACTTTAAACTCTCCTTTAAGCCCCATGTGCAATCACTGTGCAAATCTTGCTGCCTCAACCACTGCACCATCTCCAAAATATGCCCCTTTTTCACCAATGACATAACAAAGCTCTTAATTCACTCCCTGGTCATCTCTTGCCTTGACTACTGCAACTCCCTTCTCACTGGCTTTCCTCTACATAGTCTATTCCCCATTTAATCCATAATAAATGCTGGTGCCAGAGTCATTCACCTTACCAACCACTCAGTATCTTCTAGACCTCTCTGTCAGTCCCTCCACTGGCTTCCTCTCACCCAACAAATTAAATTTAAAATACTGACAACTACTTACAAAGCCATCCACAACTTAGCCCCCAGCTATATCACTAGCCTAGTCTCAAAATACCAACCTAAACGTTCTCTTTGTTCCTCTCAAGACGTCTTGCTCTCTAGCTCCCTCATCACCTACTCCCATGTTCCCCTCCAGGACTTTTTGAGAGCCTCTCTAATCCTATGGAACTCGTTACCCCAATCTGTCCGATTATCTTCTACTCTATCAGCTTTTATATGATCCCTGAAAACCCTCCTCTTAGGAGAAGCCTATCCTACCAACACCTAACAACTGTATGTCTATTTTCTCCATCAGTTCATCCCCCACAGTTATTACCCTTTGTATCACTTGACCCTCCCTACTAGATTGTAAACTCTAATGGGCAGGGCCTTCTGATTCCTCCTGTATTGAATTGTATTGTAACTGTACTGTCTGCCCTCATGTTGTAAAGTGCTGTGCAAACTGTTGGCACAATATAAATCCTGTATAATGATAATAATTATTGAATTTCAACCTCAGAACTATTGCAAGACATAGTGGAGCTAAAGAGTACTTTTTAAGCACATGCAGATATATTCATTTTCGCAGCAGCTAATTTATTAGGCAAATCGAGTACAGAAAATAAATCTGTCCCTAACTTGGGTTATAAATAAAAGAAGCGACAGATTAGCAACTGCAAACAATAAGGCAGTTTTGATAAATGTCCCCGTTGTCTTTTATGAATACTGACATTATTTAGCAGCAGGTTTCTTGTGAGAGGGAGGACTCATCAGCTGTTGCTCAATGGGCTCACTGTTTAGTGAATCTTCCTTTTTAATTGCACAATTTGCTAACCATAAACGCAGAAAACAGTGGGGAACCCTGCCATGGACCTGAATACCCCCAATCTGAAAAAAAATGTATCTGCATCTTAAAGGTTAACTCTACTTTTGTTGGGGGGAAAAATAGCAAATAAAGAAAACATAATATAGTGCATATAATTGTGACACTAATCATATTGAAATAGAATGTTATTAAAGATTACCTTTCCTTTTCAATCTGCAGCCACGGTAATTTTCTGAGAATGCATTGCAATATGGCTACCTGGAAATGTTCTGTATACTGAATGTGTACTGACCACTCCCTAGAAACATTATTTCCTGCTTGTGTGATTGGCACACCAATTTTCCCAGAAGTCCTGCCTAAGATACAAGTCAGATTTAAGGCATCCCAACAAAATGTAATTTTTAGAGAGATACTTTCAATAGCAACCTGTATAAAGGGATGCAGGCCCAGCAGATTTAGTTATTAGTGCCCTGCAGCTGCACACCTGACTGATATTTATGAAACCATTCCCATTAGACCCACTCAGAACAAATGCACAGACAAGCACACATGGATTTCTTCAGAATAATAAAAGGTAGGAACCTGAAACAAAGTTTGTTATAACCCTTGTAATGTACATAGATCACCCAGAGGGGAATGTTTTTTTTCTCAACAAAAGTGGAGTTACCCTTTAAAGCAAACCTGTGCCTTGCAAGACGTCAGGATTACTTCAATGCCTCCCTTACCAGAAGCACATATTCCCATCCCCTTCACTTCACTCCTCTGCCACTCCATTCTACTGTCGGGAATGAATAACGGTATGGAGCAGCATTTGACTTACTTAGTGAGTGACCTAGTGCAATCACATTGGCTAAGGAGAGAGTATTTGTCCCTGTGTAAGCTCCTAACAGAGCAACATGGAGCTCCCACAAGGATGCCTTTATTTCACCCAGTAGGCAATAAAGAACAGGTAAGTATTTGCTGCCGGGAAACTATGCAAATTTGCCCTTATTAGACAAATTTACACCTATTTGTTTATGTAGAATACCCCTTAACCACTTCCCTACCGCCCATAGTCATATGACATCCACAGAGGGGATCTCCCATCCCGGGTGGTGTCATCAGGCCCGGATTTACTCCCTTTGCCGCCCCTGGGTCCTTCAATGCCACCCCCGCCGCACACGATCCACCGGACACTGGGAAGCGGGGGGGGGTGCTGCTGCCAAAAAATTACATTGAGAATTGGGGGGGGTGTTGCTGCCAAAAATGCAATGATCATTGGGGGGTGCTGCCGCCGAAAATGACAAAATGACATTGAGAACCGAAGGGGGGGGGGGGGGATTGCTGCTGACGAAAATTACATTGAGAGCCATTTCCCTCTGTTTTTTCTCCTCTCACCATCCGTGACATAACAGGGGGGAACTCCCGAAATGAAATGAAAGTGAAAGTGTCCTCTCCTCTCAGCTGCAGTGCCGCCCCTGCACCCACTGCCGCCCCGAGGCCTGGCCTTGTTGGCCTTGTCTGGAATCTGGCCCTGGGCATCATATGATGTCCTGGGCTTTGTGAGGGGATATATGAATGATGCCTGCAGCTAGAGACATCATTCAGATATCATTGCTTGCCGACGGCGATTCTGCGCACCATAAGAATGATCATAGCGGTGGTTCTGCCGCTTGATCGTTCTTATAGGTGGCAGGAGGGGACATCCCCCCTCCCTCCGCCATCCAGTGCTTCTCCGGGCTCTCCCGTGCCATCGGGGGCCCGGAGAAAGAATCGTCCAGTGCCGCATGGGAAGCATAGAGATGACTGGTGACCAGATGGTCAACAGTCATCTCTATGACCGTCGGAGGCCCGGGCGCAATGTGATGACGTCACGCCAGGTCTTATTGACGCCGCATCTCTCCATAAAGAGGACCTGTCACACACTATTCCTTATACAAGGGATGTTTACATTCCTTGTAATAGGAATAAAGTGATTTAAAAAATAGAAATTTAAAAAAAGTGTAAAAAAAATAATAAGTAAAAAAAGAAAAAAAAACATTTGTTTTTTAAACGTCCCTGTCCCCGGTAGCTCGCGCTCAGAAGCGAACGCACACGTAAGTCTCACCTACGTATGTAAACACTGTTCAAACCATATGTGAGGTATCGCCACATGCGTTAGAGCGTGTGCAACAATTCTAGCACTAGACCTCCTCTGTAACGCTAAACTGGTAGCCTGTACACATTTTCAAAGCGTCGCCTATGGAGATTTTTAAGTAACGAAGTTTGGCGCCATTTTGGTGCGCAATTTTAAAGCATGACATGTTAGGTATCTATTTACTCGGCATAACATCATCTTTCATATTTTACAAAAAAATTGGGCTAAATTTACTGTTTTGTTATTTTTTAATCCATGAAACATTTTTTTTTCCAAAAAGGGTGTCTGCTAAAAAAACATATATAAAGTTTGGGGGTTCTGAGTAATTTTCTAGCAAAAGAATGATGATTTGTACATGTAGGAGAGAAGTGCCAGAATAGGCCCGGTATGGAGGTGGGTATAAAAGCCCTGCATTGAAGGGGTTAAAATTGTTCTAAAGGCAGAAGGTGTTTTACCTTAAAGTGGTTGTAAACCTAACCACACATCTTGCACCTACAGGTAAGCCTAGATTAATTTCAAAGCCTTCAATCAGCTTGTCAAATTGACATACATTCCCAACTGTCAAAATAGTTAGTGTGTTAGTGGGTGTTTGACATTTAATGGTGACCACTCAGACCGCGTACACACGGTCGGACAAAACCGATGAGAATGGACCGAGGTTCAGTTTCATCGGTCCAAACCGACCGTGTGTATAGCCCATCGGTCTGTTTTCCTTCGGTCCAAAATTTGAAAACATGCTTCAAAATCGAACCGATGGACCGCTGCCCGATCGGTCCAAACCGATGGTTAGTACAGAAAGCATCGGTTCAAAACCCGCGCATGCTCAGAATCAAGTTGACGCATGCTTGGAAGCATTGAACTTCATTTTATTCAGCACGTCGTGTGTTTGACGTCACCGCGTTCTGACCCGATCGGTTTTTGGAACGATGGTGTGTACGCACATCAGACCATCAGGCCACTTCAGCGGTGAACCGATGGAAATGGCCCGGACCATTCTCATCGGAACGACCGTGTGTACGCGGCCTCATAGGTTAAAATATATACAGGCTATACTTGGGCACTGTTGCCACCACTATCAATACCACTTTCCTTTAAAAAGCTCATTACAGATTGTAGTCAGCAGGAATCATGATTGAAGATGGATTTACAAGAAGAGATTGTGGGAATTTTTAATGTTTCACAAAATTCACTGTTCCTGGCCACATGGAACTTATATAACATTTATTCCATTGGTACATGTTCCCCAGGGCACTCCTAACCTCCCACCCCACACTGAACTTCAACTCCTGTTCTAACCAAACCTAGGGTGGTGTAACTCACCCTTAGTCATATACTTATTTGTGACTTGTTATGTGCAAGTGTACTTCTAAGTTTCAAATATCAGTGTTTTTTAGACAGCACGTGAAACTTTTGATTTAGGTTTTCATAGCTTCTCAATCAGATATAACTCAAATTATATGTTATATACTGTATGCCTTTTGTATGTGTTTTGTCCCTTCTATATACTGTATGCTTTGCTATATTATTTTGCAGCTATTCATGTTAACAGTCTGTGATTAGGTCTCTCATTTATTTTGTCTTCAGCAATTTAACCACTTGCTTACTGGGCACATATACCCCCCTCCTGCCAAGGCGAAATTTCAGCTTCCGGCACTGCGTCGCTTTAACTGACAATTGCGCGGTCGTGCGACGTGGCTCCCAAACAAAATTGACATCCTTTTTTCCCGACAAATAGAGCTTTCTTTCTGGTGGTATTTAATCACCTCTGCGGGTTTTATTTTTTGCGCTATAAACAAAAAAAGAGCAACAATTTAAAAAAAAAACAATATTTTTTTCTTGTTGCTATAATAAATATCCCAATTTAAAAAAAAAAAACGTTTTTTTCTCAGTTTAGGCCAATACGTATTCTTCTACATATTTTTGGTAAAAAAAATCACAATAAGCGACTGGTTTGCGCAAAAATTATAGCGCCTACAAAATAGGGGACGGAATTATTATTTTTTTTATTATTTTTTTTACTAGTAATGGAGGCGATCTGCGATTTTTATTGGGACTGCGACATTACGGTGGACACATCGGACACTTTTGACACATTTTTGGCACCATTCACATTTATACAGTGATCAGTGCTATAAATATGCACTAATTACTGTATAAATGTGACTGGCAGGGAAGGGGTTAACACTAGGGGGCGAGGAAGGGGTAAATGTGTAGCCTAGTGAATGTTCTAACTGTAGGGGGAGGGGACTGACTGGGGGAGGTGACCGATCTGTGTCCCTATGTACAAGGGACACAGCATTGGTCTCCTCTATCCCTGACAGGACGTGGATCTGTGTGTTTACACACACAGATCCACATCCTTGTCTGTGTAACCGCTAATCGCGGGTGCTTGGCGGAGTGGCTGGAGGCTGGAGGCCGTATATAGACGGCCTCCCGGCAATTGGGATCCACACTGCGGCCGTACAAAGTCGTACGGCCGGCAGGAAGTGGTTAATAACTTACCAATTATCTATGTAATACATTCCTTTCATGTATGCCATATTTCAGAGACCTTGCGGTTGATTTACTAAAGACAAATAGACTGTGCAGTTTGCAAGAACAGTTGCACTTTGTAAGGATATTTGCTCCACATCTTGGTAAAGGAAGTGAAGCTGCACTTTGCAAGCATTACTCAATAACATTCAAGGAAAAAGAAAATTGTTTTGCTTACACATGATTGGATGATGGAATTTAGCAGAGCCTCCCCTCATTTAACTAAGCTCTGGAGCACATGCCATTGAGAGTGCAACTGCACTGTCTATTTGCCTTTAGTAAATCAACCCCTATGTCTTATCTATTGTTTTGACTGAACATGCCATTGAGAGTGCAACTGCACTGTCTATTTGCCTTTAGTATATCAACCCCTATGTCTTATCTATTGTTTTGACTGAATATTTACAGCATAAGTGCATATCTTTCTGAGAATTTATGTTATCGCCTTATGTCAATACTAATAAAAACTTGTCTGGTTTTAAAAAAAATAATAATACTAGTGTATGTGAGCATAATCCTCATAATAAAACTTTTTTTTTTTAGTTTTTGTTAACATCCTATTTTTATTTTCTTACGCAGACTTAGGCTACACATTTCTGTACTGTTCCAAACCATCTTCAAAGTAATAAATAATAGATTTCTGTCATTTTTTCCTTTTAAAAGTCAAAAATCAGGTACAGTTTTAGGTGTCTGCTTAACCGTTACTTCTTTCTGCTCCTTTAGCATTGAATGCATATTTTCTCAGTGACACAAAGGATCTAAATTCAAATCTATGCATCAGATCTGGTAAAATGTCAGCGATTCAGGTGCTAAAAGGTTTATTTCTGTTCCAAACCAGCAACTTGGTTTAGGTAGACCTTCAGATACAAGCAAAGGAGAATAGCTCTGAGTTTAATTTCACACAAGTATAATTTCATAATAACAAGGGACTGGAAAACTTTGCCTAGCAGCTTGACACAGTTAATTCTAAGCTATTAGCCATGCATTAGAGGAGGGACTGTACAAGTCCCTCCAGCGTCTTCAGCATCTACTGTAGCCAAAGCCCTGTAGTCACTGAAGCAATGTTTCCCTTCCTCTGTGAATCCGTAGTATCATAGCAGCAAGCTTTTATTTTATCTTCCTCTTTCCCTATTTCACTAAGGTATTAAAAATTTGATCTCAACAATGGTTCAGTTCATATGCATATTACAAACTGCTTTAGGGACTGCTCAGTGCAAAATGGGCGGATAATGTTTCAGATTAACTTGACTCATGAGTGCAAGCTGTCAACTATATCCTTTAGCTGGGGAGAAGATTTTCAACAGTACCTGCAAAATTGTGAGGCCTAATCTTTCTGCTGTGCTGGCTGGCTGCATAATCCATATAATGCAAATGTTCTTTCCATCTGACTGAAACACTCATGCTGTTAAGTGATTTGAGCACTTTTGCCTGGTGCTAGTTTTGTTAATATCAAGAACTTTTTGAAAATTATAACCTTTTTTTAAGTGTATTTTAGTTCTGCCTCTATAACTGCCAATTTCTGGCACGAAAAAAAGGCATTCCCTTGTAGCACAGATATTGTGTTTATTTTCCTCATTCAGATCTTGTCAGTCTGTGGTCCAGCAGGACTTGTTCCAGATGGGTTAATAAGAATTTATTTTCAAATTAGATTTATGTACTGGAAAAAGGCAGATATTTTACTTGACAGCAGGTAGGAGAGATATATGCTAGCATTTTCCCTCCAAGGTCTTTCAAGTGGCTATTTTTAATTATAAAAAGAAGAAGCTTGAATCAGATTGCAGCATTAACAATCGGGATGACATGTTGATATTTAAGAGCATCTGATAATTGCTTGGAATTTTGTATTATTAGTTCAGTTTTATAGAGTGCAAATTGTTCAGACCTGTATCTAAAGGCTTGTTTCTGGTTACTGGGAATTAAAGAATGAAATGGGAAGTTTTAACAGTTCAAGCTTCAAGTATTCACAGAATTTAATTTACCATTTTTAAATATTTATTACTGAAGCTGAAAAAAAAGTACATGCCTAATAGAAATTGCACAAGGCCTGACAAGTAACATAATGTATTGACATCGATTTTGTTATTAATAATACATAATATGCTTAAAATTTGTAAACACCTGACAATCGCACCTACTACTATATGGCTTAGGCCTCGTACACACAGCTGAGGAACTCGACAGGCGAAACACATCGTTTTGCTCGTCAAGTTCCTTGTTAGGCTGTTGAGGAACTCGGCGAGCCAATTTTCTTCATTCCCGTCGAGGAAAAAGAGAACATGCTCTCTTTTTGGCTCGACGAGTTCCTCGACAGTTTCCTCGTCGAAAAATGTACACACGACCGGTTTCCTCTGCAAAAAGAAAACCCAGCAAGTTTCTTGCTGGTTTTTGCCGAGAAACTCGGTCGTATGTACGAGGCCTGAAAGTATGAGGACAATACTCCAAAAGATTGATTTCAGATGTTTCCTTAGAATAGTACTGGTAATTGCTACAATATACAAACATATTTTAGACAATTGTGCACTTACAACATTGTGGAAACATCACTGTTTTTCTGTAGACAAAGCCAAGTTCATAAAAACATGGTTTGATGAGTTTAGCGTGTAAAAAAATGGAAAGACCTGCACAAAACCTAACCTCACCACTTTTGAACATCTTTTTGATGATTTGGAGTGCTGATTGCAAACCAGGTCTTCGCATTCAATATTAATACCTGGCAGAACCAATGCTTTTTTGTCTGAATGCACACAGCTTCCATCAGGCATACTAAAATATTGTAGAAAGTTTAACCAGAAGAGTGGAGGCTGTTATATCCCAAAAATAAGTCAACAAAATATTAAGCTACATAAGATGGCTAGTGTATGGTTGGCATGATGTGTCTCAGCCCCTGTAAATATACAAATAGTACACAACAATATTGCCCAAGGGACTTTGAGAGACACACAAAGTAGATAAAGAAATTATAAAATTTTAATCAAAAAACGTAGTTTGAAAAAGGCATAGACATAGTAAAAATATGAAGTATACCATAGTCAAACAATCCAAGAATATAAAGTACTTGCATGTAGTATCGAAACTCTTGATGCGTTTAGAGAGAAAATGCTTGCTTTTTCAGGAGAATTTGAATATTCATATCTAGAAACCAGGTCATTACAAGATAGGGAAAGAAGGGTCTGTTTGAAGGGAACATTCAAACAAATATTTACTTACATATTAAGTGGAGTATCCAAAATTATCCCATACCGGGTACAAATCTCAACAATAAAAGTGGTAACATCCCCCCAACAGGCATGAAAGGGGAGGGAAAAAATAAAACAATGCCAATTGGTCAATACTGTCCATTCTGGTGGTTGTGAGAGGGGGGGGATCAATAGCCAGTCCCAGATGGGTCCCAGATGTCGTCTGGGAAAAGAGCAGCAGAGTCTACAAACTGGAATATATATATATATATATATATATATATATATATATATATATATATATATATATATATATATATATATTAAATTGGTATGAATAAAAAATATTAACCAATGGGGATGTGCACATTAAACAAAATACTGGTAATAAAGTATCCCCAGAGAGTTCACAAATAATAAGGAATGTGTAAGGGAGTAAAAGTATTATTGTACTTCATATTTTAAAAATGTCTAAACCTCTTTCAAAATATGTTTCTTGAATGCAATTATATAATTTCTTTATCTACTTTGTGTGTCTCTCAAAGTCCCTTGGGCAATCATGTTGTGTACTAACTCAATATTAAGGACTGTGGTTTTACAATGGGATGCCTGAGAAACTTGTATTGGTGCAATGATCACATTTTGTCAACTTTAGGCTAGGTATTTTGTAACTTAAAGAGGAAGTAAACACCCCTGGTTTGTTTGTACCTATAGCTAAGCCAATAATAATGCTTACCTACAGGTACTGTAAATACCTCTTAAACTTACACCATTTAGGAGATATTTACTGTATACGCTACCGATTACATCATCGGTGCATGCACTCTAAAAGAATGCGAGAGTGACATCATTGCGGCTCCGGCCACTCACAGCGCCTAAGCCCATGAACCCAAAAGAAACACAAAGGAAGATGTCAGCTGTTTCAGCGGTGTGCAGGCGCCGCTGCAGGAGCTTTGTTCTAAGGTAAGTATTTCATTATGAGCTAGTATTCGATGCATACTAGCTCATTATGCCTTTGTTTTTTTGTTGGTTTTTTTTGGGTGGGTTTACGACCTCTTTAAAATGAGAGTACAATGCAAAAAAATATATTTGTTTCTTATTTTTTGTATTTAACATACATTTTGTTGATCAATAAAGACACCTTCTACCATACTAGAACATTAGACCATTCCTTAAAAATGCCTGTGTTTTTAATGATAAGCAGGTCACTGCTAAAAGACTCTGCTCACTCCAATGTATTTATATTTTCCCAAATGCAGTGGCAAACAATGAGGAAAGTAGATGCATTGATATATATTATATTCATTTTTTATACAAAGTTTCCCTGAGTTTTATGTTTATTGTTTTAACCACTTAAGGACCGCCACACGACGATATACTTCGACAGAATGGCACAGCTGGGCACATGGTACATCCCCTTTAAGAGCCCAGCTGTGGGTTGCGATCGCCACCGGTGTCCCGCGATCGGGTCACAGGAGCTGAAGAACGGGGAGAAGTGAGTGTAAACAAACCTTCCCCATTCTTCTCTGTGGCTTGTCACTGATCGTCTGTTCCCTGTCCTTATTTTGTAAATGCTATAAATTTGGCGCAAACCAATCAATAAAGGCTTATTTCTGTATGGGGGGCCCCTGCACTTTCCCCAAAGCAGCTGGTCCTTGAGCCCACGCTGCCCCAAAATTGGGGGCCCCATGATGGCACTGAGAGTGATGGATACACAGTGGAGGCAGGCTGGCAGTGGTGCACCATGCGTTGCAGAACGATACCTATTATTTCACAGCCAGCAAGGAGGGGCAGGGCCGTAGCACCAGTGATGCTCTGACCCTGCCATATGCAGCTTGAATGCTCGGAACTCAAAGGCTGCAGGGTAGGAACTTAAGTGGGAGCTGCTGAGTCAGCAGCACTGAGAGCCCATCTGCTGAGGTAGAATTGTGGATGGTGTCATGGTGAGCCCAGCTGTCCAGCACTGTTTGCACCGAAAAGCTTGGAATGCCCGGAGGGATTCTCCCTCCTCTGCCTGCTTGATTGGTATAGGTGAGTGCAGTGCTGAAGGTGGGCACAGAGCCAAAAGTTTACATGCACTGTATCTCCACTGGAACAGGTGGTACTACATGGACGGAATAATGGCGCTAGGGGAAAACAATGCTGAAGGGGGGGGGATCTGGGGTGTATAGGAGGTAGCAATGCTTGGGGTCGCTTGGGTGTCTATAGTGTTAGAGCTATCAGGGATATAGACAGACCACAGTGTAGGGGGTATCAGGGATGTAGTGGGGTCACAATACAAGGGGTATCTTATGGTATATGGTTACAGTGCTGGGGGGGAATATCTAGGGTGTAGAGGGATCAGAGTGCTGGGGAGATATCTGGGGTGTAGAGGGGTCAGAGTGCTGGGGGGATATCTAGGGTGTAGAGGGGTCAGAGTGCTGGGGGGATAATCTGGGGAAAAGGGGAAGCTCTGCTTGTTTGCCTCCTACCTACTTGATGTCTGTTTACCTGCACGGTCTCCATTGTAAGGGCCCCAAAGCATTACTTTGCCCAGGGGCCCATGATGCTATTAAGACAGCCGTGCCCACCTGGTATCATAATGGCAATAGGACCAATGTTCAAATGCGACAGGAATGTCTGCCATAAGGATTGATTCCAATCAAGTATCTTATGTTTGCCAATCAAGTATCTTTAATTTATGTATGTCTTTTTTAATTTAAACAAAGTATTTTTGTAAAAGCCAGCTGCAAAAAATTCTTGCACAATATTTATCTCAAGCAGCAACCACTAGCAAAAAATCATATAACATCCCCTAACTGACCTACCTACTTTGTACACCAAAGTGGAATTAGTCTGGTTGTTATGGATTACCGCACTTTGGACATTTTCTATGTTCTGCATCAGCATTTACATTGCATGAGAGGAAAAATCCATGTTTATATAGCTATTTAATACAAAATATGTTGTATATAGAAGATACAAATGTGCTATAAATATTGTTTATCATCTTCCAAATTTGCTACCAAGCATTAATATAATGGCATTATTTTACAAGAAAAGCTGGGTATTTTTCGAGGAAACGTTATACATATGATTTAAATAAACATGTTATTTTTTGAAAGATTGCGGTCTGTTTACTTTTCTTTCTGGTAAAATATTTTGGGCAGAAGGTTCTGACAGAAGACTTATCTATATGGTCTGTTGCTGTTGCCTGTGGAGGTGAAAAAATTACGTACTTCAATGATCCACTCATTATTCCTGTGAATCAACCTTGCAAGCACCACATGTGAGATCTTTAAAATTAGCTGTGTATTTGAAACAAGTTTTATTTCAAATAACAAAGACAAAATATGAATTTAAGCCCAGTAATGTGTTTTTTTCCCACCAAAATCACAGCAAATTTCTATGTGTGATCCTGCCAACAGATCATGGGTGATCACAGAAAGAATAAATGTTAAGTACTAAAGAAGCACAATTTGTTATTTTCATAGGTGTTAAAGATGCAAAATGGTGGCATTACTAAATGAGAACCTATTTGAAACACCCAATAAGATTGGGTGCAATTGCATTCAATAAAAATGAGAATTATCCCTAAACTTGACAGGACATTTGATGTTAATATTGCAGTACAGGAAACGTTTTATTGCTCACTATGACAACTATAGAATTATTTCAGTCTTTTACTACTTTCCACAGTTGTCTACTTTATCCAAGTGGGTGAACCTTTTTTAGATAACTACCTAAATGCCAATACTTGATTTGTTAATGGACTTAGGTTTGAAGATCAGTAGTTTTTCACATTACTTTCACATTTTCACAAACTTAACATAAAGTGAGAGATCAATCCAACAACCATGCAAAAATAACAATATATCTGTTTTCAGCCCATTAACTGCTGCTTCCTGGTTTAGATTTAAGTGACCCAAAATTGTTATAACTGAGATCTTATTATACAATGGGCCTGATTTACTAAGCTATGTGCGCTGCGCTGGTTCATGCATTAATTAGTACTCCGGGTGGAGGCTTAATTGGGCGCATGAACCAGCGTAGCAGCCGGCGCATTGAAACTAATATGTAAAGCCGCCCGAACTCCCTATAGAAGTCTATGGGAGAAATCAAAAGTGTTCATTTTAAAGGCTAATCTGCAAGTTTTGTCCTAAAAAGTGTTTGGGGACCTCAGTCCTGCCCCAGGGAACATGTATCAATGCTTTTTTTATTTTTTAAAACTGCCGTTTTTTCGGGAGCAGTGAAATTAATAATTCTTAAAGTGAAACAATAAAAGTGAAATATTCCTTTAAATTTCGTACCTAGGGGGGGTGTAATGTCAGCATGTGAAATAGCGCATTTTTCCCGCACTTAGAACTCCCCCTGCACAAAGTGACATTCAGAAGGAAAAAAGTCATTTAAAAATTCACACGCGGCTATAATGAATTGTCGGCTCTGACAATTCTAAAGGGATTCATTCATAAAACAAACAAAAAAATGTGTAGGGGTTCCCCCAAATTAAATTACCAGGCCCTTCAGGTCTGGAATGGATATTAAGGGGAACCCCGCCGTAAAAACCAAAAAAAAAAAAGACGTGCGGTTCCCGGCAAATATCCATTCCAGACCCTTCAGGTCTGGTGTGGATTTTAAGGGGAACTCCACCCCAAATTGAAAAAAAAAATGGCGTGGAGTCCCCCTAAAAATCCACACCAGACCCTTATCCGAGCACGTTGACCTGGCCGGCCGCAGAAAAGAGGGGGGGACAGAGTGCGGCCCCCCCTCTCTCCTGAACCGCACCAGGCCACATGCCCTCAACATGGGGAGGATGTCCCCATGTTGATGGGGACAAGGGTCTCATCCCCACAACCCTTGCCCGGTGGTTGTGGGGGTATGCGGGCGGGAGGTTTATCAGAATCTGGAAGACCCCTTTAACAAAGGGGACCCCCAGATCCTGACCCCCCCCTGTGTGAAATGGTAATGGGGTACACTGTACCTCTACCATTTCACCCCAAAAAAATGTCAAAGTGTTAAAAATGACAGTAGCCGGTTTTTGACAAATCTTTTAATAAAATCTTCTTTTCTTCTTTCCTTCGGGCTTCTTCCGCTGCTTCTTTCTTCTCGTCAACATCTTGCCCGACGTGTTCTTCTATCTTCTCCGTCCGTCCTTCAGCCTTCTGGTCCCGCATCTTGCCCGTTGTCTTGTCCTGTCTTCTTCTCCGTCCGCCTCCTCGTCCGCATCTTGGGTCTTCTGCGGTGTTCTTCTCGTCCCCGGACTCAGCGTTTGAATTTGATTTGGCCGCCGTTTTCCCGCTCCTGGGACCCGCCCCCCTCTGACGCCACAAGTAAACTCCTTAGAAGGTCATGTGCGTCAGAGGGGGGCGGGGTCGCAGAGCGTCACACAGCGGGGGAATTCAATTTCAATCGCGCCGCCCAGAGAAGAAGTTCCCGCCGTGTCACACTCATGTGACCCCGCCCCCCTCTGACGCCACAAGTAAACTCCTTAGAAGGTCATGTGCGTCAGAGGGGGGCGGGGTCGCAGAGCGTCACACAGCGGGGGAATTCAATTTCAATCGCGCCGCCCGGAGAAGAAGTTCCCGCCGTGTCACACTCATGTGACCCCGCCCCCCTCTGACGCACATGACCTTCTAAGGAGTTTACTTGTGGCGTCAGAGGGGGGCGGGTCCCAGGAGCGGGGAAAACGGCGGCCAAATCAAATTCAAACGCTGGGTCCGGGGACGAGAAGAACACCGCAGAAGACCCAAGATGCGGACGAGGAGGCGGACGGAGAAGAAGACAGGACAAGACAACGGGCAAGATGCGGGACCAGAAGGCTGAAGGACGGACGGAGAAGATAGAAGAACACGTCGGGAAAGATGTGGACGAGAAGAAAGAAGCAGCGGAAGAAACCCGAAGGAAAGAAGAAAAGAAGATTTTATTAAAAGATTTGTCAAAAACCGGCTACTGTCATTTTTAACACTTTGACATTTTTTTGGGGGTGAAATGGTAGAGGTACAATGTACCCCATTACCATTTCACATAGGGGGGGGGCCAGGATCTGGGGGTCCCCTTTGTTAAAGGGGTCTTCCAGATTCTGATAAGCCCCCCGCCCGCATACCCCCACAACCACCGGGCAAGGGTTGTGGGGATGAGACCCTTGTCCCCATCAACATGGGGACATCCTCCCCATGTTGAGGGCATGTGGCCTGGTGCGGTTCAGGAGAGGGGGGGGGCGCACTCTGTCCCCCCCTCTTTTCTGCGGCCGGCCAGGTCAACGTGCTCGGATAAGGGTCTGGTGTGGATTTTTAGGGGGACTCCACGCCATTTTTTTTTTCAATTTGGGGTGGAGTTCCCCTTAAAATCCACACCAGACCTGAAGGGTCTGGTATGGATATTTGGGGGGACCCCACGCCATTTTTTGGGGGGGGTTTTACGGCGGGGTTCCCCTTAATATCCATTCCAGACCTGAAGGGCCTGGTAATTTAATTTGGAGGGACCCCCTTTTTTTTTTTTTTTTTTAATGAGCAATGACTGTATTCTTTATAGCCATGAGTACTTTAACCACTTGCCCACCGGGTTAATTCTGGCACTTCTCTCCTTCATGTGAAAATCACAATTTTTTGGCTAGAAAATTAATCAGAACCCCCAAACATTATATATTTTTTTTTAGCAGACATCCTAGGGAATAAAATGGCAGTCATTGCAATACTTTTTGTCACACCGTATTTGCGCAGCGGTCTTACAAGCGCACTTTTTTTGGAGAAAAATCACTTTTTTGAATTAAAAAATAAGACAACAATACATTTTGCCCAATTTTTTTATATATTGTGAAAGATAATGTTACGCCGAGTAAAATGATACCCAACATGTCACGCTTAAAAATTGCGCCCGCTCGTGGCATGGCATCAAACTTTTACCCTTTAAAAATCTCGATAGGCGACGTTTAAAAAATTCTACAGGTTGCATTTTTTGAGTTGCAGAGTAGGTCTAGGGCTAGAATTATTGCTCTCACTCTAACGATCGCGGCGATACCTCACTTGTGTGGTTTGAATACCGTTTTCATATGCGGGCGCTACTCGCGTATGCGTTTGCTTCTGTGCGCGAGCTCGTCGGGACGGGGCGCTTTAAAATTTTTTTTTGGGGTTTTCTTATTTCTTTTTATTTAGTTTTATAATGTTTTACACTGAAATAAAAAAATAAAAAAAAAATGATCAGTTTTCTTCCTATTACAAGGAATGTAAACATCCCTTGTAATAGGACTAGTGTGTGACAGGTCCTCTTTATGGAGAGAGGCGGGGTCAATAAGGCTGGAAAGCATGGTATTGAAAAAAAAAAAAAAAGTTCTCATGCTTTCAGCTGCAATCATGTTCGTTCACCACAGTGGTGTAGTGTATAGCACTTTGACCTAGCAGCAAAAGAGTCGTTGGTTCGAATCCCGCCCGTGACAGCATCTGCATGGAGTTTGCATGTTCTCCCTGTGCCTGCGTGGGTTTCCTCCCACAATATAAAAACACGCTGTAAATCGGTTCCGGTCTAAATAAGCCCTAATATGCAGTAGTATATTTAGGTTTGGTTCTGCCCTAGGCCTGACTACATATCTGCACCTCCTAATAGAAAAATGACCCACCCCTTCCTGTCAAGGTCACACCCTGTTTTTGTATAACCCCGCCCAGTAATTTTCAGGGGACCCACACACTAGTTCTGGGGGGGCACTGGATTCCCTTAACCACTTCCATACCAGGCACTTACGCACCTTCCCGCCAAGCCAATTTTCAGCTTTCAACACTGTCGCACTTTGAATGGCAATTGCGCGGTCATACAACACTGTACCCAAACAAAATTGGCGTCCTTTTTTCCCCACAAATAGAGCTTTCTTTTGTTGTTATTTGATCACCTCTGCTTTTTTTTTTTTTGCGCAACAACTAAAAAAAGACTGCAAATTTTGAAACAAAAAAAAGTTTTTATTTTTTTAGGTTAATTTTTTTGTAAATAAGTTTTTCTCTTTCAATTACGGGCACTGATATGGCGGCACTGATGGGCACCGATGAGATGGCACTGATGGACATCGATGAGGTAGTACTGACGGCACAGATGAGGTGGCATTGATTGGCGGCGCTGCTATGCGGCACTGATGGGCACTCATAGGCGGCACTGATGGGCACTGATGGGCGGCACAGATGGGCGGCACTTATGGGTGGCACTGATGGATACTTATGGGTGGCACAGGTGGGCACTGATAGGTGGGCACTGTGCATGGATGGGCACTGTGGGGTGGCACTGATGGACACTGTGGGGTGGCACTGATTTTCCCAGTCAGTGCCCATTTGTGGGCACTGATTGGCATCTTTTTTCTTATTTTTTATTGCTTTTTGTTTTTTTGTTCTATATTTTTTTTGTTTTTGCACACCCTGGTGGTCCAGGGTGGGCATCCCTGGTGGTCCAGTGTGGTGATCCGAGGGGGGGCTGCGCTGATAAACAATCAGCGCGAACGCCCCCTGTCAGGAGAGCCGCCGATCGGCTCTCCTATACTCGCGTCTGTCAGACGCGAGTGAGGAAGAGCCATCGATGGCTCTTCCTGTTTACATCGTGATCAGCCGTGATTGGACACGGCTGATCACGTGGTAAAGAGTCTCCGTCTCCGTGAGAGACTCTTTACTGAGATCAGACTGACACCCCGCATCACCGATCGCCGCACTGCGTGCCCCCACAGGCGCGTGCGGCATGAAATCCTGCAGGACGTCCTGTCAGGATTGTGTAACCACTTCCCGGACGTAAATCGGCCATAGGCTGGGCGGGAAGTGGTTAATTTGCATAGTTTTTCTCTCACTTCCTGTTTGGCTATGGGGCAGGAAGTGAAGGCAAATCTCCCCAATTGGACACAGATAATACAAAATAAACTGACAGGGCCTATAACCCTCCCTCACTCTATCCAAAATTAAAGAAAATAAAACTTGTTGATTATAGTTCTTGTCAGGGGCGGACTGACCATTGAGTCACTCGGGCACTGCCCAAGGGCCCCATGCCACTAGGGGGCCCCATCCGGGTTGCCAGGCTCAGTAAAACCAGGGACAGTATGTAAAAATCTGTGTTTTTTTTAGATCTGTCCCTGATATGTCCGAAAATGACATGCTTTTAATGTGAATATCCCAAGATTTTAGCTGCCCGCCTCTGCACTACCTCCTGGCGTGGTGGTCATCTGTAAGCCAGAGGGGCCCCATAATCTTCTATTGCCCAGGGGCCACATGAGTTGTCAGTCCGCCCCTGGTTCTAGTTTAAGCACAAATTTCATAGAGTTTTATTGAGAGCCCCAAAAAATATAACCATGCCAATAGGCCAGGATAGAGCGTTGCTAATATGTAGGAATGTGTGCGTTAGAGCACCCCACCCAATGTTAACTAAAAAATTATTAATTTGCCAATAAGTATTATCTGCTCATTTTTTGGGGATGTCTGCACCCCTGATAGTGACAACATTTGTGAGGTGTCTTCACCCTTTCTAATTCATTCACTTCCTGTCACATAGCCAAACAGGAAGTGAGGGTAAAACCTTACTAATATCTTTTCTTGGGGACACAGAGATCAAGCTAAATAGTTTCCCATTATGTAAATTGCACTCTAGCATTTTGCTGTGTACACCCCAAATTATTAGGGATCTTGGACTTTGGGGTCCATTGACTAAAGGCAAATCCACTTTGCACTACAAGTGCAAAGCAAGGAAGAAAACAAAACAACTTTGCTTCTACAGGATTGGATGTTAAAACCATCAGTGCTTCCTCTCTGATTTTCAGCAACTATGCTTGTACTGCAGAGTGGCTTTGCCTTTACTAAACCCCAAACTAAATAATCATTTGGGGCAGGGATCCTCAAACTACGGCCCTCCAGCTGTTTTAGAACTACACATCCCATGAGGCCTTGTAATGCACTGACATTCACAGACATGACTAGGCATGATGGGAATTGTAGTTCCTGAACAACTGGAGGGCCGTAGTTTGAAGACCCATGATTTGGGGTGTACACAGCAGTGCTGGAGTGCAATTTGCTTAATGGGGACACTAGTTAGATTGACCTGTGTCCCCAAGAAATGACACTGGTAGGGTTTTAACCTCACTTCCTGTTCAGCTGTGTGACAGGAAGTGAAGCCAATTTTAAGAAAAGGGACACAAAGCTCAACACAAAAATAAAAAACACAAAGCAGGGGTTCTAACACTCACTTGGCTTCCCTCAAACACCCACAATTTGAATAGGATTGCCTTGCGCTAGATTTAAGCACAGTGCTGTAAATCAGCACGTCAAGCCTGTCCACCAATAGCAAACCCCCCCCACAGGCCATGTTTGCAGGTTTTCCTTCATCTTGCACATGTGCTTTAAAATACAGTCTGGACAGCAATTCTTGATAAGAGAAATCCCCAAAACATGTCCTGTCGGGGGTACTTGAGGGCTGAGGACCACTGCAGAATAAATAAAATACTTACCAGTTTTTGTCTTTAAAGTCAGGGAGAATAAACATGGCAAACATTTCATGATTACACACCAGGAAAGAAGCTTAGACAAAAATCACACATAATTTGTTAGGCCCTAACCTAGTTCAGCTGCAGCTGTCAACATATGTAGCATGAAAAAGTAACAAAAGACAAACTTAACAATTTTAAAGTAATTTTTATTGGTCAACAAAACAAGGAAAGCAAAAAAGACAAACAAACAAAAATACATTTCAAAATTCTAAATAACCATAGCTTTACACATTTTTCATAAAATAAGGCCACATAGACAAATACATCAAAGTGAACATCATTTAAAAATAAACCAAAACCATTGGCAAAATAAAACAAAACCCATGCAACAAACCACATTTGTGTTTAGCAACAGCATTTCTGCCAGCCTGCCCCTTCTGAGGGCAGCTGAGGACTGATCGATCCAAGCTTTTTATAACAGTGCTAGTAATGAAGCAATTGAAATCACATGACCAAATTGCAGTCTCTAGTTTGGGTGAGCTTGTAATTGGGCACACCTGCAATTAATCCAAACCACGCTCTATGAGCATCCAATGAGTGTTTTTCACCTTTTAAAAAGAAAGGATATTTTTTTTCTAAGTGTTTGAGCATGCTCAGTTCATCACACATGTAGGAACCAAGCTGCAATGGAATGAGAGCTTTTTTTTTTTTTGTTTCCCCTGATCTGATGCTTTCCAGCCTGAAGGGGAGGTGTTAAAGACAGAAGTAAACACGCACATTTAATAATCTATTTGTGGGAAAAAAAAGGTTGCCAATTTTGTTTGGGAGCCACGTCGCACGACTGCGCAATTGTCAGTTAAAGCGACGCCGTGCCGAATCACAAAAACTTGCCCGGTCATTGACCAGAAATATGGTCCGGGCTCAAGTGGTTAAAAATTAACAAAACACAAAAGTGAGCCCAATTTTTGGGGATAATGTGAAAGATGATGTTACACTGAGTAAATAGATACCTTACATGTCACGCTTTACTATTGGAAACACTCCTGCAATGGGGCCAAAATGAATTCCGTGAATATCCCCATAGGCGACCTTTTATTTTTTTTTCCAGGTTACCAGTTTATAGTTACAAAGAAGGTCTAGTGGTAAAAGTATTGCTCTCGCTCTAAGGCACGCGTCAATACCTCACATGTGTGGTTTGAACGATGTTTATATATGTGGGCGGGACTTGCGTAAGTCCCGCCCACATATGTAAAAATTATTTTTACTTTTTGCTATAATAAATATCCCCAAAAATATATATTGTAAAAACTAAAAAAACCCTCAGTTTAGGCCGATACGTATTCTACATCTTTTTGGTTCCAAAAAATCGCAAATAGCGTTTAGTGTTTGGTTTTTGCAAAAGTTATAGCGTCTACAAAATATTTTTGTTTTTTGTTTTAACTAGTTATTGGGGCGATCAGCGATTTTTATCGGTACTGCGACATTATGGCGGACACATCGAACACTTTTTTGGAACCATTGGCATTTTTCTAGCGATCAGTGCTGTAAAAAATGCATTGCTTACTCTAAAAATGCCACTGGCAGGGAAGGGGTTAACACTAGGTGCGAGGGAGGGGTTAAATATGTTCCCTGGGTGTGTTCTAACTGTAGGGGGGGGGGTGGGACTGACATGTGTAAATGACAGATCGCTGTTCATGAAGGGGAACTCCAGACCCCCCCCAAAAAAATAAGGTGGGTTCCCTCCAGGTGCATACCAGGCTCTTAGGCTTGGTCTGGAACATAAGGGGTTAAACCCGCGCAAAAAAAAATAGCGTGGGGTCCCCCCCAAGATCCAAACCAAGCCATTATGCCAGGCACGCAGTCTGGTCAGACAGGAATGGGGGTGGGGACGAGCGAGCGCCCCCCTCCCTCCTGAGCCATACCAGACCACATGCCCTCAACATGGGGGAGTGTGTGCTGTGGGGGAGGGGGGCACTGCCCCCCCACCCCAAAGCACTCTTGTCCCCATGTCGATAGGGACAAGAGCCTCTTCCCGACAACCCTGGCCGTTGGTTGTCGGGGTATGCGGGCGGAGGGCTTATCAGAATCTGAGAGACCCCTTTAATAAAGGGGTCCCCAGATTCCGGCCCCCCACCCTATGTGAATGAGTATGGGGGTACATTGTACCCCTACCCATTCACCTGGGGAAAAAAATGGAAAAAAATAATACACCACACATGAATAAATTAATTTATTAGTCAGCCGGGGGTCTTCTGCCGGGGCCCCCCACCACCACCCCATTAGGCCCCGGGCTTCGCCATCTTCTGCCGGAACCCCCTTCACCAGTGAGGCTCCTGCCTTTGGGGGAGGGTCCCGGGCTACTACGACGGTTTCTGCGGGGGGGGGTGCACTGGCACCCCACCCCCGTCTTCAGCGACGTAATTCACCGGGACCCCCTTCACCAGGGAGGCTCCTGCCTTTGGGGGAGGGTCCCGGGCTTCCACGACGGTTTCTGCGGGGGGGGTGCACTGGCACCCCACCCCCGTCTTCAGCGACGTAATTCACCGGGACCCCCTTCACCAGGGAGGCTCCTGCCTTTGGGGGAGGGTCCCGGGCTTCCACGACGGTTTCTGCGGGGGGGGGTGCACTGGCACCCCACCCCCGTCTTCAGCGACGTAATTCACCGGGACCCCCTTCACCAGGGAGGCTCCTGCCTTTGGGGGAGGGTCCCGGGCTTCCACGACGGTTTCTGCGGGGGGGGGGTGCACTGGCACCCCACCCCCGTCTTCAGCGACGTAATTCACCGGGACCCCCTTCACCAGGGAGGCTCCTGCCTTTGGGGGAGGGTCCCGGGCTTCCACGACGGTTTCTGCGGGGGGGGGTGCACTGGCACCCCACCCCCGTCTTCAGCGACGTAATTCACCGGGACTCCCTTCACCAGGGAGGCTCCTGCCTTTGGGGGAGGGTCCCGGGCTTGTACGGTGTCTTCCGCCGGAGGGCGCCACTCTCCGGGCTTCTGCGATGCCTTCCGCTTCTGCCTGTCTCCTCCGCGGAGCACAGGGCTTGTCTCCGCTGTCTTCTCCCTTCTCTTCCATTCGATGTTGACACGACGAGGTCCGGCGCTGGAATGCCGTCTGAGCAGTGGGCATGGACTTATATAGGGCAATGCCACCATGTGACCTCAACCCATGTGACATCACATTCCCATCATGCCCAGGGAATGTGATGTCACATGGGTTGAGGTCACATGGTGGCATTGCCCTATATAAGTCCATGCCCGCCGCTGACACGGCATGTCAGCGCGGAACCTCGTCGTGTCAACATCCAATGGAAGAGAAGGGAGAGGACAGCGCAGACAAGCCCTGTGCTCCCGGAGGAGACAGGCAGAAGAAGGAAGAGAGAAGAAAGAAGACGGAAGAAAGCCCTGGCTCCGCGGGGGAGCCAGGCAGAAGAGGGAGCAGAGAAGACAGAAGAGAAAAGACCGGGGAGTTGGCGCACCCCCGGCAGAAGACCAGGAAGACCGGAACCCTGGCGGAAGGCACCGGAAAGACCGGGGGATAGGCGCCATCCCCCGGCAGAAGACCCCGAAGTCCGGATGCCCCTCCCTAATGAAAAAGAGCTTAAATGGGGTGGGGGCATCCGGCGGAAGGCTCCGGAGAGGACCGAGGGATGGCGCCCTCCCCCGGCAGAAATCACCGAAGCCCAGGGTCCCGGCGGAAGATCGGGAGAGAAGAAACCCCCCCTTCTAAGAGAGCTAAAGAAGAAAGGGGGGGCTCCGGAGCAGATTAATAAAATATTTTATTCTGTGTGGTGTGTTTTTTTTACTTTACATTTCCCCCATGTGAATGGGTAGAGGTACGATGTACCCCATACTCATTCACATAGGGTGGGGGGCCGGCATCTGGGGGCCCCCTTATTAAAGGGAGCTCGCAGATTCCGATTAGCCCCGCCCGCATACCCCGACAACCAATGGCAAGGGTTGTCGGGAAGAGGCTCTTGTCCCTATCGACATGGGGGCAAGAGTGCTGTGGGGTGGGGGGGCAGTGCCCCCCTCCCCCACAGCACACACTCCCCCATGTTGAGGGCATGCGGTCTGGTACGGCTCAGGAGGGGGGGGGCCGCTCGCTCGTCCCCTCCCCCATTCCTGTCCGGGCCAGACTGCATGCTTGGGATGAGGGCTTGGTTTGGATCTGGGGGGACCCCCGCGCCGAATCGGCGCGGGTTTAACCCCTCACGTTCCGGACCAAGCCTAAGAGCCTAATGTAGCCCTGAAGGGGGACCCGCGCCGATTTCAAGTTTGAAATTTGGCGCCGAGTTCCCCTTCAGGGCTGAAAACAGCTCGGAGATTCCCGTGCGCCGCGTCACGCAGCGCAATCACGGGTACGCCGCTTGGTATTTACCAAGATTTTCACGGCGTACTGACAAGGCGCACGGGAATCCCTGACTTTTCTCTCTGCGCATGCCCAGTATGCAAATGAACCTCCCGAGGTTCAGGCGCACTGTGCAAGCGTACGGGGATCTGTTTTCAAAAAACACTTTCCCTTTCAATTCGGCCCGCCAAACACTTTAAAACACATGTCACTTCACTTCCCCTGCATCCCCCCACCTCCCCCCCTAATAAACTCCCGCCCAAACCCCCGCAATTTACAGTTTAATGTGCCGTGCGCCAGGTCTGTACTGGTGCACAATGCACCCTCTCCTGGGCGCACGGAGCACATTAGTAACTAGGGAAATACACTGCACTAGCAGCGTATTTCTTTAGTAAATGGCAAAACGGCTGCTACTCCTGCTTTTACTCCATGAGTCATGGAGTAAAGGCTTGGTAAATCAGCCCCAATGTGTTATACATTCCAAAAAGACACGTTTATTTAAAAGAAAAGTAAAATACAATAAAATATGCACATAAAACTGAGAGCTAATATTGTATGTCTAAGAGCACTGAGATTTCATGTCAGTATTAATGAAATATTTCAAAGCACAGATATTGACTTATAGCATCAATGTAACAGTGTAATGAAGATTGAGGCATATAATTCAAATAAGCCAAAAGAGAACATAGAACCTTGTTATCAGTATTGACAGACTTTGTATGAATAACTCATCTGAAAACATGAAAACATGAAAATCTGGGCATTTATTGCAAGTGAATCCTTGGCACTATCCTCTCTTCTGCAAGAGGGATACACATGCAGTTTATTGTATAGTGTCAGTGTGGCCCCTCTAGTCATCTTAACATCGTTTCTTGAATATTAGGTTCTTCTGCAACTTGTACATCCCAGTGGCTCATAATAAATGAAATTAAATATAAGAAATTGCATCACAAAATGTATATTACTGTGCCTCAGATCCTGAAGCATAAACATTATTGAATCTGCTTGAACAAACATATTCGCCATAATATGTAATGCTGGCTTCATTTTGTGACAACATTGCTATATTAAAGGTATGAATTAGGTTAGACTGCAACTATATGACAGATCCCTTTTATCATTCTTTTATCTAGTATTTAAGATTGCAGAAGAGGTTTACTGTAATTGATGATGTTTGTGATAATCAATAGACTTGCAGTTAGCCACACTGTTATCTGACTCTAACGGACCAGTTCAGTCACCCCAATTCCCGGCTGCTAGCGTTTGAGGAAAAATTATTGACCATATATGCCATGACATTAGAGATGAGCTTTAAATCTAGGCTGAACGTGAGTTAATCACAGACTTAGCCTGGTTGCAGTATAGTGAGGGTAGCACTACTGCCACTAAATAACAGATACACATCTGACTTCTGTTTGTAAATAAACAAGTCAGGTTATGACCATATTTGATCAATGATGTTGGCCAGTATCCCTGACAGGTTTCTTTACAAACAGAAGTCAGCCTTGGATCTGTCATTTTGCAGTGGTAGTGTGGTGGGGCTACACATGTTGTGGCAGTTGGGCAACATTATCAGGTGATAGGTTGATGTGGCGGAAGGCCATTGTAACTGATGCTGGATATGCATTGCTGGATGACATGATTGACAATAGATTTACATTATCTTGATACCCAGCATTGTATTTACAGTATATTATCTCAGTGCAGGGGAACTGTCATTTAGTGATAGGACTAAAGAGGAGGAAATGTCAGCAGCCATTGTGGTTGCAGGTAAACACCATCGGGTGGTAGATTGTTATAACTGTTTATGAATACCATCAGAGACATTATTTATAGTTTTATTGTATTTTTTGTTTTGTTCTTAAATTACCGTATTTATAGGCATATAACACGCACCCTAACTTTAAGAGGGAAGTTTCAGGAAAAAAACTTTCCACGGCACCCACGGCGTATAACACGCAGGCATAGTTAACCCCAGTTTATATACATTTTACTTTTTTGTTTTGTTTTTAGGGGGAGGGGGGAGCTTTCCGTTTCCTATAAGCCACTGATGCATGAAAAAAGTCCATTGTCCCCCAACATTGGGACAAAGTGCCTTGCAATGGGCAAAAGCTTTGTTGTCCCCTTTTCAAGGACCCTCCCAACATTGAAAGCTGTGTGGTTTGGTACAGGAAAAAAGGTGGTCACACATTCACTTTGCTCCCTTTCCTGGCAACTAAGGATGCCTGCAGTAGAGTCTGTTTAACCACTTACCCCCGGACCATTTGGCTGGCCAAAGACCAGGCCACTTTTTGCGATTTGGCACTGCGTCACTTTAACTGACGATTGCACGGTCATGCGACTTGTCTCCCAAACAAAATTGACGTCCTTTTTTCCCACAAATAGAGCTTTCTTTTGGTGGTATTTTATCATCTCTGTGGTTTTTATGTTTGCGCTATAAACAAAAATAGAGCAACCATTTTGAAAAAGAACTATTTTTATTGTGACTGTGACATTATATCGGACTCTTTTGACACCATTTTGGGACCGATCAGTGCTATAAAAATGCAATGATTACTGTAAAAATGACACTGGTAGTAAGGGGTTAACCTGTAGGGGCGCTGAAGGTGTTAAGTGTGACCTAGGGAGTGCTTCTAACTGTTAGGGGCGTGGCTTACCGTGACATATCACTGATCGTTGTTCCCCATGACAGGGAACAGACGATCAGTGACATGTCACTAGGAAGAATGGGGAGATGTTGAACGGAGAGATGTTGTGCTTACACTGACTTCTCCCCATTCTTCAACTCTGTGACCCAATTGGGGACTTTGGGGACGTATATATATGCCTATTTGCCCAGCCGTGCCATTCTGTCGACATATAAGTGCGTGCAACGGTCGGCAATCGGTTAAAGCAGAATATAATCTAAATAGAGCCCAATGCTGTGTTTGTTGTTATTTTATTAAATTACACTTTTAAATGTTTCCATGTGAAAAAAACTCTCTTCTCTGATCTGTATTTTTGTTCATTGATGTGTATCCAGTGTCCAGTTACCCATGGCCTTATTTTAATAATTAATAGCTAGTTTCACCTTCTATAGACTTCACTGGAGGTCAAGGTTGACAAATTTCCTAGTGGGTTCAATGAACCCAGGTCAAACTCAACATTTCCAAGTTCACTCATCTCTAATTGTAAGATATACTTTTATGTCCTGATCAAATTAAAAAGAAATGCAAAATGTTAATATGTTTTTAGGACTTTAGCTACACATGTAGTAAAACAGGAACCGTGTCCCTGAGTCTACATTGGTTCTACAGAAGGGTTGGCAGGATGCTATGTGGGTGCAAAAAAGTCAATCTGCAGGATCAATGGTGTAATATCAGGCATTCTGATTGTGATGTAAGCATATCTAGGGCTGGACACCAGGCAGGAAGACTAAAGATGTGTGTAATGATTAGGGAAAGGGAGTCACCGCTCCAGGTGGGTCTACTAAGCAATTAAGAACCTCTCAGGAAACCGAGGGTGCCGGCAATGCACTAGGCAAATGATAGAAAACTTCAAAAGGATGGACAGCCGCACTCCAAAAAAACTCTTGAGTTGTCTTTATTTGTAAAATCAATAGAAAATGCACCACAGAAAAGCAGCAAAAAAATGGAAACGTCTCAGTGCTTATTTGTGGCATAATTAACCACTTCCATACAGGGCACTTATACATCTTCCTGCCCAGACCAATTTTTAGCTTTCAGCGCTGTTGCACTTTGAATGACAATTGCGCGGTCATGCGGTCAACTAAATTTTTATCATTTTGTACCCACAAATAGAGCTTTCTTTTGGTGGTATTTGATCACCTCTGGGATATTTATTTTCTGCAAAAAAAAATAAAAAAATGACCGAAAATTTTGAAAAAAAACTTTTTTTTTGTTTCTGTTATAAAACATTGTAAATAAGTATGTTTTCTCCTTCACTGATGGGCACTGATGGTACTGCACTGACAGGCACTGATAAGGCGGCACTGATGGGCACCGATGAGGTGGCACTGATGGGTAATAATATGCGGCACTGATGGGCGGCACGGATGGGCACTGATAGGCGGCACGGATAGGCGGCATGGATGGGCTAGGATAGGTGGCACGCATGGGCATGGATAGGTGGCACAGATGGGCACAGATAGGCTGCACGGCTGGGCACGAATATGCAGCACAAATGGCCGCGGATAGGCTGCACGGACAGGCACGGATAGGCGGCACGGACGGGCACGGATAGGCGGCATGGATGGGCACTGATAGGTGGCACGGATGGGCATAGATGGGCACTATTGTATGTGTTGTACTAATGGATGCCAATCAGTGCCAAACAATGCCTGCCAATCAGTGATGCCCATTGTAGGCACTGATTAGCATTCATTGCGGCACTGATTGGCATCCATTTTCTGTGTCCTCCTCATCCCTGGTGGTCTAGGGTGGCATCCTTTATTTTATTTTTTATTTAATTTCTGGTGGTCTATATGGCCATCCCTGGTGGTCCAGTGGGCATCCCTGGTGGTCCAGTGGGCATCCTCGGGGGGGGGGGGGGGCTGTGCTCATGATCGATCAGCACAAACCCCCCCCCGTCACAGGAGCAGCCGATCGGCTCTCCTCTACTCGTGTCTGACAAACGCGAGTGAGGAAAAGCCGATTACCGGCTTTTCCTATTGACATCGTGATCAGCCGTGATTGGACACGGCTGATCACGTGGTAAAGAGTCTCCATGAGAGACTCTTTACCTTGATCGTGTTGCGGGGTGTCAGACTGACACCCTGCAACAACGATCGCCGCGATGCGCGCCCCTGGTCATATGACGTCCAGTCAGGATTCTACAACCAATTTGCCAACGTCAATTTGTAATTGGCGGGCGGCAAGTGGTTAAGCACTGAGACAGTGTGAAACGCTATTCTTTTCCCATTGTTTGCTGCTTTTCTGTGGTGCATTTTCTATTGATTTTACAAATAAAGACAACTCAAGAGTTTTTCCTGGTGTAATGATTAGCAGTAAAAGATGGCACATCAATGCTTGTTGGTGATTCAGGCCAAGTTTTCAATCCAAAAATAAATGAGCTATCCTACCAAGTATATAAACATTATTACACTGATTGCCTTCTGCATCTCACCCATTTCCTTTTTGAGTAAGCTTTCCTTCAAGATGGAGTCTAGCACTAGTGACTCTTTTCCATTTTGCAACATTGACCTTGTCCCCTGATCCAGAGACTTTTTTTAAGCTATCTGGATTTATTGAGTTTGTTGAATATGTGAAAGCTTGCTCCTTGTGTAGTTATATAATGAAATTGGTTCTCCTTAGTGGGTTATGATACCCTTCCAAGTAGTTTCCTACAGCAACATTTTGAGGACTGTCTAGCTATTATTGCGTACATGAGTTGTCTATTTCAGGGGTTTTCTAAATGAGGAAAGTGGGTTAGCAGCAGCTCATATTACAATCTGCCAGAGGTACTAGTTCCCTCTTGCAGCTACATTTTTGCTATTTAACCACTTCCATACAGGGCACTTATACACCTTCCCGCCAAACCAATCTTTAGCTTTCAGCGCTGTTGCACTTTGAATGACAATTGCACGGTCATGCTACACTGTACCCAAATTAAATTTGTATCATTTTGTACCCAGAAATAGAACTTTCTTTTGGTGGTAATAGATCACCTCTGGGATATTTATTTTCTGCAAAAAAAAAAAAAAAATTACCAAAAATTTGGAACAGAAATTGTTTTATTTGTTTCTGTTATAAAACATTGTAAATAAGTACGTTTTCTCCTTTACTGATGGGCACTGATGGTACTGCACTGATGGGCACTGAAAAGGCGGCACTGATGGGCACCGATGAGGTGGCACTGATGTGGTGGCATTGATGGGCACTAATATGCGGCACTGATGGGTGGCACGGATGGGCACTGATAGGCGGCACGGATAGGCGGCATGGATGGGCTTGGATAGGCAGCACGGATGGGCGCAGATAGGCAGCATGGATGGGCACTGATAGGCGGCATGGATGGGCACTGATAGGTGGCACGGATGGGCATAGATGGGCACTATCGTATGTGTTGTACTAATGGATGCCAATCAGTGCCAAACAATGCCTGCCAATCAGTGATGTCCATTGTGGGCACTGATTGGCATCCATTGCAGCACTGATTGGCATCCATTTGTTGTGTCCTTCTCATCCCTGGTGGTCTTAGGTGGCATACTTTTTTTTTTTATCCCTGGTGGTCCAGTGGGCATCCCTGGTGGTCCAGTGGGCATCCTCGGGGGGGCTGTGCTGATAATCGATCAGCGCAAACCCCCCCCCCCCTGTCACAGGAGCAGCGAGTGAGCATGCGAGTGAGGAAAAGCCGATTACAGGCTTTTCCTGTTTACATTGTGATCAGCCGTGATTGGACACGGCTGATCACATGGTAAAGAGTCTCAATGATAGACTCTTTACCTTGATCGGTGTTGCGGGGTGTCAGACTGACACCCTGCAACAACGATCGCCGCAATGCGCGCCCCCAGGGGGTGCGCAGCGGCTCAGAATCCTGAGGACGTCATATGACGTCCAGTCAGGATTCTACAACCACTTTGCCGACATCAATTTGTCATTGGCGGGCGGCAAGTGGTTAAATCATAAGAACTTGGAACTATGCATATACATGTAGACAGTACTGGTAGTGGTTGTATGGAGTGGTGACATGTAATGGCTAAAATCATCAACTCTGCAACATTTGATTGCCGCATTAAATTTAAGCAGTTTTAAAGAGTGTTGATATTTAATCTGTTTCCCATGCTTTGCTGCTTTTAGAGAAATAAGCCTCCTGTTAAGGATGTGTGAAGCATCTGTATGATCTTCAGTCTGTGCACCTCTGGGACAATACACTCATAAGCCACAGAGATTTGCTTTGCAAATTAAATCAACCGAAATCTTTGTGAATCTAAAACTTTGCAGATACACAAGAATTGATACTCAATGTGTTAAGGTGTTTTTTTACCATGTCAAATATCGAAACAGATGTCTTAAAGATTGTTTAAAAAAAAACAAAAGACAGCAAAAAGAAATGTTTTCCTCTTAACATTTTATCTGTCCTGCTATTTTAGAACAGACCTAGGTAAATGCTATTGTAAAGAGTCAACAGAGGAATCATTTCCAGTTTGTGAATTATTGTTTTATTTACTATGTGTGTATCCTGAAAATGTTAAGTGCTGAATGCAGGAAGATATGCCCTCGGAAGCAGAACTCAGAATGATGTCCCTGCAGAAGCCATTATTGTATGGAAATTTAGAGGAGTCTCTGGACAGGCAAAAGTTATCATAAAATATAAAAAGGCCACGTATTCAACTTCTGCCAAATTCTTTTTCTGAAGGAAAGGCAGATTTCCAGAGAGGCATTTGACTATTGTGATGTCTGTGATACAATGGTGTTTGTAGGTTATATTTAAAGAAAATACATGGCTACTATTAAACATAGACATGTAGGATGCACATGCATCCAATTAAAGTACTATTTCTTCACTTTATTTAAAGGGGTTGTAAAGGTTCGTTTTCTGTTTTCTAAATAGGTTCCTTTAAGCTAGTGCATTGTTGGTTCACTTACCTTTTCCTTCCATTTCCCTTCTAAATGTTTTTTTTCTTTGTCTGAATTTCTCACTTCCTGTTCCTCCTCAGTAAGCTGTTCTAAATGACTTTCCACGGCTCGGATGATGGTGGAAAGCTTACTGAGAAGAAACAGGAAGTGAGAAATTCAAACAAAGAAAAAAAAATTAGAAGGGAAATCAAAGGAAATGGTAAGTGAACCAACAATGCACTAGCTTAAAGGAACCAATTTAGAAAATAAAAAACGAACCTTTACAACCCCTTTAAATTTTTATATTTTTTAACACTTGATATATTTAATACATTTATTTTAAGGAAGATTCTCCTTTTGATTAAAGCGGGGGTTCACCCTAAAAAAAAATGTTTTTGTCTACCATGCCATCCAGCATACTAGCGTCAGCTACAGTATGCCTTTATTTTATTATTTTTCGCTGTACTCACAGTTTATTCCATTAGTTAAGTTTCAGACTCCTGCGGGGAGTAGGCGTTCCTATGAAGAGGGGAACATGATTGACGGCCGGCTATGGCGCGTCACGCTTCCCGAAAATAGCCAAAATAGGACTCGGCTCTTCACGGCGCCTGCGCAGTCAGCTCCTAGTCTGTGCTCAGGCACCGTATAGCGCCGTGAAGAGCCGAGTCCTACTCCGGCTATTTTCGGGAAGCGTGACGCGCCATAGCCGGCCATCAATCATGTTCCCCTCTTTATAGGAACGCTTACTCCCTGCTGGAGTCTGAAATGAAACTAATGGATTAAACTGTGAGTACAGCGCAAAAAAATAAATAAAGGCATACTGTAGCTGACGCTAGTATGCTGGATGGCATGGTAGAAAGTTGTTTTTTAGGGTGAACCTCCGCTTTAAAAACTAGCCAATAAATATTATATGGTTTTGTGGGGTCATTTGGTGCCTTTAGTGCCAGAACCTCTACGATTGGTATACAGCTCATTCCTTCATTCCACAAATATAAGACTAATGTAGTCAAGGCAGGTGAGAAACTGTGACAGAACACCTCCTGAATAACAAGGCTTCACCAGCACAGAAAATCCCATATGATTTTCTGCCAGCCATTCTTAACCAATTTTTCAGAAGTATGCACAACCAGAGGATACAGTAGATGTCCATCCAGTAGAACTCCTGAAACAGAAGGCTATTAACCACAGACAATATTCCGAGTGATATATCAGCAAATTATTAGCAATTTCATACATGCATCCATATCAAAGGCATACCAGAGATACACTATTGGATGTAAATCCTCACATATGAAGATCCTAAAAGAGAAGACCATCACCCAATCAGATTACCCATTGTGATCTATCTGCCAATTTTTCATCAGTGCAAAAAAAAAAGAGGCTTGCAAGACAGGCCTTATCTGCAATAATTCATCATAAATAATGCACCTGGAAACATTTCTGGGGAAATTGTGAAGTGTTCTTGCCTCCACCAGTAGTCTACAACTGTTTGGTTGGAGTGGCTAGAGTAACTGTGGAAACTGTGTAAATCCGTAAGAAAAAGTTGAAGAAGTGAGAATAGTTGTAAATGTAGGTATGGTTTTAATGTTTTTTTTTTTAAAAATGTTTTTTTTTCAAAAATGATTTTTTTTTTCAAAAATGATTTTTTTTTCAAAA
Source organism: Rana temporaria (assembly GCF_905171775.1). Classification (NCBI taxonomy): domain Eukaryota; kingdom Metazoa; phylum Chordata; class Amphibia; order Anura; family Ranidae; genus Rana; species Rana temporaria. The sequence continues at coordinate 163,168,536 of NC_053490.1, forward strand.
ATGATTTTATTTAATTTTTTCTTCAAAATGATTTTTTTTTTTCAAAGGTTTTTTTCAAAATCTTTTTTTTCAAAAATGATTTTATTTAATGTTTTTCAATTTTTTTTTTAAATAAATGATTTTATTTTTATGTTTTCAATAATATTTTTTTTCCAAAATTATTTTATTTTTACATTTTTTTTTTTTTTTTATAAACTGCAAACGATATCAAACTTTAAAGATATAGCCGGATAGCTGAACATTTTGTGAACATTTTAAAGTTTGTTTGGCGTCTGTAGGTGAAAGTATGAAGGAGCTGAAACATTTGGGAGCAGAAGAAGATTTTAAGGATTTAAAGCATGCTCTCATTGACTTCAATGTTAAAAAAGTGTTAAAAAGCTTAATATTTTAAAAGTTATAAATAGTAGAAAAAAAGTTGAAGAAGTCCCATCATTAGCTGAAAGAGCTGAACATTTTTGGTTGAATGGTTTTAATAGCTGAAAGTATGAAGAAGTTACGCAGAGCCAAATAACTGAGCCAATTCCCCTCAGCGTTGTGTGGGAGGAGCTACAATTCCCCTCAGAGCTGTGTGGGAGGAGCTACAATTCCCCTCAGGGCTGTGTGGGAGGAGCTACAATTCCCATCAGAGCTGTGTGGGAGGAGCTATAATTCCCCTCAGCATTGACAGGAAACCAATGTTTATGTAGGCTCTAAGCACAGACCAGAATTTTTTGCATCTCCTGAATACTTGTCATTCTTCAAACGGTCGTATTTTAAAGGATTGTTTGAGAGCAAAAAAAAAAAGAGGTATAGATTGTGGGTGGGGTGAAAGGGGCATTAGAACTTTTTTTTGTTACTTGGAAAACACTAAAAAGTTTGCAGATGAATGTTTATACATATTTACAAGATACCCTTTATATTTTTGTCTAAAATAAACAGGTAACACAACGTTACAGGTGGATCCAGTGACGTCACTCCCGGTGTCTCTGTGACTCTGAAGTATTGCAGTGAGGAGGAGATTTACCATTCCGTGGATTGTTTTGACATGTTTTGCGGCAAGTAGTGTATAGAGGAGTACAACTAGACTGTGTTGAGTTATACCAGACCAACAATATAATATTAAAAAAGGTGACCCCTGACCTGTAATGGGTTATATTTTTAAGGTGAGCAGGCATTGCGCGTAGAGGTGTCTGTGATGGCTTTTTGACACACAGCTGTCTCTCTATGAATGGATTTCATTCTTTAACATTGCATTGTTTGATGTGTGCCCTTGAAGTGGACTTTATTATAACAGGAGTTTTTTTGGATGTTTACTAAGAGTTACCGAAGCAAGAAAAGAGGAGAAAAAAAATAGCAAGAGCATTATAAGCAGCTTATTAGAAAATGGCTTTAACCACTTAAGGACCGCCTCCTGCACATATACGTCAGCAGAATGGCACGGCTGGGCACATGTACGTACAGGTATGTCCTGTACTAGTACCCAGCCGTGGGTCGCGGGCTTCCCCGTTCTTCACTGTGGCGGCAGCATCGATCGTGTCATCCCTTTTATAGGGTGACACAATCGATGACGTCACACTTACAGTCACACCACCCTACAGTTGTAAACACACTTCAGGTCACACATATCCCCATCAGCGCCCCCTGTGGTTAACTTCCAAACTGCAATTGTAATTTTCACAATAAACACAGGGCCAAATTCTCAAAAGAGATACGCAGACTTAACTCCATTTTTCTAATTTTACACGGCGCGTATATTTGCGCGCGATCGTCAAAACGACTTAAGCAAAGATTTCCGTATTTTCAGCCGTACTTAAATTAGTTACACCTGCGCATTCCCGGGCGCAAATTACGCTAGGCTCTCCGCTGTTTTTGATAGGCAAAGATGCAAATGAGGGAGTTAGGGCGATTTTCAGAATTAAGTGTGTGTGCCGTATTTTCCGCCCTGTGCGCACCTGTTAGTTTTTCTGACTAAATTTCCACATTATAAAACCAGCCCTAATTTTACACATGCTGTGGAAGGGTTTGCAGAAGGAAGTGACTAGAGGTTACAGCTCTAGTTGTGAAGGTTGTTGTTGAAAAATGCCAGGACCAGCAATGATTTTGACGGCACTTGCTGCCTTACAGGCACAAAGGAGGAGGAGGGCACAGAGGAGGAGGATGAGGGCACAGGCGCGTGTTTATCGGCCACGCCGTGATATTTGGCAAATGCCAGTTTATGAGGTCATTGGCAACTACCGATTTGATAGGGAGGCCATCCTGGAGATCACCCAACTCCTTCATGAGGATCTAATCGCCCCAACCCTACGTTCCCATGCCCTGACACCTCTTGAAAAAGTTATGGCAACCCTCCATTTTCTATCGAGTGGCTCATTCCAGCGAGCATCTGGAGGTGTGGCTGGGATGGTGCAGTCAACCATGAGTAAATGCCTACATCAGGTGGTCCCTGCCATACTGCGGCGCATGAGCCACCAGTTTGTCATGCCCACCCAGGAGGACCAGCGTGTGCAAGCAATGACAGACTTTTACAATATTGCTGGCTTTCCTAAGATCATCGGGGCGATTGACTGCACCCATGTGGCACTCCAGCCCCCCCATGATACTGAACACCTGTTCAGAAACAGGAAAGGCTGGCATTCAATCAATGTCCAGATGATCGTAGATGCACATGGCCTCATCTGGCACGTTTGTGCCAAGTTTCCCGGCTCGTGCCATGATAGTTTCATACTAAGGCAGACCAAGATCTACAGAGACTTTGAGATGAACGTGTATGGAGACAGCTGGCTGATTGGTGAGTGACATTGGTGTCAGGTATGCCCCCCCCATGATGGAGACATCACAAGGGGCACATGCATGACTAATATCCTCCTGTCTTTTCCCTTACAGGTGACTCAGGATATGCATTGGGACCCCACCTGATGACCCCCTTTAGGAACCCCCAAACACCCGGAGAACGAAAATACAATGAGGTGCACAGCCAGACCCGGGCTATAGTAGAGCGGACTTTTGGCATGCTAAAGTCACGATTCAGATGCCTGGACAAGACTGGGGGTACACTATTGTATTCCCCAGACTTTGTATGCAAAATTATTGGTGCATGTTGCATACTGCACAATTTTGCATTAAGAAGGGGCATGCATGTGGAGATATCTCCTGACCTAACCCCCCACCCAGGCAACCCCCCCCCCCCCAAACCCCTCTACCCGGTCTGCTGAGGGCCAGGCAATCAGGAGACAACTGTCTGAAGGCATCTTTGCCCAGTAAATGCATCCTAATACTATTTTTGTTTTTGATTTGCCAAGACCAAATCACAGAGATTATGTGACCTTTAAATCTTTATTTTGGTAAATAAATGCACATTACTTATATGCCAAAGAGAATGTTTATTTTTATTTACAAAACGCACATTAATTATCTCACAATGAGAATGCATGAATGCACGTCACTGTGGTCCCTAGCACAGACACATCACATGCACATCGAATTGGATTAGATCCAAGTACCCCCCCCCCCCTTTGGTACTTGGGAGCAGTAACGCACCGCCACGGCTCCAATTATGTCACTGTGCATTCATACACCATTCAGGAACCTAGGATGACTTCTCCCTGGTCCTGGGGATCCCTACTCCACCAAAACTGAGGGTGACACCCTTATGTTTTCAGGAATGCCATCCCCCCACATTCACACATCATTCACACACATATACCAAATCATAAGTACAGTGTAAAAAAAAAAAAAAAAAGTACCCCTGCAAATTAGGGATGTTGCCGAGTGCTCCTTCTGGGCTGCCCACGGGCACGGGCACGGTCACGGGGACGGGCACGGGGACGGCCACGGCCAACTGGGGGATCTTCACGGGGGGGGGGTCTGTGCAGGGGAGGGAGTATTTTCAGGGGGGGGGGACTGTGCAGGGGAGGGAGTATTTTCAGGGGGGGGGGGACTGTGCAGGGGAGGGAGTATTTTCAGGGCGGGGGGACTGTACAGGGGAGGAAGCAGCCTCCCCTGGTGTCTGTCCTCCTGCTGGCCTTCCCTCCAAGGCAACGGCTATCCTTGTTAGACAGGAAGTTATGTCAGCCGTATTGGCCTGCACAGCCCGGGTATTGGCCTGCACAGCCTGGGTGAGGGCAGTCACCTCCTGGGCCACACCTGTTGTGGCGTTCCTCAGGTCCCACAAACAGGTGATGACCCCCACGGAGTTGGTGGCCACGTCACCCAGTGACTCCCTCATTGCACCCAGGCTGCGCTCCACCTTGCTCATAGTTTTTTGTATTGCAGACAGACTGCGGGTCTGCCGGACATTGTCCCTCAACAGACTGACCGGCAGACGCACCAACCCCCCCCTGTTTTCAGGGGTCGGCATCCTACTTGCCCCTGAGGCTTGTGGCCTTGGAGGAGGAGTTGGAGTGAGCCATGGGTGCTGCTGCATGTTGGAAGGGGCGACCCATGATGGTGGCCTGACTTCTGGGCGCCTGTGGGGTTCCCTCAGGGGATGATTCAAAGGTCATATCTTGGCCCATCATTATTTCCTGCCCAATCAGAATATTGTCATCTTCCTCCCCCTCATCCTCCTCCCACTCAACATCCAAATTAGGGGAGTTGTGGGCACTCCCCTCCCATGGCGAATCCTGCCCTTCTTGGGACTCTGCATGAGCCTGTCTTGGGGGTGGTGCAGCAGCCTGCCCTGATGGGCCTGCAACCTCCTGACCTGATGGGCCAGCAACCTCGTGACCTGATGGGGCTGCCACCTCCTGGGCTGATGGGGCTGCCACCTCCTGGGCTGATGGGGCTGCCACCTCCTGGGCTGATGGGGCTGCCACCTCCTGGGCTGATGGGGCTGCCACCTCCTGGCCATCTGGGGAGGACACAAAACAATCACAGGTTGTTGGATCCATACACTTGGCACATCTTCCCTTCCCCCACCCACACATGCTAATCACCAGATAGAAATTCCTAAAAATTACCTGTCCTCATAAGAGGATCATTGTCAAAGCCAGGCAGGCCCACCACCTGCTGTGGGTGGAAACACTGGGCCACTGCCCATTCCTCCTCACTCATCCTGACTGGGCAGGGTACCCCTCCTCCAGTGCCCCTGGTATGGGCATGCAGCGTTGCCAGCTTGTTCCGGGACACGCTCCTCAAGTCATTTATTTTTTTTTGAACTCCAGCAATGGTCCTGGTCTCCCCCCCCCCCGCCGCATTGATCCGATCGGTGATCTTTTGAAGGATCTCCTTCCTCCTGGCCGGGGTGGTGGTGTGGCTCTCAGGGCCATGGAGAAATCGCCCAAATTTAATGACGCCCTGAGCAAGTATATGCTTCTCTGCCGGAGAAAAATTTAGCTTCCTGCGCTTGGGAGCCATGACAGACAACACCCAGCAACAGGGAACTCAGCCAACAAACAAACAACAATACACACACACACCAAAGAAAATACAAACAAGCCAAAATAAAAAATAGACAGACAGCTACTATTAATTCGAAAACAAACAGGCAAAAAAGGAAAACAAAAAATATAAACAAAACCCCAAAAAAACTATTAGGAAAAACAAACAGGCAAACAATCAAAACAAAAAACAAATTAGCAAAAACAAACACCAACTATACCCTCCAACTCCACAAACACTTTTCTCACTAAACAATCTTACCAACAAACACTGACAAACGTTCAAAGCAGAAGCAACTTGCTTTAGGAAGGGAACACAGGGAAATACTTTTGCAATTGAAGTGTGTTTGACTGGGGCTATTTAGACACAGGGCGATCTTCAAACTAAGTACGCTTGGCCTTTTACCTATCTCACTGATTGCGCTGACCAAAGTTCTGCACATGCGCATTGAGGTCCAGATTCGTGCGCGCATGCGCAGTACGGCCGGCACTTCATTTGCATGGGGTCACGGCTCATTACAATGAAGCACGCCCACTTCATTCCCACTTGCCATAACCACGCCTTAGGCATTGAAACTTAAGTTAAGGATGGCGCAGTTTTGTGCGCAAATGCACTGAGAATACGGTAGTTACGACACCAACTTAGGGCGCCGTAACTTAAATGACATAAGTTAGATAATCCTAAATTTACACATGGTTTTGAGAATTTGGCCCAATAATTTTAAATGCATTTTTTGCTGTGAAAATGACAATGGTCCCAAAAATGTGTCAAAATTGTCCGAAGTGTCCGCCATAATGTCGCAGTCACCAAAAAAATCGCTGATCGCCGCCATTTGTAGTAAAAAAAAAAAATATTAATAAAAATGCAATACAACTTTCCCCTACTGTATTTTGTAAACGCTATAAATTTTGCGCAAACCAACCGATAAACGCTTATTGCGATTTTTTTTACCAAAAATAGGTAGAATAACCTGAGGAAAAATATTTTTTTTATATATTTTTGGGGGATATTTATTATAGCAGAAAGTAAAAAATATTGCATTTTTTTCAAAATTGTCGCTTTATTTTTGTTTATAATAAAAATAAAAACCGCAGAGGTGATCAAATACCACCAAAAGAAAGATCTATTTGTGGGAAAAAAAGGTTGCCAATTTTGTTTGGGAGCCACGTCGCACGACCGCGCAATTGTCAGTTAAAGCGATGCAGTGCCGAATCGCAAAAAAGGGGCAAGGTCCTTTAGCTGCATTTTGGTCCGGGTCTTAAGTGGTTAATATCATTTTAAGTAAGCTCCCAGTAAGTTATAGCCTTCAAAAAATGCTCACATTTGCAATGGCCTGGATTATATATAGACCCACCAAAACCATTATATTCATACAATTCCTAAATTCAATGAATTCAAAGCAATAACTCCTGATTATATGAAAAGCCTCACATAACTCCATTAGCAAAGATGGAAACAAAGATTTTATTACTCTGGTAAACCAAGAATCAAGACCCCACGTAAGTAGGAACTCACTATTTATATTCTATACAGTAACTGATCAATGAAGCAGGATACTGACGTGATAAATAGCACAATTCTGGAACAGTGCGTGGGCTCATTCGTTATAACCATACATGCTCAGGAAACCCGAACCTGACATGCATGTCATTGAGATTTGACACTATTTGTAAGCCAGCTGAAACATTTTCAATAATCAGTGCCATTTAATAGAATGTGCCTATAATACATGTAATAGAAGTAAATGTGGCAGCTGGCTCTTAATCTCTGTAAAAAATATAACTTTATTTTCTATTAAATAAATGTAAACATGTTCACAATGTATGGAAACATTTAATTGCTAATAAAATTATATATTTTTTGCACTTATTTTCGGCAGAGACAGAAGTGGTGGACCTGCAGCAGAGGATAAATACAGTGCAGCAATAATGGTGAGTTACATAGGTTTAACTTGCTATTGCATTGTAGCTGTAACTGCTAATTTGCATAGGCTTTAACATCTTTAATATGACTCATGATATAGATAACCGCGATGAATATGTAACACAGTCATTACCAGCTCTGATTATCATAATCTCTTGTCTGAGTGTTGATATCTTTATTATTTCATTAAACCCTTCGTATATAACGACATTACTGTACCCGTGAACCTGTTTCTCAATGCAAAGCAAGGACTTAAAGGGCTATAAATCAAAATAGCAGTGTAGTTTAAGTAAAATATTCCTTTTTTTCAGAGATGAAGGCATATGGGTTATAAAAGGGACTGTAAGCACCAACTTAGCAATCAATCTGAGAACAAGAATGGAGAGAACAAAGTGAAACTGCACTTTAAGAAAGTTAGAAATATAATTACAAAAATATTAAATTAACCACTTCAGCCCCGGACCATTTGGGTGGTCAAAGACCAGGCCACTTTTTGCACTGCGTCGCTTTAACTGACAATTGCGCGGTCGTGCGTATTGTTTCCAAACAAAATTGACGTCCTTTTTTTCCCACAAATAGAGATTTATTTTGGTGGTATTTGATCACCTCTGCGTTTTTTATTTTTTGCACTATAAACAAAAATAGAGAGACAATTTTTTAAAAAATGCAATATTTTTAACTTTTTGCTATTTAGGTCGATACGTATTCTTTTACATATTTTTGGTAAAAAAAAATCGCAATAAGCGTTTATTGATTTGTTTGCGCAAAAGTTATAGCGTTTACAAAATAGGGGATAGTTTATGGCATTTTTATTAATTATTATTTTTTTACTAGTAATAACGGCGATCAGTGATTTTTTTGTGACTGCGACATTATGGCGGACACATCGGACACTTTTGACACATTTTTGAGACCATTGTAATTTTCACAGCGATCAGTGCTATAAAAATGCACTGATTACTGTGAAAATGACACTGGCAGTGAAAGGGGTTAACCACTAGGTGGCACTGTAGGGGTTAAGTGGTCCCTGCATTCTGTTTCTAACTGTAGGGGGGATGGGCTCTCTGTCACATGTCAATGATCTCCGCTCTGAGTACAAGGAGCCGAGATCAGTGTCATTCTCACTAGGCAGAGCAAGGAGATGCTTGTTTACACAAGCATCTCCCTGCTCTATACCTCTGTGAGACGATCGCCGGGATCACCGCGGCGATCAAGTTCGCAGGACCCGCGGTCCGACTCATGGGGAAGGCGGCATGGTCACGAGCATGCCCACGTGTGCTAGCGACCACACGGCAGGCATTTAAAGTGCCACGCACAGGTACGTGATAATGCCTGTCCGTGCCATTCTGCCGACGTATATATGGCGTGGGCGGTCCTTAAGTGGTTAATAACACAAAAAAGAGTATGGACAAGCACCTGAAAATATATTTCTTAGAAAAAATGTAACATAACAACTCTGTAATAGATGATCCTAAATGAAGTAAAAACATTGTTTAAAATAACAGTCAATTGAATTGTTTATTAGTCTGTTGCAGTTCTCAGGGGTGTTACATCCTTATCGGATTATATGGTTACCTCTTTTTGCTCGCTTTGTTGTATAGACTTGACGGGAATGATCCCACAGGTATGATGTTTTACCTAACGTGTGTATACTATCTGTAAGTGAATATTACACTCAATATACAATAAAAATCTATTGAAAGTAAAAATAACAGTCAAGGTTTTTGTAATACAAACATCTGCTTGCTATTGACAGCCAAAACACTTTGCGTTCCTCTCCTCCAGTTTCTCTAAAACTGCCCTGTTGTTTTATTTTACTTTACTTTAAGCCTGAATAAATGAAAAAAAAAATCAAATGCCAATTATAAACTCTTAGGTTACAATAGAGAAAACAATGCTGTGTTTAGCTAGTTTCCACAAGCATTGTGGAAATAAATAAATACTTCAGCTTTGCCATTAAAACAAAAGGCCATTCCTATGACAAATGTAATTTGTGTACAGTGCTGGAATAAATAAAAAGTACAGTGGAGGAAACTAATTATATTCATTTCTTACTGTGATACATAAATGTTTTAATACAATGAACTACCTGCCGGATTTCTTTCACCCTTTTGTCTTCATCTTTTCAGTAGTTCTGACAGTGCAATGAAAAGGTAACATAGCTGCAATAAAGCTTGACAAGTACAATATAGATGCAATGCTGTTTTCTGCTCTTAAGCATTGTCTACAGCCCCCACCCCCATTTCGCCAGTTTTATTTAAGTTGCTTTATAAATATTAAAATCTGTGATGTAAAAATATCACCATAAAAGAACAAAGTCCTTTACAAGAAAAGTTTTGCTTCGTAAGCTAGCAATTAATTTATGAGCTAAATTATTATTGTAATAACATTTGTTCAATATGAAAAGTCTTAACTAATGTAGTACTTTAATATTTGGTAATATATGTTTTAATTAAAGCAATACATTAGATTTTAGAGAAATCTTTAGGAAACCTTAAAATTGGTCTCCAGCAAAAACTTTTTTTTTAGTTTTGGATTTCATCGTTTAAAGTCATCTAACCCATCCCACACTAACACCATTTATGCCTCAAGAGGATTGGACGGATGAATAACCTTTGATGATGCTAAATATACCAGGAGGCAGAAGATGGCTACCATTCCAAGCAATGTTATTGCAAAATGTACTAAATATCCATGTCAGATAGACAAAATGTCAACCACCATCATCTTAGAGGCACAGAAGACCCCTTTCCTGATATGACAACCAAAGACATGCCTATGTTTGTCACTTTGAGTAAGGGATCTTCTGTGCCCACTGAAATGTTAGGCCTCGTACACACGATAGGTTAAACAGAGGACAACAGTCTGATGGACCGTTTTCATCAGTCAAAACCGATCGTGTGTGGGCCCCATAGGTTATTTAACCATTGGTTAAAAAAAGCCAACTTGCTTTAAATTTAACCGATGGATTCCTAACCGATAGGTCAAAACCGATCGTTAGTAGGCACAACCATCGGTTAAAAATCCATGCATGCTCAGAATCAAGTCGACGCATGCTTGGAAGCATTGAACTTTGTTTTTTTCAGCACGTCGTTGTGTTTTACGTCACCGCGTTCTGACACAATCGTTTTTTTAACCGATGGTGTGTAGGTGCGACGGACCATCAGTCAGCTTCATCGGTTAACCGATGACAGCGGCCCATCAGACCGTTCTCATCGAATGGACTGATCGTGTGTACGAGGCTTAAGTGGTTGACACACTGGCCCAGATTCAGGTAGATTTGCCCATTACTTACACATGAGCTGCTCAGCTGAATTTCTCTGCGCTGGGGCAATTTTGCCAAATTGCCACCTGATTCAGGAATCGTTTGTTCAGTTAATTTGCTCCTGTTTAAGGCAAAGCTGAGGGCGCAAGGCCGCGCAAGTCAAAGTGGGTGTGCCCCTATGTAAATGAGGATTTTTTGGCTCAGCAGAGGTTTGCGCCGGGCGCGCGCATTCGCAGTTAGAGCGCTGCCGTCTGTGCATGCGTCAAACTGCGCCTAGCATACTTTCAGGGCAAATCCTGCTCAGCTGCTTGCACTGAGCAAATAAATAGGAGCAGACTTGCGCAGGTTCTTTGCTGAATTTCATCCTGCTTTTTCCAACCCCCCCTGAGCAAGGGAATTCAGCCCATTTTGAAGAGATGGCACCTCCCAAAGGAACTAAAAAAAGAAAGGCAAACTTCGTGGCTGCGGAGATGGACATCTTAATTGCTGCACTCCAGCAACATAAAGAACTCCTATATGGTGCCCAGCGGGCAAACACCACCGTTGCCCAAAGGAGGGCTATCTTTGAAGCCATAGCCCTGGACATCAATGCCCTGGGTAATGAAGATCGTTCCTGGGATGACATTAAAAAAAAACTGAATGATATGAGGCGCAGGGTCCGGGATAAACTGGCTCTTATGCGAAAACATACCGGTGGCACGGGAGGTGGACCGCGATGTAAGATCCGCCTAAATCATGAGGAGGAGCTTATTGCCCAAACTTTTGTGCAGGAGCAGGTGGAGGGACTTGCAGGGTACGACTCCACTGTTGGGAACTTGGGGACTGGTAAGTTATTTTTGTTTCATATCTGCTGTGCATCATGGGAGGGGGTAGAAGTGAACATATTTGTGGGTAGAAGTGAAGATGGAACTATTATTTTTGTTTCATATCTGCTGTGCATCATGGGAGGGGGTAGAAGTGAACATGTGAGCAGTGTGTTGCACCAGCAAAAAATTTTGTTTTGGTGTCATCCACAGGTGGTGATGAGGATGATGAAGCTGGGCCGTCTTCGGCTGCGGGGCCACCCACGCCATCCATACCTGAGCCAGGGGTCCAGTCAGGCCCCATGGACATTATGGCAATGCTGGTCCAGGAGGAGATCCTACCGTGGCCAAGTATGGTGGAGGAAGTTGTTTTGGAGGAGGATTCCTTTTTCCTCATCCAGGAGGACTCTGGCTCCCTCCAGGAGGATACCACCATCCCTGAGCAACCCACCACCCCCCCGCCCAGCACGTCATCCCCCTCCAGGGCAAGCCCCTCCAGGGCAAGCCCCTCCATTGTGGACCCCTCCCCTTCTCCCTCTGTCCGTGCCTGAGCCTCTCCTCCCAGGAAGGCTCTGTCCAAAACAAGGCATATATCCTCCAGCCTCCGTGACGGTCTGCTGGAGGAGCAGGCCCTGCAGACCCGCCATATAGGGGCCATGGTGGGAGATGTTTGACGTCTGGCGGACAGCATGGCATCCACCTCCACCTCTGTGCAGCATGCCCTCACCCTGCATGCAGACCGGGACAAACATGTCTCACAGAGCCTGGCGGAAATAAGTGGCAACTCCAAGGCCATAGTCACCTGCTTGGTGGCTCAGGAGAACGCCCCCGCTTTATTAAGCAGGATGGCAGCTGCGGTGGAGGCCAACACCGCTGCTGTGCAGGCCAACACCGCTGCAGTGCGGGAGGAGGGGAGAGTTACCCGCCGTCATCAGCGGGATACCACCACCCGCCAAATGCAGATGTTGGCCCAGACCAACACCATCCTCGCCCGCCTGGCCAACGCCATGGAGGGCATGCAGCCACCACCTGCGAGGAGTCTGGAAGTAGGGGTTGATGCTCCTCCCCCCCCTCCATCCCCACCCTATGCCTCCTCCGCACCACGGAGATTGAGGAGCCAGAGCCGGGGCACCCTTGGCCCAAAGAAGAAATCCAAAAAATGATATATTTTCTACAATTATTATATGATCAGAATATGAGTTTTATTTTTTTTATATATGCTCAGAATATGAGTTTTATTTTTTTTAGAGATGCTCAGAATATGAGCTTTTATATTTATTTGTAGTCCCTACACACGGTGAGGAGTGTATACTACAGTGTGACTGGTGTGTGAATGGGGGGGGGGGTGGCACTCCTGCTGCAAAAGGGGTGTCACCCTCTGCCATGTGAAAGGTGTATGAATGGACAGCAACATAATTGGAGCCTTGACGCGGCGTTGCTGCTCCCTAATACCATGGGGTATTGTTGGGTCTAATCCAATTTGGGGTGCATGTGTCGTGTGTGTGCTAGGGACTACAGTGGTGTGCATACATGCATTATACTTGTGACAAGATCAGGGTGTGTTTAATGTGCAAAGAGACGTTCCACAAGACCATTCCGGATTGCTCTTCCCTCAGAAGATCCGGTAGTGTTTCTTGGGGGGGGTTGCGTGGTTCGGGGGTAAGGTCATTGCGTAGCTCAATGTGCATGCCCCTTCTCTCAGCAAAATTGTGGAGAATACAACATGCCCCGATGATTTGGCACACAAAGTTGGGTGAATACAACAGGGTCCCCCCTGATTTATCCAGACATCTGAATCGAGATTTAAGGATGCCAAATGTGCGCTCCACCACCGCACGGGTACGTGCATGGGCTTCGTTAAATCTTTCCTCTCCTGGTGTTTGAGGGTTACGAAATGGGGTCATCATGTGAGGTCCCAGGGCATATGCAGAGTCACCTGGAAGGGAAGAGACAGGAGGATGTTAGTCGTGCATGTGCCCCTTGTGATGTCTGCATCATGGGGGGGGGGGGCAGTCATACCTGACACCCATGTCACTCACCAATCAGCCAGCTGTCTCCATACATGTTCTGGTCAAACTCGGTTGGGATGGGGCTGTGTCGGTAAATAAAACTGTCATGGCTTGACCCTGGGTGTTTGGCACGGACATGCCATATGAGGCCATGTGCATCCACAATCACCTGCACATTTATCGAATGCCAATGCTTCCTGTTGCAGTAGATATGCTCGAGGAGCCGGGGGGGGGGGCGTAGTGCCACATGGGTACAATCTATTGCACCCACAGTGCGTGGGAATCTGTCTATTTCATAAAAATCACTGATTGCCTTCTGCCGCAGGTCAGCCGTGGTTGGTTTGATAAATTGTGTGCCCAATGCGTCTGAGTATTGCAGGGATCACTTGGTGCACACACCTGCTCATGCTGGATTGGGACATCCCCGCCACCATTCCACCTGTGCGCTGAAATGAGCCACTTGCCAAAAAATGAAGGGTTGCCACTACCTTCACCAGTGGCTGCACTGCCTGTCCCCGATGGGTCGGGCTGCTGATGTCATCCTGCAGGATTGTTACCAACTCAAGGATGACTTCAGGGCTGAAGCGAAACATGCGATACACCTCATTATCACTCATCTCAAAAAGGTTGTAGCGCCCTCTGTAAATCCTCTCCCGTGCCCTCCTACGAGTCGGCTCAGTCAATAGAATATCAAGAACCATAGCTGCCCCTGGCATGTTGGTGCACAGATGTGAGGTCCCGAAAATGTGGGTGCTCTGCTTGTTCAGCTCGTCTGTCTAGGTGCTGCTGAAGTTGCGCGCTCCTGCAGATGACATTTGGCCATCTTTTGCTAACTTGCCCCTGCTTTTAGCAGGAGCAAGTTTGCCCGGGGAAAAAAGCTTGCGCGCTTCCAGCGCAAGATGCGCATCACACGCGCATGTTTCTGAATCATCGGCAGTACCTAATTTGCATATTCGCTGAGGGAATTCCATGAAGGCGCAACTTACACCCCGCGCAAATTTGCGCTATAATTGCGCCGGAGCAGCGAGGCTGCGTGCGCGGGAAAATGGCCGCATTTCAGGCTTAACTGGTTTACAGAATCAGCCGCAAATTTGCCTGGGAGCAAATCAGTACTTGCGCGGCGCAAATCACACTTGCTCCCGCGCAAGTGCTTCTTGAATCTGGGCCACTGTCTGTCTGATGTGGATCTTCTTCTAATTTGGTGATAACACTCCTTTAAATGCTGACCATCTTTTGTCTTTAGGTTTTCATTAATGGCCTCATTAGGGACATTTCCTCTCCTGTACTGTCACAGAACCCATTGTCACCTGGACAGAAAGAACAGTAAAATACAATATTTTTATTTTTGTCACTAGAACTGGAGGTGCAGTGAAATCTCTCAATAGGGGCATCTATTCCAGTAACAGTTGTCAAAGATAGTATTTCCTCTCACTTTGGGGAGATATCCTCTTACGTCATGTTATGTCTTGTTTAGGACAAAATGTGAAAGGAAATCTTCTGAAAAACATTCTAATGCCGCATACAGACGGTCATTTTTTGTGATGAAAAAAAATGACGTTTTTGAAAATGATAGTGTGTGGGGAAAACGTTGTTTTATGTCTTCAGAAAAACGACCAAAAAAAAATTCGAACATGCTCGAATTTTTTGTGTCATTTTTCAAAATGTCGTTTTTTGTGTCAATTAAAATGATAGTGTGTGGGCAAAATGATGTTGAAAACTACGTTTTTAAACCCGCACATGCTCAGAAGCAAGTTATGAAGCGAGCTTCAATGGAACAGAGTGCCGTCATAAGTGCTGAACGTAAAATCGCTTTGCTAGAGCATTTTGAAAAACGATGGTGTGTATGCAACATCGTTTTTGAAAATGAAGTTTCAAAAATGTCGTTTTTTTTCATCACTTAAAACTTCATTTTTTTTTCATCACAAAAAATGACCGTCTGTACGCGGCATAATGCTGTGTACACACGATCATTTTTCCCGTCTGAAAAAGTCAGATGTGAGCTTTTGGATGAGAATTCCGACCGTGTGTATGCTCCATCTGACTTTTTCTGTCCGAATTTCCACCAGCAAAAGTTTGAGAGCACGTTCTCTATTTTCCGACTGAAAAAATTCCTGACGGAAAAAAACGTTTGTCTGTATGGAATTCCGACGCACAAAAAAACACGCATGCTCATAATCAAGCAGAGGAGCCAAACTGCCTATTGAACTTCATTGATCTCGGCTGGTTGTACGTGTTGAACGTCACAGCATTCTTGAAGGGCGGAATTTGGTGTGACTGTGTGTATGCAAGACAAGCTTGAGCGGAATTTCATCCATGGTTTTTCTGACGGTAAAACCGATTGTGTGTACACGGCATACTTCTTCCCTATCTTCTTCAAAACTAGAAAAAATATTTTGTCTGATGATTCATTGGGAATTATTTACTAAAGGCAAATCCACTTTGCACTGCAAGCGCACTTTAAAGTGCACTTGGAAGTGCAGTCACTGTAGATCCAAGGGGGACATGCAAGGAAAATAAAAAACAAAATTTTAGGCTGCATATAATTGGATGATAAAATCAGCAGAGCTTCCCTTAATTTCAGATCTACCCCTCAGATTTACAGCGACTGCACTTCCAAGTGCACTTGTAGTGCAAAGTGGATTTGCCTTTCGTAAATAACCCCCATTGTAATATTAATACCAGGGATAATAGAATCTACTTTTTCCACTGCCTACTCCACTGAATTAAAGAGGCCCTTTAAGGTAAGAAGCACCTGTTCTGAATTTATACTGATAATTCTCTGTAGGTCATATAAAGAGATGCTTAAAAATAGTTGCGATTGTCAAAATGTAATCATAATGCCAAAATAGTCTTATACAACAGTTTTTTTGCAAAATTACACCACACTGAAACACAGATTTGAACTGTGGCTTAAACATTTATACATACTTATTGTATGTGTATATATTATTCCTATTATAAAGGACATTTGGATACTTCTACCACACTGGTATGTGTGTGCACAGACCACCAATGCCCATCATTAATAGAGTTGGACTGAAAACCCTTGCAAACATTGAACATCGCAAAAGTTCGGACCCAAACTGCAAACCCTATTAAAGTCTATGGGACCCATTTTGAAAGCTTATATGCAATTTATTGGCCCCAACAGATTAGAAAGGAGAAATGCCTCTGGGGGACATGAATAAATGCAATTAACTTTAATTTTTTAAAAGGAACAGTGATTTTACTGATGCTTAAAGTGAAACAATAAAAAATAAAATTACTTTAATTATAGTGCATGGGTTTGCCTGTAAAGTGATGCATCTTTACAATGCATAGAACCTGCTGCAACAAAACTGACATATATTAAGAAAAAACACATTTAAATTGATTTTCCCAGCTGCAAGCTTTCAAACCATTGCCTGCAATACAAACAATTAAAATAAATTGGCATGCCCCCCCCCCAATCCAAACAGGCCCTTTGGGGCACTGTGGTATGGATTTTAAAGGGAACACCATGCCTAAATATAAAGAAAATGGTGTGGGGTCCCCCCAAAATCGAGTGTGTGCCCCCCTCCTTAACCATACCAGGCCACATGCCCTTAACATGGGGGGTAGCTCTGCCACCCCACCCCAAAGCACCTTTTCCCCATGTTGATGGGGAAAGGGGCCTCTTCCCCACAAACCTGGGTGGTGGTTATGGGGCTCTGCAGGCAGGGGGCTTATGAGAATCAAGAAGTCCATTTAACAAGGGGGCCCCCAGATCCTGCCCCCATGTAAATGAGTAGGGACACATTGAACCCCTACTTGTTCACCAAAAAAAGTGTTTAAAAGAAGCAGGCAGATGGCAGGGAGTCTTCGGGTCCGGCAGAGCGTTGGGCATAATTATTGATGATGGATCTACATCAGGGGACATTGGTTTTTGTTTAATAAAGGAATTGTCAAAAACTGTGTGTGTGTTTTTTTATTTCTTTTTGACACTTTTCTGGTGAATGAGTAGGGGTGCAATGTACCCCATACTCATCTACATGGAGGAACCGGGATCTGGGGGCTCCCTTGTTAAAGGGAGCTTCCAGATTCCGATAAGCCACCTACCTGCAGACCCCCTCAACCACCACCCAGTGTAGTGGGGGGAAAGAGGCCCTTGTCCACATAAACATCAGGACAAGGTGATTTGAGGTCATGTGGCCTTGTATGGTTCAGGAGAGGGAGCACTTGCTTGCCCCTATCCTTTCTGGCCTGCCAGACTACATGCTCCGATAAGGGACTGGTATGGATTTTTGGGAGGACCCCATGCAATATTTATTTTTACATTTTGGCATGAAGGTTCCTCTTAAAAATTCATACCAGACTCAAAGATGCAGCACACATAAAAATGTGTATACAGCCCTGTATAAAGCACTACATGTAAACTGATGCTGATAAACACTGCACTACATTATACTCACACTACACTATAATCACACTACACTATAATCTACACTTGTCACAATAACATTAACTACTGCAAAATGTTCTAGTGCAAAGTGTGGGGTGGTACAATGAGCACTGAGCCATTATTGGGAAAAGTCATCAATCATCATGACTTTGCCCAATCAGGGCTCTGACAGTGCTCTTGTGCCCTGATTGCCCAACTAATTATTAGAAATGAATACTAGTAAATATATTGATGCTCTTTATTTCCTTATTTTATTTGATGTATAGTGCATATTGAAGACAATTATGGTAATGATAGCTGATGTCACACATAAAACTTCATAAAAACACACATGGAAAATTGTAAATCCATCCTTAACCCAGTTACATGCTGATCTAAAAAACTATCCATTTTGCTTTTACATGCCACTAGCATCATAAGCATACCCGATCCTCTGTGTTTCCCAATGCTGTGTGCCCCTGTGTCTGTGTTTTATTTAAAAAAAATGCCCTTTTTCAGAGCGCCGCTTGGCACTCACGTGACCTCCTCTCCTCCTGACTGACGTCAGCGAAGGATTCTCAGACCCTCCCGCTCTAGCTGTCAGATTGAGAGAGGAGAAAGGCGGCTGGTAACGTGAGTGCTGAGCGGTGCTCTGAAATCAGGTATAGAACGGCATTAAAAAAAAAACAGACACAGGGGCACACAGCATTAGGAAACAGAGAGGATTATATGAAGATATCACAGTGGCTTAACAACCACGGACTGAATATCGGCCTGCATTGGTCGGTTCAACAGAAACTGGCCCACATTTAACCGTGTGTGTTGTATGGAAGCCTGTGTGGTAGAAGATGAGCATCTGGCTTCTGTAGAACGAGCATGCCATAAAAACATCTGCTGATCGGCTTCCTATCTAAACAGCATGTTCTGTGGGGCAGTCCGCCTGTCAGAACACAGTAGCTTAGCAGGGAGATTCACATAGTTAGTTCTCTGTAGTCCATCTCACAAGCTACTTTTTTCAAGGCGTTCATAGTTGTTTATAGTGTGTACCAGGCATTATAGTCTGTTTGTACAGCAGTATAGTAGGGTCTGATGAATGACTGAACAGATTTATAGATCCATTACTAGGTAAATTGTGAAGTATTTCAGCTGTGTATTTGTTTGCTTGAAGTTCTCCTTTCTAATCTGTTGGGGCCAATAAATGTAATATTAACTATGTCTCAAAGGATAAATGAAATATATAAATAACTATAGCCACTTCATCTAAGGACTGGTAATATATTTCTTCATATGTGGTGTTCAAACAAGTGGTCACTATCTGAGGTGTGCAATGAGTTTAACCACTTCAATACAGGACACTTATACACCTTCCTGCCCATGCCAATTTTCAGCTTTCAGCGCTCTCACACTTTAAAAGACAATTGCGCAGTCATGCGGTGCTATACCCCAAAAAAATAAAAAAATATTTATAATTTTTTTTCCCACAAATAGAGCTTTATTTTGGTGGTATTTTATCACCTCTGGGGTTTTTATTTTTTGTGCTACAAATAAAAAAAGAACAACAATTTTGAAAAAAAAAGTTTTTCTTAGTTTCTGTTACAAAACGTTGTAAATAAGTACGTTTTGTCCTTCCCTGATGGGCACTGATGAGGCTGCACTGATGGGCACTGATGAGGCAGTACTGATTTGCACTAATAAGGTGGCACTTATATGCAGCACTGATAGGCACTAATAAGCAGCACTGATGAGCACTAAAAATTAGCACTGATAGGTGGCACTGATATACAGCACTGATGGGCACTCATCGGTGGCACTAATAGGTGGCAATATAGGGCACATATAGGCAGCACTGATGGGCACTGGTAGGCACTGATGGGCAGCACTGATATATGGAAATGATAGGAAACATTGATCAGAGGCACTGGCAGACAATTATTGCCATCCCTAGTGGGCTTACCTTGTGGTCATGGGTGGGCATCCCTGGTGGTCATGGGTGGGCATCCTTGCTGGCCATGGGTGAGAATCCCTTGTGGCCATGGGTGGGCATCCCTGGTGGTCCTGGGTGGGCATCCTTGGGGGGGGCTGCACTGATAATCAATCAGTGCAGACCCCCCTATCAGAAAAACAGCCAATCGGCTCTCCTCTACTCGTGTCTGTCAGCACAAGTAGAGGAAAAGCCGATACATGGATTTTCCTGTTTACACTGTGATCAGCTGTAATTGGACACAGATGATCACGTGGTAAAGAGCCTATGTCAGAGGCTCTTTACCTAGATCGGAGATGCGTGTGTCAGACTCACACACTACACCACCGATCGCCACGCTGCGGAATCGTGGCTTATCTTGCTGGACATCATATGACGCTCAGTCAGGATTATTGAACCACTTTTTGGCTGTCATTCTGCTATAGGCCAGGTGGGAAGTGGTTAAAGTCCTCCTACATTCTACAGACACAGCCTGTGGTAGTCAATTTTCTATAATCAATTCTATTTTTTGTAAGCATGCATATTATAATTATAGTAATGTTTATTAATTAGGCTAATGCGAGTTGAAGAAATAAGAGGCAACTGATCAAACTGATAATGAAGAAATTAGAGATGAATTCATCATTTTAATAATGCATGTTAGCCTTTCTGTCAGATGTCTGATATTGACTTTAATCATTTTGCTGAATATTTGCTACACAGTAGTTAGATGAAACTATATTTAAAAAAAAAAAAAAAAAACATATTCACTGATTTTCTGTTACATTTATACTGCAATATCTGTTTCAGATCAACCCTACTTGTAATCAAGTCTTGTGAAAATATTAATATACGTGCTTTTTCTGCTAAACTGTCAAGCGGCTAATTACCTTGAGCTATGACAGGGAAGACAAAATCAATAAAGCAGTCATTATTAGTGTGGAGCCTGTCTTTTGAATTTCAAAGAATGGGTTGTTGACTAGGAAAGCCTTTTATGGGTATTTGTGAGGGTTCTGTATAACAAATTAACTACAAAAAAAAGTAATAAGAAGCCCACTACAGGCATCTCTGTATCATTAATTATACTAAGTGAAGGAGACCTAAATAGATTTAAAGTACACGGTGAACGAACTGTGTACTGTAACTACTCAGGAAACCACAAACAAAATACAGCTAAAAAAAGATCAATTTAGAAAATGTGGCCTTAACTTCCAGCTGCATATACATACAGTAAAGACTATTTTATTTCCATCATACTTCTAAAATACTTTTATGAGGACTTGGTTCTTATGATACAACCCTTCCTCATACTCTGTGGGGAAGAACATGCAGATATACAGTAAAGCTAGGTTGCAATGTATGGCAATTAGGTGGCAGGTGCACAGCAACCCATTTTAATGGGTTTCTGTTAGGGATGCACCAAAATGGAAATTTCAGAACCGAAACAAAACCGAAATAAAAAAAAAATTCAGTCCGAAACCAAAACCGAAAATTACTTTTCTTTGTTTTCCCCTTTTTAATTTTTTTTTCAATAATTGTATGTATTACATGATGGCCACAGTGGCTGCGTTTGATGGGCACAGTGGCGACATGTGTTGGCACAGTGGCTGCATATGATGGCACAGTGGCTGTGTTGGATGGGCACAGTGGCTGCGTTGGATGGGCACAGTGGCTGTGTTGGATGGGCACAGTGGTGACGTGTGTTGGCACAGTGGTGACGTGTGATGGGCAGTGGCTGCGTTTGATGGACACAGTGGGGACATGTGTTGGCACAGTGCTGCATGTGATGGGCACAGTGGCTATGTTTGATGGGCACAGTGGCTGTGTTTGATAGGCGCAGTGGCTACGTTTGATGGGCACAGTGGCTGTGTTTGATGGGCACAGTGGCTGCGTTTGATGGGCACAGTGGCGACCTGTGTTGGCACAGTGAGGCTGCAATTGATGTTTTTTTTGGTAGTCAGAGAAGGCAAGCATGGCTCAATAACACACAAACGTTTTTTTTTTTTTAAAAACGATTGTGTGTTATTGAGCCATGCTTGCCTTCTCTGACTACCAAAAAAACATCAATTGCAGCCTCACTGAGCCACTGTGAAAAAATGGCAGATAACATTTTTTTTTTTATCTGCCATTTTTTCATTAAGAAAGTGCTGGTCAGTATTAAGTTAACCACTCCCCCCCCAATCCAGCCATTTTGTTTGTTAACTTCTAACAGGTTCTGTTCTGCTTACTTTTTTAGCAGCACAGCTCCCTCCCTGCCCAGCGCTCCTCCATCGCCTCTGGCTGTGACGTCAACGCGGCTCACGCCTCTGGACTGAACCGAGAGACTCCCCCATAGAGGAGGGGGAGTGAAGAGGGGAGTAAAAAAAACTGAAAATTGAGCTAGGAAGAGCGCTCGCGGCAGTCGGCACACAATATGTACAGTGCCACTGCCGCTGCCCGCGCTCTGTACTGGTCTGGCGGCCGTGGCTACATTTGTACAAGAACCTGCCACCCCTCCTATATGCAATGGAGGGCGGTCATTATCGTCAATTTTAAATGTATTTCGGCATGTCCCCCAAATTGCTATTTTCGGCCGATATGTATCGGCCACGAATATATCGGTGCATCCCTAGTTTCTGTACCTGTAGGAAACACAGGAAAAGGGTCCCTGAAGCTTTTCTAAAACTGCAGCCACACATAAACAGCATGGTACTACATGCTTCCATGCATGAAAAAACGAGCCATGGTTTACAATGCATTGAGTTACAATTTAGAATTTATGCACTCTTGTGTGTCTGCTAAAAGATAGCATGTGTTTGCTGTGGGTACGGGAAACAGTGTGATTTACAGAAATTCCTGCACCCACATAGATGTGAACCTTGTCTAATTGAACTGAAAGGGGGAGTTGACAACTGTAACTGTATGTGAACGAAATGGCAAGTTTAAACTTAAATCAGCTGGACTCTACTAATAATCCTCTGCTTTAGCCAAGTTTGTTAGTGTTGCTAACAATCTTGGATGATGCATCACAGATCTCTACTTTCAAACTAACTTGAAATATTAATTAAACTTCCCTGGTCCTTTGTAACTTATTTAAAGCAGTGCTCATTCCAATATCTAATCTATCTCTGATGACCCACACAATGAAATGTTTAATGCATTAGATTTATAGCACATCTACATCTTCATACATAAATGTCATAATTTGAAATAGTGTCAAATATATTCTTACATTTTCAAATTATACTATTTCATTCTGAATCTATTACCATTAATTACTGGTGCATGTCTCAAAGTATAGTGGAACTTTATGGAGTGGAGCCAAGTCTCATTTAGTATTGTAAATATTTAAAATGATTGCATACAAATAATTAAAGAACAACAACAGGAAACAAGTAATCGTTCAATGCAAAACAGCTGCATATATTCATCATCTACATTCATCTGTGACAATGTAAATTTTTGATGCCTGTTAGGACATATTCTCTAGTGTCCGATTTTTCTGCAGCTACAAAACATGATATGCTTCTCGGTAATTATCTTTAACAGCCACCTTTTTTTTAGGAAATAATGTAAAGTGACATTCGCAAGGGGAAAATGATGTACAAAAATGTCTTCTAATGAGGCCCCTGTAGTATGGCACCAGCAAGGACCATTAAAAGTACATTTGTCAGCTTCCTTGTCTATCATCAAGGTAAAGATACCGAGAGAATTTAAGCCATTATTGTTGATTAAAGATTGCAAAAATATATTTCTTTTCCTCCGATAACACATTTTCTCCCCTGCATTTTTGAAGAATAATTTTATTTGCAATGTAAAGAACACAAGACAACACCTCCCATAAAAAAAAAAAACAGAAAAGCAAACAAATAAATAGGTAGACACTCAGATAAGGGGATAGATAGATAAATAGATAGATAGATAGATAGATAGATAGATAGATAGATAGATAGATAGATAGATATATAGATAGATAGATAGATAGATAGACAGACAGACAGACAGATAGATAGATAGATAGATAGATGATCATTTTATGTAAATAAAAGTTGTATTATTGATTTTGTGACATAGATAGATGTTTTTTATATTAATATTTTGAAAAAATACTTCTTATTTGTACAAGACTTCCCAGACCTTCCATCACTATCCACAAGCAGTGATTGGCCCACCTTACACAGAGCTGGAGGTCAAACTATAGGCAACCCCTGCAACTGGCTTTTTATCATTGCTGTAGATAGACAGATTCTGCACACTTAAATAGGAAGTGGGACTGCAACTTTCCTCATTATAATGCTGGGCCTGATTAAATGATTATAGTGAAACTGCCTGAAACTCTTAACCAGCAGTCAGTTTGATAAAGCACTGAGAAGTCTTACATCTAAGTGTTGGACAAATGGGTCAAAGCAGGACAAACAATCGCTCATATTTTGCTCCATCATGAGGCCATAGTGCACTATTTTTCCTGAAATGCTACTATCAGAAAATATATTGCATTATGGCCACTTGATGGTACTGAAAATCTTAGGAAATCACTATGTTAGGCAAAATACATATGATC
This sequence comes from Rana temporaria, assembly GCF_905171775.1. Classification (NCBI taxonomy): domain Eukaryota; kingdom Metazoa; phylum Chordata; class Amphibia; order Anura; family Ranidae; genus Rana; species Rana temporaria. The sequence continues at coordinate 163,192,793 of NC_053490.1, forward strand.
AGAATTAATTATGGATGGGTAAATATTTTTCATATTTATCCAACAATTTTTTTTAATACATAGACCCCTTAGGCCTAGTTCACACGAGGTGCACTACAGAGTTCATCCGTGTAAGACTGAATTCACCCACACAAGGATGCACAGGTGTTCCATGCATTCTTGTGCAGGCAATCCCATTGATGCAGCAGCTGCACAGACAGAGGCATTGCTCAAAATTTGACATCTGTGCGAGTGCAGGGCCCATAAATACATCTAATTGTATCCAAACCACCAATGTGTATTTAATATACAGTATTTATATCATATTTTCACCCAAAGAAAAGGCACAAGGGTAAAAACGATGATAGAAAATACAGATATTATAACAGCTGTCAACAAATGGATGTAATGGAGTTGATTTACTAAAACTGGAGAACACAAAATCTGGTGCAAATGTGCATGGTAGTAAATCCGCTTCATACTTTAGTTTGTTCAGTTCGACATTAAAAAAACTGGAAGCTGATTGGTTTCTGTGTAGAGCTGCACCAGATTTTGCAGTCCCTGGTTTTAGTAAATCAACCGTTTTGCTTCCTAATGGGACAGAAATGACCGCAGCTTCCAAGCCCTGTTGTAGGCTGACAAAATACAGCATTTTAGTGGGCTGAGTGTTATCAGCTCTGCCCAGTGTCTTTTGCAAAAGCTACTCAGCCACTCCAATTTTCAGATCTCTACAACCAATAAAGCTAATTATCAAGGGTGGCCCGTCCATTAGGGGCGCCCGGACACTGCCTCCCCCTAGCCATGGCTATCCATGTATCCAGCCCCTTTTAGAACGCCATACACATGAATTCCAACGGGTGGGTGTTTTTTTGAAGCACCTAAATAGAGCCAAAGGCTCTAAAAAGCTTCAAAATAGAGTGGGCTCGGGGCGCAGAACATTGCACTACAAGCCCACCCAAGTGTATTACAATAGAAAATTAATATTCACTATTGAAACACTGATCCTTCTCCCGGCCAATCAGGATATGGGTATTGACCCATTTCCCAATTGGTTACCGAGGAGGAGGGAGGAAGCGGAAGCCTCAGAGAGCAGGGGAAGGGGAAGCCACTGCCGTGATGACAGCGGAAAGCAGGGAATAGGGAAGCTGTCGTGATGCCTAAAGAGAGCAGGGGAAGAAATGTCCAATGGTATAAACAGACCAAAAGGGAACAAAAAAAGAGAAGTTCATTGTTAGGCTTAATATAAACTTTAAAATTGCCACTATTTTGCACCAACTCCACTCTTAATCAGTTTTGGATAAAAAGCATAAACATAATTTCATTTCTTTTTTTTTTTTTTTTTTTTCATTTTAAAATGCCTCATTTTAAAATGTATTTATTAAAAAGAGTTTGGCCTTGCTATCTATAGATACTTATAAATGACATCAATAATATAGGCTGGTAACTTGAAAGGAGAGTTGGGTGTGTGCTAGCTCTGTGTGATATTTGTACTAAAACAAATATTGTGTAGCATTGGAGGTTTGGACAATTTTTTTGCCTTAATAAACGAAACCATCATTTAAAAACTGAATGTTGTATTTACTTGGGTTATCTTTATGTAATAATAACATTTTATGATTATCTGAGTCATTTAAGTGTGACAAATATGCAAACAAAAAAAAATCAGAAAGGGGCAAATACTTTTTCACAGCATTGTAAATAACAAACCAACCTATAAAGGCTCTCCATAAAGAACGATCTGTATGTTTTTAAATACCATATTTATCGGCGTATAACACATACAGGCATTAAACACACATTCATTTTGAGAGGGAAGTTTCAGGAAAAAAACTTTTTTTTTTTTTAAATAAACCACTTTGAAACAAAATATGGTCAGTGCCCATCAATGCAGCCTGATTAGTGCCCATCTGCAGCCTCAATGCAACCTGATTAGTGCCCATATGCAGCCTCAATGCAACCTGATTAGTACCAATCTGCAGCCTCAATGCAGCCTGATCTGTGCCCATCTGCAGCCTCAATGCAGCCTGATTAGTACCCATCTGCAGCCTCAATGCAGCCTGATTAGTGCCCATCTGCAGCCTCAATGTAGCCTGATTATTCCTCATCTGCAGCCTCAATGCATCCTGATCTGCGCCCATCTGCAGCCTCAATGCAGCCTGATCTGCACCCATCTGCAGCCTCAATGCAGCCTGATTTGCGCCCATCTGTAGCCTCAATGCAGCCTCACCTGTTCCCAACCGCAGCCTGATTAACACCCATCTGCAGCCTCACTATCTCTCATCAATGCAGTGCAGGAAATCACAGAACCATCATCTCCTGTTTACTCAGCTCTAATTGGCTACCATGCACAGCTGCACCAGATTTTGCACTCATCAGTTTTAGTAAATCAACCATAAGTGTTCTGGAATTAGCTGTTAGCAACTTATTTTCCATATTTATCGGCATATAACACACGCTTTTCCCCCCTGAAAATAGGGGGCAAATCATATGTGCTTGTTGCACGCCAATAGTGTACCTCAGAAGGGAAGGAGGGGGACGAGCACCACCGGAGTTCACTGAGCAATCATCTGCTGTTTACGCGACTCTCACATCACACACACAGTCCCACCTCCGCCATCGGCATTGGACCAGCTCCTGTGATAGACAGAACACTGGTCCAATGCCGGTGGCAGGGGCATGATTTGCCCCCTATTTTCAAGGGGGAAAAGTGTGTGTTATATGCCGATAAATGCATTATATAAGTTGCTAACAGCTAATTCCAGAATACTTATAGTTGATTTACTAAGACTGAAGAGTACAAAATCTGGTGTAGCTGTGTATGGTAGCCAATCAGCTTCTAACTTCAGCTTGTTCAATTGAGCTCTGGCAAAAAAATCCTGGAAGCTGGTTGGTTTCTATGCAGTGTTGCACCAGATTTTGTAAGCTCAAGGTTTTGTGAATCAACCCCTGTATAAGCTATGCACTATGGAAAGTTGTCATCCACACTAGCCGCCCACAATTGTACACATGATATAGAATTTATGATCCACCAAATAAAAAATAGAAAAACGTGGAAATCTTTGACTAGCATTCAGAAAGCATAATATAAACTTACAGTATATATACATATGTAAAGAATGGTGTAACACGTAATACAAAGTCAGATATAAAGGATAAAACAAGCAAAATGCGTAGGTAGAGATTTTTGCAGTAGCTAAAAGGAAACCAAAACAATGAGAGTAGATATAGAGATTAAAGTACACAATTCAAAATTAGGAGCAAGTAATTGGGTCATTTTAATTAGGAAACATTTATATTAACAAAATAATTATCTCCGTAAAATATAATATTGTGACCCACTTTAATACTGTGGCTATTTTTGTTTTAGATGTTATACACTGGACTGTGATGACCTGAGGGAATGTGTGTATGGTATCAATATTAATTAATCCCATCAACTATAACATTTTAGGTCATTAAAAGAGTTTAAATCATTTTGAAAATAAATTAACTTTTTATTCTGTTTCGTTTTTTTTTTTTTCAAGAAACACCGCTATGATATTAAGGTATATATTTACCTCAGATCAGTTGCATTTCATATGCACATTTTAGTGCATGTTTTTCAGCACTAGAAATTGTGTGTATTGCATATTGTGACCCAATGTTTTTTTTATACTTCAAGGGCCCTATTTGTTTAATTACAATTTATTGTCAGTTGTATCAACATAAATTTGTTATAATTACCTTTGATGATTGCATTACGGCAAACTTGTTTAGGTTTGAAAACAAGTTGAGGTTTAGCTTTGGGATGTAAGTTAAAGTAGAACTGTAGGCAAAACTTTTTGTTTATCATTTTGGATAGAGCAAGGAAGGACTACAACCCCTGTTGGATTGTCTTTTGCCATATGTATCCAAATTGGAGATATTTCCCTTAGCTTCCTGTCTCATAGCCAAACAGAAAGTGAGAGGAAATCCCTGAAAATTAGGTTAAAACTTTTGGGACCCCCAGGTCACCAGAACTAGTTTCCCCATTGAAATATTTCCTCTCTATTACTTTTCTGGGGACATCCCAAAATGTATTTAGGTGTTCTAATTCATCTCCACTCTATCCACCATCATCTTCTGGTGTGGTAGGGGTTAATAGAGCTGAGGGAGCTATGATGCCTGTAGCTGCAGGCATCATTCAGATATCACCGCACAAAGCCACACAAAGTCGAGGCCGTTAAAAGACGGCCTCCGGTTGTAAAGTGGTTAAGGGGCAGACACCATTCTGGCGGGGTCTTCCAATCCTGACCTGATGGCCCTCCTGGCCTCAGGGATGTGTTATCAGCCTTTTAGTCTCAGGGCCTGCTGGCTCACGGCTCCGCTACTGAGGGTAGGCCCAAGAGTTTCTGGGGCCTACTGGTTCAGGGATGGTCCTGTGCTGTCTTCTCTGTAGGAAGAAGCCGAACAATTGAGGATTCAATTAGAGGAAACATCCTGGCTAATCTATCTCACTGTGTAATTTCTTTGGAACTTTGCAAAGTGTGTGTGTGGTTACATGATCCTGTGGCAGAGGACCGTGTAACAACTCGACGGCATTCATCAAGTCTGTGGCAGAGACTTTAGAATGAGCTTCGCACCGGCTGCTAGGTCAGTGAGAGAGGCCTATCTGGAGGAATCCAGTGTGCAAACAGTTTGTTCTCTGGATCCAAGATCATACCCATGATCCGCAAAGCAAGGTACCTGAATCTTCCCTAACCCTCCATCCCTCTAACGGAACTTGTTTGATAAAACCCTTGAAGAAAAAGAAACCAAGTGTTAGTGTGGACATTTATGACTCTTCAAGTAGGACCCCTAGGATAAGCATGGTGAACAGTAAGGAAACGGCAGGCCCAAATCTAAACCAGCAGCTCCTTCAGGGGTTGTGCTACATCTACATATATTACTAATTGCTTTGTCACAATAAACTGTGCTAAATAATGCCTTTTATGCATCTAAACATTAGATTTTAACTGTAGGTGTTCTTTTGCTGATAATATTTGTTACCAGATTTATTTTAAAATAATCCATACAATAGTTGATTGATCTTCAATGTCAATGATCCAGAACAAACATGCAGCAAGTGAAGTCAGTCTTAATAGGAATACCTGGTGTGGGTGAGTAATTATAAGTATCTACAAAGTCAGTGGATGATCATGACAATCAGGCAACTAACAGTTTCAAAGGAAAGTCATTAAGGGAATTCTATTTATTTGTCAAAGTACAAGTTACATTTAGGCTGGGTTCACACTAGTGCAAATTGGATGCAGGTTTTCCGTATTCAAGTTGCAATAGAAGGAGATTGTGACCAACTCTCTACAATCCGGTGTGATTTGCACAGGAACACTATGGCCCAGATTCACAAAGCACTTACGCCGATGTATATCACGTTGTGTCGACGTAAGTGCAAATGTGCGCCGACGTATGTGTGTACCAGGCCCACAAACTAATATGCGCCTAAAAACAGGCTACACCCTGCCAACGTAGCTTGCACACGCCGACGTAGGGTGGGCGCACATTTAGGCTGGACGCACGGTGGCGCTCCCATTGATTAGCCATTCAAATACGCAAATGAGGGAAATACGGCAATTCACGAACGTGCGTGTGCCCGGCGCATGCTACGCAAGATGCGCGGAAATTGTATGTCCGGTGTAAAGTTATTCCCCATAAAGGAGGTGCATGCACATGCACAGGTCTGCACCAGGGAACGCAAGGCAACGTATTTTGCGTTGGACAAGTGTCTGGCTGGGCGTACGTTATGTTCACGGCGTACGCAGTGATCCGGCGTAGCTTAGGCAGTTGTGCCGGCGTGGTTGTGAGCAGGCGCATGGGGGTGCTTTCGTCACGGAGCATGCGCAGTTTGTAATACGTACCTGTCTGGCGCTCGGCCCATCATTTGCATGGGGTCACGCCTCATTTGCATGGGTTCACTTCCACCTACGCCGATGTGCGCCTTCGAAACCCACGCCACGCTGGCGCAGCATTGGGAGCACTGGCTTGCTGAATGCAATGCTTGCCTCTCTGCGCTGCGTTGGCGTAGCGTACAATGTTTGCCCTACGGTGACGTAATGTGCGCCTTGCTCTCTGTGAATATGGGCCTATGCGTCTTTTGGTCCGTTTCAGGTCTGAAATCAGCCCAAAATTCGGGCTGAAATCGGCCTGAAATGTTGAATGGAGATGCGCTGGACCCCTTCTGTGAGCCGTTGTGTGTTCATATGAGCACCTAAAGTAAGCATGTCATGACAAATGAATTTCCTCCTGTTAGAAGAGGTATTGACACCTTTTACTCTGTTAGTTTTAGTCAGCTATTTATTTATCTCTCTACATCCAAATGATTTTTAGTAAAATAGAATTTTTGATGATATCACCAAGCATTAATAGTTTATATGGTTTAAAAGAAAGATGACTGCTCTCTCTGTGGGCTGGGGTAAAGTAAAGCAGTGTTAATGTTAATGCCACAAATTCTTTCTTGATGTTAAGTACACAGCTGTGATTTTGTACATGGATTATAGTTCTGCTATGAGTTAAGAAAATCACTGCACTAAATGCTGAGTCTCTACAGGCTTCAATACTTGTGCTTAAACCAGACTATAAAATGATCCCATGTGCAAAATATTTGATAACAAATTCTCTCTCTAGCACTGCTGGTTGTCATCTGTATTTTATGCTTTTACATTATCTGCCATCTGATTTTTTTTGCAATCTGGACTAGCCTGACACACCAAAACAGAAAAATAAAAACCGGGGTCATGAAAAATAATGCATTTCAACATATTTTCCATTTATTTGTCATCAAAACCCATCCATAATCTCTTTCACGTTTTTTACTTATCATCCCTCCTTTTGTCTTTTTCACCTTCACATCTTCCTTATCTCAAGCCCGTACCTGCTCAGCTTATTCAAGTCATCATTTTTCATAGAAAAAAAAACAGAAAATAGGTTTTCCTGGCTTTATAAGACAGGACAATCTAATATCACGTACAAAGAAAATGATCTTCTTTAAAATAGACATGGGAAATAAACAAAGACACATTCTGATTTAGATTAGGAGCTAAAACACTAATGAGCTGCAAAAGTTGCCTTAAATTTGCCAACAGCTTGAGCAATGATATTGGTTGGTGAATTATCAATGTTCACAGGTTGCGATTGTGTGATCTCAACGTCACTATGCCACATATCACAGCCTACTTCTACATATATAGGAACATACAGGGTGTGATTTACTATCTCAAAGAAGAAGTAAGAACTTTGTTTAAATTTCAATAGTGTGAACCATAAGATTCCTTCATTTAGAGGCATTTGTCCATTTTATATACTATATCAAACAGCTCATCTTTGTGAGCATATTTATTGTAAAAAGTGTTGCCACACACTTTAACCACTTGCCTACAGGGCACTTTCACCCCCTTCCCGCCCAGACCAATTTTCAGCTTTCAGCGCTGTCACAGTATGAAAGACAATTGCGCGGTCATGCAACACTGTACCCAAATGAAGTTTTTATCATTTTTTACCCACAAATACAGCTTTTTTTTGGTGGTATTTGATCACCTCTGCAGTTTTTATTTCTTGTGCTATAAACAAAAGAATAGGGACAAGTTTGAAAAAAAACACAATATTTTTTACTTTTCGCTATAATAAATATCATTTTTTTCTCAGTTTAGGCCGATACGTATTCTTCTACATATTTTTGGTAAAAAAAATCGCAATAAGCGTATGTTTATTGGTTTACGTAAAAGATATAGGGTCTACAAAATAGGGAATAGATTTATAGCATTTTTATTATTATTATTTTTTTTACTAGTAATGGCGGCGATCAGCAGTTTTTTATCGTGACTGCGATATTGCGGCGGACACATCGGACACTTTTGACATTTTTGAGACCATTCACATTTATACAGCGATCCCTGCTATAAAAATTAATTGATTACTGTATAAATGTGACTGGCATGGAAAGAGTTAACACTAGAGGGCAATCAAGGGGTTAATGTGTTCCCTAGGTAGTGATTCTTACTGTGGGGGGAGGGGAGTGACTGGGGGAGGTGACACACCATTGTTCCCTTCTCCCTGACAGGACGTGAATCTGTGTTTACACACACAGATCCACTGTCCTGCTCAGTTACTGGGCAATCGCGGGTGCCCCGGCGGCCGCGCATCGGGTCCCCAGTGACGCGGCACGCGTGAGTGCCGCTGGCGGTGCGCGGCCCCTAGTGGCTTTTAAAGGCACAATGTCATATGATGTCCGCCCAGAACAACAGGGTCTTCCTCCCACCATCTTTTGACGGCGGGCGGTTGACAAGTGGTTAAATGTCTACTGCACCTACATTGGGTTCAAAGGAAGAAGGATAGGATATAAGTGACTAAAGCTGGTCATTGATGGATCAAAATGTGTCGGTTCAGCAGTGAGCCTTATCAATACGTTTTCATTTGATCAGCACCACAGGCAATGGGCTGTACTGCTGATGTGTGTATTCTGATGACAGTGGAGTATTCCAGCTGTCATAACATAGCGGGGAGGATTTCTGCATCCACATTGAATATGTAGACGGGGTCAGTTTCTTTTTTTTTTCAACCTGGTGGCTGAAATTTTAAAAACGGAATCATGCTGGTCAGCTTAAAAACAAAGCATTTTTTTCTGAGCTATAGTATTCCATGTACTACCCTAAACATCTTAATTTCTAGTATGACCTGCATACTGTGCACATGACAAAACATGTCAACAATGTGCTGGAAACCTTTAGGAAAGTCTTGAGATTTTTAGTATAGGATCCCCTACTGGGTTACCTTCTTACTATCTTGCATTAACAAGCTCCCCCTTGACATTTGTAAATAATACCAGTAATTATAATTTTAGCTTCTGGTCCTGGGGAGAACTAGGAACTAATGACCCATTGCACACTGCCATAAAGTCCCAGGAGCTTGACGCTTGGTACATTACGTTTTGAAATAGCTTCCTTCACTTCCTCTTATAAAAAAAAAAAACACTTTTAAAACGACATGCCTTTCTTCTTTCTTCCTCAGCTGTCATTTTTTTACATGTGATGTACACATATTTTTAAATATATTTACTGTTCATTTAACATTTAAATAGGTATATACCTTATGCACACTTTTTATATTATTTCATTGTGTGTTTTCAAATGATAATATAAATTAAATGGAGTGAAGAAACAAGCAAATGGGGCACTCATTTTGTGGTCTTCCAGGCACCAGCCGACAGTAGTCTGTGTTTTTGGTAATTATATTTTACTATGATCATTTTCAATTAATCTTTTAGAGCCCATTCACACAGGGGCAACACTACTTCTAGCACGACTTTGGGAGGCAACTTGGACACGACTTGAGTATGAATCATCAGGCAACTTACAAGGCAACTTCAAGTTGCCTCCAGGACAGTACAAGGCAACTTCAAGTCGCCTCCAGGACAGGAGGCTTTCCAGTGGCCAATCAAACAACAATCAGCTCTGTGGGAGAGAGGGGGAGGGAGGGGTTTGTCTGAGAAATGTATGTTATCTTCCTGTATTTTTGCTTCAGTTAAGACAGTGATCCAACTTCTGAGGCGACTTCCATTGAAATCAATGGGTACAAGTTGCCTACAAGTCGGATTGAAGTAGTACAGGAACCTTTTCTGAAGTTGGAGCAACTTCAGTAGTGTACATTAAGACGGCTCCATTCACTTCCATTCATTTTCTTGACCACACGACTTGGGGCAACTTGGGGTGACTTGAAGTCGGATCCCAGGTTGCCCCAGTGTGAACCGGCTCTTAGAGATATGTAAATATCAAAAGTAATTTTAAAGCGCCTGTTGAGAGCATGAATATTATGTGCAGTCCATTGGTGATGACAGATGGCACACTTGAGACCCACTATATCAAGCAAATTGACTACCCCTGCTTTAAGTGATTAGATTTTTTGGAGAATTCTTTATTTTTCCTTTTATTGTGTTAAAGTATAATTTTTTGTTGGCTATGTTACTAAACATACAATCTTAGAGAGTGGGGAATTGTTAAACATTTTTTTCACATACTTTAACTGGAGCATTAATGAGTCATAATACAACCCTCAAAGCCAATGGTCTGTAACATTTCTCTGCCTCTGCTATTTGTTGTTACAGTGTTAAATGTTTCATTATTCATTTTCTTATTTTTAAATCAAAGCTCTAAAATGCTGACCAAAAGCACATCAGAAGTCCGACGAAATTCCATTGGAGTAAAATAGGACATGTTCCATATTTAAACTCCAATGGAATTCTTCGGAATTTCCAATGGAATTTCTCTGGTGGGGCACACACACGGTCAGAATTTCCTATGGAAAAAGTCTGTCCGAGGGGCTTTAAAGTTAAACTCCAGGAATGATCTGTATTGCATACTTACATTCATGTAGTTTGACACAAAAAATGCATTCTAATCATTTCAGCAGTGCCAAATCAGCAATCCCACATGGTAAGTGTGCAGAGGGGAAGCCACTTGCACACAACCCCACCAGGAGCTAGAATATCCACTTTAACCACTTGCCGTCTGCCTCACGTACATATACATTGGCAGAATGGCATGGGCAGGCAAAGCAACGTACAGGTATGTTGCTTTGAACCTGCCGCCTAGTGGGCATGCGCACACCTGCTGCGAGCTCCGTGACTGTGGGACCCGCAGACTCGATGTCCGCCGGTGTCCCGTGATTGTGTTACGGAGAGGCAGAATGGGGGGATGTCTTTGAAAACAAGGCATTTCCCTGTTCTGCCTAGTGATTGGACACTGATCTACTGTTCCCTGTGATTGTAAGCAGTGATTAATGTTGTGTCACTGGTAGCCCAGCCCCCTCACAGTTAGAATCACTCCATAGGACACACTTAACCCCTTTCTCGCCCCCTACTGGTTAACCCCGTCACTGCCAGTGACATTTACACAGTATCAGTGCATTTTTATAGCACTGATCGCTGTATAAATGACAATGGTCCCAAAATAGTGTCAAAAGTGCCCCATGTGTTCGCCGCAATATGGCAGTCACAATAAAAATCGCTGATCGCCGTCATTACTAGTCATTTCAAGTCATTACTGCGCAAATAAATCAATATATGCTTATTTCTATTTTATTTATTAAAAATATGTAGAAGAATACATATCGGCCTAAACTGAGGAAAAAAACATTTTTTTGTATATATTTTTGTGGGATATTTATTATAGCGAAAAGTAAAAAATATTGCTTTTTATTCAAAATTGTCACAATTGATTTGTTTATAGCGCAAAAAATAAAAACCGCACAGGTGATCAAATACCACCAAAAGAAAGCTATATTTGTGGGGAAAAAAAGAACGTCAGTTTTGTATTGGTGCCACGTCGCACAAACGCGCACTTGTCAGTTAAAACGATGCAGTGCTGAATCACAAAAAATGGCCTGGTCATTGGGCAGCCAAATCCTCTGGGGCTGAAGAGGCCTTTTCTGACACTTTTTGTTTAAATGTAGCAAACAGTATTTCTTGCTAGAAAATTTCCTTTAAACCTCTAAACATTATATCTATATTTTAAATCAGAGGCCATAGAGAATAAATTGGTGGGCATTGCAATTTTTCCGTGTCAAATTTATCTTTATTAAGCTTAAAGTAAGTTAAACATGAAGCATACATGTGTTACAATATAATGGTGGTTAGTATGTCGCAAAATTAACACATAGCATCATCTTCATATGAGTTACAAGAAACAAAAATTTGTCAGTCACTTTCCATTAACTATTTGAGAAAGTTTCAGCAACTAATACTGCAATGTATAAAATTTATACTAGTAATTACATTGGCTGATGAGTAAATTATGAAAGACAATACTACCTTATTTAAGATAACAATATCAACTATCAACTAGTAAAGTCTAGAATTCATAGCCTTTTCAAAGTTAATGGTAGGTCCGTGGCGGTACCCCCTTATACAAATCAGACCGAAAAAAGGGGTAACAGAAAAATAAAAATAAAGGAGGGGAATAGGAAGTAGGGGGGGGGACAGGAAAGGAAGTCTGCAGGGATGGGTCCTTGTTCGACACCAATGTGAGAAAATACGACGATTATGGTCATGTAGGAAAGCTACCATGGCAGTAATACATGTTCATTAAAGTGGTCTGGAAATACATATTGTATCCAAGGGGCCCATAGTGATTCAAAGTTGGTGAGCGTGTCCGTGTCTAACGCATCCATTTTGGCATGTGTCATAGCAACATTCATTCTGTTCATTGTTTCAGTCGTTGAGATACGTGATGTCTTCCAGGCTTTTGCTATGGTCTGTTTAGCTGCCGTAAAAAGTTGCGTTAGTAATCTAAATTGTGCGTGTGTTAGAGTATCGGGCTTCAGAATTAAAAGTGCCATTTTAGGTTCTGGGGGTATGCTCAAATCAGTCAGTGCATTCACCATCTTAAAAATCTTGTCCCAAAATTTCTTTACTATCGGACACGTCCACCAAATATGAAAGTATGTACCCTCAGTGTCGCAACCCCGAAAGCAATGACCATCATAATCTAAGGCATATTTAGCTATCCTATTCGGTACCAAGTACCATCTAGACAGTACCTTATAGTTCGTTTCCTGCGCTAAAACATTCGGGGAGGCCGACTTAGTGTTCCGCCATATTTGGCACCATTCCGAGGTACTAAGTTCCTTACCCAAGTCGATCTCCCATTTCTGTACATAGGGTAATTTTGTTGAGGTATCAGTGGACAGTGACTGTGAGTATAATGTCGAAATCACACCTCTAACGTGCGGATTATCTTTACAAATATATTCGAAGGGAGTTAGTTGATTAGTCTGCACCGTGGTAGATACCTGGGTTTCCACAAAATTTTTTATTTGGAGGTATCTAAATAACTCTGATGAAGGGATATCATATTTTTTACATACTGTTGGGAAAGGCATAATACCAGAGGAATCCAAAAATTTATAAATATAAATACAATCCTTCCTAACCCATGCCTTGAATGTATTAGGGTAGATCCATGCCGGATAGAATGCTGGATTTTTGTAAAAGGATAGCAGTGGGTTAAGAGGGGACACCAACGAATATTTAGATTTATAATTGTCCCATATCGAGAGAGAGTGTCTGATAATGGGGTTGTCAATTTTCTTACGTAGCCTGGGAGGAATCCATAACAAATTAGCTATAGGGATGGGATCACATTCAGTTGCCTCAATTGCCACCCATAGTGGTGTTTCCTTTTTAGCGTGATATTTGGCCAAGGTAGATATTTGCGCTGCCCTATAATAATTCGTAAAATTTGGAACCCCTAGCCCTCCCCGTGTTCTGGGGAGATACAAGATTTGCATTTTTAATCTAGGTCTAGATGTTCCCCATATAAAGGTTGACATTCTTTTTTGTAGTACCCTCAAAAAATAAGGGAGCACTCTAAAAAGATATAAAAATTTTGGCAATATCGTCATCTTGATCGCATTGATCTTACCCATCCAGGACAATGGGAGTTGGGACCAAAATCCGAGCAATTTCGTTACTTGTTTCAGGAGCGGAGGATAATTATAGGTGAATAAGTCAGATGTGTTTGCTGTAACTTGTGTTCCTAAGTAAGGGATGCTTTTTTCAGACCAAATAAACGGTAGACCTACTTTTGCTGCACTTAATTTCATGGTTGAAAGAGATATGTTTAAAGCTACACATTTCTTGGGGTTAATAGCTAGACCTGAAAACGATGCGAATTTGGTAAGTATTGGGATGAGATTTGGACCAGTGACTTGTGGGGATGAAAGAAACAAGAGTATGTCATCTGCAAACATACATAGTTTGTGTTTGTATCCCCCTAATTCTATGCCTAGTATAGTGGGATCAGATCTGATTTTTTGGGCAAGTGGCTCTATAAGAAGAGCAAACAATAACGGGGATAGTGGGCAACCTTGACGCGTTCCTCTTCTGACCTCAAACACGTCTGACCTGTATCCCGCATACTTAACATATGCTCTCGGGTTATTATATAGTGCCAAAATCCAATTAATAAAGTTAGGACCAAAGCCCCATTTCTGTAGTGTAAACTCTAAGTACGCCCAGGACACAGAGTCAAACGCCTGCTTGATATCCAAAGAAAGAAAACATACCCCAGGTATACCCCTTTTTTTAGCTATGTGTGCTAAGAGACACGCTCTGCGGACATTATCACCTGCTTGTCTTGAAGGCATAAAGCCTACCTGATCACGATTTATAAGATTACCGATAAAACTGTTTAAGCGAGTGGCCAAAATTTTGCCTAATAATTTTATGTCTATGTTGAGCATAGATATGGGCCTATAATTAGTACATAGCGTGTCATCCGAATGTGGTTTGGGAATCATGCAAACCGTTGCTAACAAAGATTCAGGTCTGAAGGTTTTTTGCTCTAACAAGTTGTTGAAGGCCTCAGCTAGTCTGGGTGATAGTAGTTCAGAGAAGGTTTTAAGATAATTCGCCGAGAACCCATCAGGTCCCGGCCTTTTATTAAGTTTCAGTTCACGAATGGCCAAGGCAACCTCATCTTTCGTAATGGGTTCTTCCAATTGTATTTTCTGCAATTGACTTAATTGTGGAAGGTCAACATGGGCAAAAAAGGTGTTAGCTTCCGAAGTATTAAATTCTGTGGATTCCGAGTAAAGAGCTTTCAAATGTGAGCTAAATTTTTGTACTATCTTAAGAGGATTACTGGAATATATCTGATTAGCTATTTTAAATTTTATGGGTTTATAGGTCTTATCAAGTTTATTGAGAGCTCTAGCTAAATATGCACCTGGCTTATTGGCTTGTTTGTAAAAAGTATGTCTTGATCTATTAAGAGTTCTATTCGCCGCATCAGTCAAGAATAGATCGTATTCTAAGCGTGCTTTGTCGAGTCGAGATCGATTAGCATGAGAGTGGTGATTTTGAAGGGCCTGAAATGCTGCATTGTATTCTGTTTCCAGTTTATTTGCCATCAAAATCCTTTCCCTTTTTAGGATCCCTATTTGTCGTTGGAATACTCCTCTGAGGACCGGTTTGTGAGCTTCCCATAACGTAATCGGGGATATGTCAGGACTAGAGTTGATATCAAGATATTCTTTCAGTGCTTGTTTAATCACTGGGCAATGAGCAGGGTGTTTGAGAATTACCTCAGGAAGGTACCAGGTAGGATCACAGTTTTTCGGAATAGTAGAAGCTATTGTAGTAAACACCGCATCATGATCCGACCAAGGGATGGGTACTATACTGGAACATAATATTTCTGGAGCCATACCAATTGTCACAAATATGTGATCAATTCGACTGAATGATTGGTGTGGATGTGAAAAGTGTGTGTAGTTCCGTTTGGTGGGGTTATGCTCTCTCCAAGTGTCCACTAAGTTGTATTTAGCCAATAAGGTGGAAAGGGATCCTGTATCCGAACGTTTAGGCGAGACATAGGGGGATTTATCTAAAAATGGAAGAAGGACTTGATTAGAGTCCCCACAAATGAGGAGAGTCCCCCTTTTGT
This sequence comes from Rana temporaria, assembly GCF_905171775.1. Taxonomy (NCBI): domain Eukaryota; kingdom Metazoa; phylum Chordata; class Amphibia; order Anura; family Ranidae; genus Rana; species Rana temporaria. The sequence continues at coordinate 163,208,224 of NC_053490.1, forward strand.
GTGTGTTAAGCATTTGAAAAAGATGTGATAAGAATGGTACTGGATTGAGGTTTGGGGCATAATAAGAAACTATTGTGATCTCCGAATCAAGCACCTGACCTGTTAATATGAGGTATCTACCCTGCGGATCTTTAATTTCAGATCGTACAGTGAAAGGAGTGGTACGATGGAATGCAATTAGCGTGCCCCGTTTTTTAACTGAGGCTGAGGCAGTATAGACTTGAGGGTATGAGGGGTTGAAAAAATTAGGAGTTGTGCTTGTAGTAAAGTGGGTCTCCTGTAAACAGACTATATGGGCTTTTTTGGCCTGAAACGTTCTAAATGCCTTAGTTCTTTTCTGTGGTACATTCAATCCCTGTACATTCAGCGATAATACGTTTAGTGGTGCCATGGTAGTTTTACCTCACTGCTCATCTTACCGTTACAATTCAAAGAACAGCTGACCGACCCGATCCCTGCAGACTTAGGGATGGAAAAAGGGAAGGGTACTGTAGGGTATTTAACCTTGAAAGGGGAGGAAAACACAAAAAAAGTTAGGAAATATACATTCAACATTAGACCAATAATGTCCATCGTGTTTACCCGTGACGAGGTGAAACTGCCCCCGCCAGGGGGAAAGGGGATCCCATCAATTCCCCGCAAATTAGTGCGGGGAACCGAGGAGATCATTAAGGAGCACAAGTAGTTTCCGTGAGGTGGAAAACCGTCGGGCGAATGTACAAGTGTATACCTGTAATAGGTGATAATACACGGTATAGCCGTGTTATCATGTCATATGGGACACTGCTAAAGACCCTCTATCTATTAAGTGGGTGAAAAGTGTGTGCAGAGGCAAAATATCCTTAGTTAAACTGACTAAGAGAATATACATATAAAAAGGGGGAAAAGGAAGAAAAAAGAAATAAGTCAACCTGTATGTAGTGCACAATAAAAAGGATCAAATATGTCTGTACATTCTACCCGCACAGGATCTATTGTATTGTACTACAGTATACGCGGGAGTGGAATTCTTTTCCTAAACCATATATTAAATGAAGTATCTATACTACATATAACTAATCAGAACAGATTCTATACTTCTTAGTTTGCCACTCAATCAGGAGCAGAACGAGCTGCCAATGCATGAGGGGGTGCAATATGATGTAAAATACAGGTAGTGTAACTATAAATTAATAAAAGAGCTTGTTAAAAGAGGATCTTATAATGCGTCTTAAGGAATAAGAAACAATAACTGTCAGCAGGAGTATAAGGTGCCTTACAGTGGGCACAGCTGGCTTCAATGCCTCTCCCCACCCTCTGCCCCGCCAAATGGCAAGGGGGAGGGAAAAGGCCACAATGCAGGAGAAAAGATGGTTTAAGAATGTAGAGCATTGAAAGATTAAAATGGAAAAAGAGAGATAAAAAAAAAATCAACAAACTAAAGTTGTTGAGCAAAAAAGAGAGGAAAGAGGAACGGAAGATTAGATCAGCAAAAGATGGTAAAAATATAAATAAAATTAGGGCAAAAGGGAAAAAGTGAAAACAGATAAAGAAGAAACAGTTAAGAAAAACTAAGATAAAAATAAAAATGACTATAGAAATAAAAATAAAAATAAAAATAAAAATAAAAACAAAAATAAAAATAAAAATCATCCAGTTTTAGGTTCTGTCAGTTTTCCCTTCATCTCACTGGGCATTCTCATGAGCATGAGAGAAAAAATAATCGTGAAGTTCTCCAAAGATTAATCAGTCCATGGTGTCCTCCTGATCTTGGGGCTGAGGTACAAACCGGCCACGCTTGTTTGTATGATGTATGCCGTTATTCTTCTCAGGTGGAGTGGTGCCATTACGGGATGATGCTGATGCTGTGCGTCTGCGAGAGGAGCTGTGTGTATTACTGATATCAATGAGCTTCAAATCAATTAAGGCTTGGTGCAATTGATCGGGTGTCCTACACACTATTTTAGCTCCCTGGAATGTAAATCGTAAAGAAAAGGGGAACCCCCATTGGTATTTAATATTTCGTTGTTGCAATTCCACTAAAAGGGGCTTCATAGCACGTCTTTTGGTGATAGTCAGCTGCGATAAGTCAGCGAATATTTGAAAAGTATGGCCTTGAAATGTGAGATTACCTTTCGCTCTAGCTGCTTCCAAAACCTGCTCCTTTGACCTGTAGTAGTGGAATTTAGCTATTATGTCCCTGGGGGGGGCATCCGTTTTTTAGGGGCTAATGCTCTGTGAATCCTATCAAATTCCAGTCTCTGAACATCAAGTCCTGGTACTAATTCCTGACATAATGCCAAGATGGTACCTGAGAGGTCAAGAACTGACTCTGGAAGTCCCCTAAATCTTAAATTCGATCTTCTGGCGCGGTTTTCAAAATCTTCTAATTTACTATGGAGTTCCATGTTCTCTTCCTTCAATATATCTATTTCTGATTGACAATCCTGTGTATAAACTTCAATTTCATCCATTTTTGCCTCTAGAGTTTCTGTGCGGCTGCCCAGGTCTCTAATTTCCTTAGTCAGGTTTGTGGTAATCTGTTCTGAGGTGCGTTGCAGTGCCTTATTTAGCATTCTCTCAAATTGTTTTAGGATCTCTGAGGGGACAGTGGCATTTATTGTAGGCAATTGCGATAATGTAGACATATTATCCTCCTCACTGTCCGTGCTCAGGACACTGAGAGATGCTGTTGGCTTTTTTCCCTGTGACAAGCGCTGCTTGCTGTTCCCTGCAGCGCTTGTCTCTGAGGTACCTGAGGTGAATGGCGCCTTTTTCACTGAGCCCTTTGGCTGCTGTGCTGCGCTAATAGGGTTAGATTTCCCTTTACTCCTGGCACCCCCGAGCACCATTTTTGTATGAAAAGCTGCTCCTCACCTCCGGGAATGTTATCCTGCTTGTCCCAATGATGAGCGGTGATTAAAAATATGAATTCACCCGCGATCTGTCCACCCCACGAAGCAGAGCTCTAGTGCCGCATTACCGTGCAGCTAGACCCCGCGCATGCGCTCCGGGCATTGCAATTTTTTATGTCACACAGTATTTGTACAGCGTTTTTTCAAATGCTTTTTTTGGGGGAAATATACACTTTTTTTCCGAATTGTAATGCACAAAAACGAAATACAATATCCAATAGTTTGGTAAAATTGCAAAGAAGATGTTACATCGAGTATCTAGATACCAAACATATCACACTTTAAAATTGTATACACCAGTGTAACAACGACAAACAACATAAATGTTACTATCCATACAGTAAGGAGAGGGAAGAGATATAGGACTTTCTGTACAATCTGTACATATTCATGGAACAAGAACAATTATTAAAGGAAGACATTTTGATTTATACACTGGATTATTTAATTAAAGATATAGTTGTACTTTATGTGTAATTACTGAGGATTTTTCTGTACACAAGATATTTTCTGTAAAAAGTTTTTGACATGTGTTCCTTTTTTTAATTCAGTAATCATGACACTGCGTCATTTCCTGAAGAAGCCATATAGCAAAACATGTTGAAATAAAGGCATGGAAATGTAATGTTACATGTTGTTCTTGTGCTTTGGACATAAATATTTTGTATACAATGCTTTTATACTCTCTTTTTTTACTAATGTGTATAAATAAAAAAGGATAATTTTAATAATTGTTCTTGTTCCATGAATATGTACAGATTGCACCTATAAAGTCCCATATCTCTTCCCTCACTCTACTGTATACATTTAGGGATGTTGGTGCCATATCATTATAGTGATCTGGTCTTGACCACATATTTACTGTATGTTACTATCAATAGGCAACACTTTAAAAGCCTTTACAGTTCACCACTTTAGATTTACACAAAAGGTCTGGTTCTAGAATTACTGCCCATGATCTTACATTCATAATAATACCTCACATATGTGGGCCTATTGCTGTTTGCGTGCGTTCGGGACCTAAGCATGCATTCACCTTTTTGTGCAAGCAGTGCCGATCCTGACCTCCCTGGGGCCCTAAGCAAAATGACATGTCACATTTAAAGTTGAGAAGCGGGGGGGAAATGACATGTCACATTAAAGATTAAAGTTGAGAAGCGGGGGGAGGGGGTGTTCTGCTGTCAGAAATGACATCTTACATTAAAGTGAAAAGCGGGGGGTGCTGACCTATTACCTCTTATCCCATGCAGCCAGCGAGTTGAGAAGCGGGGTGAGGGGCCGAAAATGACTTCTCACCAGGCGGGGGCCTCTAGTAATTTGGGGGGCGCTCTGCAGGTTTGCAGGGCCCTAAGTGGCTTGCATAGTGAGCCTATAGGGCGGATCAGCCCTGTGTGCAAGCACTGTACTGTACATCATTAAAGGGCACAACAGTGACATAGGTGTTGACATAGGGGTTGAAAGATAGAACTGCAAAATATAGATTTCCAGTAAGGTTAGAATAATAGCTATTCTATTGGAGGAGACCGTAATGTTTTTTTTATTTTATTTTTTTTCACAGACTGACAGGGAAAATTTAATCATGTTATTAAAGCTAATGCTACATGTCTAAACAAGATACAATATTGCTAAAAGAGCTGTAACATTTTAAATGGTAAATGTAAGAGTGGTCATGCATAAGTATTAAGACAGACACACCTGGTTGGACCTGCCATACTCATCTATGAGTTTCAGCTGTAACTGTGTAGCTGTGAAAGTGGAACCTATACCTAGTACATACAATGGGAAAATCAGATAATCTGATCATTAGTACACAACTTTTAAGAGCTAATCACAACAGTTCATGCGAAAATATCCGAAGGGACAGGCACACACATTTTTCTCGTACAAACAGAACAAAGGATTTTCATGTAATTAATATAATATTGGTTACTTTCCTTCCCTTTTCTTGAAAGTAAGGAAAGAATCAACACCTGTTGCAAAATACGTTTTAAATAAACTTGAAAATCCCTTTGTGCTGTGTTGTATAGCTGAGGAGAAGAACACATTATTGCCCTCTGTGGAAGTTCTGCATGGCCCAGTTCTTGTCTGATCTTTAGAGCAATTCTCTAGCTGGGCAGAAAACAGACTGTGTGTGCCCATCTTTTGTTTTATAGATATCATCATTTTTACATTTTACCAAAGGCAGAAAAAAAAAAGCTTTACTGCATGAGCACAGTACATTCAAGATGTATAAAGTAGTTCTCCAATGGCACAAAATACAGGCAACACAGCTAAAAAAAACAAGGATTTGTATGTGTATACTATATCGGTTAAAAATAAGGTATATTTGCAAATGACATTAAAAACAGAATTCTGTTTGCTATGAAACTGTGATAGATGTAAGAGCATAGAAAAATAATGGGAAAGCAGGAGAAAAGCCGGAAGACAAACTGACAAATAATAAGATGTTTGGGGAATGGTTCGCACGTTAAGAGCAATGACTGAAAGATAGCTGCTGTAGGGGGAGTAAAATATGCATGACAAAAAAATAAAAATAATGCTCTTGCTACAAAATGGGGCTTGTAACTGTACTAGTTAGAGTAAAACGGGATCATTCTCCTATTGTACCAATTGTTTTTTCTTATTAACACAAAACAACCTTTCTGCATTTATATATGGATTACTTAGGCCCCTTTCACACGGACGGCTGTTCTGCCGCAGTTAAAAGCATGTTTATTTTCTGTGAAATTCAAGACTCCAGGCACAGCGATCAGCTGCATTTGTACAGTGCAATTAGCTGCATTTACATGCGGTTGCGTTTAGCTGCGGCACGATATTGAACGGGGATCCGACTTGTATCCCCACCAATACCAGCCACTGTGTTTAGTATGAATCATGAGGGGGAACTCCACGCCAAATTTTAAATAAAAAAACGGCATGGGTTCCCCCTCCAAGAGCATACCAGGCTCTTGGGTCTGGTACGGATTTAAAGGGGAACCCCTACGCTGAAAAAACGCTGTGGGCGTCCCCCCAAAAGCCATATTAGATCCTTATCCGAGCACGCAGCCCGGCCCATCAGGAAAGGAGGTGGGGACAATAGATCGCGCAATGTTGACACAATGCTTCCTCCTGCTGTAATGCCAGGTGCGCTGTGCGCATCAATTTATAAAGGCATGGGGCGTGGTCACCGGGTGATATCAGCATGATATCACCCGGTGATGGGACTGTGATGTCATAAGAGGCCTATATAAATCGTTGCGCACCGCACACACGGCATTACAACAGGAGAGATTGTCGAGTCAACATCAGAAGAAGAGAAGAGGACAGAGTAAAAGAGCTGGAAGAAGATAGCGTAGGTGCCTGGCAGAAGGCAGAAAGAACCGGAGAGTGGGAGAAGTCGGAAGAAGACCCCCGAAGACGGAAGAAGAGAAGACCCGGCCACCGCTAGTAAAAAAGCTGGAAGAAGATAGCGGAGGAACCCGGCAGAAGGCAGAAAGAACCAGAGAGCAGGAGAAGAGAGCGGTGAAGTCGTAAGAAGAACCCTGTAGTCGGAAGAAGACCTCCAAAGTCGGAAGAAGGGAGAAGACTGGGCCACCGCTAATAAAAGAGCTGGAAGAAGATAGCAGAGGAGTCCGGCAGAGGGCAGAAAGAACCAGAGAGTGGAGAAGTCGGAAGAAGACCCCCGAAGTCGGAAGAAGACCCCCCGAGCTGTCTAATAAATTACTTTAAAAACCTGTGTAGTGTGTTTTTTTCTTGACACTTTTTACCCCAGGTGAATGGGTAGTGGTACGATTTACCCCATACTCATTAACATAGGGTGGGGGGCCGGGATCTGGGGCCCCCTTATTTAAGGGGGCTCCCGGATTCCGATAAGCCCCCCGCCCACAGACCCTGACAACCAACGGCCAGGGTAGTCGGGAAGGTGTTGGGCACCCCTGCCCCAAAGCACCCACCCCCCATGTTGAGGGCATCCGGTCTGGTACGGTTCAGGAAAGGGGGGTGCTCGCTCGTCCCCACCCCTGCCCCAAAGCACCCCCCCCATGTTGATGGCATCCTTTCTGGTACGGTTCAGGAAAGGGGGGTGCTCGCTCGTCCCCACCCCCTTTCCTGACCGGCCGGAAAATCAATTTCAGTACGGAAAACAAAATGAGAGAAAACATGTGAAAACAAGTATTAAAATAATGGTTTATGACAACAGTGTTGGAGCAAACAGAACATCATCCAGTTACTGTAGGTTTTACATCTACTTTAGGTATGTGCAGGGCTGGGGAGGGGGTGAGTGGGCACCTGTCCCAGGCACCGTATTTAGTGGGGGACACTGGTGAAGTAGCTGCTGGTGCCCTTTATCACTGACAAGAGTTATTGCAGTATCACTCCTGTCAAAAGGAGGAGCTGCCAGCTGCTGATAGATAGATGATTCTGTTTTTGCCTCCCACCAGCCTGCAGGCAGGGCAATAGAGAGCCAACCATGAGACTGAAAACCCACCTCAGTGTCAGCATGGCACTACTGAGGAGTGAGAGCACACTGTCTTTGTTCCTCTCTCCCCTTATCATGTGACATAACATATGACTGGAGAGGGGGAGAAGAAACTGCCACTTGATTCTGGACAAGCACGGTGTGTTATCTGAGTGCAAGGGAGAAGGGGTGGATAACTCAGCCCCAGACTTCCCTTCTGCTCCTCAGGCCCTCCCAAACCTCCTTTCTCTTCCTCAACCTCCCCCCCCCCCCCCCCTACCTCTCACCTCCTCAGACTCCCCAGACCCTGTCTCTCCTCCTGACTCTCTTAAACTTTTGCATTGCAGTAGTATTCACAAAATTGCATACATTCCTGAAACGCACAAAAACACACAGTTTCGTATGCAGTGGTGGCAATAATTGTTAATGGAATCCTTGCTTACATTGCTTTTAGCACTCATTTGTCTGCACTAAAATGCGATTTACATTGGATCGCTTTTCCGAGGGCATTTGACAGACACACCACTGTGCCAAAACTGCATACATTGCAGATGAGCCCAACTCACTTACATGGGTTATCTTCAGTGGATAGTACTGCCTATCAATTGACCTTCTCTGTTTTTTAACGCCCCATCCCCCTTTAGAAACGCAAGTGTAAACAAAGCTTATGCTTTGTCCACAAAATGGAGGTCGGTAAAAGCAAGCAGATGAGACCCATTTTTTCTGCCGCTCCCAAATCACCCATTTGAATAAGAAAATCAGCTGCTCAGTGCTGTACATGTGGCTTTATGGCCACATCAAAAATTGCATGGAACAGGTCCACACTGTAACTATGTGCAATGCATACAGCTGCAACACAGTGGGTTTAAACACACACCAAAGAGGTGGTATGTTGCTTCCTCACCTATCAAACACCCTCTGAAAATGAATCTGATATGGATAATTTTTTCAGGCAATCAGCAATGATAGCTGCACATTTGAATGAGACCTTAGAAGCCCCCCTTCTTTTCTCAGAGCCCCCCACCCCCCATTCCTTTAGTTGTAGGCACCCTTCAAAGCCCACACCTCTTCCCCCTTCATCCCCTTGACAGTCTTGACACCAGGGATGCAGCAGCAGTTTTCCCCCACTTAGACTGATGCAGCACCATTGCTATTCTTAGCAACATGACACAGGGACATTTTTTTTCTTCCAGTGACACCACCTACACCTTGTTTCTTTGACACTGTTAGACCCTTATTTATACACTAATTGTAAACTCTTCAGTTTGCTGCAGTGTACCATAACTATTAGTACTATATTTGCACATGTCACAATCATTATATACATTTTGCTCCATTTGCCACTATTATCCCCACCTCCTCCATCGGGGGGAGGGGGGCACACCGTTTGCTATCTTTGCTCTGGGCGCTGGGTGACCTTGTCCCGACACTGGGTGCGTGTATCCTATGTTATGCGTAAGTGTGAGTCTGCATTCACACCTCAGCGTATCATTTTCAGGCGGAAAATCACATGTTTTTGCCGCAATTTTTTACTGTGTTTTTGCCATGATGTATCTGCGACTTTTTCCGCAATTTTGTACAGGTCAAAAGGTCACCAATGTAAAAAGTATAAAAACACCTGTAATCTGCCCAAAAAGAAGCTTGTGTACTTTTTCGAGCTCCTGGCATTTTGCTTCAGGCGACATAACGCTCATATGTGAACATGGGCTATTTAAAAGAATGGAATTTAACTTGTTGGGCGTTTTTGAACTTTTGAGATGAGCGTTTTACAAGCTGAAAACGCTCAGGTGTGAATGCAGCCTAACAAAGGCATTTATAACCTCATAGAGATCTCAGTGCTTGTTTTCATAAGTCCATCATCTCTTTTTCTCACCAGGAGAATTAAGTCAACATTTTTTAGACCCTTTACAGGGTCAGTGTTTACTTCCTAGACTAACACACTGTTAGAAATAACACAATTATGTAAATTCTAGTGCCTTTGCAATGTTTGTTCAACAAATTCCTGATATGGAGAGGCCCCTTACTGCAGCTTTTAACCTTGTATACCAAATATACCCTCTGATCACTATGGGAGAGGAGATTTAAAAAATGCTTTCTCCTGCCTTCAGCAGACTTATCTCCTCCTTGCTAAAGTTACTTAGCTGATGCTCAAGGACTGGTGTTTGATAATGAAAGGAAAAGCTTTCTAAAAAAAATAAAATAAAAAATATTTACAGTATAGCATTGCTGCATGTTGTGACATGTTAGGAACTAGATCATACAGACTTGCAAAGTTACTAAGATGTCCACTTTAAGCTATTGAAAGAATTGTGAAGGAAGGTTTTAAAGTACTCTATAAAAGTACACTATAAAAGCAGGGATGTTCACAATTATGACTTATGAATATCAGGCCAATTATGAACTGAATCATACAATAAGGCAATTCAAGGTGCTCATCACAGCAGAAGAAAACATACATCTACTTGATTTTGAATAAAGTAGGTGAAATACCTATTATGAAATGTTTATATGTCTGTATCTGTCTGAATTTCCCTTCACTCATGGTCTTGCTGATGCAACAGTAAGTGAGAAGAAACCTCCTTAAATTTCAGACATACTGTTTGTCACCAGACCATCTCCAACTGAAAATGTTCCCTCATTTCTTGCTTTCAGGACAACTCTTATGCAGTGTAAACACCATTGTTTTTCCTGACATTCAAAAAGCCGTAGTTTTTCACAACGTGATTCCTCTCCAGCCTGACTTGCATACACACTTTCATGCAAAAAAAAACGTCCAACCAAAGCGCGGTGACGTACAACACGTATGACGGGACTATAAAGGGGAAGTTCCTTTCAAATGGTGCCACCCTTTGGGCTGCTTTTGGGCTGCATACTTGATTCTGAGCATGCACGTTTTATCCCCCTCGGAAAAGCATACACACAACTGTTTTTTGCGATGAGAAAAAGACTGACGGGAAACATGACAAGAAAAAAGGGAGCTGGTTTCAATTTTTGTGGGCAGTTTTTCTGTTTAGAAAACTACTAGGGAGTATATACACGGCCGGTTTTCTCATCGTGAAAACCGGTTGTGTGTACGAGGCATAACATTTAGGATTTCCACTTACTTTCTATCATGGTGACAATGGGCACCAGAAAAAATACAGTGGTGAATCTCCCCAGCGTATATACAGTGTGCAATAAAACTTTGACAGATGGGTATAACCCTTCCAAACTCTATAAAAAAAAAAAGGTTGCTTTTACATTTACTATGAGAGTAGAGGGGTAAAGGTGTCATCTGCACTAATAAAGTGTGCCTCAGGTCACCCCTGGTATAAGTGATATCCACTTCAAAATATTAGGAATGTACATGTGAATGCAGATTCACCAGTTCATCTAAACTTACTGTATGTTTAGAGAGAACTATTCCAATCCACAATTAATTGTTCTTGAGGAAATAATTGCTGTAAAATGTTTTGCAGCTAGGGACAAACCGAAGAGGTGGAGTATAGGATTTCATGCAAGAGGATGAAGACATGCAGTATTAAGACATGTATAGAAAGATATTGGAGTCACAAATACATGACACTGCTATTGTAATAAAAAACAAACTCAAGAAATTGATGTTATGAGGTGGGCCAACACTATATGAGCATCACTGTATTATAAATATAATAATGGACATGATAGTGTCATTAGATTGTGTAACATTATAAGAGGGGGCACACAAGATGGCACTATAGTAGGCACAAAAATGGTCAGAAGGGGTCATGATATGCTGCATAGTACTACATCTGAATTTTGGTACATATAGGGTATACTTCTATGTACAGTATGGGTAAGAATGCATTTTTTTAAATAGAATACATTTTTTAATTTGAGCCATCTTTAGACATTCATGAGCCAATGCATTCTTCTCCATTCCCAATTAACTAATGCTCAGGGATAATAGTAAAACATATCTGATTATTGACATCAAATTATACATTTTTCAAACAAAAAATATTAAACAACTTGCAGCAAGTCTCTTTCAACAAGGGTGTGTGACAACAATGCTGTGTTGAGTGTCACTCCATCACTTTGGAAGTTTGACAGCTTATTAATTACTCAATGAGCCCTAACTTTACCTTGTATCTTGTTGCTGTAAAACGCCAAAGGATAAGAATTATGGAAATTATATTGAGTCAGCAAACTATCATTTTAGGTGTGAAAGAGGGATGCAGGTGATGGTAAAAATGATAAATGGCTAAATAGGTATGAAGTATTTAAATAACGAGCATTATAAACTAGGGATTGTTTGGCAAAAACATGTATCTGACCATAAAACTGTCCTAGGACTGTTTGAAATACTTCAATACAGAATTTATAAATCTCTGGAATATGTGGCATTTAGTAAACCAGAGGGAAAAAAAAGACACTGCAGCAGTGGTTTGATGGGAATGCCTCATAAGATGGAAATAACTCTATGCAAACTCCAGCAGCACAATACATTGGACATTGTGACTTAGAGCTCAAACATATATCTAAAAATTAAAGTCACAGAATATTGTATTATACCCCCTATGCATGTGTTGTCTTGTTAGAGCTTCATCATAGAATTACCAAGTTCCTAGTGTCATTCAATAATATTCAATTGTGACATTATAATTTCAGGACCTTCAGGTCTTGATGAAAATGTATGCAATTATATACCTTAGCAGTTGGTGTTGAGCTCTAACCTCAGAAATAAGCAGAAGTATAGTCCCAGCTAATCATGCCAATGATTAGTAGCTGCAAGACATTTATTCCCCATGTCTAGTAATAGATGTCTATTGATTACTCACACTGACTTCTTGGATTCTAGAAGGTTTCTACAATGGTTTGCACTGTTTGTAATTGCTACAGGTAGGACACACAAAACGACTATGTTAGAGGCCCACAGTTATCTTCACTACAAGCCCCCCTTCTTGCATGCTCTCTTCAATATGCAGCAACATTCTCTTCCTCCCTACAGAGTGAAGCCTACTCCTCCTCCCGGGAGGCATATTGGGCATTGGGGATGAAAATTCAGGTTAATTCCCCAAAAAATAGGACTATTGAAGAGTATATCCTATTCTTGAACCAATGTTAATTAAAGACATTGTGCCAATAAAGTAATAAATAATTCAAAACATAAATTGATAGACAATGCAATATAAACTACAGTAAAAAAGAAAAAACAATGTTGCAATTATGATACAGAACAGCATATTCACCCTTTAAGCTATAATATCGAGGTTTAGAAAGTGCAGTTATCTGAAAAGTTCACATGGCTCTCTGCAGGCAGCCACCTTCCTATATGGCAGCACCTGTCACTGTTATTGAGATCAAAAAAGTACTGTGCACTAAAGGAATCTGAAATTTTCTGGGATGTTATAGTAAATGGGCATTCCTACCTAGAGGTGAGAGAATTTCATCTTAGGAGCCATCAATTTTGTAATCATACCTTACGAATTACACTGCAACCTTACTTTTCCTGATGTCTGCTACACTATTTTCACTGCAGGAGTCAGTGATGTCAGTGACATGTCACTGTATTCCAGAATTTATATTTTTATCTGTCAAACAAGCTAAGAGTTGCTGTCATAAAAAGAATAAGAAGACTTTCTTTCTTATTCTAGACGTTCAAGTTAACTGACAAAAACTTTAAAATAGCCTCAGGAATAGGAGTGGCACAGGTCTTCACTGCAATTAAAAAACTGTTTAAAATTCCCTACTGATAATCATAACATAGTATTTTGTTGATTTCACTGAATGAATGATAATTTTGTCAGGCATAGATCGGGAAAATGAAGCTGAAAGAGAAAGTGTCATTTTCAAAGCCCTGTTAGCTTACTCTACTGCACCAATTAAAAAAAATAAAAAATAAAAAAAAAAATATATATATAGCATGCATACAGCATTACAAGCTATATTTTGGCTGCATCTGTGCTACCATCCAGCAGGTCTAGGTGGACAGTGTTTCACTTGGACATAAAGAAGTCCACCCGTTGACCCAAACAGAAGAATAAACTCATGCCGCATACACACGATCGGTCAAACCAATGAGAACGGTCTGATGGCCCGTTTTCATTGGTTAACCGATGAAGCTGACTGATGGTCAGTCGTACCTACACACCATCGGTTAAAAAAACGATCGTGTCAGAACGCAGTGACGTAAAACACAACAACGTGCTGAAAAAAACGTTCAATGCTTCCAAGCATGCGTAGACTTGATTCTGAGCATGCCAGGATTTTTAACTGATGGACGTGCCTACAAACGATCGGTTTTGTTCTATCGGTTAGGTATCCATCGGTTAAATTTAAAACAAGATTTATTTTTTTAACCTATGGATAAATAACCAATGGGGCTCACACACGATCGGTTTGGTCCAATGAAAACGGTCCATCAAACCGTTCTCATCTGTTTGACCGATTGTGTGTATGCGGCATCAGTGGTTTCTTTTGGATTTATGTGAAAGTCTGTTAGATTGTGTTCTGTTTAAGAAGGCAGCCGTGTGAACATGGTATTTTTTAAAGGGTCATTTGACTTGTTTTGGTCTATTCCCACATGAACAAGCTTCCTTTACTGTCTAAGTCGGGCATGTCAAACTCAGATAAAACAATGGGTTGAACTGAGGGGACTAAATCTTTGAGAGGGTTCATAATGGGGTTGATTTACTATAGGCAAATATACTGTTTACTGAAAGTGCACTTGTTCTAGAGCTTAGTAAATGAGGTAAAGCTTCACTTTGCCAAGAATACCCAATCATCAGAAATCAGCAGAGCTTCTCCTCGATTCAGAACAAGTTGCAGTGCACAGTGTATTTTATTTTCATAAATAACCTCCCCAGTCTACTGAGGGCCACACTCTGTCGTTAGATCCACTGAGGCCACATCTCCCTTATTCCCAAAAAGGATTATTACATTCAGAAACTTGTAAAGTTTGTGAAAACACATTTACCATATTTAATACCAGAAAAAGGGTTCAAAAACATTTCCTATATGTATTTAAATGCAAAATTGTGTAACAGCTAAAACTGCTTTATTTTATTTTTTTAATCCTTAAACCAATAAGTAGAGCAGAGACAGAGTGAGAGGGACGCATGTGGCTCATAAAACATAAGTCTAGATTTTATATGAAGGAGGCATTTCACAGGTTGATCTGAATTCTTGCTTGATATTATGGTAATGAAAATCATTTATGATGTATGTGCATCATATATACTGTATTTATTGGTGTAAAACACTCACTTTTTTACCCTGAAAATAGAGGGTAAACTGTGCCTGCGTGTTATAGGCAGGGGGCTGTGGAACGTTTTTTCCTGAAACTTCCCCCTTAAAGTTAGGGTGTGTGTTATACGGTTGTGTGTGTTATACGCCGATAAATACGGTAATTATTTTACTAAACCGCGTTCACACACACATTTACAAAGATAATTGTAAGCAATATATTAGACCAAAATGTAGTGTCCATTTGGCTAATGAGAACTACTGGGGGGGGGGGTGATTTTAAAATTAAATTACATGATAAAATAGGGAAAATATCAACACTGAAACAGGGGGGTGATTTTAGTCTATACTCTAAATATAATCAGTATTCATCAAGCATATCAGTTTAGGTTTTTGTAAGAATATGTTATGGTAGTACTGATCATGTAAAATATCTTTATATGATACAGAAGTGTTGACTTTAAGAAAAAATAAATACAAAATATAAACGACTCTGGAAATCTTATGGTGTAATTTCTTTCATATCACATAAAGGGAAACTTTTATTAAAATATAAATAAGGTAAAGGTGGAGCTGACAACTGACTTTAAAATGGATTGCCTGTGTTAAGCTGTACAATTGCCTTCTATATGCATGTAAATGTAGCTGCCCTGGAGAGTCTTTCCCAGTGTGACTCTAAAATAGGAACTTCATACAACTACAGATAAAAGTAATATGGTTAACTTACCCTAACCGAAAAAACGAGGGTCGGCGAAAAGGTGTCTGTAGCTAGTGAAGGAGCCACATCGGTTCTATAAATGACTTTTCCATAGTCGTTGGGAGCGTGCAAGAATGTCGCCGTACAAGCGAGGCAGTTGCATTGTACAGTGGTGCCACCCTGCAAGTTAAAGATGATGAGTAATATATACTTTCTTTATTCTATGTTTCTAATATGCTGTTATTCAAAGTTGCATTCAAACCCTAAGCTTATCTCAAACCTGTGAATTCTACTTTTGTTTCTCACCCCAGGAATAGTCTATTATGAAATGCATCCTGTACTTGAGATTTTCAAAAATAGCTCAAATAAACCTTTTGCACAGCAAAAATAGCATAATCATTTTTAAGTTAGACCAGTGCATCATTAAAAAAGGGATGTGTTCAGGTTTATAGGATTTCTGATAGGAGTTGATTCTTGCAGTACTGTTAAGCATTATTAAATAATGGTACATTTGGTATTAAAAAAAGGACATGCTGATGATTCGGTTTGACTACAAAGTAGATGTTATAGATATAAATACTGAAAAGGTATTGATAATACAATGCATTTCTAAACTGAAGAGCAAACCGGAGAAAGATATTAGGGCTAGGTTTACACTCAGTAATCCCATCACTTAGAGGTAGTACCATTCCAAAGGTTGGATATTTATAGCCAAACATGAGAAAGTGAGATAGTTGTGGTCCAGCTAATTATACTCAGAAGAAAAGACTAGACTGATCCAGCAATTACTCAGACCTGCACGTAGAAATGGAAAGTTGTTTTTACTTAAACCACACAACAGTCAACATCAGGAGCCCTCTTACGGACACATTTTCCGACAAGAGACAGTCGCTCCACATGCAGAGCATCTAGCTATGTATATAGAGTATACAGTATATATATATATATATATATATATATATATATATATATATATATATACATATGGTATATACAGTATATATATATATATATATATATATATATATATATATATATATATATACATACAGTATATATATATATAAATAGATAGATATATATATATATATATATATATATATATATATATATATATATATATATATATATATATATAGATATCTATATCTATATAGATGTATCTATATCTATCTATCTATATCTATCTATCTATCTATCTATCTATCTATCTATATATATATATTTATATATATATATATATATATATATATATATATATATATATATATATATGTATATATATATATATATATATATATATATATATATATATATATATATATATATCGGTATTTAAAACAAGATTGCGGTTAAAGATTCGGTTAAATTTAAAACAAGATTGCTTTTTTTTAACCTATGGATAAATAACCGATGGGTTTGGTCCGATGAAAACGATCCAGCAGACCGTTCTCATCGGTTTGACTGATCGTGTGTACGCGGCATAAGACTGGGATGCCAATAAAATTCATGTATGTGTAAAATCAGGCAACCCAATACTTTTGATTATATTGTGTATATATATATATATATATATATATATATATATATATATATATATATATATATATATATATATGAGTCCTGTTAAGAAACAGCAAATACGAAGAAACAGATTGGCAGGAGGGAGAAGTGTGAAGATGAGAGATATGAATTTGCCATTAAAAAAAAAATAAGAGTTTCTATGAAGTTTCTATTGCTGGACAATTTCTAAAAACTGCTTCTTGTTAAGCTGTGTCTGCCTTTAATACTTCTGCCTCAAAAAAACGAAACAAAACAAGTATACGGCAATTGAAAGAATATATATCTATAACATGATATTGATTTATATATTGCTTTTAGTTGGTGCTGAGTCCAAAGCTGCCACTCAAAAATACAAGGGAGAAAGTTGATTGGAAAAAAATCTGAGGGGAAAAAAAATACGGTATGACCAGGATATAATCACCAACATATGATCAGCATTCTTCTCCCATCTTAAACTGGAAAAAAATAGACAAACACTTTGCTGTATGTATTTTTTTTTTTATTATTTCGATTTCAAGATAGCTTTGCATTGCAAAAGATTAGAATTCAATTAATTGTTATTACAAGTTATAGTGACTTCCTACTGAGTGATAAATTAGGCCATGGCTTTGCTTTTCTCACCTAATAATACTTTGGTATGTTTAAGGCATTACATAACAAAGACTCTCCCACCTTATTCTGACCCCATTTCCAATTTATCAGTAGTAAGCACTATTCAGGTCTTTGATAGCAGATGATGAAGTCATGCAAAACACCCAACCCCAGTGAAAGGAGATTAAATTTTATACATCAAAAGCAACATATGTCCACAATCAAATTCTCTTCTCGACATCTGACAACACAACTATCATCAAACGCGTGGAAGCAGCAGATGGCAAAGGAGGAGTAGAAGCTTCCTTTTTCTCTTTTGCTATCTACTGCTATATACATTTATAAAGCAGACATGCAGAGAGATATACGGTTTACAATATGTGCAAAAAGTAATAGTGGTATTGTCCAACCTGTGAAACTAAACAGCAGAAATACTTAGCGTGATGTACACAGATGAAAATGTGTAAACTTTTAATAGTTACTAAGCAGCATATTTGATACCAAGTGACATGGCTTGAATAAAACATCCATATGGGATTCTCATAAAGCTCTGTGTTTTATTCTGTATCTTTTTGCAAGATAATATACTTGATGTACTAAAATAGAAGATACTGTTCATTATTCGCAGCCTATACATGAGTCCATTATTTTTGTTCAACCAATGAAAAAAAACTGACTCGATTTCCCCATCCACACACTCGATATGGACGGGGAAATCCTACCCGCTGGTCTATTGTATTCTGACAGTGGGGAGACTCTTCCGCCATGAAAATATACTAATCGGTTTTGTAGCGTATAGTCTGCAGCATTGATCGAGTGAGGAAACCCCAACAGGGTGGTTGTACAGTATATCTTTAACATGGAAGTCCAGGCTATTACTAACTATGCTTAACCCTGCTCTTTCCCCCCATTTTAACTCCTATTCTCACGACCCTGTGAAAGAAAGATGTGTATACTTCTGAGGGGCACTCCAGTTTGGTCATGTGATCTCCCCAGTGGCTGACTCAAGGGAAGAGGAGAGATCGCCGACAATGGCTAAAATGCTTGTGCAGTGACATCACCCATAGACTTGCAATGGGGTATCCATTGCTGGCTGTCTCTCCTCTGCCCTGAAGCTGTTGTTGGTAACAAATCAGATGATCAAACCAAAACTCTCTCAGAATAGGTATATATAGACATCTTCCATTCATAGGGTGGTTAGAATAGGAGTTAACTAATAGTACATTTTTTAGTCCTCGCCCTGCCTTAAAACATTTTACCCAATGAGCATCCTCGGGAAGCTGGGAAGATGCCATCTTACTGGTGTTTAAATATAAAGGCCAATTACCCCTCAATTTGGAAAGGGGATAAATGATAGATATCAGCACTTAATCTCTACTCATTTATTTGTTTATATTTGAAGTTTATGTATATTGATCTATGCTAGCTGTCTTGGTTATATTTGTGCAAATAGGAGTTAGATGGGGGTGCAGGCAGATTTAAGTGAATAGTTAGGAAAACACTGGTATTCCACAATATGTAATATGTTGTACAGTATATCTGTAGGTTTTGAGCTGTGGAGGGGATGGAGTGGGCCATCTCCGTCTCTCTGCGGCACACTCAGAGGTTGAGATGGGTGTCCATCATAGCATGTGGTGGATCAAGCCTTTTTTTACTTTAAATCTTTATTTGTTTTCTGAAAAGTTAGGAGAGGAATCGAACAGATAAATTCTCAAATTAAATCTAGGTGTACAGAGCATAAAACTCAGTCAGTGAACAAACATTTATTGAAATTGTACTTGTGTGTACATGGTAGTCATTTAAGAAAAACAAACAAACTGAAGAATAGCAATGTGTTTCTTATACTTAAGTTTACATCATGCTTGAATTATGGTCAAAACCATAGGGTCAGTTGCTCTCAAAAAAATGTTCTTATGTTTGGTATCAAGAGAGGTATAACAATGGTGATGAGGTTAAAGAAAGAAGCCAACGTGTAAAGGATGGGTGAAGATTAGTTCCTGGAGAAAGCTATAGGGTCTGGAGTTAAGGGCAACAGTCCAAATGTATGCTTATGGGGGCTTTGAGCCATGGTTCCCAGTCTGTATTTTTTTGGTAGAAAGATTGGCTTTGGAGAAGAAGAATTCCATTTTGAGATGAAGATTGTGAACAGATCTTGGAGTGATGGTGACTGCAAAGATTTCCATTTCCTGGCTATTGCTAGTCTAGCAGCAATAAGGATGTGGGTTGCCAGGGTTTGGAATTGTTTGGGCCAGGTAGGGATTGCCAAACCAAATAGAAGGTCCGATGAGGTTGACATAGATGCCAAAGGTAGGAAGGAGACAAACTAACTAGATAACTAATAACTGGACATTCCCCCTGTGGAACAGGGTTCTGGGGAGGCCACAATTGCCCCCTTGCATAGATAAGATGTATTGGGGTAAACCCTGACAAGTCTAGATAGGGTATAGTACTATTGCTAAACGAGTTTCTGTAGTAATTCCTTGTGTGTGGTGCAATGGGAATGCCGTAGAGGTAAAGATAAGGCCTTGTACCATTGGTCCAGTGGAGAGGTGGAATACGTATGTGTGGACCGCTGTGCTATTTGGTCTAGGTGGGGTTCCTGGGTGAGTTTAAAAGGGGGCTGTAAGTGTACAAAATACCCTTGAGTAAGTTGTTGTTTAATTCATAACATTTTATTAGAGGGCTCAGGTGGAACCAGACTTTATTTTCACAATGACGCGTTGCCTGGACTGATATCCATGACGTCAGCAGGGAGCGGACTTCAGTCTGCTCTCTGCTGAAAATGGATCACAGGAGTGAAAAACAAACTTTGGCTGGACTTCTCCTTTAAATACTCTAGGAATAATATTACATATAAATTGTTAAAATGTGGAAATCAAGTAAAACATTACTCTTAGGTAATAGGTACAGTATGTACAGTACAAAATGTGTACTCTTTGTTTTAAATAAAATACTGTTTAAACTTAAGTTGACAGTTTGTGGACCATAACTCTTATGCCGCGTACACACGATCGGTTTGTCTGATGAAAAACGGTCTGATGGACCGTTTTCATCAGACTAACCGATCGTGTGTGGGCCCCATTGGTTTTTTAACCATCGGTTAAAAAAATAGGAACTTGTTTTAAAATTATCTGATGGTTAACTAACCGATAGAAAAAAAACGATCGTCTGTAGGCACGTCCATCGGTTAAAAATCCATGCATGCTCAGACTAAATTAGGGGACGGGAGCACTCGTTCTGGTAAAACTAGCGTTCGTTATGAAGATAGCACATTCATCACGCTGTAACAGACAGAAAAGCGTGAATCTTCTTTTACTAACACAAAATCAGCTAAAGCAGCCCCAAGGGTGGTGCCATTGGATTTGAACTTCCCCTTTATAGTGCCGTCGTACGTGGTTTACGTGACCGTGTTCTGACACGATTGTTTTTTTAACCGATGGTGTGTAGGCACGACTGATCATCAGTCAGCTTCATCGAATAACTGATGGAAAAATCCATCAGACCGTTTTCATTGGATGGACCGATCGTGTGTACAGGGCATTACATGAGCCAGGGAGCCTTGCTCTGGACACATGTGTGAGAGGTAGGTATTCATAGTGAAGTGAAGTGAAATATTGCTGCAGCAATAAATATTAATCATTGCTGAAACATTTTAGCAAGATCGTAAAAGATGAATTACATGGTTATCAAAATGATTGTGTATTTTGAAATGCTACAAAGAAACCAGAATTCACCTTTGTTACAGGGTTACTAGGCCTGAAGCAATGCTAAGGGCTGTCTCTCGCATTTACTTTTATATTTATGCTATTATGGATGTCCATCCAATAAATGTATCCTTTTCCAAAGCTTTTCAGAAAGATGTTGAATTTAAAAAAGGTATAATACGTTCAATTTACATATCTATTTAAAAGATAATTTCTTTAAGTTATTTCCTATTTAAAATTACAAGTTAAGAGATTAGCACAACATGTTTTACATCAGCCCCCCACTAACAGGTGAGTAAAAAAAAAAATGTTGGTACAGTATAAAAAACAAAAAACGCTTTCACCAAAAAGTGTCAAAAAGTAATAAAACACAGAGACAGTTTTGACAATTCCTTTATTAAAAAGTAAAAAAAAAACTATATATATAAAAATGTAAAAATGCTCCCGCCAACATGAATGCTGGCCTGCAGGCTTCCACCGTTTGACAGTTCTTATATAGGTAATCTATGGTGTCCCCACCCCCTTCTGACGGCAGGAACTGGTGCATGCATGCGGCGGGCAGCATGATTGGTGATGGATTTACATCAGGGGGACACTGATTTTTTTATTTTTTAGTAAAGGAATTGTCAAAAACTTTCTATTTTTTTATTACTTTTGACACTTTTTTAGTGAATGGGTAGGGGTACTATGTACACCATACTCATTCACAGACAGGATGGGATCTGGGGGCCCCCTTGTTAAAGATTCCGATAAGCACCCTGCCCGCAGACCCCCACCGGACAGAACCAAAGTGTCTGGTATGGACTAGGGGATCCCACACTTTTTTTTTTTCTTTTTTTTTACTGGCAGTTTATTTTTTACTCAGCTGTCAACAGGGAAGCCCATTGACGACTGATAACTCATTGGATGTTAAGGATGATGCAGCTGGCTTTCCGGCCCTGCTCCTTAACAACCAGCTTATATTGCTTATACTGTGCCCTAATTGGGCAAAGCTTTGCCTAATCAAGGAGCAAAATGCACTTTGCAGCGCACAGCACATTGCAGGGTGATCGGCGGGATGAACACCCGCTGAACACCCTGTACATTTGGCCAATGTTCAGCTCAAACTAATGCTTGAGCCGAACAATTTCCCAACTCAATAAATAAACATAAATCTGCGTTCATTTTAGACATTCGGTCATTCACAAATCTTGACTTTTATTGCTTGCTTTGGTATTAAAAGTTAACAAAGTGGAACTAAACCCTATTTGGAGGACATTTAGTTTATTTTTAATCTGGTTTTCTTTTTTTGCAATTTAGAGCTGCTAATCTCCTCCATCCTTCATCAGGCACTTCCTGTCTACATGGTAGCCAATCAGCTTCTAATTTCAGCTTGTTAATTAAGCTTTGACAATAACATTTTGAAGCTGATTGGTTTCAATATTATATAATAGAGCCAGTGGCGGGCGGTGTTTAATATTTTGGGGGGACGACAAACAAACCTACCCCCCATGGGAGAGGGACGGCAGCAATCAGCCCCCCCCCCCCACATTGTTATTAATGTCCAATGCCATAGTAATTTATACATACTGTAAATTTAAGTTCATTCCCACAATGATCATTGTTTATTACATTACATTCCTTTTCCCCATATTTTGTAAAACACATCTCTTCTTAAGTAAAATATGCATAAGTAATATTGATTGCAAGTCGGCGTATGGACCACACGACACAAACTACCCATCCAAATGGATTTTCACTGCAGCATACATTTGATTGAAAATGGGTTATATGCAAATACGGAAGATTGCTCTCCAAGATCCCTGCCCTCATTGATGAATAAATAATTGATTTCAAATGAATTCATCTCACATGAATATCCTGGGTCTTTACAAGGTCTAAGATTAAAATAAAACAACCATTTTCTTGCTGATTGTTAGAACTAGTCAATGACTTTTCTGACCTATTCATCTCTTGGATTAACATGAAATGATGACTTCAACAACCTTTGCCACGATTTCATGAGTTTCATGATGCAAGATAGAAATATTAATATACTGCAAACAGACGTAAAACAGAAACAAAGTAAAGTGATGTACAAAGAAACTATGCATTACAAAAAACTGACGTTAGGTTCAGTTCACTATGTTATGACAAGTATTATTTGCTATAACTGTATGAAACTGAATTGTACAAAATTACTAGTCAATGACAGCAGTCATTACAAGCTGTTACAACTGTTGTGCTTCAAAAGGATTGCAAACCAATGTTTTTCTGTGTTACAATTAAATGAAATAAAGGTCATTATATGAAACAAATTCTTATAAAACTGCTTAATAATCAAGGTATTTATTTTGTATCATCAATGTATGCAGAACTTTACATATTGTGCCAAAGAAGTCCCTGACCTCATGAGGCTTACAACGTAAGGCCTCTACCTGACATGCATGCATACTCATACTAGGGCCAATTGAGACATGAGTCATTTAAATACCAGCATGTCTTAAACTTGTGGGACTGGAAAACTGTACATCAGTGGTCATCAACCCTATCATCAGGGCCCACTAACAGGCCAGGTTTTATGTATTACCTTGGGGAGATGCAGACTAGAATATTGCAATCACTGAGCAGCAAATGATATCACCTGTGATGTATTTCAGTTATCTTGAAAACCTGGCCTGTTAGTGGGCCCTGAGGACAGGGTTGATGACCATTGCTGTACATGGAGGAAACCCATGCAAGCACAGGGAGTGCATGCAAAGTTTATGCTGTAGTGTCCTGGTTTTAATTTAAACTGAAGACCCTATGTTGCAAGGTAGGAATGCTAACCACTAAGCCAGTGTATTATGCATTTATTTACAAAAATTATAAAGCACTTAATTATAGAAAATGGTAGACACAATATGAAAAAAGAAAGATGGTAGTCAAGCTGGCAATTATAAATAATATTCCAGGGTCCATAGTAACATCGACAGTCAATGCATAATCGTCAGACAGAAACAAATTCCACTATTTGCTTCAAGTAATATAGACCAGGAAGATTGTATTGGCAGCTAGATTAAAAAAAAAAACAATTTTACAAGACATTGACATTATGGTGATAAACAGAAAAGCCAAAGTAAGTTTGCCTATGAACCAGGGAGCTGCTAAATGATTTTCCCTTATCTAAGGACTTCTGTCCAAAAGGTTAGTCAATAGTTATGTATACTCACAGTGGATATTTCATATAGAGGGCATAATAAGTATAACGTTAAATGGATGATGTAGGAGGACTAGATGAAGTTGGAAAAAATAAGTGGTGCTGAGAAGAAAACAGCATGGTGAAAAAATCTTCTTTTTTTTATGTATCCAGGTGACTGTGATGATGCCCATGTCAGATGTAGAGGTGGGAAAGGTAAAACATTTTTATTGACATTTAACTTGTTTACATAATTGTTAGAAAAAGACAATCATTTTTCCAAGAATGAGCTGCCAAGTCTGTTTCAACTCGGAACTTCTTCTTCGGAGAAATAATTCAGCAAAACTAAACTGGTACTCAGCTGAGTCCAACCTCCAGCATCAGTGTTACTACCGCTTCTAAATGTGACACATTTCTTTCTGGCTAGTTGTTCATAAGCCAGCAGGCAATCATATACTTATATTTAGTGATGAGGACCTGGAGATATCAATTATGCTAAGTGATTGATGGGAGCAGTTCTTAACACGGGTTGTTTTTGTCATGGCAAATTTTCTTTATAATTGATGGTAATCTACCTTGCTGGACCATGTGATTGATGATGGATCTACATTGTGGAACTTTTTATACTGATTCTTATTTTTTTTGTGAATGAGTGAATTATGTACCCCTTACTCATTCAGATGAGGATGCATTATCTGGTGGCCCATATTTAGAAGGGTAAACCCCCTGCCTACAGATCCCACAACCACTGAGTCAGTGTTGAGGGGAAGGGACACTTGACCTCATCAACATGGGGACAAGGTGCTTTGCCATGAGATTCCCTTCAGTGACATACCCTCCATTTTGAGGGCATGTTGCCTTGTATTGTTCATGAAGGTGGACATGGTCGATCCTATTTCCTGGTCAGCCAAACTTTGTGCATAGATCAGGGTCCAGAATGGACTTTGAGGGGACCCACATTTTTTCTTGTGTTTTGAATGGGTTTTTCCCTTAAAATACATCTCAGACCCTCATTTAAGGAAACCAAGAGTTTTTTTTTTGCCTGAGGTTCCTATTCAAATCTACACCAGAAATTAATTTAGACTAAGGGTATGGTATAGATGTAGGAAATCCCCAGGCCATTGGTTTACAAACAGAAGTAAGTTGTTTTGAGTAGGGATGAGCCCAATGTTCGAGTCAAATGTAAGTTTGACTCGAACATCGGGTGTTCGCCTGTTCGTACCCACGTTGCGTCAGAGGGGGCAAGATCACCCGTATATGTCATTGTGTAACCACAGCGTTTCCCTGATGCATTAGAGGAGGGCAGGGTCACTTGAGCATGTGACGGGTGGCCCCGCCCTCAGCTATTTAACAGCTGTCATGACAAGAGAGCTTCATTCAGCGGGTGCCATACCTGAACGGTCTGGTATGGATTTTGAGGGGGACCCCTATGCCATTTAAAAAAAAATAGGCGCAGGGTTCCTCTTAATATCCATACCAGACCTGAAGGGCCTGGTATGGAATTTGGGGGGAGGGGCACACAATTTTATTTTCTTACATTTTGGTTTGGGGTTTCCCTTAATATTCATACCAGACCCAAAGGGCCTGGTATCGGACTTTTATCTGTATTGCCGGGACCCGACAATTTATTATAGCCGCGAGTAGATTTAAATGACTTTTTTCCTTTAGAAATGTAATTTTTTGCAGGGACTGTTCTAAAAACTGGAAAAAATTGCTACTTTACAGGCATACTATAGACAACCCCAGGTATTAAGGTATTAAATTTAAAGGAATATCTCACTTTTATTGTTTCACTTTATGCATTATTAAAATCACTGCTCCCGAAAAAAACGACAATTTTTAAAACTTTTTTTGCATTGATGTCCCCTGGGGCAGGACCCGGGTCCCCAAACACTTTTTATGACAATACCTTGCATATAAACCTTTAAAATTAGCACTTTTGATTTTTCATGTTTGTGTCCCATAGACTTTAACGGTGTTCGCGTGTTTTCGAACACATTTTTTTGCCTGTTCGCATGTTTTGCTGCAAACCGAACTGGGGGGGTGTTTGGCTCATCCCTAGTTTTGAGCTGTGATTTACCAGGAATTGAAACTGCATTAATTTTTTCTTCGAAAATAGCTGTTTTGCTGTAGTAGGTGGTATGCATCATATAGATGCACCACTTCATAGAATCCCCTGAGCATGTTTTTTTCTGTTTTGGTACATGTTTCCCAGAGCAATATCCAGAGCCCCCCACATGTGATTTGTTTGGCAATCCCTTCCCTATTATCCTAGAAAATGGACATTACTGTTTTTTCTTTCAAATATGTTTTATTAAAGATTAGAAAGTGACAAACATGGCCACACAATGTATTTTTTGAATAATCAAATCCTCAATAACAGTAAGACATATAAAGTATGGACAGTACCAACTAGCACAGTGTCGATCTACCGTTTCCACATAAAAAAAAGCTGCATTCAAGTTATCATACACAGAAGCTATGAGACGCTACCAAGTACCTGGATAACCTGAAAAAAATACATGTCATGCTAGTGAGTTAAAGCAGAAAAATGGAATACAGTACAACAGGATGAGACATCACTCAAAGTAAGAAAAAAAAAGGAAAGCAAACAAATACAACTCTGCTCGCACCAGTATTTTATTCACTATTGGTAGACATTGATCACCTCTCTGCCAATATGATCATAAGTCAGATAGCTTGTTAAGTGGATCCCAATAAGTCCATTTACAATAGAATGATTTGAGGCCATGACTATTGATTACTAAAAAAATGTAATATAGGTAATGGGAGTTAACATTATTGATTACATTTGTTAGGTTAGGTGTGTGTGTAGTGTTCCATATCCTAGTTATGGTTAATCTGGCAGCTATACAAATATGCAAAATTAGGTTTCTATATTGTATTGGGAAATGATCTATCATTAGCCCAATACATCTAAATGTGGGGCCGGACCAATGAGTATACCTGTAGTTTAAGATATGAGGGAGAATACCGTATTCCAAAAGCTTTGGAGGGACTTGCAATTCCATTATATGCATATATGCTGTCAAATCCCATTAGGACCACATTGCCAGCACAAAGGGGAGGCATCGAAGTAGAATTTACCTAGTCTATATGGTGTTAGATATCATCAGTATAGAAACTTAAGAGCATTGTCATAATTATTAACGCAGTGGGTCACACTAATATTGTTAGCTAATACATGCTGCCATTCAATATCTGAGAAAGTTTTGCCAATTTCTTTCTCCCAGCTGACCATATGGAATGATATACTAAAGGGTTAGCTATGATATTCGCATACAATTTCAGATAGTTTTTTGTAAAGAAACTGGATGGAAGTTTTGAGCCCAGTAGGGAGCTTAGGCAAAGTAACAATGACTGCCCTAAGCATTTCAGGGGGAAAAGCGGTAGAGGTCACCGGCCAAAAAGCCATCAGCGCCCGGTGACTTCCCTTTCGACATAGTCTTAATGCCTGCAAGAATTTTGTCTTCAGGTATAGGGATGTTTAGGGATTAAAGCTGATCAGGGGTCACTGAGGGTAAATTTAGACTAGAGAGGAAATCTGCTATTTTGGCATTGTTATGTTTGGTAGTCTCTGGGTCGTCTTTTAAATTATAAACATAATGCGGCGTACACATGATTGTAATTTCTGACAACAAAACCGTAGATTTTTTTCTGATGGAATGTTGGCTCAAACTTGTGTTGCATACACACGGTCACACATGTTGTCTGAAATTCCGAACGTCAAGAACGCGGTGACGTACAACACTACGACGAGCCGAGAAAAATGAAGTTCAATGATTCCAAGCATGCATTGAATTGATCCCGAGCATGCGTAGGAGTTGTGTGCGCCAAAATTGCATACAGACGATCAGAATTTCCGACAGGAACTTTTGTGTTGAAAAAATTGAGAACCAGCTCTCAAACATTTGTCATCAGAAATGACAACAGCAAATGTCCAATGGAGCATACACACGGTCGGAATATCGACCAAAAACTCATACGAACATTTGTTGTCGGAAATTCCGATCGTGTGTACGTGGCTTGCCTAGCATGCAAATGGTTAGCTAACAGCCTTGTTGCCCTGGGCATATTATGTGGCCTTACATATTTTTTAGATATTTCCCCAAATGTACTTAATAGCAGTGGAAGTAAGTAGAAGATCAGTGGTTTGAAAATCTTCTAGCCGCTCAGTGAATTCTCTTGTATTATCAATAGAGAAGGAATCCTCTGTATGCTCACCATTAGGAATGAGCTTCGAGTTCGAGTTAAACTCATGTTCGGCTCGAACATTGCCTGTTCCCCTGTCAAAAAAATGACGTGGAGTTCCCCCCAAAAATCCACACCAGACCCTTTATCCGAGCACACAACCTGGCAGGCTGCAGGAAAAGAGGGGGGGGAGAGAGAGAGCCCCCCATCCTGAACTGTACCAGGCCACATGCCCTCAACATTGGGAGGATGCTTTGGGGGTCTATGACCCCTCAAAGCACCATGTCCCCATGTTAATGGGGACAAGGTTCTCATCCCCACAACCCTTGCCCGTGGTTGTGGGGGTCTGCGGGCGGGGGGCTTATCGAAATCTGGAAGATCCCTTTAACAAAGAGAACCCCCAGATTCCGCCCCCCTATGTGAATTGGTAATGGGGTACATTGTACCTCTACCATTTCACAAAGAAAGTGTAAATGATTGTAAAAAAAACACACTTTTGGGAAAGTCCTTTATTAAAAATAAAAATTCCAGCGGTGGTAATCCACTCTCGGTCTCCGCTCTAATGCTATCAGTATCCTGCAATGGGTGATCTCCTCTCCGGGTTTTTTTTGCATTGATACATGTCCCCTGGGGCAGGACCCAGGTCCCCAAACACTTTTTAGGACAATAACTTGCACATTAGCCTTTAAAATTAACACTTTAGATTTTAAACGTTTGAGTCCCATAGACTTTCACAGGGTTCTAAAGTTCACACAAACTTTTGGTCTGTTTGCAGGTTCTGGTGCAAACCGAACATGGTGGTGTTCGGCTCATCCCTACTCACCATCCCAAAGTCTGCCCAGGGCACACAGCTGCCTTATCTTCTGTGGGTTTCTGAAAGCTGAGTCCCTTGGAGATTGTTAGTCTGGGAACTCCTGTGGCTATCTTCTCGGCTGAAGGCACCCCCCCCCCCCCCGACATTACTGTTTTTTAACATTCAGCTCCTATTGACTTCAGTGGGTTTAAGACTTGACACTTGAACTTCAGCAGTGTTCCAACAACCCATTACAAGCTGAACCCATGTATGTAATTGTAGCGAGTGTTTATGCACATTGGAAAGCCATTGTTGGTAAATATTTCAATAATAACTACTGTGGATTCCAATACTTTTAGTTGTCGGAACTGCCCCAAGATCCTAAAAACTGAACGTGAAAAATGCGACGCTGTTCCGACATTCATACACAAAGCACTTGCCCCGTAAGTTGCGGCGGCGTATCGTAAATTGGCCAGCGTAAGCCCGCCTAATTCAAATGTGGAAGAGGTGGGCGTGTTTTATGGAAATTAATCGTGACCCCACGTAAATGACGCTTCGAACGAATGGCGAATGCGCCGTCCGTGGACGTATCCCAGTGCGCATGCTCAAAAATCATGTCGCAAATAGTCAATGCTTTCGACGTGAACGTAACCTACGCCCAGCCCTATTCTGAATCGACTTATGCAAACGACTTAAAACGTGAAAAATGTGACGCTGTTCCGACGTTCATACTTAACATTGGCTGCGCCATCTTTTTGGTGGTTTATCTTTACGCCTGAAAATTCCTTACGTAAACGGCGTATCTTTACTGCGACGGGCGTGCGTATGTTCATGAATAGGCATATCTTGATGATTTACATAGTCTAGGTGTAAATCAGCGTACACGCTCCTAGCGGCCAGCGTAAATATGCAGCTAAGATACGATGGCATAGGAGACTTACGACGGTCGTATCTTAGCAACATTTAAGCGTATCTCAGTTTGAGCATACGCTTAAATATACAACGGCGCGGATTCGGACTTACGATGGCGTATCTACTGATACGCCGTCGTAACTGTACCTGAATCTAGCTAAGTGTCTTTGTATATGTGACTCCCCGTATGTATTTACTATGTAACTATGTGACGCTGTATATTTCTGTACATGTCTATGCACGTGTATGTATGTTTTTAGTTTTGAAATTGCTCTTTTATACAGTATACAATCACATTCTTTTGTTGTGTAATGTGGGTGTTAGTGGTATGAACTCTTTTATTCTTTTATTCTAGCATTGCTGTGTTGTATGGCTGTAAATTGGTGTGCAAACCAATTTATACACCAAATAGTGCAGCCAGTCCATCACTGGAGTTTAATAAAAAATACTATTATTGTTTTGATGTAAAATGTAATGGTTCTAGGTTTTAGGCTGGATTCACATCTATGCATTTTTTGTGCTTTTTTTCATTTTGCAGATTTATACTAGAGAACGTGTTCCATAGGAAACCATGTTAAATAGACTGTAGTTCTAATCTGCAAAATACAAAAAGCACTAAAAATGCATAGGTGTGAATCCAGCTTCAGATCTTTATACATACATTAAGATTTTTTATTTGCATTTGATGACTATTCTATATGCATTAATACAGACGTTTAGAAAGGAATAATATTTCTGGATCCAACAGGTCACCAGATGAATATCTTTCAATCAGTTGCACACATTTGAACTTGTAGGAAATGTATGTGAAATCTGACCACCCTGAGGTTTCTTCATAATTAGTCAGATGCAGATTAACAAAATAAGTATTAAACAATAATATAATTAAAATACACTATTGAGAATGGGAGAATGTTTTTTTAAAGAAAACCATTAGACCGGGTTCACACCCTAGCCGCATGCGGCTCACAGCAGGGGTCTGGTACATCTTGGTTCATTGTTTCAGGTCTGATATCAGCACGAATTTTGGGCTGAAATCGAACCTGAAATGCACCAAAAAAGGCAAGCGTTTTTTTTTTCAGCACACCACACCTCTCCATAGAGAGCAAGGCACATTCTCCTGCTATGCGAATTGAATGTGGGGAAATGCACCATCAATTTGCTTAGGTGTGAGCCTGACCTTAAACATAATATGATGAAGGTGAAATGCTCAGAAGAAAAAAATAATGGTGCTGTACTGAGAAACAATAGCCCTTTTATAGCTCACTTTTTGTACTGAATTACAAAGACAAACTTGTGATCATGTGCAGCAAAGTCACTGCACACTGAAATCAGCATATCTCCAGTCCATTTATTTAGAGGATTATGAGCATATATTCCCTACCTGAATGCCTTTAAAAATGGTTGCAAAATGTTCAACCTCATTGATTAGTGTCTACATTTTCCTACCCCTTTCTGCATTCTAGTATCTTTATGATTAAGCGCTGTCATGCAAAATGCATAAGTGGTCAAGAGATTTATGCATAAAAGATTTAGGGAGTATTTGCTGATTATCCTGTAAGTAAATGGACTGAAATATGCTGATAATGGTTGTGGCAATTTGCCACATTGATATTGGTATTGGAGAGCAGAAACAAGCTTGTTGTCATAACTGGCACTTGGCAGCTGTGTGCAGTAGTCTTCCTGGGTTTAGAGCAGTGTCAACTTGTTTCTGAGCGTTGTGTACAGAAGAGACCAAATACAGCATTCTTTCAGGTAAAACAATATTTAATTTGAATTGCTTTTGAGATTTATTTGAGACATACTGTACTTCATTAACCACTTCCATACAGAGCACTTATACACCTTCCTGCCTAGACCAATTTTCAGCTTTCAGCACTGTTTGAATGACAATTGCACGTCATGCTACACTGTACCCAAACAGATTTTTTATCATTTTGTTCCCACAAATAGAGATTTCTTTTGGTGGTATTTGATCACCTCTAGGATTTTTATTTTCTGCTAAAAAAATAAAAAATTACCGAAATTTTGAAAAAAATATGTTTTTTTTGTTTCAGTTACAAAACATTGTAAATTAGTATGTTTTCTACTTCACTGATAGGCACTGATGGTACTGCACTGACGGGCACTGATGTACACCGATGAGGTGGCATTGATGGGCACTGATGATGGGCACTAATATATGGCACTGATGGGCACTATTATGCGGCACTGATATGCAGCACGGATGGGCACTGATAGGCGGTATGGATGGGCACTGATAGGTGGCACAGATGGGCATGGATGGGCACTGATAGACTGTAATGTGTTGTACTAATGGATGCCAATTAGTGCCAAACAACAATGCCTGCCAATCAGTGATGCCCATTATGGGCACTGATTGGCATCCATTGTGGGCACTGATTGGCATCCATTATTTAGTTCTGATTTGCATCCCTGGTGGTCTAGGGTGGCATACCTGTGGTGGGCATCCCTGGTGGTCTGGTGGCATCCCTGGTGGTCCAGTGTGGGCATCCTCGGGGGGGGGCTGCACTGATAATCGATCAACACAAACCCCCCCTGTCAGAGAAGCAGCTGATCGGCTCTCCTCTACTCGCATCTGACAGACGCGAGTGAGAAAAGGCGATTACCAGCTTTTCCTGTTTACATCGTGATCAACCGTGATTGGACACGGCTGATCACATGGTAAAGAGTCTCAGACTGACACCCTGCAACAACGATTGCTGCGATGCGCGTCCCTGGCTCAATATCCTGAAGACGTCATATGACGTCCAGTCAGGATATTGAGACCACTTTGCCAACGTCATTTTGCTATATGGCGGGCCGCAAGTGGTTAACTATCGTTCTTTTTATTTCTGAATGGGAATACAAGCAACACAAGATAGTTCAAAAATTTAAGCAGCACATTCCGGGTTTCTTCTTTCCTCACACATTTATGTTTAAATAAAAGGATCATGACACTTTTAATCAACCAATTTTGAAATAAGAAAAACTGAGCCCTTCAGAAGTTTTCAAAATAAACCTTTAATTATTTTCAAATCACATAACGTGAACACACTTCATATACAATGATTTGAAATCACTTTACGTTAAATCTCCAGCTTGTATTGAGCAATATTGTATTTTCTAGTATGTTATGTAGAATATTGTTATGTTACAGATACTTAGCAAGTGAAACCTTTGATTATAACTTTTGAAGATTGCAGCCAAAATATTATACCTATTAAAACCCTGTTTCAAAGAAGCAGACTCTATAAAGCTTGATGGAGCAAGTGGTTGTTAAAATAGGTACTCTACAGAAATATTATTAGCAGTCATAGCAAAAAAGTAGCATGGATCAGAAACAAATCTAAATGCCTCTAAGGTATACAGTAAGTAAAGTCATATAAATAATCTATGAACATAAATAAAAAAGGATCATGCTGTTCAGAAATGATGCATTTGTGGTCCAGCAATATTACTTGTGCCAGAACAAAACAAAGTAATCAATAAAAGTTCAGCAGATCTAATTAATATTGCTACTACTGTTGGTGTGATGATGATGATGATGATGATGATTATGATGATGATGATGAAAATTATAAATATGGCAACTATGATTATAAGAAAAAACAAAACACAATATTATTTCACCCCTATTTTTGTTCCATTGTACTTGGACTGCATGACATACAGTACATACACTTGCATGTAATAAAGAAAGGTGCATTAAATATTATAAAAAAAATTTTGTGCTGGTAGTAAAGCATAAAGTGAGGGGGAAAAGGTGAGAAACTGTTCCTTAAGGAGACATTGACTCATTTACTAAGGTAGATTAGAATCTTTACGCTAATGGCACATACATGACATTTTACTGAAAATATCAATGTCATTCACCCTTAGTTTACCAGTTCTCTGTGAAAAACAATCACCAGCCTAAAAAGACACAATGTAATGCCAAGAGTATGTACGTATCAAGAAATATAAAATAGCTCTGGCTAGTCAATGAAAGGCTGTGGACCATTCCTTTACCACAAAGTGTTGATTTTTGTTAAATATTATAAAAAGTGTTTGTGCTGCTAGTAAAGCATAAAGTGAGGGGGAAAAGATGAGAAACTGTTTCTTAAGCAGACAGTAAGGGTTTTTCTAAGGTTGATTAGAATCTTTGCGCAATAAATAGTAAAAAGCTCCTATTTACATATTTTACTTGCACGTGATTGAATAATACCAGTTAATATTCACACAATGCAACGACATAACGAACGCGAAAAACCGTTGTGGATCGCTGTAAAACCTCATTTGCATACCCGACGCTGGAATACGACGCAAACTCCACCCAGCGGCGGCCGAGGTACTGCATCCTAAGATCCGACGGTGTAAGACAATTACACCTGTCAGATCTAAGGGCTATCTATGCGTAACTGATTCTATGAATCAGTCGCATAGATACTCTGAGAGATACGACGGTGTTTCAGAGAAACGCTGTCGTATCTCTTCTGTGAATCTGGCCCACAGTGACTAAGCACATAACATAGTTATTTATGTAAATACTAATGTGCTGCTATGTGTATCGCAAACATTATTCCTACAAAAGTGAAAGATATATGCCCAAAAATGTTGTGCGCAAAAAGCTGGACTGCTGCAACCACTATTATAGTGAACTCCAACCACTGAATGAATGAATGAATGAATGACTTGTATAGCGCAACGCATGCGAACTGAATCGCCTCTGGGCACTTTTTCCAGCCAGTATCTGCTTGGTTGGTGCGGTCATTTTTCCCCCGTAGGATCATGACACGCTAGGGACACACAGTCATACACACATATATACTGGGCCAATTTGGATGAGATCCAATTTACCTACCAGCATGTCTTTGGAGTGTGGGAGGAAACCGGAGTACCTGGAGGAAACCCACGCAGACACAGGGAGAACATGCAAACTCCAGGCAGATGGTGTCGTGGTTGGGATTCGAACCAGCGAACCTTTTGCTGCTAGGCGAAAGTGCTACTCACTGCACCACTGTGCTGCCTGTCTAAAAACAAAAACAAAAGAAAATGGTGCGCTGTCCAGGATGTACAAGAAATAAACCTTAACCATTTCAATACAGGGCATTTTCACCCCCTTCCTGTCAAGGCCAATTTTCAGCTTCTAGCGCTTTTATACTTTGAATGACAATTGTGTGGTCATGCGACATTGTACCCAAATTACATTTTGATCTTTTTTTTCCCCCGCAAATAAAGCTTTCTTTTGGTGCCATTTGATCCCCTCTACAGCTCTATCTCCACCAGGTACGTGAAAGGAAGTGTTCTCAATCTTACTAAAAGACATCATTTTGAAAGACATACTACGCTTTAAGCGTACCCATTTCCCAGCGGAATGTCACCACGTGGAAGAGGAGTAAACAGCTTGAGTGGAACCACACCAGGCTTTAAACATAAAAAAGGCACAATAAAACCTACAGTGGGTTATAA
This sequence comes from Rana temporaria, assembly GCF_905171775.1. NCBI lineage: Eukaryota > Metazoa > Chordata > Amphibia > Anura > Ranidae > Rana > Rana temporaria. Next base: position 163,243,839 of record NC_053490.1, read on the forward strand.
TTCAGGGTGAGCAGGCATTGCACACAGAGGTGTTTGGTCATGGTGTTCTGATACGCTGTTTGCTGCTCTGTGGATGGACTTTATATTTTTCACACACTATATTGATTTATTTGCATGTTAACAACCATGATCCCAAATCGAAATCACCCTGCTGGGAGTTAACATCCCAATTAAGGCTCCTTGGCATCATATGTTCTGATACATATTGTTTTAGAAATGCTATGCCCCAATATAAATGCATTTCAGAAACCATAACATTCTTTAATCTAGTAAATAAACCTCCAATCTCTGTGTCACTGTTGTGACCACAAACACACCGTTAGTATTGAAGGTGCATGCAGCCTTATAATCAAAGACATCCATAAAGATGTGTTTGTAGAGCTAAACACAGCAGCTGTTAAAAAGTCTAAAGGAATTGGTAAATGGCGTGATATTAAACCGCGCTTAGTGTTCAAATAAATAAAATATATAACAAAGCAGCCAGCACTACAAGGGGAAACTTGTGCAGAAAATATATTGATTTAAACAGTGCAGCGCTAAACATGAAAGTAAAAATAATTACAATGATAGTGAATCATTAAATGAAAGAAAAAATGAATAACACAATGATACGAGAACTCTTGTACAGATCATATAAGTGAGTCCATAAACTTTGTGATGCCAAGTAGTGATGATCAGTCACCCAAAAAACAAAAAAAAGAATCACCACTGTGAGAGACTTCTGCCACCAAATGTGATATAAGGAGGCTTACCGAAACATATGGACCCTATTCAGCTTATACTAAATGGGTCAAACAGGCAGTGGTGTCTCAACACCTAAGTTTACATGGTTTTCTGTAATCTTCTCCAACAGATCATATGATATTTAGGAGGATTTCTCAACAGCCACCAGAGCCAGTATAATAAGGTATGTAGACGTAAATCCTCTCATCAGTATTCCATTAGGACATAGATCCAAGGAGAAAGAGTAGAAGGCTTGGCATGTGTAAAACCGTATATAAAATGTATTTTTAAAAGAAGGTAAAACACTCACATTTCAGTAAACATTAAAGGGCATGGATTTAATAGTGCATAAGAATCAAGTTGTAAACGCATAGGCAGGTAAGCAGACCCAACGGGTTTTGTCTCAGTGAGACATCATCTGGGGTGTCCTAATGCCTCTGCCACCATAATCTTTACAGACAATGTACCCCCTCAAATGAATAACCAAGTTTGTGGGGTTTGGTGGAGCAATTTGCCCATTTCCAGCTCGATCGAAGCAGGGTGTCAAGCTGTAGGCTGTGTTTTTACACGGAACTCAGCTACTGTGCATCCATCTCTGTTACATGCCAAGCCACCAAAATGGCACTTTTATATATGATTTTTGGTTCTGGACAACATAGGGCTGAACTATCAGTTCACTATTTGTTTAAAGGGTAACTCCACTTTTGTGGGGGGGGGGGGAATAGCAAATAAAGAAAAAATAATATAGCACATATAATTGCAAATCATACTGTAATTGAATGTTATTAAAAATGACCTTTTCCCTTTTCTTTTCAATCTGCAGCCACTGTCATTTTCTGAGAATGCATTGCAATATGGCTACATGGAGTTGTTCTGTACACAGAGTGTGTACTGACCACTCCCCAGAAACATAATTTCCTGCGTGTGTGATTGGCTCACCAATTTTCCCAGAAGTCTGCCTAAGATACAAGTCAGATTTCAGGCATCCCCTGCAACAAACAATTCATTTTTGGAGAGATACTTCAATAGAAGCACGTCTAAAGCGATTTAGGCCCAGCAGGTTTCCTCATTAGTGCCCTGCAGCTGCACACCTGACAGTTTATTATGAGACCACTCTTATTAGACCCATTCAGTACAGAGGCACAGACAAACACACATGGATTTCTTCAGAATAAAGAAAGGTAGGAATCTGCAATAAAGGTTGTTATAATCCTTGCAATGTACATAAATCACCCAGAGAGGAATGTGTTTTCCCAACACAAGTAGAGTTACGGTTTAATAATAAGTTCATGGGGGGTTAAACCCAAACTCTAGGTCCACGAATGCCAGATCTGGTCTGTTAACCACTTCAGCCCCAGAGGATTTGGCTACCAAAATTTGGCACTGCGTCGATTTAACTGACATTGCGTCGATTTAACTGTCATGCAATGTGGCTCCCAAACAAAATTGATGTATTTTTTCCCACAAATAGAGCTTTCTTTTGGTGGTATTTGATCACCTCTGCGGTTTTTATTTTTTGTGCTATAAACAAACATAGAACGACAATTTTAAAAAAAAGAAAACAATATTTTCTACTTTTTTCTATAATAAATATCCCTCAAAAATATATAAAAAAAAGATTTTTTAGGCCGATACTTATTCTTATACATATTGGCCCGGATTCACAAAGCATTTACGCCGAGGTATCTCGAGTATGCGTCGTCGTATCTATGCGCCATGCCCACAAACTGAGATACGCCTGAAAATATTCTTCATCCGACCAACGTAACTTGCCTATGCCGTCGTATCGTGGGCACATATTTACACTGGACACATTTGGTGCTCCCATTGATTTTATATTCACATATGCAAATGAAGGAGATACGCCGATTGACGAACGTACGTCCGTCCGACGCAGTGCGCGTAAAGTCATACGTCCAGCGTAACGTTATGCCCCATAAAGGAGGTGTAACTCAGCAGCATCCATGCAAATGGCTGCACCAGGGAACACAAGCCGACGTATTTTACATAGTTTACGTAGGACATGAATATGACTAGGCGTAGGTTACGTTCACGCCGTAGGCAGTGATTCGGCGTATCTTAGGGAGTAGTTCCGACGTGATTCTGAGCATGCGCACTGGGAAGCGTCCACGGGACGGCGCATGCGCCGTTCATTATACGTATCTGTCTGAGACTCAGCCCATCATTTGCATGGGGTCACGCCTCATTTGCATGACTCACGCCCACTTCCAGATACACCGGCTTACACCTAGGAAACCCAGCGCAGATTTGGCAGCACTGGCTTTGTGAATCCAGTGCTTGCCTCTCTGCGCTACGTCAGCGTAGCGTAAAGGAGATACGCTACGGCGGCATAAATATGCGCCGATGTATGTGAACCTGGGCAATTTTTGGTAAAAAAAATCACAATAAGCGTTTATTGATTGGTTTGCGAAAAAGTCACAGAGTCTACTAAATAGGGTATAGCTTTATAGCATTTTTATTAATATTTTTTACTAGTAAAGGTGGCGATCAGCAATTTTTTTCATGACTGTGACATTATGGCAGACACATCGGACACTTTTGATGCTATTCTGGGACCATTCACATTTATACAGCGATCAGTGCTATACAAATGCACTGTTTACTGTATAAATGTGATTGGCAGGACAGGGAGATGACTTGTTTACTATGGCCTCTCCCTGTTTTGCCGCTTTGTGACCAGATTGTGGGACACTGGCGGACATCGAGTCTGTGGGTCACATGGGCATGGTCATGGAGCTTGCGTCAGGGGCATGCGCGCACCCCTATGGCGCGAAATTCAAAGTAACGTAAATATACTTTACTTTGCGCAGCCATGCCATTCTGCCGGTTGGCAAGCGGTTAATTTTTGCCAAACACTTGGCTGTTACTGCTGGCATAAATCATTAATTTGGTGGTTGTAGCATTTTGCCACTAGAAGAATAAATTACTGACCCGACCACTAGCATTTTTTACATGGAAAACAAGTCTACATATATCCTAGATGACGTTATTTGCCAAATATGATAATAATTTGGTCATTGATATCAGGCAATATAATTGGCTTAAAAAACAACCCCATGGTGCCCCTATGGTTTGTTGAAGAGGTACTCCTGATTGCCCTAAAAGGTGCTGTTTGGAGCCACAGCCATCTTGCCACTTCTGTAAGCTGATGCGTATGTTCCAGCCTGAAGCTGTACTTCCATCAATAACTTTGCTTCAACCAACAACATGCCTGCAGAGCTCTGCAGCCTCACAGTGATCATTTGGATGTCTATATGGGTTTATGGCAAGCCCTGATCCACTTTTATCTTGTGAGTGCATTTTTATTGTCATTTACTCTTTTTAAATAAATGGCTACACCTACAGTAGTTGGAAGTATCCTCAAGTGTTTTTTTTTTTATATGTGCATTAGGATTTCAAGACTTAATCTGAGAAAGGGTGCATCCACTTCACTTGGTGTTCCCTACCACTCTCCTAGCCCTCTTATGTGCCCCCTTAAATGACAGTTGGGTTCCAGCCAGCGTAATAGCTTGTTCATTATCCATTATTTATTTTTTTAACATCACTAGGTTGCTTACATTCAGCAGCTTGCTGAATGTAGTGAGAATCATTGTAGTGAGAATCTGGGGCATTGTTCATCAGCAATGATGATGGATCTACATGGCTGGTTAATGGGACTGATAATGGATTTACACAAAGGGACTTATATAAAAAATAAATAACCTTATGTGTGTGATCATTTACTATGTTCATTTTTTGGTGAATAATTAAAAAGGATACTATTTCCTCTTTAATCATTGAAGCAGGCTGGCTGGATATCAAGGAGCTCCTTTATGTTAACTCGTTGGACTCCCACATACACTCGGCCAAGGATAAAGGGAAGAGACCATGTCCTCATCAACATTTTGTAATGTTTTATAATTTTGCTAGGTAAACTTGTTCCTGACACAGGCAAAGCTGTCCTATGTTTTTAGCATATCACTGCAAACGTGTGTAGTACAATTAAGGTGCCAAAAAGAGTAGTAGGGCCTGCAAATACAGGTACAAATGAAAAAATGTACCAATTAGAAGAAGTGAAATGGCAAAACCATATGATTGCAGACTACTTGGGGTCCAGTAATACACTCTGGGCCAGATCCACGAAGCGCGGCGCTTCTATCCGTCCGGCGTAGTGTATCTCTGATACACTACGCCGCCGTAACTTACAGCGTAAATTCCTGATCCTGAAAGAATTTGCGCCGTAAGTTACGGTGGCGTAGTGTAACTTTGGCGGCGTAAGGGCACGCAATTCAAATGGATGTGATGGGGGCGTGTTTTATGTTAATACGTCTTGACCCAACTTAAATGCGCCATCCGTGGGGGTATCCAAGTGCGCATGATCGAAATTAACCCGCAACAAGCCGTGACGTTACGACGTGAACGTCATTCTACGCAAAGCCCTATTTCGCGAACGACTTACGCAAACAACGTAAAAAATTCAAAATTCAACGCAGGAACGACGGCCATACTTAACATTGAGTACGCCTCATATAGCAGGGGTAACTATACGCCGAAAAAAGCCTTACGGAAATGACGTAAAAAAATGCGCCGGCTGGATGTACGTTCGTGGATCGCCGTATCTAGCTAATTTGCATACTCAATGCGGAATTCGACGGAAACGCGTCGTATGCACCTACGATCCGACGGCGTACTAAGACGTACGCCAGTCGGATCGAGCCCAGATTCAGTCGTATCTTGTTTTGTGGATACAAAACAAATATACGACGGGGCATTTTAAAAATTACGCGGCGTATCCATAGATACGCCGGCGTAATTCGTTTTTGGATCTGGCCCCTTATTTTTAACTTCAGGATGATACCTGCCCTGTCTCTTCCCCTAAAATTGAATATAATACTATTGTGGAAAGGGGGTTTGTGGGACTTTAAATGAGGCAATGACATTAGCCTTCTTCCCTATATTATATATATAAAAAGACAGAGAGGGTGGGACTTTACATGAAGTATATATGGGATAGGGTAATATATTAAATGATTGTAACAAACATATCTATGATATATAGCAGGGATATGCAATTAGCGGACCTCCAGCTGTTGCAAAACTACAAGTCCCATCATGCCTCTGCCGCAAGGCTGTCAGAGTGTTGCTATGCCTCGTGAAATTTGTAGTTCTGCATCAGCTGGACGACCACTAATTGCATATACCTGACATGTAGTATTCTATTTTATAGCACATTATAAGTTCAGAGATAACTATATAACATTTTTAGTACAACTCATATATATATATATATACACATAAATATAAACCTGCATGGGTAGAAATTATTCTAATACCTAACATTAAAGAGGGATGAGAAAATAAACTAAAATAAAAACTTTATTTTACATGGGTAAATACCCAATTCAAAACAATCCAAAAAAATGGGTAAACATATAATGAAAAATAATGAAGCCCAAGATCTGTAGACCGTAAATAATTGGTCAAGTAGACAATATGCTGATATGACACATGATTTGGAACATGATATCTGTTGGCTTAGCATATTTCGTGACTTAGCGTCGCTCGTCAGGAGCAAGTGCGTATTGTGTCTCTGCAATGATAAACATACATTTCCAATTGATCCAGTATATTCACACATTGTCAAACAGAAAATGGGACAAAACCCTAACTGGTACTTACAGGGTATCCATGTACTGAGAGTTTGGCAGTATGGGCCAGCTGTCTCCCTATATCTGGGAAACATCCCCCCGGGAGGTGAGATGGAGTGCTCCAAGAAGGACAGTCCACACAGGCCCCACCCAAGGCGGACAAGCATCAGGCAGTGAATGATGTGTTGACATAATACCAATTGGTAATAAAACTTTTCTGGTCTCTTTCTTTTAAACTGTGGCCTACTAAAGCTGCTTATCTATTGTGCTTTGAGACGGAACATTTTTTTGGCTATGTTTCAGTTGAAATAACACACTCTAATTTTGATATCATAATTAAAATCTACCTAGTTTCTCCCTCTGAAACTGTATAATACACTCTAAAACCTGCCTGGTTTGTCCCTCCAAAATTGCAGCCTACCAAAGCTGCTTACATAATATTTATCAATTCCGTACAATATATTTGTCTTTCTTCTGTAAAAATTATATATTTTAATTTGGATCTGTTAATTAAAATCTGATCGGTCTCTCCCTATTAAAATGCAGCATATTAAAACTGTTTACACTGTGTGCTTCAACTGTGCAATTTCTGTGTTTTTTTTTCTGTGAAATAGTACGCTATAATATAGATTTTTAAAACCCATCTGGTCTCTCCCTCTAAAACTGTGGCCAACTAAAGCTGATTACATATTGTGCATTGATTCTGTACAATATTTCATTTTTTTCTGTTAAATAACACACTCTTATTTTGATTTCTTGATTAAAACCTGAATGGTTTCTCCTTCTTAAATAGCAGCATGCTAAAGCTGCTTACATAGTGTTTATCGAGTTTGTGCAGTATTTTCCTGGTTGTCACCTGAAATATCACACTCTGATTTTTATTTCATGATAAAACCTGCCAATGGTCACCTTATGCTAATACATTTTGTATGGTTATCAGAGGTCATTCTTCCTTCGTTTTGGGGGTTAGGGGGATAGGAGTTGTATGATTTTCCCATATTTATCAGCGTATAACACGCATAGGCATATAACACGCACCCTAACTTTAAGAGGGAGGTTTCAGAAAAAAAAACTTTCCACAGCCCCCTGCGTATAACACGCAGGCACAGTTTCCCCCCTATTTTCAGGGTAAAAAAGTGAGTGATATACGCCAATAAATTAAGTAATTTATGTTTTGTATAATTGAAATTTACAAAAGTTTAATAGAAAGATCTGATTTTTGAAAAGTGAACATAAACATCTCATGTGGCCAGAATACATTTTAGTATAGGCATTGTTCACTCATCTTAGTTTTAACATAAGCTAGAGGAAAATAATTGATTTTGATTATGAGACTTGAAAAGCACTAAGCTTGGGAAGCTGGATCGATACAGGGATAATGAACCTTTGTTATATTCTGTAAAAAAAAAGATATTAAAAACCCAGGATGGTTATGCATAAATATTAAAACATACCTTCTGAAGGAGATAAGGTTACCAATAACAATAAATAAATACAATATAATAAAATGCTGTAGTTTATATTTAGTAAAATACATTAAAATAAGTTAATGTAGAAAAAAACACTCTGTGCAGCATTAAATGCAGCTATTTTGTTTGGATGTCAATTCTCTTTTCATATAATTGATATTTATGAGTGGTATTGTTTATTTGGCCCTTTGCAAAGCTAAAATGAAAATAACTTTTATGGAGTTATAAAACAAATACATGAAATATTCAAAGTTATGCACACTTTCTTAATTGAGAAACATGAAAATACATACATAACTTTTGATTTATTGAAAGTGGCTAAAACTTGGAAGGCATGAAAAACGATCCAAATCCCATGCTATGTGGTAAAGCCTAGTTAAGTTGATAGGTTTTCTCATACTCTTTGATGATTATGCTCCATAGAACATTTTTTTGATCGAGAAAATATTTGGTTGAGCTTTAAATTTTAACAGAGTATTTCAATAGTGACTTTGTATTTTAAGGACAACCTCATGTAGGAATGATAATTAAAATGATTTCTGAATGTTTCTGATTTTAACAGAATATTTCAATAGTGACTTTGTATTTTAAGGACAACCTCATGTAGGAATGATCATTAAAATGATTTCTGAATGTTTATGTGACAGTATGTATTGTATTTTGGTTGATACAATAGAGGATTGAGTTTCTCTTGTGGTAACAAGCATGCAACGCTCTCAATACAATAAAAGCTTATGTGTAAATAAAGAGATTCATGCACAGGACAAAAGAATAGTGAGCCTCAAACACAGTGATCAAATTACTATAACATATGTATGTGAAAGTGTTGCACTAATATATCATAGGAATATATCAAGGGAATCAGTGGTGTGACCATTTAAATATACTGTATAAAATATCAAAGTGAATCAAAGTGCATAATATATAGTTGGGTATAAAAGTCCTAAGAAAGTCTGGCTCGCTTATAAGAAGTACTCTATGTGAAACCTTCACCTTCCCTCTGAGGTGATCTCTCCCCTTGAATATTTGACCCCCATTACAAAAGTCAAATAATGTGTATCTCTTTACATCAAGCAACTTCTGCAGGGATATGTTCCTCACTAAAAAAAATATGTACAATACTAATAATACCAAATACAGGACAACAGGTGGAATTGCCAGCCAATATCATAGAAGTGAGCTCAAAGAATTAGGCCAGCACGGCCCATCTCTGGACTACATGCTTTTGATCCATATGTGGTTCTACATACTTTGCAAGACTGCTGTTTTCAAAGTCAGGGGAACTCACCCTGGGATCCTGGAATTGATCACAAGCTGATAGGTACTGTATCAATACATTTACCATCCTTGGGAAAGGACTATTACTTTCTTGAAAGGATTACCTCTTCATGTTGCTGTTTTATTTGGGGTGTCAGAGCGAGTCTTTATAGAGACTCTGATGGTTCAGGTGAACCATACATAACTTTATTGGACACTTATATTTATTATGATTCCACTTGCACACCTCCTCAAATTTTTGACACAAATAAATATTTTTTGATAATCATGTTTGTATGGAGAGTGAAGTTCCATGGATATGTGCTACCACAGGGTTGGTTGAGATATTACAGGTTTTCATTACAAGTTTGGCATTCAATCTCTATACCGTGATATCCCATCCTCTCCTTCTTTCACTTTTTTCATTCTGTAATTTTTCCTCTGTTTTTGAGGGTATCCAATCCCCATATGTTAGTATTGCTTCACTCTTTTTTACATATTAATTAGGTAGGCGGCACCTTGAGGGTCCGTTATATATTTTAGTGTTTCTAAGCTCAAGGGAAACAAATTAAGAATATAGGGCTCACCGCTATATTTAGTTTTAAGATCAAACAGCACACAATTGAGCATACATTCTAAATGAACCATAAGAGCTTGAAATACCAGGATATGGAACCACTTGGTAAATCACTATGAGAGAGATTTTTTACTAAAACTGGTGCATGCAGAATTTGGTGCAGCTGTGAATACTAACCAACCAGCTTCCCGGTTTTATTGTCAAAGCTTAATTGAACAACCTGACGTTAGAAAATAGAAAAATAATACAGGCATTACAACTAAGGTCTGGGAAGCTACAATACATTTTTGTTCTTGGGTTTAGATATGCTGAAATTCCATTACATATTTAAGTGCGTGTGTGGGGCAGGGGTGGTAATAGTTAGTAAATACCAATTTAAAAAAAATACTTTTACTTTTTTAGTAAAAAATGTAACTGTCATTGTAGTGGTCACTATATTATGACATCTAATATTACTCTGCACCACTAACATGTGACAGCTGGGTGGCTTGTTCTTTTCCATTTGTGTTTTTACTACACAATAGAAGAATAGTTGGCTTGTTTTCATCATGGGAATAAAAAAGTACAGAGCTTTCCCATTGCCTTGCCAATTTTTAAAACCGTGAAAACAACTTGTGCCAGCTAACAAATGCCATGTATTTTTAGACTTAGACGCTGATTCTTGTTTACTGCTGTAGACAAGAAGTCCATAGAAGACAAACAAAATTATAATACAGTTAATATTAAACATTTAACTGTTTCATTTCTTTACTTAAAATTAGCTGAAAAAAAAAATAAGGCACCAGTCACCAAGAAACAAGTCCAACAGTAGCCCCAGTATGTGCTAGAAAACAACAAAACTAAGAAAACCTATTTTGTTTAGTTTTGTTAATTGCTGGCTGGAGTTAAGAAAATAAAATAATGTTACTAAGCCTAGCAACTAGCACTTGTTGACATAAGACTGTAAATAAGTACATATATTATTAACTGGCACTCCTGAAAAAAATTATAAGACAGAATTAATAGTCAATAGTCGACCTACATTTTTCTCATGACAGGTTATATTTTAATTCAGTGATTAATAGTGCTGAAAACGATTTGGCATTTGCAATATGTGTGTGTGTGTGTTTTCACACTGAAGTGTATATTTTTGAATTCACAGAAATTCCTACACAATGATACCAGCTAGTGTGATTGATTCTTACTTTTAATAAGCAGCATGTATATTAAACTATATAAATAAATAAATAAATTAACATGCAATTCATCGATTACTATCAATTAGTGCAACACATTATACATGTCAAAAAATTGTAAATCGAATTGATGTTTAATAAATAGATAACGAACAAAACAATTAATACAACTCTCTTGGACAAAAGTCAATAATTAATCCTATAAAGCCCATAATGGCCACATGCATATAAAAGTGCACTCTGGGTTCCAATAAAGAAAGTGATCCAGTGCTCAAGGTGTTTATAAGACAATGATGCCTCTTACAGGACCACAATGATCTCAATCAATAGAGATCAATTGTACTTTGTCTGTATTGCTTAGAGGAATTGGAGGAACCAATGCTCTCAACCTCAGATCTCCACAAAGCTTAGTGATTCCATTGACAAAAAATAGCAGTCATTTCATTAAAGTCCCCAAAATGAAAGTAAAATAAAAGCAGCCTGCACACCATTAACAAGCTCCAACCAAAGTATGCATCAAATATAAAAAGGGAGAAGTGTCATAGCGCAATACTATTAAAATACTAAATGTATTACATAAAATATTGTGCTTACAAGGATTTAGAAACAACAGGTGATTTGTATAAACTTCTATAGCTTGGCTGCAAAGTCATCCAGCAAGCCTCTGTGTCATGACATCACCTTACTGTATTCCTTTCCTACTGCAAGGGCATTTTCCTACAGCAAGGGACATTAATGTCCCCTTTCCACTATAACTTTTGTACTTAACATGGAACCATTAACAGAGGCTATCAGATCACACTCTAACTCTCAAGTCTTACTATTGGGAAGGTGGAACACAAAATTGGCTTATACAGTATGCTGATAATGTTATATTATCCCTAACTGATCCATTAGCATCCCTTCAAGCAGTCAATAAATCAAATTTCAGACAAATTTTCCCCTATAAGATCCTTTAAATTTCAAATGGTAGTAATTGCTATATCAGGCAAGAGAAAGTCCATTCGAGCATGTCCCCTCGATCAGCTAAATAAAGAGAGAGTGGGTAATTAGAGCTCTCTTTCACATTGAGTTCATGTGGAGGGGTACATTTGTGGCACACAGACAGTAGAAGTGTTCTTAGATAAGTTGACTGTGAACAGCTTCCAGCTCGTGACAGGCTAGATGTAACTCTCAGCATTATTAAGACATTTTATTCCATAAAAGACAATTGGTAACTCACAAGATGTAGGAGATGTCAGCACATGTGGGATTAATAATGTGGTTCATCCGCTCGTGGAAAATATGATCTTCTCACTGTTAAAGAGGCAGCTGATGGGTCCAGGGACACCGGTGGTTTCCAGCGCTTCCAGACACTTCCAGACACTTCCAGACACTCAGGACGGATCACAGGCAGGAGTGTTTGTCACTTCCAGTTGGATAGAGAGGAAAGGAGCATGCGTTTGGAGTAGGCATGCTCCTTCATCAGCCTGGTGAACCACCGGCATCACTGGACCCACCAGCTGCCTCTTCACCAGTGAGAAGATTGTCTTTTATGGAATAAAATGTCTTAATAATGCTGCACTCAGATGGCGCTGCTCTCCTTCTGTCATTGCTACATCTGAAAAACCACACTTCTGCATCTTCTGGTTTCTCCTGTGCGTGTAAGTTGACTATTAAATTCCTAGAAATACAATTCTCCTCCCCAAGTTATCCTTTCCTCCAACTAAATTATGAACCCTACAGAAAATCTACCAGCAATCTAATGATCTACTACCTTTTGGATTTTATGGGCTGGCAGAGCAGAGGTAGTGAAAATGGTCCTGCTTGCAATTATACCTTATGTTCTAGCCCTGTGACAGCTTACTATATCAAAAAGTTATAACTTGAACTCAACTGTTATATTCATGGTGGGGAATTAAACCGTAAGATTTAACAACTATAGATCTAAAAAGACATCAGGGACAGATGATCTTGTTATTGAGTTATAATAATATATATTTTTTTTTTATTGAAAATTAATACTTTATTTTGCATTAAAATATACAGAAAACAAATACTTAAACGGGTGCATTCCACCCTGTACTGCAACACAGCACATAAATAGACTACATAACAATACAGTTTCAAGCATACAATAAATGACATTCATCTTGCGTTATGATGCCTAACGTGCTGTGCAGAATAATAATACCCCGAAACATCACATCATGCATCACGCTGCATTACCCCAAAGGCATTTACTAAAAACATGTTACTAAATACATATTACTTAAGCAGGTCATATAACGTTTCAAACAAATTACAATTCAACAGGCAACAGGTGTGATGGGGGGGTACAGAGGTGGGATAGAGGAGGGGAAGGGAAGGGGAATTCACAGGCCCAAAGCTTTATGAAAAAGACAAAGACACACAGGGGTAGTGGGGGAGGGGGAAAATCAGCAGACCTCCTCCTCCTTCTAGAAATCCATCAATTTATAGTCTATGAGCAGAGTGTAAACCAGTCTGCGACAGTCCTTAATGGACATCCACTCCCGCTGGTGAATGATGCGCTTTTTGGCACACAACAATGCGTCCTTAAAGCAACAAAGCACCCGCCAGGCACTGTCAATGTCCTCCTGGGAATGAGTCCCACAAAAGAGTCTGTTCAACACACCAAGATATTTACGGCACAGGACTGGGTGGCCGTTCCTTCAGAGTGCATGCGCCAGTGACGTCATTGGCTGCATGTACAGTTAATATCTTTACAAAAAAGCGAAAGTAAAAGTATTTACAGTACCTATAGGTAAACCTTATTATAGTTAGCAGACAGAATTCCCTTGCAAATGAAATTGCTTATTTGCCTTTAGTAAATCAACTCCTATGAGTAGCACCATCCTACCAGTTCAATTTCTGATTACTTTCAGCTGAATAAAGAATAATATTGGCAGTAATTTTGTCTACAACCAAGAGGGATTATTGATCTCTATTCTGAGAGCTGTATGGCACAAATAGATGTTACAGTCACTTCAGATGTTATTTCAGTTAACAAATCAACATTGATTAAAACATAGCAAAAATAATTTCAAATGGCCTTACATTTTCAGCAAGCTCTAGCAGTAAACCCAGTAAAAGAATAAGTAAACTCAGGAAACAGAGTTATCATACTTATATATTGTGTCCCATAATTTTAAGGTTCCTAAATAGGGGAGTAGGGGAGACTAATGCTATATTTTTCCCCCACAGAATTCAGTTATTGATTTCCTTTCCAGGCATATTATGTAGCATAGATTAGCTATTGTGATATATAATGACCCTATGATTTGTGATCATGGAAGTAAATGAGACAGCTACAGCTTTTAACTACTCTTTAAGGAACCAACTGCTAATAACCCATTTGTATGACTTAGAATCTTGATGAAATTTTTAGAGATCGATGTTAGAATGTGACTATGGGTGATATTAAGTATATTGAGATAAATGAGGAATTAGTTTCTTCAAATGGATCATTAACTGATCACTAACAGAGTTAATAATATTTAAAGGATTTCTGAGGCAATGTTGGCTTTTGAAGGATAGGATTATCATGTTGTTTAATAGCTTTTCTTCCTCAGTCATCTGGACTGCTGGGACACACTGTAGCATGACTTCTGATGTAGATTTATAGACAGTTATTTAAACAAAGTAGTGTGCTGTGCTATATTTTCTCTGGGAAGGAAAGATTTGGTATTATGTTTATTATCCAATATATACATACATATGCTAATACACAACCATTACCACAATATCTTTTGTTAATCCTGCAATACAATTATGGTAAAACACCAAGTTACATGGTTAATCAGGTTGAAAAGAGACACAAGTCTATCTAGTTCAACCAAAAAAATATATATACAATCCCATATACCCAATTCTATACCCACAGTTGATCCAGAAGAAGGCAAAAAACCCCAGCAAAGCCTGATCCAATTTGCTACAGCAGGGGAAATTCCTTCCTTATCCCCCGAGAGGATTTTCCCTGGATCAACTTCACCTATAAATGTTAGTACCCAGTTATATTCTGTACATTTAGGAAATAATCCAGGCCTTTTTTAAAGCTATCTACTGAGCTTGCCAGAACCACCTTTGGAGGGAGTCTATTCCACATCTTCACAGCTCTTACTGTGAAGAAAACGTTCCATAGTTTCATAATCTTTTCCCCTCTAGACATAGAGTGGCCCCCTTATCCTCTGTGATGACCTTAAAGTAAATAACTCAACACCAAGCTTGCTACTATATGGACCACTTATGTATTTGTACGTGTTGATCATATCACCCCCTTAATCTCCCCTTCTCAAGAGGGAATAAATTCAGTTCCTCTAATCTTTCTTCATAGCCAAGCTCCTCCATGCCTCTTATCAGTTTGGTTGCCCTTCTCTGCCTTTTCTCCCATTCCTTTTGAGACCCGGTGCCCAAAATTGAACTGCATATTCAAGATGAGGTCTTACTAATGATTTGTACAGGAGCAAAATTATATCTTTCTCTGGAGTCCATACCTCTCTTAATACAAGAACGGACTTTGCTCGCTTTGGAAACTGCAGCTTGGCATTGCATGCTATTATTGAGCTCACGATCTACCAAAACCCCCAGATCCTTCTCCACCATTGATTCCTCCAATTGTACTCCCCCTAAAATGCATGATGCATGCGTATTCTTAACTCCCCAAGTGCCTAACTTCACATTTATCAACAATACACCTAAATTGCCACTTAGTTGCCCAATTAGACGGTGCATTGAGGTTGGCTTATAACTGTAAGGACATTATTCCACTGCATAGATTGTGTCACCTGCAAAGACAGAAATGGCACTTTTAATCCCAGACCCAATATCATTTATAAAGATATTAAAAAGTAAGTGTCCCAACACTGAACTTTGGGGTACACCACTAATAATATTAGACCATTCAGAGTAATATTCATTAACAACTACTCTGAATTCTGTGTTTTAGACAGTTTTCTATCCATTTACAAATTGATCCTTCCAAGCCTGTAGTCTTTACCTTACACATGAGCCCTTTGTGGGGAACTGTGTCACACGCTTTTGCGAAATCCAAGTATACCACGTCTACAGTCACCCCTCTGTCCAAGGTTTCACTTACCTCCTCATAAAAAGAAATCAGGCTTACTTGACAACTTCTGTCTCATGAGTCCATGCTGTCTGTAGCTTAAAATATATTTTTTTCCAGTATGAACTCGTCTATGTAAATTCTCCAGTTTCTTCCCGACTATAGAAGTTAAACTAACAGGTCTATAGTTACTTGGCAAATACTTTGATCCCTTCTTAAATATAGGCACCACATTGGCCATACACCAATCCAGTGGTACCATTCCAGTCATTAATGAGTCCCTAAATATTAGAAACAATGGCCTTGAAATGACAGAGCTCGATGCTCAAGTAATCTATATATTAAGGTTGCAAAACCTGTTGAAATCACTCACCAAAAGCAAAAGGTCTGTGATCTGCTTTTACTTGATCTGCACACTGATCTAATCCATCTAGATCATGCAGGAAAAGATAATACCAACAGATATTTTTTAACTTACTGGAAAATGTCTAAGTGCAAATAACTCGTTTTTCCAATCTAAGATCTTCTAAATGTTGCTTTGTTGCCAACGCATGGCCAAATTATTTGGCTGTTGTTTCTATTTAAATATAATTGCATTTTCTCTCTTATACATCAGTGTAAATGCCCCACCACTGTTAAAAAATAATAATAATAAAATATAAACCATGATTAAAGAGAATAATTAAAAATCGAATTTTTGCAATCCATCATATACACACCAGAGTGCTCTCCTGTCTGATGGTGCCTGTATAGTCCAAGCCTCGCTATAAGGAGATGTACACAAATGCTGGTGCACCAGTTCTCCCAATGACCACTGACAGCAGTGCTGGGGTTCTATTCCTCCCAACGACCACCAATGCTATGGCATCATTCCTCCCAATAACATTAATATGGTGCACCATTCCTTCCAATGACATTGGAGCATTTACTATTCTCACTGACCACTGATGCAGAGACTTTTTTACTCCAACTGCCAGCTGAAGCAGGGACATTTTTTACTGCCATTGACTCCATGGAATTTAATACTCCTAATGATCACCAAGGGAAAATTACTACTTCTACCAACCACCGATGCATGGGTGTTTATTACTTCCACAAGCCAATGATGCTGTACATTTTTTAATCCCACTCACCACTAATGCAGGAATATATTTTACTGCCACATCCAAGGTATGGGCATTTTTTTTACTCCTAGTGTTTCAAATCCTGCCCCAAAAAGTTTGATAGCTGGTCAACCGCCACTTTGTTTAAAGGATTGAGGACCCTTGCTCTATTACCTTATCCAGTGCTAAAACTGTCTCAGATCTTGTGTTGAATGCAGCATCTGTTATTTTAATTTTTGAATTCAAAAGATATTATACAGACTCTTTAAATATTTACATTTAATGTAATCTAACGTCATGCTTTTTAAGGTATATCTATTACAACAAAGTAAACCAGGGCATTTTTTTGCTATTCAGCACTGCACTACTTTAACTGGCAATTGCATGGTCATGCAACAGTGTACACAAATACAATTTATGTAATATTGTTCCCACACAAATAGAGCTTTGTTTTGGTGGTATTTGATTACCACAGTTTACCCCATCCCATTGCAATCCATGGACCTGCACCCTGCATGTAAATTAGGGGTCCAGATACATGGATAGTGGGGGCAGCGCCCATGTGCCCCTAATGGACAGGCCGCTATAAACTATGGTATGTATGTATATTTGAAAAGTTAACAATTCTGATGTTCTGATTCCAGGGCAGTATAAGTACCCACCAAATTACCCCTTTTTGAAAACTATATATTTTTTTCTGAATTATTGTGAACATGAAGAAATGAAATTGTATTCCCTATGTATTCCTGAAAAATTTTTTTTTTATTGATTACAATATTGTGAAATATTTATTTTTTACTTGACATTAGTGTGTACATTTTCTATAAACTCTCCCAACAATTTACCTGCATTGTATATTCTGTGTTTATTTACAGTCTGCCTACCAATTAGATGAACACTGGGGATGTTTGACACCAATTCCTTAAATATATATAAATATCAAATTTCCATTTGCCTCAAGAACGTGAACAGTAATTGTATTAACATGTAAGAACACTGTACATCTGGAATAATTCCATGAGCGAGGAGGCAAATTCATAATATCATACAATTAGGAATGCAGGTGGTGACTCTCTAGTTTGCATTGATTATAGCATTGCCTGTATTCATTTAGCAAAGGTAACAGAAACATTTACACAATGGCTTGCATTTTCCTTTCCAGATGAAATATAATAAGGCTTCATAACACTATATACTACATTTTAATTAGTCTAAAATAAATTTTATTCGGATGTCACTTACTATTTTTTAGGCATAATTATAATCATGTATCTTTTGCTTAATACTTTAAGAAGCAACCAAAATTGCTGCAAATAACCCCATCTTTCCCCCCTGACAAATTTCTGCACTTTTTCCCAAAGCCTTAGGGCTCTTTCACACAGGCGGACCCCATATGTCCGCTTTTTCATCCATCTGTGTACGGAAGAAAAAGGGACATACATTGATCCCAATGAGATTGCGGGTGTCAGTGGATGAACATCCGCTGACACCCGATCTCATCCGGGTCCGCAATCCTCCGATTCTGCAGACGGAGGAAAACACTATTTTTTCAACTGTCTGCGGATCGGATGAACACGGACAGACAGTCCGTGTTCATCCGTTCCCTCATAGGGGAGAGCGGAGATCTGACAGGGCAGTCCCTGTACAGTGTGCAGGGACTGCCCTGTCATCCACCGGCTCAGCAGGGATCAACGGAGCGATCCCCACTGAGCAAACGGAGGTTCACGGGGAGGATCATCATGGATACGTCTCGTGTGAAAGAGGCCTTAGTGGTATGAAGGAATGTTTGTCCTTCAGAACTAAAAAGGGATTTTTTGGCCCCTTCCTTTTGAAGCACCTGACATATGTGAGTGCAAGTAAATGTGAGCACATCATGGGGCTACATGCTCAAAGCATTTCTGGGGATGATGGATTCAGTAAAAAAAAAATATATAAAACTTCCTAGGGTTGCCAGAAGATTACGTTTTTATGCTCTTACTGCCGCCAGATGCCTCATTGCTTTGTATTGGAGGTGGAAACATGCACCCACAATACCTGGTTTATACTCTTACATTCAATAAGTTCATCACTTTCCCCACACCACAGTACATTTACTGCTGTGGGGTGGCATTGACAGGCTCAGACACATATACACTAAGGGCCAGATTCACAGCGGAGAGTGGCGGCGTAACGTATCGTAGATACGTTACACCGCCGCAATTGTTCATCGCAAGTGCCTGATTCACCAAGCACTTGCGATGAAAACCTACGCCGGCGGCCTCTGGCACAAGGCGGGCCAATTTAAATGGGCGTGTGCCATTTAAATTAGGCGCGCTCCCGCGCCGGACCTACCGTGCATGCTCCGTTTCCGAATTCCCATCGTGCATTGCGCGCCGTGACGTATTTTTTTCGAACAGCGATGCGCGTAGCGTAATTCCGTATTCCCGGACGGCTTACACAAATGACGTTGATTTTTAAATTTCGACGCGGGAACGACGGCCATACTTTGGACAGGAATACACTTGCTGACTAAAGTTAGTGCAGCTAAAACGACGACTAACTTTGCGACGGGAAATTAGACTAGCGGCGACGTAGCGAACGTGAAAATCCGTTGTGAATCGCCGTAACTCCTAATTTGCATACCCGACGCTGGTTTACGATGCGAACTCCCCCCAGCGGCGGCCGCGGTATTGCATCCTAAGATCCGACAGTGTAAAACAATTACACCTGTCGGATCTTCTGGCTATCTATGCATAACTGATTCTATGAATCAGTCGCATAGATAGAAACAGAGATACGACGGCGTATCAGCAGATACGATGTCGTATCTCCACTGTGAATCTGGCCCTAAATTACCAAAAGTATTGGGACACCTGACTTTATACGCACATAAACTTTAATGGCATCCCAGTCTTAGTCAGTAGGGTTCAATATTGAGTTGTCCCACCCTTTGCAGCTATAACAGCTTCAACTCTTCTGGGAAGAATGTCCACAAAGTTTAGGAGTGTGTCTGTAGGAATATTTGAGCTTTCTTCCAAAACAGCATTTGTGCGGTCAGGCATTGATGTGGAAGAGAAGGCCTGTCTTGCAGTCTCCACTCAAATTCATCCCAAAGATGTTCTAATGGGTCAGGACTGTGCAGGCCAGTGAAGTTCTTCCACCCCAAACTCTATCATCCATGTCTGTATGAACCTTGCTTTGTGCACTGGTGTGAAGTCATGATGGAACAGGAAGGGCCATCCCCAAACTGTTCCCACAAAGTTAGGAGCTAAGGAGCCAAGCCCAACCCCTGAAAAACAACCCCACACCATAATCCCCCCTCCGCCAAATGATTTGGACCAGTGCACAAAGCAAGGTTCAAGTACTTATGTGAAATATGAATAGGCGGGTCCAAATGGACATCTCCCCATAGATACATACCAAAACTCTGACTGGTCTATGTATACTGTATGGGTCATAACTCACTAGAAAAATCTGTGAATTGCTTGTTGCTTGTTTCGTGTGAGTCTGCCCATCATTGGTAGACACACACACAGTGCCTTGAAAAAGTATTCACACCCCTTGACATTTTCCACATTTTGTCATGCTACAACGAAAAACGTAAATGTGTTTTCTTGGGATTTTATGTTATGGACCAACACAAAGTGGCACATAATTGTGAAGTGGAAGGAACATGATAAATGGTTTTTAATTTTTTTTTACAAATAAATATCTGAATCGTGTGGTGTGCATTTGTATTCAGCCCCCTTTACTTTTATACCCCCTAACTAAAATCTAGTGGAACCAATTGCCAGGAAAGGAAAATTACGGTAAGAACCTGATAGCAATTTTCAGTGTTCATAGCCCTACCTCACATCAGCACATGGCATATAACTAGAAAAATAAATGGGTGAGAGAGAACACATGAAAAGAAACACTGACAATCAAAGAAAAGCTGCTAAAATAATTTATGTATCCTCTCCCAAATTTTGCAGAACTTGCTGACGCCATAGCTTGTGAAGTTGAAAGAAGGTTGCACAAGAACTTAAGCTAGCCATCTCACATTTATCTTCCACCGAAATCCTGAAATAACTGCCCAAAGCCTGACACCCCTCTGGTCAATAGAGCTTGCACTGTTTCTGGAGCAGAAAGGCCTACTTCCTTCATGCCAATCCAATCACCCTGGTTATCCAATAGAAGATGACTCTTGAAAACCTGATTGAACGATTAAAAGATTGTCTACTTTCCTTATGTCTTTTGACCATTGCAAGTACACTGTTAGTAACTTGACCATGTGTAAGGAACAGCATTTAAGTGGAAAGAAAATGTCTAACAAAACTAACAATTGCCCACAACGTGGTTTCCACCATTAACACAAAATAAGATTCAGCCTCCTGGCTCTCTTTAATAGCACTGTTGCTAAGGCCTTGTAACATAACATCCCTATGCTCATATATAAACGCTGTACCTCTGCACTTTCTCTTGCAGCTCCCCACTGCTCCACTGACACCTGCACTATGCAGATACACACTCTTCTGGCTGCCCCCTTGCACACATGTGGACTCTTCAGGAGAGTGGAACCCAGAACCCTAGTCCTGAGTCTACAAAAACCCCAGCTCACATCTGCACAATCAGGGTGCTTTTTGTAACCAAAACCAGAAGATTTAATCCCACCCAGATCACTGAGGAATCTTCTGGCTCCAAGCCTCAAACTGGGTTATACAAACCCCTGAGAAAGATGAAAAACAATCTCCTCCAAAAGAAACAAGCAAACAAGCACACCTTAACCGGTTTCATTCATGTTAGGATCTCCAATTTTTTGTTGGAAAATTACTTAGAACCCCCCAAACATTATATATTTTTTGAAAGAAGAGGCCCTGGAGAATAAAGTGTTGGCCATTGCAATTTTTTGTCACACAATATTGGCACAGCCATTTATCAAACTCAAACTCTCAGCAGGGATGTAGTCCCAAGGGAAGGGGCGAGCACACTGACTAACCCCCAGCCAGAACGGCTCGGTTGATGGGGGCAAGCTTACTGAGGAGAAACAGGAAATGAGAAATTCAGACAAAGGAAAAAAACATTTAGAAGGGAAATCGAAGGAAAAGGTAAGTGAACCAATAATGCACTAGCTTAAAGCGGGGGTTCACCCTATCAATGCAAAAAAAAATATTTTTTTTTCTTTTACCATAAAATCAGGCATCGTAGCGCGAGCTACAGTATGCC
The DNA here is from genome assembly GCF_905171775.1 of Rana temporaria. Classification (NCBI taxonomy): domain Eukaryota; kingdom Metazoa; phylum Chordata; class Amphibia; order Anura; family Ranidae; genus Rana; species Rana temporaria. Next base: position 163,266,037 of record NC_053490.1, read on the forward strand.
TGTCCCGATTTTTTTACCCCCGTACTCACCTTGTACTCGTACATCGAAGATACCGGGGAATGGGCGTGCCTATGGAGACGGAGGATGATTGACGGCCGGCTCTGGCGCGTCACGCTTCTCCGGAAATAGCCGAAATAGGCTTGGCTCTTCACGGCGCCTGCGCATAGCCTGTGCGCAGGCGCTGTGAAGAGCCGAGACCTACTCCGGCTGTCTTCGGGGAGAGTGACGTGCCAGGGCCGGCCGTCAATCATCCTCCCTCTCCATAGGCACGCCCATTCCCCGCGGGAGCCGAAATCTACAATGTACGATTACAAGGTGAGTCCGGGGTTAAAAAAATCGGGACAGGCATACTGTAGCTCGCGCTACAATGCCTGTCTCGATGGTAAAATCAAGTCAGTGAGGGTGAACTACCGCTTTAACGTATCCTATTTAGAAACTAAAAAACAAACCTTCACAACCCATTTAAGCCCCTTGTGGGCAGTATTATAATTTATCATATACCCTGCCTGTATCTAAACAGAGATGTTATTATAAAGTGTATTATTTAAATGTTTGTCATACTTAAAAAAAGGCATATGAAATACAAAAATAATTTACTTAATACTTGTATTGCATGCATTAACTACATACAATTAGAAAAAAATCATTATTGAGATGGTGCTCTTTATATGTGCAGACAATAAAACTCCATGACTTTGTGAGGTTTTAGGGCAAATATGCCCTCTTGTTCAAGAAGTAAAACTACCTTTGTGGGTAAATTGGATCAATACTTTCCTATATGCCTTGTTTCTCTGTTTTGTTCAGACATAGCCTTATAGAGATTTAGTGTTTCGTGAATAATTTTAGCTATTAATTTTATTAGTGAACGTGTATAGTACTTGCTGCTTGCATTTCATGGAAATGTGTGTTCTGCACATTCTGGTCTGTTAAAATCAGAATATTAGATATTAAATATATCTCTATGTATCAGAGCGTGTATTCTTACATACAAAGGGGCAGATCCTCGTACAATTGCATAGGCGCAGCGTATGTGAGATAAGCTACGCCGCTGTAACTTACTTTTTTAATCTTTGAATCCACAAAGAATTTGCGCCATAAGTTACGGCGGCGTAGTGTATCTCTCGCGGCGTAACGGCGCGTAATTCAAATTGGCGAGTAGGGGGCGTGTTTCATTTAAATGAAGAGCGTCCCCACGCCGAATGAACTGCGCATGCGCCGTCCCTAAATTTCCCGCCGTGAATTGCGCTAAATGATGTTGCAAGGACGTCATTGTTTTGACGTGGACGTAAATTACGTCCAGCCCCATTCACGGACGACTTACGCAAACAAAATAAAATATTTTCAAATTCGACGTGGGAACGACGGCCATACTTAACATTGCGTACGCCACCAAATAGCAGCTTTAACTATACGCCGAAAAAAGCCGAACGGAAACGACGTAAAAAAATGCGACGGCCGCTCGTACATTCGTGGATCGTCGGAAATAGCTCATTTGCATACTCGACGCGGAATACGATGGGAACGCCACCCAGCGGACGCCGAAGAATTGCATCTAAGATCCGAAGGCGCACAAAGACGTACGCCTGTCGGATCTAACCCAGATGCCGTCGTATCTTGTTTTGAGGATTCAAAACAAAGATACAACGCGGGAAATTTGAAAGTACGCCGGCGTATCACTAGATACTCCGGCGTACTCTCTTTGTGGATCTGCCCCAAAGTAACTTTATCTACCTTTATTGTATTATCTAGTAATCATTATGCTATAACATATGTTTACTTCTTATTATTATTGTTGTAGTTACCCTGTTAATGCACTTACTTTTATATCAAAACAGAATACAATATTTGCATATGCATGAAAAAATTGTGCCATGCTGACTTTTATGCTTTGCATTATAAACAGACACATATCATAGAGAAGGCAGTACTACTATGAAGATTAAATGTTCACACTTTTGGTTGACCCCCGTAAAAAACAAAACAAAAAAAAACAGTAAATTATATGGGATATATTTATGGGGCCAGGTTCTGTAATTCCTAAGAAGATTGTACATCACCTTCCTGCCACAGATCTTCCACCTAAGCCAGTCCCCTGTCACGATAGATAGATAGATAGATAGATAGATAGATAGATAGATAGATAGATAGATAGATAGATAGATAGATAGATAGATAGATAGATAGATAGATAGATAGATAGATAGATAATTCATATACGGGTCTTTTGGCAGTAGGGGCCTTTATATATGCTTTCTATTTAATTGTCTTTGTTTTATTTGTGCAGATCAATGATGTGAAGTTACACAGACTAAAATAAGGTTTACGTAATGAATAGATGTCATGGCTTTCTCACCTAAATTACATCTTAGAACAATGTCAATCTGTCCAACCTCCGGGCAGCCCACATTCCAAATAGCAACAGACAAGTATAAAGTAGATTTTGTAATACCACACTTTTAATAGAATTAGAAAGAATAGTTAGATCACAATACTTTGTATGAGGAGTACATTAAAGCACATTGTCAGCATTTGCACAGCTCTATAACAAATAAGTTATTTTTAAAACATTAGTACAGGCAGGAAATAAGCACACATCCAATGCACAAAGAGAAAATTATTCTAAAGAAAAACATAACTAGCCACTAAATAGGAGCTAGAAACAGGAAAATAATATGCTTATTTATGATACAAGTATATTCTGTCAAAATAGCAGGCCATTGTATAGCCTGCAAAAGTAATTCTAGAGTTGATTGAATTAAAAAAAAAGATGTTAACAAGATTGATATTTCAGTTCATGGTATACAATATAGCAAGTGGATTGTTGGAGATGACTAGCAAGCATGGCATCCCCATAATATAATTCCAAGTAATCTCAAAATTGCCACTAACATTATATTGGTAAAGACTCCAATGCCATGATGACCTAATTTGCCTGTGTATGGAATTATAATAGTCACAACAAATTGCCATTATCTTTGGTATATTCTTTAAGTAGCTTTAAAATTCTGTCACAGTTGTGTTCTTTTCTGCAGATGGCACAGTTAAAAGATTTTACCTTACAGCAGTGCCTATAGAGAAATTACCCTAAATGAGTTTAACAGTGGTCATGCATGTTAGGTGATCAAGGGTTATTCAAAGGTCTTATTTTTCTGACACATGTAAGCATTTCTGCATCTGAAATAATTATGGCTCGTGGGGCATAAAAATAACACCCTTGTTGGCAGCACTGCACAGGGATTAGGTTGGTTTACTTTTTTAGCTTTGGATAGAGTAGAGTAGAGTCACACAATGACATTGGTAAGTGATCCTGCCCCCTTGTGATGTCACCGACCAGGGCATGCTGGGAATGCTGCATGAAACTAAAAAAATTCTTCCGTTCTGCACATGTCTACTGATTTCTAATATGCATGCTTAAAAATGGTTTCTGATATTTCCTCACAATCTCTGATATGATAGAGGCAAGCCATTGTTATTAGGTCAGAGTGCCAACAAGAATTAAATATTACCAGCAGGTAGTTTCACCAAAGTTGGAGCAATCTGAAGCCAATCAACATCAAGGTAATTCCTTGGTTGGAATTGTTTGTAATGTTGCAAGACAAGACGTAGTCTCCCCAGCTTGCTCCCAGTATAAAGAAGGGTAATATACTATGTATATTTAGTAGATAGATGCCAAAAAAGAGAATTTAGAGAAAAAAAGTGATACGCTAAGACTTATGCCACATACACACGATCGGTTCATCCAATGAAAACGGACCGATGGATTTTTTCATCAGATATCCGATGAAGCTGACTTTCATCAGTCTTGCCTACACACCATCAGTTACAAATCCGATCGTGTCTATGCGGTGACGTAAAACACAACGACGTGCAGAGAAAAATTAAGTTCAATGCTTCCGAGCATGCGTCAATTTAATTCTGAGCATGCGTGGATTTTTGACCGATGGATTTCCCCACAGACAATGATTTTTTTCTATCGTTTTTTTAACCATCAGAACATTTTAAAACAGGTTGTATTTTTTTTCACCGATGGGAAAAAAAATGATGGGGCCCTCACACAATCGGTTCGTCCGATGAAAACGGTCCATTTTCATCAGACGAACCGATCGTGTGTACAGGGCATTAATGCCTTGCATATTAGCATATATATAGGTCCAACCTGGATGTCACTAAGCATTATTTGTATAAATAATTTTGTATTGTATTTTAAGTGATGTTGAGGACATTGCAGTATTTTGAAGAAGCTTTTGAGATTAAAGGGGTTGTAAAGGTAAAAAATGTTTTCCCTAAATAGCTTCCTTTACCTAAGTGCAGTCCTCCTTCACTTACCTCATCCTTCGATTTTGCTTTTAAATGTCCTTATTTCTTATGAGAAATCCTCACTTCCTGTTCTTCTGTCTGTAACTACACACAGTAATGCAAGGCTTTCTCCCTGGTGTGGAGAAAGCCTCTTGAGGGGGGAGGGGGCAAGCAGGAGTGTCAGGATGCCCACTAACACACAGCTCCTTTCTCTATCTACAAAGTAGAGAGTGTCCTGACACTCCTGCTCGTCCCGTCCCCCCTCAAGAGTCTTTCTCCACACCAGGGAGAAAGCTTTGCATTACAGTGAATAGTTACAGATAGAAGAACAGGAAGTGAGGATTTCTCAGAAGAAATAAGGACATTTAAAAGCAAAATCGAAGGATGAGTTAAGTGAAGGATGACTGCACTAAGGTAAAGGAAGCTATTTAGGGAAACATTTTTTTTACCTTTACAACCCCTTTAAGGTAAAATATTTGTAAATTCACCAAGGAAACAAACTATGTGGGTTACTTCTGAGTTATTTTTTTAAGTGGGGGGCCTGTAGCCATGGAGCATTATTGCTATAACTGATTTTGTATTGTGTTTTGTGAGGTGGTTTTGGAGAAGCATTTGCTCTAATAGTTTGCTACTAGGCCAGGGGATGAGTGTGTACAGAATATGGGCTAAACATCTAAAAAGACCTATTCTTTTCCTGTGAGATGTAATTGAATTTATGGGGACAGTGAAGAGTGATGAGGTGATCCACAAAAGAAACAATACTTTGTGTAGATTTTTTGTTAATCCTGGGGACTTCACAGATCATGAAGGTGTTCTGTAATCAACAGCACATAAATATAGATTTTTGGGCCTTGAATGTAATGCCGCGTACACACGATCAGTCCATCCGATGAGAACGGACCGATGGACCATTTTAATCGGTTAATCGATGAAGCTGACTGATGGTCCGTCGTGCCTACACACCATCGGTTAAAAAAACGATCGTGTCAGAACATGGTGACGTAAAACACAACGACGTGCTGAAAAAAAATTCAATGCTTCCAAGCATGCGTCAACTTGATTCTGAGCATGCGTGGATTTTTAACCAATGGTTGTGCCTACTAACGATAATTTTTTCCCCATCGGTTAGGAATCCATCGGTTAAATTTAAAGCAAGTTGGCTTTTTTTTAACCGATGGTTAACCCCCCTGACGGTAAACCCGAGCGCGACTCGGGTCTGGTTTTTTATGTTACTATCGGTTAGTCCGAGTCGCGCTCGGGATGAATGTGCAGAGAGCGCAGCGGTGTTCCTTACCTTGTCCAGGCGATCCAGCGATGATCTATCATTGCTGTGATCGCCGCCGAGACACACACCGCGCCGTCAATCGCTCATCTGACTTCCTGGTTCCGTTCCCATGCACCGCAATGGTGCATGGGAACGGAACTGGGAGGGAAATTCAAATGTTGCACCAACACAAACACATAAAAAGGTGGTGATACAATGTAATCTGAGAGGATTACACTGTATCACTTTGAAAACTGACACAGTGCCCTTTCATTGCCCCTTGCCATTGTCATTGCTGACATATAAAACCTTATAAACCATATAAAAAATGGCATCAAAAAAGCGCTGTCCTCCAAATGCGCTTTTGGACCAGCTGAGCGACAGCGATAGCGGCAGCGACACGGAGTTGCTCGCAGATCAGAGCGACAGTGAATCATATGGAGATTTATCATCTGGATCTGACACTGACACTGATATAGAAAGTGACGCCGCAGATGATCCCGCACCTGACCTGAGTGATGTGCGCACTTGGTGCCCTATAGACAGTGATGCGGACCAGACAGCGCCCCCGAGGTTCCGATTTACTGGATCTCCTGGGATGAAGGTAAATGTGGAGGCCGACAACCCTATGGCGTATTTGAAACTCTTTTTATCTGAGGAGGTCATTTTACAAATTGTGACGGAGACCAATCGCTACCACGATCAGCAATCTGCTACGCTGCGTGGCAGATTTTCCAGGTCCAGAAAATGGGAACCGGTCACCGAGGAGGACATTTGGAATTTTTTGGGACTCATCATCCTTCAGGGGGTGGTGGGCAAACCGCTCCAGAAGTGGTACTGGACCACCAATAAGATGCTGGCCACTCCGTTTTTTGGCACTGTGATGTCTGAGTATCGCTTTTCACTAATAATGAAAAACCTGCACTTCGCCAACAACGAAGAATTTGACGAGGCCACACATCCTGCGCCAAAGCTGAAAAAAATCTGGGAGGTGTGCCAGATGATTGTTGCCAACTTTCAGCGGACCTATGTGCCAGAAAGGGACGTAAGTGTGGACGAAAGTCTGATGGCCTACAAGGGACGCCTGAGTTGGATCCAATATATTGCGTCCAAAAGAGCGCGCTTTGGGATAAAATTTTACATGCTATGTGAATCATCCACCGGCTACATATGGAATTCGGTAATTTACACCGGGAAAGGTACCAAATTCAATCCCAGGTACAGCCGCTATGGGATGGCCACGTCTTCTGTCCTGTCACTGCTGGACCCATTGCTGAACCAGGGATACTGCGTGACAACAGACAACTTTTACACGTCACCAGAACTTTATGAGGTTTTGCTCCTCAATAAAACGGACGGGTATGGTACCGTGAGGCCAAACCGGCGTGACATGCCATCTACGTTTGGCAAGAAAAAAATAAAAAAAGGAGAGATGGTTGCCTTTCAAAAGGGCAAAATGATGGCAATGCGCTGGCGAGACAAAAAGGACGTGTGTCTCATGAGCACCGTGCACAGCACCTCCACTGCCATGGTCCGCACAAAATACGGAAACGAAGTGCTGAAACCACAAGTCGTGATCGACTATAACCACACAATGGGAGGTGTCGACCGAGCCGATCAGGCGATGACTTTTTACCCGGCGATGCGAAAACAACAAAAGAAGTACTATAAAAAGATTTTTAGGCATCTCCTTGAACAATGTCTTTGGAACGCCTATATCCTTTACAAAAAAAACACGAACATACCTCTTGTTCATTCGGACTTTATTTGGAAGTTGGCTGAGCAGATCTTTATCAATCACCCGACGGCATCAGTGTCTGCTAACAGACACGGACGACGCTCTGTTGACGTTGGGAATCCAGAGCGCCTGACAGGTCGTCATTTTTTGGAACCTATACCGCCAACCGCACGAAAGTTAGCGCCTACCAGGATGTGCGTCGTTTGCTGCGCCAAGAGGGATGAAAATGGGAAAAAAGTCCGAAAAGAATCAAGGTACTATTGCCCAGATTGCAATGTCGGACTTTGTCTATTTCCTTGCTTCAAAGTGTTTCACACTATGGATGTGTATTGAATTTCTTTCTTTGACTAATTTCTTTATTTTTCATTGCTTTGTTAAATAAAATTATATTATTGATTAATTATAATTCATGTGTTTTGTGTTTCAAATTTATCACATCTGGAATGTCTACTAGAGTCTTGTTTTGGTCAGGTTTAAGTAAGTAATTACTAAGAATTGCAGGCCTATAATACATATCACCAAATTTCCATGAAAAAAAATGTACCGCTTTTGGTACGTAATTCCAGACAGAATCATACCGCCAGGGAGGTTAAATAATCTATGGGGCCCCCACATGATCAGTTTTGACCGATTAAAACGGTCCATCAGACCGCTGTCCTCTGTTTAACCTATCGTGTGTACGAGGCCTTACTCCTCTTTTGTGATAATTGACACTGTACAGTAAGAAAAAATAGATTTTGTTATGTATACCTTGTATAAATTATTCAACTTCTCAAACTTAAATGGATCGTGAAGTAAAGGTAATAGAAGATTTGGAGTAAAACAACAAAACAACAGAACATCATCAAACTCTGAAAAGAGTTAACTAGGTGCACTATCAAAAAAAGAAAACTTAGTCCATGCAATATTTTTAAATGATAAGACTCAATTGTATCAGCAGTGATGGAATGCCCTGATGTGTTTTACATTAGAATGCCTAACTCCAATGCCCCGTACACATGATCGGTATTTCCAATGGAAAAAGTCAGCCCCATCTGAGTTTTTTCATCAGAAATTCCAATGAATTCCATCGGAGTTTAGATATAGAACATGTTCTATTTTTTCAGATGGAATTCCGTCGGAATTTCATTGTGATTTGGCTGGGCAAAAGCCTGGTTGTGTGTACGGGGCATAAGGCTTTCATAGCAAAACAAGTCAAATATATCTGGTGCATTGCCACTCACAATGCATACTAGCACATTATGCCTTTACTTTGCAGGTCACCAAAAAAATAAACAAGAGGCAGTGTTTTCTTCCTCTTTAACTAATAATCATGTGACATTTACCATTTCCTCAAGAACTACCTTAAAGGATGTTTTTCTAATACATATTTTCATTTTTTTTTAAAAGATGATCTTATGTGATATCCAATGTGATTTAGCAATCAATTTAGCAAGCTGTCATAGGGAAATTTTTGTCATTTAATTAGCATTGCTTGTAATAAGTTAATAATATCCCTTCAACTCTTTCTATCAGAGCTCGCTAAATTACTTGAACTTAGGACCAAGAAATAAGTACTCAATTTACATTATCTTGATCAGGACCAGTCAATGAATATGTAACCAAATAGCAATTTTAATTCAGGATATAATATATGTTAGCTTATCTTCATGGCTTCTTAATATCATGATAGAAGTGGCTATTCAATTTAAAAGAAAAATACCTCTGCATAGGAAAGTAACTGCTATGTTAGACCTATGAATACATCCCAGTCTAAAAGACTTATATTGTAAGAATTAACATCTCATTAATAAAGTTTGTAATGTTAATGTTGTAATAAGGACTAGACACGACAGGACCAATCTGCTATGCTCCACATACCACACCTGCATTTGTATTTGTATTTTTTTTTTGGCTACAAAAGATGTCATTCACAGATTGGTACTATCATGTGGTTTTTGCCAAGCATTGATATCAGCTGTGATAAAAAATAAAATAAAAACAGTAACTTCTGTGAAAAAAAGAACAGATTGTAAAGCTTGAGATTTTTTTAATTGAAATCACAAACATGTCATACTTACCTGCTCTGAGCAATGTTTTTTTTAACAAAACCAGCCCCAATCCTCCTCTTATCAGGTCCCCTGCTGAAGCTCCTGACCACCCCCCCCCCCTGAGTGCCCCATAGGCACCTGTTTCCTATAGGGGCACTTGTGCATACTCAATCCTGTACTATTCAAACATACAGCCCAGCTTGGCCCTGGCCCCCACTTTCTGCTCACAGGCTTTGACTGACAGCAGAAAAAGCCAATTGCTCCCGCTGCTCTAAGCCAAGCCTCTGAGACCTTGGGAGAGGGAGAACAGCTGCTACAGACATGTATAGCACTGGACTGAAGTTGTGCTGAGGTGAGTATTTTTTGGGGGAGGGCTACTATTAATAGATTTTTTACCTTAACCACTTAAGGACCGGACCAATATGCTGCTAAATGACCCAAGGGGTTTTTACAATTCGGCACTGCGTCGCTTTAACAGACAATTGTGCGGTCGTGCGACGTGGCTTCCAAACAAAATTGGCGTCCTTTTTCCCCCACAAATAGAGCTTTCTTTTGGTGGTATTTGATCACCTCTGCGGTTTTTATTTTTTGCGCTATAAACAAAAATAGAGCGACAATTTTGAAAAAAATGCAATATTTTTTACTTTTTGCTATAAGAAATATCCCCCCAAAAACATATATACATTTTTTATGCTCAGTTTAGGCCAATACGTATTCTTCTACCTATTTTTGGTAAAAAAATCGCAATAATCGTTTATCGGTTGGTTTGCGCAAAATTTATAGCGTTTACAAAATAGGGGATAGTTTTATTGCATTTTTATTATTTGTTTATTTTTTACTACTAATGGCGGCGATCTGCGTTTTTTTTTTTCGTGACTGCGACATTATGGCGGACACTTCGGACAATTTTGACACATTTTTGGGACGATTGTCATTTTCACAGGAAAAAATGCATTTAAATTGCATTGTTTATTGTGAAAATTACAGTTGCAGTTTGGGAGTTAACCACAGGGGGCGCTGTAGGAGTTAGGAGTGTAGGAGTGTGTGTTTACAACTGTAGGGGGGTGTGGCTGTAGGACTGACATCATCGATCGAGTCTCCCTATAAAAGGGATCACTCGATCGATGCGCCACCACAGTGAAGCACGGGGAAGCCGTGTTTACATACGGCTCTCCCCGTTCTTCAGCTCCGGGGAGCGATCACGACGGAGCGGCTATAAATGAATAGCCGCGCCGTCGTCCCGGATCGCTCCCCGCGGTTATCTGACCGCCACATGTAGCGGGGGGGGTCCCGATCGGACCCCCGACCCGCGGAAAGGCAGGGACGTACAGGTATGCCAATGTGCCTGTACGTGCCATTCTGCCGACGTATATCTACATGCAGCGGTCGAGAAGCGGTTAATACAGAAAATGCATTAAGGTAAAAAATAGTTTTACCTTTATGACCACTTTAAACATGCTTCTTAGGCTGTTTACAAGTTGATTTGAGGGGGAAGCAAATGTACACTGTTATACAAGCTGTACACTCACTACTTTACACTGTAGCGAAGTGTAATTTGTTCAGTGTTGTCACATGAAAAGATATAATAAAATATTTACAAAAATGTGAGGGGTATACTCACTTTTGTGAGATACGATATGTATTTATTCATTTAGCTCCTCTCTCCTATTAGCCCGGCGGCCGGGGAGGAGGAGTGAGCCCCATGGTGGTGGTGACGTCACGGCCGCGTCATGGCCAGACTCCTGGCCAATTGTGGCACCGGAGGGGGGAGGAATCCAATGAGCGGAAGTTCCAGTTTAGGGTGAAGCTCCGCTTTAAGCCTCAAAGAATCTATATATAATCTATATGAATATATATATATATATATATATATTCATACACATATATAGAGTGATTGTTGCATTAAATATCTAGAAACATTTCTGGCCCATGGACTCCTCAATTTTAATACAACTTAAAATCACTATTAACAACAACTGCCGAATGTAAGGATACAGGCCATCTACTGAACAGACAGAACAGATAATATATTAGTACTGTCTGTTATCATAACTATGTTTCATATTATAACGATAATACATCTAAAAACAGTCATAAAATACAAGCATGTATTATTTTCACAACAGACTATTCAATACAAATAACAAACAGTGATGCCAACCGTCCGTTAAATTACGGACAGTCCGTAATTTGAGCCCGTTTTCGGGCTGTACGTTAAAGTCCGTTCTATGGGCAGCAGTGCCCGTAAAAATGATGGCCGCGGGCAGCACGAGGAAGCCCTTCCCATCACACAGCACTCTGTATAGAGCAGCCAGGGAGGCAGGGACTGTCACGTCTGCAGGGATCCGGAGGAAGCCTATTCTCACGTCAGTCAGTCACATCTGAAGGCGTGGCTACACGTCCTTTGTTCTGTGATTGGGTAAAATGTTTTAAGGGGGTGTGTGTTAGGTGGCAGCCCCTGGCTGGGACAGGTCGTGACTTTCTTGTATTTGGATCATGCTGTTTCCTTTCCTGGGGGCTGATCGGGGAGTTGTGAGAGCCCAGGGGGAAGGAGAATCACCTGAGATCCGGGGATCAGTACAGGTACCTACCGCACTGACAGTCTGACACTCCATACCAGCACTCCTGTAAGTGATGGAACAAAAGTTTGAACAGGAAGAGCTGCCTGTATTATTATTATTATTGTGTGTGATCAGGGCTCAGCCGTGTGTTATACCTGAGCTCAGTGTCATGGCTGCCACAGAGCAGGGACATTACCTGTCCTATTGGTGCTGGGGCTGCTTCTCACTCTCTCCTGTGTTCCCCTTCTATAGGTGATCAATTATTCCTATAGGGGAGATCAATCAATGGGTGATGACACATCGATCAATTCAATATAACACCGACAGGGATATCTGTCAGGCTATAGCAACCTGACATGTCTGGAGGACTGACTGAGTGTGAGTCCCAGTGTGCTCTCATGGTCATAGGCTGGCAGAGCATGCTGGGACTTGTAGTTCTAACATATCTCCTAAAGCAGAAATGGGCAAGCTGTGTCTTCCTGTTGTTGGGGTGGGGTCCCAGCATGTGCTCCCCTCCTCCACCCTCGGGATGCATTTGTCTGGCAGCAGGAGGTCTACACATTGGGGGACATCTGTTGAGGTACTCATGTGATTTTGTTTTTTGTGTAATGCGGACAAAATTCCAGGCAAAGGTCTGAAAATGCGACAAAATGTCACTTGCACCATCTATCATTCTGTGGCAGCGCTACTTTAGAGCAGCAGATTGGTGAATATCAGAATAAGGCAGTCTGACCATCTCCTGCCCGCAGCCTCTGACCATCTCCTGTTCTATCATGCCCGCAGCCTCTGACCATCTCCTGTTCTTCTATCCTGTCCGCGGCCTCTGACCATCTTCTGTTCTTCTATCCTGTCCGCAGCCTCTGACCATCTTCTGTTCTTCTATCCTGTCCGCAGCCTCTGACCATCCCCTGTTCTTCTATCCTGTCCGCAGCCTCTGACCATCCCCTGTTCTTCTATCCTGTCCGCGGCCTCTGACCATCTTCTGTTCTTCTATCCTGTCTGCAGCCTCTGACCATCCCCTGTTCTTCTATCCTGTCCGTAGTCTCTGACCATCCCCTGTTCTTCTATCCTGTCCGTGGCCTCTGACCATCTTCTGTTCTTCTATCCTGTCCGCAGCCTCTGACCATCTCCTGTTCTTCTATCCTGTCTGCGGCCTCTGACCATCTCCTGTTCTTGTATCCTGTCCGCGGCCGCGGCCGTGGCCTCTGACCATTTCCTACATCATGTCTGCAGGGATCACGGGGGTCACGGGGGTCACGGGAGAAGTCAGATGTGTGTGAACTGTGGAGAGGAGACCATAGGAAAACCAGAGCCACCAAGCTGGAGCCATCTGACTGAGCCTTGCATGGTGCACCTGAGAGGAGGTCAGTGACAGCGCCGCCAGGCCAGTCTGGGGGGGGGGGGGGTTGCTGATGTAAGGGGAGTGAATACAATAATGTAAGGGGCACTGATATAAAGGTTCCCCCCTATATTAGTAATAGTAACTCCCCTTACCTTAGTTTATTCACTCTGCCGAAGGTGGTCTCTGGTCACCAGAGCCTCCCCTTACATCAGAGTTCCCCCTTAGATCATGATCTGCAGCGTTCCCCTTTACAAAAGAGTTCCCTTTCACTGTAAGGGGGATCCCTGCAGACTCTGATGTAAGGGGGGAACCCAGTGCTGGCCGGGTTATAGTGACCTGACCTTCATGTAAATGGAGAAATATGTTTTTTTACTTTTGTTTAACTTAAACACATTGCTAATAGCACTAGCTATGTGTTTATAGTTCAAATATTTAAACTTGCACTGTTTAGCACTGAAAACAGTAATTGTAGGTACTTTTTTGCAGCGTCAGTAAAAAATTGGTGCCGTTCGTAAATTTTGGCATCCTTGCCAGTAAATTTCACTTCAGGGGGTTGGCAACGCTGATAATAAAGCAGGGCTAAAGTGTTCCTTGTAGACTTTTAACATAATTTCTGAAATGGGTCTGTCTATTTGCGAACAAGCTGGTATTAAAGAAAATCAAAGGCCTATACTGGGGACATACCTTTTGGGAGTGCACCCACATTGTAAAAGAATATTTAAGAATTAAACCGATTTTATTATCAGCTTTATACTTGTTCAAAATTCAGATCTGTATATATGTATGTACCGTATTTATCGGTGTATACCGCGCACTTTTTTGCCCTGAAAATCGTGGGTGCGCGGTATACGCGGATACCCGCTTTCCTGCGCCGAGTTTGAATACTGCGCCGACATATACCGAGCGCAGTACACTCGTGTATTGTCGGGCAGTCTCGGCTCCTCCCGCGCTGACGTCCTGGACGTACAGTACGTCAGCGCGAGAGTAGCCGAGCATTGCCGACAATACACGAGTGTACTGCGCTCTGTATATGTCGGCGCAGTATTAAAACTTGGCGCAGGAAACGAGCGGGGAGGACGCGAGGAGGCCGCAGAAGGACGCCGGACCCGACGAAGAGGACACCCGAAGCCGCAGACGGACGCCGGACCCGATGAGGCCGCCGATGGACGCCGCGCAAGACACCAAAACTGTAAGTACAAAAAAAACGTTTTTTTCCACAGGATTCGGGGCAACTTTAGGGGTGCGCGGTATACGCGGGAGCGCGCTATACCGCGATAAATACGGTATGTATGTATATATTGGTCCTTATATTTAAATTGGTCCTTTTAGCCATCTCACTGTATGTTGGGACCTCTATCACACTGGAGACTTCTAATACACTGCAAATGTTTTCTTATATAGTACTATAGTTTATGCAATCTATGGTCTGATTTAGCTATTACAAAAATAGGAATATTCATTTTTATATATTATATATATAATAATGACCAAACATTGTGCCAAGCCATCCAACTCAGGCTTGCCAATTCTACTGATAGGAATACATAGGAATACATAAGATTTAAATTAATTGTTATTTTCAGATTTATTTGTAGCTAGAATGACTAATGTTCCCATTTTTTGGACGTGACTTCTACAATGAACAATAATATTTTGCACAAAGTTTAGTTTGCTACCAAAAATTATAAGGTAGAAAAATATGTCAAAGATTTAAATTTGTAGCTGACAATGAAATCTGTTTTTGTAGTTTCAGTAATATATGGCATCATAAGTTTAATATGGTTCTAAACGCAGAAGGTTTCTTAATTCATTCTCTGCAATAAGGTAAAAAAAAAAACGTTTGTGTTCTGCTCCTTCAAAGCCCCCCTTACTACTTACCTAAGCTCAATCTCGACCCAGCACTGTGCCTGAGAGTTAGGCCGCATACACACGGTCGGTCCAAACCGATGAAAACGGCCTGAAGTCCAGTTTCATCGGTCCAAACTGACCGTGTGTACGGCCCATCGGTCTGTTGTCCTTCAGACAAAAATGAGAGAACTTGCTTTAAAATCGAACCGATGGACGGCTGACCATCAGTCAAAACCGATGGTTAGTACACAAAAGCATCGGTTCAAAACCCGCGCATGCTCAGAATCAAGTCGACCCATGCCTGGAAGCATTGAACTTTGTTTTTTTCAGCACGTCGTGTGTTTTACGTCACCACGTTCTGACCCGATCGGTTTTTGAACTGATGGTGTGTACGCACATTAGACTATCGGTCTGCTTCAGCGGTGAACCGATGAAAACGGTCCGTCGGACCATTCTCATCGGATGGATAGACCGTGTGTACACGGCCCAACAGTTCCTTCAACTTTCTCTCTCCTCACTGGCTCCCTCTCCATCATGGTGGGGGCGGGTACCCAGTGGCTTGATAATATCATTGCACAGAGCAGGTAAGTATGACATGCTTGTTATTAAAAAAAAAGCCTTGCAGTGTCCCCTTCCTCCTGAACTGCAAGGTTTAAATGCTTATTTCTCTAAGGGTAGAGAAATATCCTGCTATACATATCCTGTTCCTCAATGCCACATGCCTCCTCTAAGCTGTACAAATGTCACAGGCTTCCTTCAAGCTGTACAACTGGTCTCTCAAATCCGCTTCCCTACTCCACACCACCGTATATACTTTCTGTTATCATCACATACAATTCATGACCAACAGTCCTGCAATGTACATGGAGCCAGTGAAGGACATCCCAGAGAGCCAGGGAGTGGAGTAGAAAGTCAGCTGCTAGGTGAGCTAGAAATAAGTATACAGTAGTTGTTTATTCCTCTCCTTCTAGACAAAACAAACTGTTAACCCTTGCAGTGAAGAGAAGGGGGGCAGGGTATTGCAGGTGTAATATTTTTCAATTATACTAGAGAAAAGTTTTTTAAATTAGCTCTGGTTCACACTGGTGTTATTTGACATGTGATTTAACATGTCAATGGCACCATCCTAATCCTATTTCAAAAAGTAGTTTCCATACTTTTTTCAGGTGCTATTTTTTTGCACTAAAGCGCCTGACAAACACCTCCAGTGTGAAAGGGGTCTTAATGATAAATAAGTGTCATAGATGTTAAAGTGTTGTTTTGGCAAAAAAAAATAAAAAAATTGTCACAACATTTTATGCCTTTATGTTTTATTACAAGGTCTGGTTAACAAAAAGTAAGCTTATACTTATTAAAGAAGTTGTAACACTTAAAAAAAAATGATCGTGTTCCTTCAAAGTACGATATGCAGCTTAGTGCTTGTCCTGTGTTATTTGTCTTTCTCTATGCTGTAAAATACTTGGTTGATCCTGCCTGTTCCTGTGCCACCCAATGTGATCTGTCAACGATAATCATGGCTGCTCATCCATGATAATGTGATCAGTTTATGTGTCATCCCACAGTCTCTCCCTCTCCCCTCCCTCCCTGCCTGTCAGCTCTGGAGTCTGTGTGTGTGTGAGCTATCTCCTCCTTGCCCCTCCCCTTCCGTGGCTATTCTGCTGTGGCATTAAAGTCACTGATCACAAAACCTAGAATCCCCTCTTTTACAGCAATATGTACAGTTCAGTGTCTGTGATTTATTTTCTAATTTTGCAGCGATACTTTATTTCAGAGTGCCACTGTGCCCTCAAGTGACCCCCACCGCTTTTTTTCCTCTCCGTCCTGCTGACATTGGAGGGGAATTAAAAAACACATACACTGCACTGTATATTTTGCTGTAACAGAGGGTATTCCAGGATTTGTGATAAGCGACTTTACAACCACTTTAATTGATAGGTTCCTGTAATTCTAAAGGGAAAGGCTGGTTAGACACTGCCAACATCCCCAGAAATACTTAGATACAAAACAATACAACCCCAATTGGGACTTTATAGGCCAAATGAGGAAATAGTATACAAATATGATAGAAATGTGATACAAAATTACAAAAACCTTTATGCATCCACAAAAAAATACCCTGCAGTCATCTTGGTATCCACATCAAGAAATAACAAATAAAATAATGACATTGTGACATGCAAATTTCATAATAATGGCACCTTATGACTCTAAATACTGGCCTACCAGACCAGCCTGAATTGGGTGCATGTCCAGATTCTGAGAGGTGTTCACAGGGTAACCCAACACGTTTCTGTTATTTCCTTTTTCAGGGGAGGAGAAGGGTGCAAAAATATGTTATCATTGCAGAAAAATGTATACATTGGCGTATTCCATCATGATGTGTAACACCGCCCCCTATACCGGCCAGGGGGAGAGAGGGGGTAAATAAAACCAGTGCAACCATGCTGTGAAGATCAACACTCACAGGGACCATTTGTGGAGGTCAAGGGATTCAACCAGAAGTACAACATTGTGTCACTGGGTCAGAGAGCATGTGTGTGGTGGTTGATGGATGGGTCCAAGGTAACACTACAGTGCTCACTGGATTAGCAGGATTGCAGAATCAACATTTGTTTTTACAAATATAGGAAAATACTTTCAGTGGTACAGTATACTCAATGGACAAAAAGTAATAGAATAATAGAAATTTAGGGCCAGATTCATGTACATTTGCGGCGGTGTAACGTATAGCATTTACGTTACACCGCCGCAAGTTTTACGGGCAAGTGCTTGATTCACAAAGCACTTGCCTGTAAAGTTGTGGCAGCGTAGCGTAAATTCCTCTGGCGCAAGCCCGCCTAATTCAAATGGGGCGTGGATCATTTAAATTAGGCGCGTTCCCGCGCCGAACCGACTGCGCATGCTCCGTTTTGAAATTTCCCGCCGTGCTTTGGGCGAAATGACGTCGCACCATTGTGATTTTTTGAACGTCGACGTGAGTTACGTCCTTTCCTATTCACGGACGACTTGCGCAAAAAAAATAAATTTAATTTGACGTGGGAACGAAGGCCATACTTTAACATGGCAAGTCTAAAGATAGGCCACAAAATAGCAGCACTAACTATACGCCGGGAAAAGCCGACTAGCGACGACGTAAGAGAATGCGACGGCCGCACGTACCTTTGTAAATCGCCGTAAACAGCTAATTAGCATACCCGACACGGAAAACGACGCAAACTCCACCCAGCGGGTGCCGAAGTATTGCACCTACGACCCGAAGGCGTATGAAGCCTGTCAGATCGAAGCCAGAAGCCGTCGTATCTTGGTTTGACGATTCAAACTAAAGATACGACGTGGCAAATTTGAAAATACGCCGGAGTATCAGTAGACGCCCACTAACACACAGCTCCTTTCTCTATCTGCAACGTAATTTAATTTATTCTGTTAACTTTGATTGATAGCACATGAAAGTAGGTGGATTTAAAGGCCACTTTTGGACTTAATAGTGACTTTTAAAACAGCCCACTGTTGAATGCTGTCAATCAAAAGTTAAGTGGACCTTCTTGGTAATTCTACTCCCAATCCTCTATCAGGCTCCAACCATCTCTATTCACATGAATATCAGTGTAATCGGTGCAATGGCTGGGGAGGGGTGTCCTGTGTGGGCACTTACAGATTTATATACCTGCCCCTGATAGCTACATAAATCTGGTGCAAGCACAAAAACTTTCAGTGCACACCAAAAGAACTTTGATCGGTCTCTATGGCACCTTTTATGAATTGCCCTGAAAATGTTAACATTTTTAAAGTTTAATGTTTAAATTCCATTCACATGACTAAAAAGAAGCATAAGCCTTTTTACCTTTCACTCTTCTATAATTTTTGCATTCTTGCAAGAAATACAGGAAACCACAGAATGCTTTCGCCATGCAAAGGACAGAACTATTCTTTAACTGGGTTAGAAATAACTTACAAGACAATTATTTTTCCATGAATTACAATGAATTTGTTCAGAAATATTAAATTCATGACTCACTATAGCACATGAGTCTAGTTTGCAAGTTATTTTATTGTGTCTCTTCTCCATGCATACATAATGAAAGAAATATTTTTGTTCTTCCAGGACTTAATAAAGAAATTTAGAGACATATTCTTCAGAATTATTTGAATAACTGTATGCAAACAAACCATAAACAAATACTAGAATTGACCATGAATACCAATTTACTGCAGAAAACAGCGACAGATGCTTAACAAGCCAATAAGGAATGTGAAGCTAAATAATTTTCCCTACCTGCTCAACACAGTCAACAATAAAATATCATTTTACAATTCTTGGAATGTAAATGCATTGTAATTTCAAGGTTGTTCGTTTGTTCCACCTGAAACCACTTTTATTTTCTATGCAACGATCACTATATTATAATAACCATATTAAATTCACATTTGCAACAGTAAGTCTGCCATTCTAGCTCCAAACCCACATGCTTATTGAATGCTTTCTTCAGCTCAGCTGTACATTTTATTAAATTGTACAAATAGCAATGCTCATCACCTGACTGGATTTTCGGCGTTGGTAAACAAAAACAAAGTGTGTATTATAACACAATTCAGATTCTACTTTGAAGCATAAAAGATATTGATAGAAATGTCTGAAGTGGAAACACCACATTGTTTGTATACAATTTTTTAAACTAGAAAAAATGGTATTTCAACAAAGTCTGAAAAAAGGACAACTTTACATGCAGGCTTAATATCAGTTCATTTAAAGTGTAAGTTCACATTCAACAACATTTTCCAAAAATCCCCCAATACAATACTATATCTTCTCAATAGTAAATCACAGCACTCATCCTGTATAAAAATCTGCACCTCCTCCCATTACAAATTCAGCTGTGGGGACAGTAGTGTATTTAGGTTTTGTGCTGCCCTAGGCCTGACTAAACTCATTCACCCCCTAATTTAAATATGACCCACCCCTTCCTACCAAGGCCACACCCCTTTCTGTTTGAGACCTGCTGTGAAATTAGGGACACTAGTTCTGAGGGCCTGGGGGGGGGGCAATGGATTCCCTTAATTTGCATAAACTTCCTCTCATTTCCTGTCTGGCTATGGGGCAGGAAGTGAAGGGAAATCTCTGCAATGGGACAGGGGGACAGGGATGGTAAAACATAAACTGACAGGGGCTATAACCCTTCCTTACTCTATCCAAAATTAAAAAATAAAGTGTTGCCTATAGTTCTACTTTAAGAACAAATTTCTGATAACTTTATGTAGAGGACTAAGAAGATATAAACATGCCAATGGGGCAGCAGAAAACAAATAGCACAGTGATGAAGGTTTGTTGTCCAGGATGATATGACATTTAAAATTAGAATCAGCACCCCCCAAACAGTTGTGATATGCCAGCTGCCTGCATACCGGAAGCAGTGTGGCCGCTTTATGGGGGCACTAGACTAATTTGCCTCTCAGCCCAGTCCGCCCTTTAAGACTGGCGCTACACTATCAGTGTAGTGCAAGCCGGTGGGGACTCTTTATGTGCTGCCCCTCTGCAAAGTGCTGCCCTAGGCCTGGGCCTTGTTGGCCTAGGACAGGATACAGCTTTGTGTGGGGAGGATGGGGGGCTCTCCACAAAACCCACTGGCCACTTGATCCCCTTCTGTCATACCATTTGCAAGGCTGGACTACAATTGTGTGCCCTCTAGCAGCTGCCTGGCCCGTTCAATCTGTGGTTGTAGGCAGTGTGCTCCCTCCTCCAGCTGAGCTCAGTAGCATTTTCACTGGGCCATTCAAACTTTCTGCATGTGCAAGATGATCTCTCCCTCACAAGCTGAGCTTGGTTAGAAAATGAGAGAGCTCACTTCGGGCACATGGCACACATGGGCCAGGCAGCCCCTACTGGGGTCACTATGGGGTGTACAATTCTGACTGACAATTTTTCTAGGCATTGCTTCAGGTCAGTCATCTATTGCATACCAGTATAATAGCCTACCTATAGGGTCAAAGCTAGAGGCCTCTGAAAGCAAAAGAAAGAAGACTACCAAATTAGCGCTACAGGTTTTGGCTTCTCTACATCCAGATACCCTGACATTAATGCAATTTCCTTGGAATTTACCTGGTTAATTTTGTAAGCTCTGCTCAATATACCCTTATTTTGGAACCAAAGTGTTAGAAAATTCTGGATGCTCAGGCAGGGTTCCTGTATACCACACAACAAGAAAAAACTTTAGTGTCCCAAAATACAGTCCATAATCTTGCCTGGCCAAGGCTATGCACTGCTGCTTAGTGGAATGATGTGCTTAACTAACTGCAGTAGTTATATAAAGCGATGCAAACAAAGTATGTTTAGCACAGAATAATTTTTTAGTGCTTCTCTGAAAACAATGTTATACCTTAAGGAGGTTTACAGTAGGTGACCGCGATATTGTGTCAATCTTGCTCCCTTTCTCGGCGAGATTGACCACCTACGAGCCCCGTCGCGGGAGCCAGCGCTGAACCGGCTCGCCGCGATGGGAAAAAGCTGACATAGAAGCGACAGGGATCCCAGCCAATTCTAGCCGTGGCGTTTGGTATGAATCATGAGGGGAACGCCACACCAAAGTTTAAATAAAAAACTGGCATGGGTTCCCCTTCAGGAGCATACCAGGCCCTTAGGTCTGGTATGGATTGTAAGGAGAACCCCTGTGCCCCACACTAAACAAGAATGTATTTCATGGGAGGATACCACAGAGGAAGCCACTGCTGTCCAAAAAAAACATTGCTGTACGTTTACAGTCTGCACAAGAGCACCTGGATGTTCCACAGCAGTACTGGCAAAATATTCTGTGGACAGATGAAACCAAAGTTGAGTTGTTTGGAAGATACACACAACACTATGTGTGGAGAAAAAGAGGCACAGCACACCAACAGCAAAACCTCATCCCTACTGGGAAGTATGGTGGTGGGGGCTGCATGGTTTGGGGCTGCGTTTCCACGTCAGGGCCTGGATGGATTGCTATCATCGAAGGAAAAATGTATTCCCAAGTTTACCAAGAAATTATGCAGGAGAACATAAGGCCATCTATCCACCAGCTGAAGCTCAACAGAAGATGAGTGTTGCAACAGGACAACGACCCAAAGCATAGAAGTAAATCAACAACAGAATGGCTTAAACAAAAGAAAATACACATTCTGGAGTGGCCCAATCAGAGTCCTGACCTCCCCCTGATTGAGATGCTGTGGCATGACCTCAAGAAAGCGATTCACACCAGACATCCCATGGCATGGCTCAAGAGGGGGGGGCTCACTCGTCCCCACTCCCTTCCTGACCGATCGGGCGCCTTGCTCGGATACAGGTCTGGTATGGATTGTGGTGGAACCCCCATGCAGTTTTTTCGGCGTAGGGTTCTCCTTACAATCCATACCAGACCTAAGGGCCTGGTATGCTTCCGAAGGGGAACCCATGCCGTTTTTTTATTTAAAATTTGGCGAGTTCCCCCTCATGATTCATACCAAACAATGTGGCTATAATTGGTGGGAATCCAAGTCGGATCGCCGTCGCTTCTATGTCGCGCTCGCTGGAATGTGCTTTTCCTATTCCAGCGAGTGCGAGATGTCAGCACCCTGTCGCCGAGAATCAGTGTGATGCCGTCATGCTGGAAACACATTCTTGCAAACAGGTACTGTATCTGTAGTTTCTGTTATGATATTCATAAAGATGTCATAGTCCCATCATTTCACCCAGCTCTTATAAGCATTTTTTTTTCTAGTGAGGTTTTGTTTTCTGTTCATATATGGGTTATATTGACTTTGGGCCTAGTTAGATGACATAAATAAATAATTTGCAACATTTTCCAGATCCAGCACATTACATAACCTAAAAAATAAAATAACATACTGTAATCTACATATGGAAATCATAAAAATAAACACAGCCAATGATCATTTAGCGGTATACCAAAATTAAAACTTTACTACTATTAGGGCAGTGATTTTAAAATGTAAATACAGTTATAATGTCCTATTGCGCAGCTGAACATATGGGTGGCTGTGTAGTGGATTTTGTTAGAGAATTTCCTGTTTTGATTAATGCCATATTTCTTTTTTATTATTTAAAAGAAAGCTGAGGATGGTAAGTCCACAAAGAGAATGTGTCTGTGTATTGTTCATATCAGCTAACAGCCTTTCCCTACTTAATTAACTTAATTATTTCTTTGTTAATTAAACAACAAGATTAGAATATCAATACCGTTGAGATTATATTAACACAGTTTGTCAACTATTAATTCAGAATAATATACAAGCATTCATACTCTATTCTATTCAGTCTCATAAGTGTTACAATATTGGATTACTCCCACATGTTTTAGAATTGTTCCTAAAATAACTTTTACATATGTAAGGCCAAGAATTAAAAAAAAAAGATCCCTAAGGGCTCTTTCACACGGGCGGCCCATTCAGGTCCGCCTGCCAGTTTTTTAGGCGGACGTGAACGGGCGCTCCGTGCTCCTCTATGGAGCCGTGGATGTCAGCGGTGACATGCCCACTGGCATCCAACCCGCTCCGATCCGCCAAAGTGTGACGGAGGAAAAACCTACTTTTCCATCTGTCTGGCGGATCTGATCGGGTGAACATGGACAGACGGTCCGTGTTCATCCGATCCCCCCATAGGGGAGAGCGGAGAAAAGACAGGGCAGTCCCTGCACAGTGTGCGGGGACTGCCCTGTCATCCGCCGGCTCAGCGGGGATCAACAGAGCGATCCCCCCTCCCGCCGCCATCCCACGCTTCTCTGGGCTCTTCCGTGCCATTGGGGGCCCGGAGAAAGAATTGTCTGGCGCAGGCTAGGAAGCATAGAGATAACTGGTGACCAGATGGTCACCAGTCATCTCTATGACCATCGGAAGCCCAGGCGTGATGTGATGACGTCACGCCCGGGTACCCGGAAGTAAACAAAGCCACGATTGACCCTGCATCTCTCCATAAAGAGGACCTGTCGCACACATTTCTATTACAAGGGATTTTACATTCCTTGTAATAGGAATAAAAGTGTTAAAAAAAATATAAAAAGAAAAGTGTAAATAAATAAATAAATAAATAATTAAAATAATTGTAAAAAAAAATTAAATCGCCCTTGTCCCTGGTAGCTTGCGCGCAGAAGCGAACGCACACGTAAGTCCTGCCCACATATGTAAACACTGTTCAAACCACATATGTGAGGTATCGCCGCGTGCGTTAGAGTGCCAGCAACAATTCTCGCACTAGACCTCCTCTGTAAATCTAAACTGGTAACCTGTAAAGATTTTCAAAGCGTCGCCTATGGAGATTTTTAAGTACTGAAGTTTGGCGCCATTCCATGAGTGTGCGCAATTTTAAAGCGTGACAAGTTAGGTATCTATTTACTCGGTGTAACATAATCTTTCATATTTTACAAAAAAAAGTGCTTGAAAAATTATTGCGCAAATATCGTGCAAGCTAAAATGCCGCAATGACCGTTGTTTTATTCCCTAGGTTGTCTGCTAAAAAAACATATATAATGTTTGGGGGTTCTGCGTAATTTTCTAGCAAAAGAATGATGATTTGTACATGTAGGAGAGAGGTGCCAGAATAGGCCCGGTATTGAGGTGGGTATAAAAGCCCGGTATTGAAGTGGTTAAATAATTGAAATTAAAGTCAGGGAAATTCTCATCCCAACTTGAAAAGCTCCATACTCAGTCTGTCGCAATGTAAGATACCACAATCAAATGAAAACCCACAACAATTGGGTATTTCTTAAAAAAAAAAACAGTATTGAAGATGAGCAAAAAAATGTTCTTCTCTTGCAAAGTTATCAACTGAGACACACATTTTTATGATGGTTATCTTTTAATATAAATGCATGCTAATTTGTATTTGCAGCCTTCCAACCTATGGAAGCATTCTTTTCCAAGGGCTCCACTGGAGGGCACTATTAGGAGAGGGGAGCGTCCCAGGAGTAAACTCTTTAGAGCACAGCAGGATGTACTCAGAGTCAGCAAGCTGCAGGCTATGTTTCGGGAAATCTGTCTTTTCTTCAGCAAAAGTAACACATCATATTGACATTTTCCAGAGGTGGCTGGGACAAGTACAAATGTAAATGTTTAGTGAAAGAGTAGTTTAACTTTAAATCTGTCAACTCTAATGCTTTAGCTTGGTAGAATAAGTGTAATCCTCAACGCTTCACTTTATGCATATTGTCATGAGATTGATGCGTTAAAATTAGAAAAAAGTAAGAGAAAGTGCAATGACACACCAATGGCTACCAATTGGAACTCCAAATTTCCAAAACATGAAAGGTCAAATCTGATTTGTTGCTATTGATAGCTTTTCTACATAGGCCTCGTTAATGTGGGTGTACTTTCCTATATAGGGATGCATATGTGTTCCATGCATACCCACTCATGCAGTTCGGTTCATGTGAGTTGGGACGCAGAGGCTGCTTGGACACAGCTGCTGATCCTAATATGACAGCTGTGTGGGTGCATAGCCCTGAGCGCATAATGTCTGGATTGAGGGCTACACAACCCCCACCTGTATGGCTGTCAAATTGAAAGCAGTGGCTTTGTCTGTGTTGCCACTGCATTCCAATTGACATGAATGGGACTGCATCCCTATGTGGAAAAACCCTTACACAGGCATAGAATTATGTATGTCCATGTGAGTAGACCTATGTGTCATTTTTCCCAATTTTAAGAATCAGTACAGGTGTGTTGCAAATGTAGCCACTGATTAAATCAATCTCATGATCACAAGAACAATCTCATGCCATTAAGTATTTACTTTTTTTTTTTTTCAGTAACAGAGTTCTCATGTAGTCCATGTGTTTGCTAAGATTTTCCACAGTGAAAATATCACATATCTGAAAATCAATAGGTTTTTATAGAAGGCAGTTAGTCTAATGATATACCATACTTCTATGTATTGCAGCATACTAATTCAGCTTTTTTTTAACTGTTCAACATCAGTAAATTGACTTGAGAATCTCACAGAGCTAGACAAGCTTAATGTTCCATAAAACAAAATGATAATCTTATCAGCATAAACATTATAAAAACAGTGTATTTGTATTTTAATCTTTGGTTAAAATATACATCCTGGAAATATAATGTGTGCTCACAATACCTTTAAGAAAAAAAATGGCTTGTGAGGAAGATTGTCTTCTTTATTATGCTTATTCAAACTAGGTTCATGTGTGTTCACTGATTCTGTGTCTGCATCTTATTGCTGGAATGTAAAAATAATTTACCCTAAAGTCATTAAATCAGTTTAGCATTACAGTGACTGCATTTTATTATCTTCATGCTTCAATGCACTAAAACTCAGCCAATACAAGAGTTCTTGAACATCTGCAGAATAGCAAACACAGATAATATATCATGGCCACAATTTTAATTTTTCTTTATTTACTGTTTATGGGGATGCTTAACAATAAATCAAGTTATTTCCTAGGACACATAGCAATAAATGTATGACAATATCAAACATATAATGGAACGGTACAAAATGTCTCTCTCTGAGTTTGTGGAACCCTACCACCTTATGAAAAAACTGGGAAATGTAGTTCAACAGCATCTGGAGAGTAACATTTTACTGAAACAGGATGGTTTGCAATTTTGTGGCTATACTGCTTGTTGACAATAGCCTTAAAGCATCTCTATCAATATACAAAATCTTCTAAAAGAATGCATGCTTGTAAAAGAAGAAAGATCTATTCAACTTTCCTGCTGCCCACACAACACAGTGACAGTCTATCAGTATATGATACTGATACATTTTTTGCTCTAAAATGACACTAAAATTTACACTTTGAGTTTTCCTCGTATTACATTTTCTGTGTCTATTGCAGCTGCAGCCTTCACTGGTTTCTCCCTCTGACCTCCAAGTCTCTACAGTATCCTGTAATCAGTGGAGTTCAAAGGGAATAGCCAATGAAAGCTGGGTGGAACCAAGAGACAGACACTCCCAGAAATATTAGTTGCCCAGTGGACTTCAGTAGAAGGGTTCTCAGGATTAGAGTTGTGTTCAATGGTAAGGTGAAGTTCTCCTATCTTCTGTGATGGGTATTGTTAAGACCTGCAGTGGTTATGGTACTGCGGCCTTCTTTCCGTCCCTCAATCGCCGAGCATAAGTGATTATCGCTACCATAGAAGGTAGGGGGATAGTGGAGATGAATGCAGTTTCCAAGATGAATGTTCCCCCCCAAACATGAGCCAAGACTTCATGAAGGGTGTCCAGATATTCAATAGCTTTAATGAGAGGCAGGTCTTATATACAGCAAAAGGAATACTTGAAGTAATCAGATGAACAATGACAATCTCCTCACACAACATCATACAATGGTTTACTAACGACCTCTAAGGAAACAGACGTCCTGTCTCCGATGTAATCCACATGTGTTAATTACTGGTCAGTTACCCAGACGAGGTGATGCAGAGATAAGCTCTTCTCACCTGCTAAACAATAGAAATTCACACAATGAACGCTTCTTGAGAGACAGACGAAAGTTCATTTACATGACACCGCAGACGATATTATCACAGCAAGCTCTGCCTGGGAGATATTGATATCAGTTAAGGAATAAACCAATTATCTCCAGGCAGAGAGCACCCCAAGTCTCCCAAAAGTTGGAGCACCCCTTTCCACACAAGGTATCCCTACAATTACATATCCCCTGATAGCTCCGATCTGGGGGATCAACATATCCAAATTTCACCCAGATCGGTCCAGGGGTTCTTAAAAAACAAACAGAACCTATGAGAAAGTCCAGAATAAAGTCTATTTTCTTCACAATACTCCCCCTTAGTTCCATGGGTCGGCATACCCGCCTAGACCCTGCCGGGTTGGCTAGGGGATGTCCGGGTCAAAATTATACTTCCAAGTCGGTTTGGCGGGAAAGCCCATCCGCATTGCCGTTCTGCTTGCCCGGGCGGTATTGCAGTGTAAAATTGTAGGGCTGCAACGCTAGACTCCAGCGCAGCAACCGGGGATTGTCTCCAGAGACTCGGTTGAGCCAGATGAGGGGGTTGTGGTCAGTGAGTAGGGTAAAGGCACGGCCATAAAGGTACGGTTGGAGCTTCTTTAAGGCCCATACTAGAGCTAGGCACTCCTTTTCCACGGTGGCGTAGCTGACCTCCCGAGGTAATAACTTGCGGCTGAGGTATGCCACCGGGTGCTCCATGCCGTCTTCCCCCACTTGGCTCAGTACGGCTCCCAGCCCAAACATGGAGGCATCTGTATGGACGAGAAATGTTTTGTTAGGGTCTGGTGCCGCCAATACTGGAGCTTCACTCAAAGCCGTCTTAAGTCCCTGGAACGCTGTTGCACACTCCGGGGACCAGGCTACCTGCTTGGGTAGGGACTTTTTGGTCAGGTCGGTGAGGGGCTTGGCTATGGTGCTATACTCCGGGACAAACTTTCTATAATACCCTGCAGTGCCTAGGAATGCCAATACCTGCGTCTTGGTGCGGGGCTGGGGCCAATTGGCTATGGCCTCTACTTTCGCGGGTTCGGGGCGCTGTTTCCCAGACCCTACTCTATGCCCTAGGTATTGAACCTCTGCCATGCCCACATGGCATTTCTCGGGTTTCAGGGTGAGACCGGCTTCTTGTAACCTCCTAAATACCAAAGCCAAGTGCGTCAAGTGCTCCTCCCAGGTGCCGCTATAGATGGCAATATCATCCAGGTAGGCACATGCGAAGTCCTGCATTCCCTCCAGAAGTTGGTCTGCCATCCGTTGAAACGTAGCCGGGGCATTTTTCATCCCAAAAGGCATAACCCGAAATTGGTATAGCCCGAATGGGGTGACGAATGCCGACTTGAGGATGGTGGCCGAGTCTAGCGGAATTTGCCAATACCCTTTGCACAGGTCCAGGGTAGTTAGGAAGTGACCGCTGGCCATGCGATCGAGCAATTCGTCGATCCGTGGCATGGGGTATGCGTCAGTGATAGTCCGGTCGTTCAGTTTCCGGTAATCAATACAGAAACGAATCGTACCGTCTCGCTTCGGTACTAAAACCACTGGGGATGCCCAGGGACTTTGGGAAGGCTCAATAACTCCTAACTCCAACATTTCTTGGATTTCTTTCCACATGCTGGTCCGTACTGCTGCCGGGATACGGTACGGCTGCTGTCGTAATGGGGTCTCCCCCTGCGTCTCCACCCGGTGTACTGCGGCGGAGGTGTATCCGGGTCGGACCGAGAACAGCCCATCGTGTTCCTGCAGCAGTTGTTTTGCGTCCGTCTGCTGTGTGAGATTTAGTTTCTCCCCCAACCCAACTTGCTCTAGGCTACCTTGGTTAGCTGCCAGCAGGTTGGGTAAGGGGAGTCCTTCAGTATCGTCCGTGGACGGGGCACAGATAGCGGCCACGTCCTCGGATCGCTCGAAGTACGGTTTCAACATGTTCACATGAAAAGCTCGTCTGATCCTTTCATCCGAACATTTGGCCACAATATAGGTGGTGTCGCTAATCCGTTCCACCACTTTAAATAGCCCCTGCCACGCTGCCTGTAGCTTGTCCTTTTTGGATGGTCTGAGGGCTAATACTTTTTGCCCTACTTCCAGGTTCCTATCTCGTGCTCCCCGGTCATACCATTGTTTCTGTCGTTTCTGGGCCGCCTGTAAGCTCTCCCGAACTGATTCGGTCAGTGCCCGCAGGCGGTCCCGGAATTCCAGCACGTACGGCAAAACCGGGATCCCTTCCTCTCCTGTGTTGCCCTCCCAGTGCTCCCGTATGAGGTCCAGGGGTCCCCGGACTTTTCTCCCATATAGGAGTTCGAAGGGGGAGAACCCAGTCGACGCCTGGGGCACTTCCCTGTAGGCAAACAGGAGATGGGGTAGAAATTTCTCCCACTGACCGCAGGACTCTGTGAACGCTGTAAGCATCTGCTTAAGCGTGCCGTTGAATCGTTCACAAAGGCCGTTGGTCTGGGGGTGGTAGGGGGAGCTAAATAACGGTTTCACCCCGCAGCTCTGCCACAACTGTTGAGTGACAGTTGCCGTGAACTGGGTTCCCTGATCTGAGAGTATTTCCCGGGGGAATCCTACTCGAGAAAAGATCCTGACTAGAGCCTCTGCTACCGTCTCCGCCTCAATGTTGGAGAGCGCCACAGCCTCAGGGTACCTGGTGGCATAGTCCACCACCGTGAGGATGTAGCGCCTTCCGGAGGCGCTGGGTTTGTTGAGGGGCCCTATCAGATCTACTGCCACTCTGTAGAATGGTTCCTCTATTATAGGTAGGGGCCGTAACTTGGCCTTGGGGTGGTCCCCCCTTTTCCCTATCCTTTGACACGTGTCACATGTCCTGCAGTACGTCTGCAAGTCTTTTGATATCCCTGGCCAGAAGAACGTCTGGGTAAGGCGATCCTTAGTTTTCTTGATACCCAGATGTCCGGCTAGCGGGATATCATGGCTGAGCTTTAGAAGCTCTGCTCTGTATTTGCGGGGTACAATTAGCTGCCTTTTTATAACTTGTGCTGCCCCACTTCCCACTCCCCCTGTGACCCTATATAGCAGTCCCTTGTCCCAGTGGAAGTTCTCTTGAGCATTACCTTCCTTAGGGGTACCTACGGCCTTCCTGTAACCTGCTAAGGTGGGATCTGACTGCTGGGCTTGGCCAAAGTCTTGTGGAGTGCCCCAGAAGGGTATAGGGTCAGGGCATACTACAGGGTTTTCGGTTCCTACCTGTGGTTCCTCGGAGTGCATCTGTCCAGCTCGGCGGGCTTGTGCCCTGGTAGTCACAGGGCAGGTTCCAGCGGGATCTGGGGTAAGCAGCTGTGAAGTTAGGCACCCCAAATCGTTCCCCAACAATACTTCCGCAGGTAGGTCCGACATAATGCCTACTTCCATCTGCTTGACTCCGGTGCCCCAATTTAACTGCACTTGGGCTGTGGGTAGTTTGTGGATGGCGCCTCCTGCCACTCTTACTGCAACAGTCCTGTTGGTGCGTGCCTTCGCAGATACGGTGTGAGGCTGCACCAGCGTGAGGGTGGCCCCAGAGTCTCGTAGTGCCTCAGCCTCCTTTCCATCTACTGTGACCCATTGTCTGTGGTGCATCCGGTTGTCCCCCTCGGCTTGTGCTAGGTTCACCTCATGTAGTACGGTCCATTTCTCAGATTCAGGACTGTGGTCTTCCAGCGGCTCATGCTGATAGTGATGGGCGGCTGCCCTTGGTGGTGGTGGTGATGGCCGCTCCCAATTGCCTCTGCTCCGCTGAGGGCAATGTATCTTGTAGTGCCCTGGCTGATTGCATTGGTGACATACCAATGGCGGTCTCCGGTTAAAATTAGGGGGTGTCGTGGGTGGTACCGCGTTCGGTCGGTGGTGGGTCACAGGACCTGGCGTTGGGGTGCTGGACCTTACCAGAGGGCGGTTTCCACTAGCCTCTCCTTTTCTTCCCTCGTAATGCTCGTCTGCCAGCTTGGCCGCTTCCTCGATTGTGGCCGGCTTCCTGTCTCTGACCCAGTCCTTGGTGTCTGCAGGTGTGTGGTCAAAAAATTGTTCTAGCAAGAAGAGTTGTAGCACCTCCTCTAGCGTTGTGGCCTGGCAGCCCTGTATCCAGTTTTGGGCCGCCCGATACATCCTAAAAGCCCATTCGGTGTAGGAGTCTCGGCCCCCTTTCCGTAATGCCCGAAACTTTTTCCTGTAAGTCTCTGGGGTCACGGCATACCTGGCTAGCAGAATGTCTTTTACCCTGGCGTAGTCGTGTATGGCTGTATCAGGAACTGCTCGGTATGCCTCTGCTGCTCGGCCCGTGAGTTTGCTGCTTAGAATCGTGGTCCACTGCTCCGATTCCAGACCCTCCAAAGCGCATTGACGCTCGAAATCTTGTAGGTATGCGTCAATTTCCATTTCTCCATCCGAAAAACTTTTAAACGCAGCATAGTTGATCTTTCTCCGCTGCCCTCCATTTATAGATCCGGCTAAGGAAGCGGAGTCTCCCTGGTTTACGCTTGCCTGTTGTGCTCTGCGTTCTGCGCTCACCTGCTCCAGGACTTGCGTCACCATCTCTGGTGGGGGATTTGGCCCATATAGGTTTAGCCTCCACATCACCTTCTGTTGGAACTCTGCTTCCTCCTGGCTGACATTTGCCATGCTGCTGGTTTGGTCCCCCTCCATAAGTTCTGCTATGAGGGTAGCTTTCTTTTTGTTGCTTGCCACCTGACCTCGGGCTTCCAGCAGATCCTTTAGCGTAGTCCTCTTCAGTCTCTCGTAATGCTGGGCCATTCACCTGCTGTCTTTATGCGTCCCATTCAACCCCGCTGCTTGCCACCAGTTGTTAAGACCTGCAGTGGTTATGGTACTGCGGCCTTCTTTCCGTCCCTCAATCGCCGAGCATAAGTGATTATCGCTACCATAGAAGGTAGGGGGATAGTGGAGATGAATGCAGTTTCCAAGATGAATGTTCCCCCCCAAACATGAGCCAAGACTTCATGAAGGGTGTCCAGATATTCAATAGCTTTAATGAGAGGCAGGTCTTATATACAGCAAAAGGAATACTTGAAGTAATCAGATGAACAATGACAATCTCCTCACACAACATCATACAATGGTTTACTAACGACCTCTAAGGAAACAGACGTCCTGTCTCCGATGTAATCCACATGTGTTAATTACTGGTCAGTTACCCAGACGAGGTGATGCAGAGATAAGCTCTTCTCACCTGCTAAACAATAGAAATTCACACAATGAACGCTTCTTGAGAGACAGACGAAAGTTCATTTACATGACACCGCAGACGATATTATCACAGCAAGCTCTGCCTGGGAGATATTGATATCAGTTAAGGAATAAACCAATTATCTCCAGGCAGAGAGCACCCCAAGTCTCCCAAAAGTTGGAGCACCCCTTTCCACACAAGGTATCCCTACAATTACATATCCCCTGATAGCTCCGATCTGGGGGATCAACATATCCAAATTTCACCCAGATCGGTCCAGGGGTTCTTAAAAAACAAACAGAACCTATGAGAAAGTCCAGAATAAAGTCTATTTTCTTCACAGGTATGTCTTGGTTTTAAAAAAAAAAAAAAACGTGTAGAAAATTTGCATTAAAGTGATTGTAAGTGATAAAATGTTTTTTTTTTCTTTTTCTAAAAACAACAAACATGTCACATTTAGCTGCTCTGTGTAATGGTTTTGCACAGAGCAACCCCAATCCTTTTCTTCTTGGGTCCCCCGCTGGCACTCCTGGCTCCCCTACCCTGCTGAGTTCTCCTATTATGTAAGCTGCCTACTAAGGGACACCCATGAATCCTCTCTCCTGAGATCGTTCTGTTTGTTCTGCAGACACACAGGATGCATCTCGACCTCGCCCCTGCTCCCTGTGACTGACTGTGCCTATGTCTATGCCAATAAGGAGAGAGAGATCTGAGAGTGCACATCACTGGATTGAGATTGTTCTCTGGTTAGTATAAGGGGGGCTGGGGGGAGCTTCTTGCAGAAGGTTTGGTTGCCTTAATGTAGAGAATGCATTAACCACTTTATGCCTACTGTATAGCTAAATGACGGTTACGTGGGCTTCCAGGGCAGGGAGGGGGGTCAATAGACGTCCTCCTGTGATTGTGGCAAGCTCTGTGACTGCTGAGTGCTTCCGACTCAGCTGATCACAGAGCATAGTAAAGGGCCAATCACAGTGGGCCATTTACCACTGGATCATCTGTCAGACAATGACAGCTGATCACGGAAGTAAACAAGCCAATTATCAGCTTTTTTTCTCTTCACCATCAGCGTGAGGAGAGAAGCAGAAAGTCAGTAACCGGCTCCTCTTACAGGGACATTGGTCATTGCCGCAGTGGCCACCAGTGCAGCTAATCAGTGCCCACCAGTGCCACCTATCAGTGCCCAACGTGCAATTGTTTTTGGCCGTACAATCAAAGTAACACATGCACATGCTCTTTGATTTATAAGGGATATGCTTTATTCCTTATTATTCTAATAAATGGCTTTTTGATTTTATTTGACCTCATAACTTGACTGATTATCCAGTAGTCACAATGGAATAAATGATCTGCAATTTATCCTAAAGCTGTGATTCAGTGACCAGTGATTCAGTGACCTACTGAAGAAATCCAATCAGAGAAAGTAACATATATAGGGGTGGGGCCACACCAGTGATGTCATCCCACAGCCATCTTGAATGGAAAATACTGTGTGGTGAGATTAGGACAGACTCATTGTATTGAATGATATAGCCAGTACAATATGTGCATTAATTTTGTGTTTTTTTTAATATTTTTAGCAGTGTATTGTAAAAACAAAATCGAAAAAAGGACAATCACATGCTTCCAATAGCAAGACCAGCTGCCACTATTTCTAATGACCAGCACCACATACAATTTCATGCAGTTATACATCAAGTAGTCACATGAAGTAATCACACAGTATGATCCAACAGATATTAACCATACAGTAGCTGTCATAACTGTCTCTGTAGGAGTTTCCTCCTCCTGAGCGATCACCAAAACTTTGACTCCTGCCACTGCTATAATAAT
Organism: Rana temporaria; assembly: GCF_905171775.1. Lineage (NCBI taxonomy): Eukaryota > Metazoa > Chordata > Amphibia > Anura > Ranidae > Rana > Rana temporaria. The sequence continues at coordinate 163,300,577 of NC_053490.1, forward strand.
TCCAGGATCCACCTCCATAGCCTCCACCACTTCCATTATCAAACTGGCTGCTTCCATATCCACCACCACCACCATGGCCTCGGCCTACACAGAATAACCCTCTTCCCCCTCCAGGTGAGCCGACTCTGTAGCCTCCTTTCCTGTCGTTGGAGGACTTCCCAGCCTGATCAACATAAATCTGACTACCATCCACAGTCTCCCCATTCATCCCTGCCATGGCATCTTTAGCATCTTCAGCATTTTCGAATGTGACAAAACCAAAGCCAGCTCTTGGTCTCTCGATCCTTCACCTCAACCACTTCAGAGATGTGTCCGTATTTACCAAATACATCTTCCAGACTCTGATCATTGGTATCAATGCTCAGACCTCCAACAAAAAGATTTCCTTCGTCAGATGACATGATGAGATCTTGTGCAAGTGCAGCTTAACAATCACACAGAAAACAGCAATGCAGAGTCATTTTGTAAGTGTTTTTAATCCTTTGGAGTTAGATTAAATTGTAAAATTGTTAATGTTTTGCCTTAGATATAAAATAACTAAATACCTATATGAGCAATTAATGTGAAGATAAAGAAAGCAGTGATTATATGATGCCTACATTTATCCAGCGCATGGTCTTAAGTGATCTGACTCTGACAACTACCCAGAGGGTGATATAAAGCATTGTTTGACCTCATTACTTTTTGCAAGGTCAAAGCTGAAGGTGAGCATTTAATTTAATTTGCACATTTTGTGGATGCATGCACATTTTTTTTCAAGATCAGGAAGATATTGTTCCATGTTTGTCACAATGGTGATTTGTCAGCACTATCTGTATATGGACGTTATGTTTGAATACTTAGGATTTTGCTATAATTGCATGTAGGTTGAGCTACACTATTTATTTACTGCATATTGTTAAACAGCTGATCAAGCGCAGCCCTGTTGCTGGACTGGCTGGAGTATAAAAGACCCTTATTGTTTCCTTAAAAAGTACATGTCATCTGCCTAATTCTATCATATGTGCAGTGAAAGGAGACCAGATCTGATTTACAGTGAGAAGTGAGAAAAGTGTGATTAGCTCACTTCAAATCTCCAGTCAAATGTAGAATGATTTGAAAGTAATGGAACTTGGAAGTATGATGATGTCTGGTCATGCAAGAAGCAGAGAGAGAAGAAGTTACACTGTACAAAATTACTGATGTAAGTAAGGCCTACAAATATATTGATGTACACTACCATTGAGTCAGCATATCATATTTGTTAATGAATGAATCAAACTCGTTGTCATAAGTGTGCCCATCTACAAACCCATGCAATGTACATAGTAAATTCTGTGAGAGTACACTTTAGCTGGTCAGTGTGGTTTTCATTTATGCAGATGTGACAGTATTTGCAGATTTAAAAAAAAAATCAGGGCCAATACGTGCTTAAAATTTCTAGTTGTCACTCATACATTCACTTTTGCTGAGAATGTATGAAGGTAGTTTTTTATCCTTGACTGAATGATCTAAGACAGTGACTAAGAAAATATTGGGCTCAATAATCTATAGATGGCTCAGTGGCCCGTAGTGCACTATCACTGTGATGAATCTCCCATTGGTATGCCTCTATATAGACATTGTAAACTTGAAATAAAAACCCTGCATGAGCTCAAACAAAAGCAGAAGGTCAAAATTAAATAAAAAAAGGGAAGGTAGGCACAGCCCACTGTACTAAAGCTGAATCATACAAACGTGACAATCATTCAGTGTTTAAAACACAATGTCCACCATTCATGCCCTCATCCAGTGAACCATAATAGCTGAAGCAAAACAATATAAATTCACATTGACAAGCTCAGTGTTAGGCAAAAACAATGTAATAAATGAAACAATATGTGAGTGGATTGGGTGGTAAATGCTCAGCCGGCTCCCAGCATGGGATAGGTCCTGAGATGGCCCGACCTGTATCTTGGGAAAGAACGTGAGGCACACTGGTAATTATAAATGGATATTCGTCCTTTAGTGTATCCAACAGCTAGGGACATGTGGAAGTAGTGAAGAGAGCACAATTGGTCAACAGTGGTCCAGAGGAGGTAATATGTGTATGCAGGCCCGGATTTACTCCCTTTGCCGCCCCAAGGCCGGGTCCTTCATTGCCGCCACCTCCCCCCGTACACACGACCGAACATGTCTGCTGAAACTGGTCCGCGGACCAGTTTCAGCAGACATGTTTGGCCGTGTGTAGGCACGAGCGGACCATTTTCGGGGCGGGTCGGACAGGTTTCCAGCGGACAACTGTTTCCTGGACTTGCTTTAAAACAGTCCGCTGGAAACCTGTCCGCCCGGACATGTACGGTCGTCTGTACAGACCTACCGTACATGTCCGAGTGCCCGCCGTCCCTCGCATGCGTCGAATGACTTCGACGCATGCGTGGAAGCATTTAAAAGGCAGGCCTGCCCACGTTGCCGCGTCATCGCCACGTCATCGTCGCGGCGACGGCGCAGACACGCCCCGCATATTGTTTACGCGCGGACTTCTGTTCAATGGTGTGTACAGCCATCGAACAGAAGTCCCCGGGCAGACATGTCCGATGAAAACGGTCCGCGGACCGGTTTCATCGGACATGTCTGCTCGTGAGTACAAGGCCTTAAAGGTGAAAAGAAAGAAATCCTAAAAAAATTAGAACTAATGTAATCATCACATCTAAGAATAGCTGCAATATAATAAATGCTTTAGGCTTTAAGCAGATTGTACAATCAGATTGTGTGTGGTAATTAAGGATGAGCTCTGTCGTGTCAGCACAGCGCCAATCACAGGCAGGGAGACATTGTCCCGATGCTCGGCTGCAGAGATCAGGAAATGTCTCCCTGCCTGTGATTAGCGCCGTGCCGACTTCCTGGTGGGCTCTGTACGTGGACTGTGCAAACACGCCGGAGCTCATCCTTAGTGGTGATCATTAAACTATCCCCATATCTCATTGATAAAAAACGCCTTGGCAAGTTGTAGTGAGCAGACATGTCCTGGGCAGAGGGACTGAGGGACAGATATCACACACCTTACAGGGCAGAGTTCCCCAACTAATATAACACCTCCGCTGTCCCCCGTACTCTGAGTGGAAGTTGATGCCTGGTTTCCAGGATATGGGTAGACGATCAAAGTTACACATGCACACGCACAGGAGAGTTCATGTGGCTGGGAGCGGTTGTCATACTGGCCAGGCGGAGCGGGGGGCGGAGCCAGCGTGTGTGTGTTGTCTGTGCGGGGGAGCTCAGGAGAGCACGTGACCTCCTACTGACATCTATAGTGGTGTAAGCGTGTGAACGGTGTGATCAGAATAAAGCTGTGTGTCCTCCTCCTCCCATCTCAATTGCCTGGAGTTGTTCTTTTTCTTTTACCCGTGCCACCCCTGCACCCACTGCCACCCCGAAGGCTGGCCTCGGTGGCCTTGTCGGGAATCCAGCCCTGTGTGTGTGAAATGAAACACCATAAAGAGTGTTGAAGATTGAGATTGACCCATGTGCTGAAACCTCCCTCTCACTGTTGCATGGCTCAAGTCAATGGCATAAACTTGCGTGCAACAAGCCAGTCCTGGTCCCTGTTGGACCACTTGCAATCCAAAAATAAAGTCCCACAACAAAGATACAATGGAATTGTACTTATCGTATGATGGATGGAGGGATGTTCCTCAATGGCAGTAAAGTTCCAATTCCCAGCAGGGCCCGTGAAGCAAAAAAGAGTGTTCCTAGCTTCCAGTCATGAGGGCAGGGTGGACAGAGAGACAGAGCATTACTGGCATTGAGGCATTGAGAAAGATCCCTCCATCCATTAAATTATAAGTGCAATTGCACCTGGTGGATCATGTGCAATTCAAAACTGAAGTCCCAAAACAAAGAATTGTACTTATCGTATGATGAATGGAGGGATCTTCCTCAATGCCTCAATTGCAGTAAAGCTTTGTCTCTCTGTCCACCCTGCCCCCTTGAATGGAAGCTACAAACACTCTGTTTTGCTTGACAGGCCCCGCTGGGAGTTGGCACTTTACTGGCATTGAGGAACATACCTCCATCCATCATATGATAATTACAATTTAAACACTGAATGATTGTCACGTTTGTATGATTAAGGTATTATTGCTATTGGCTATTCCATATGTGTTTTTTATATAATAAACTTTGATTCAGTTTTAGTACAGTGGGCCTTTCTTCCCCTTTTTTATTGTATTTTGACTTACTGGTTTTGGTTGAGCTCAACCAAAACCAGTAAGTCAAGATGTCAAGTTTTCGAATAGGGCTTACTGAGAGTTCCCACTCCTTTTCCTTTCCCTCTTCTGCATACAATGGAAATTTATATACATATATTTACACTATAGACAGCACAAGCAAGGATTTACACATTGAGAGATACTCTTTTTTAGTTTTCGCTCTATATAGACATTTATCAGAGGGATTGATTTGCACATTGGTGCATGGTCAGACCAGGTGGAAATCTGCTGCTAATATCTGTGCAACATTGTTGCAGAGATATTCATTTATAGGGCACAGAAACTGTGATGTCACTTAACAAATTGAAATTAGTGGTTTTCCAATTTCTGGAGCACATCACAAACATTGGCACACTATTTCAACATTGGCACACTATGTTGTTGATTTAGCACATTCTGCATCAAAAACTGTTGGGCAAATAATAATTTATTGAGCCCGTTGAATCTAAAGAAAGACAGGCAACCAGCATTTTCTGAAAAAAATAAGAAATAGTGGCACCAATACTGAATAATTAGTACTGGTTTTATTTATTATGTAACATCATGTTTTCAGTTTTGGATAAAGTAGGAGTTTGAACTTGAAATGAGCTTTGTTATCTTTATTTACATTTTCAGAATACAATACAGTCAGAAGCTGGCATTGTAATCACATGGTGTTGGTCATGAGATGCAAAAGGATGGTACATCACTATCACACATAGAGGATCATCCTTCATGACCCACTACATAAAGGTCCCACCAGGATATGAAATTAGAAGTATCTGTGAACCCATGAGAGTCAAAGTGTGTATTCTGAAAGAGAGGGTAGTTTTTGATCAGATGTTTAAGTTTACGACCTAAATAAATGTATGGTAGGATGTGTCAGTATAAGGGAATAACAGTAGGATGGTTAGAAGGGGAAAAAAGATAAAGAGATATTGTGGGGCTATGGGGGGGGGCACACAGGCAGGATCACTGGTGGGCAATAAGAGCAGGTATTACTCTCAGTATCCAAACAGTAGTGACTGTCCATCAGCTGTACAAGTCAAACCAAACGTGCTTGTATGTCTCATGTTTATTTTGGGATGACAGGATTAAACCCTCCATTTGTTCAATTTCCTGTACTTTGTGGCCCTCTGAAATTGAAGGAGACGTTTATTTTTCCATTGGGCTGGGATACAGGATTTAGCTGCGCTCAAGAGGTAGATTTTGGGTATGTCTCCAGGGATATAGAAGACAAGTGGTGGAGAAAAAAGGCTGGATTGTGGGGAAGATGAAAATTGGTAAACCTCTGAGAAATATCTTGTACCTGAGACTAAAATGGTTTTAGAACAGGTCAGTATTTGGCTAAAAACACAAGTACTATTCAGTTTTCCTTTTGTTTGGTATATTTACAGTATTATGTGTCTGGTGCCTCTGCCCTGTTTGGTGGATCTGTTGTTTGAATAGTTTGCCATCCCGATTGATGACGCCATGGGGTATTTGATGGTCCTCTGCATCACTATTTACAAAACACTTTTGGATCATTATATTTAGCAGGGTTTTGGAATATGTTTGGTGACACAATGTAAACCTGTAATTTTTATCTTACAGTGCCTTACTACCTACCTTATGTTCATGCGCTATTGCATGCACATGGAAACCTGCCTCACTTCATTAGTGTTTTAAGAACGTTTATTTTCTTTTGTTATAACACTCAGTTGCTGATTAAGTTCTTGATGTAAAACATGTTGAGCATGAGGCATCTCTCCATCAAGTTATCAGTTACTTCACTGATATTGAGTTACTTTCACCATTTTTACTGTCAATGTTTATATGTTTACCTGGTTCTTGAAATATATATATTACTTTTTACCATTGATAAACTTCGATAACGTTTTATCCTTTTGTACAAAAAAACATATTGGTTTTATCAACTTTTGACGTGTTATTCACTGACTGAAGAGTCATATTGCTAAAGTCCTGGTTTATGTCTGTAGATTAATTCATAGCTATTTTGGGATGTGGTATGACTTGAAACTTTTCCCATAGGTTCCTATATCAGTTTAATCTCATTAAACTAAACATTTTCCATGGTTTTAGTTTAAAACAATTTGAGACTGCACATTTTAATACAAGTATACATGTGTTTAATTTGCAAATGAAAAGGACTGTAAACTAGTTTGGTGTAAAATTGAAAATCCACCCCAGTAGGACACTTTTACATATGCCATGATTTTTGCACATCTGTCTCATGACAAACATTAAATGATTGGATTCACTGTCAATTACAGGAGAGAACAGGTTTATTTTCAGTTACGACAGGAGATCAAAAACAGCTGGTAAATCCCCACAGGGAGGAACAAGAAGCAAAGGGGTGAATCAAGCATCAGAATGGTACACTGCACAGTACTAATTAAGAAGAAATGAAATAATGATTAAAAAACACCTCAGCATCTAATTCACATGGTTTATCATGGCAAACACCAACAAGATTCTAATAGATATGTTGTTATATTTGTAAGCCCCTCTGTTTGTTTCTATCTTCACAGGCATATAGCTAGCTATTCATTATGCTCATGAGCATATTATGAGTTTTATTTGACACCCTCTTATCCATTGGAAACAGGTGTATGTTCTAATAGGATGGCTTGGATCTATAATTCTATCTAGGCTGTGGATTAACCACTTGCTTACTGGGCATTTAAACCCCCTTCCTGTCCAGGCCAATTTTCAGTTTCAGTGCTCTTACACTTTGAATGAAAATTGCGTGGTCATGCTACACTATATCCAAACAACATTTTTATATTTTTTTCCCCACAAATAGCTTTCTTTTGGTGGTATTTAATCACTGCTGGGTTTATTTTTTGCTAAAAAAAACTAACAAAGACTGAACATTTTGAAAAAACAAAAACAAAGCAGTTGTATAACTTGTTATAAAATTTTGCAAACAGGTAATTTTTCTCCTTCATTAATGTGTGTTAATGAGGCTGAACTGAGGGGGAATGATAGGCTGCACTGGTGGGCACTGATAAGGCGGCAGTGATGGACACTGATAGATGGCACTAGTGGGCACTGATGGGGCGGCACTGGTGGGCACTGATATGTGGCCCTGATGGACCCCGATAGGTGGCACTGAGAGGTGACACTGATGGGTGGCACTGATAGGCACTGATAGGTGGCACTAAAGGGCATTGCTAGGTGGCACTGAAGGGCACAGGTAGGTGACACTGATATGCAGCACTTATAGGCGGCACTAATAATGAGGCACTGATGGGCATTGATTGGTAGCACAGGGGGCATTGATAGGTAGCACTGGTGGGCATTGATAGGTGACACTGGTGGGCATTGATAGGTGACACTGGTGGGCACTGGTAGGTGGCACTGGTGGGCACTGATTGGCAACAATGCTATGCACTGGCAAATGGCACCGGTGGGCACAGCTAATGTGGCTATGTCTTGCCCAGTTCGGGTCCCATGTCCCATGATTGGCTTATTTTCTCATGCTGTTAGCGTGAAGAGAAAAAAAGCCGATTACCGATCTTCTGTTTACATCACATGATCAGCTGTCATTGGCTGACAGCTGATCGCGTAGTAAGGGGCCAGGATGGGCTTCTTACTCCAATCTGTGATCAACCGAGTCTCATTGACTCAGTGATCAAAGAGCATGCCACTCGCCCCGCAGGCAGCTCATGCACGGGAGGGAGTCTATTGATGCTCTTCTGGCAATTAGGGCCAGAGCTGTAGCTGTCATTCGGCTATAGCGTGTGCTGGAGCTGGTTAATAGTGACACTTTAATGTGAATCTGTGTTTTGCCCATGCAGGGCAAAATACAGGTTTACTGAAAAGTAAACCCTCACAGATACATACAGTGGAACCTCGGATTGCGAGTAATGTGGTTAATGAACATTTCGCAATATGAGCACAGTAATTTTAAAAATCATAACTTGGTTTGCGAGTGTTGTCTCGCAAAATGAGGACGATTTAGCCCAAAGTGGTGTGCAATACCGCGTTTGGCCTGAGGTGTGGGGCACCGGAGCTGAGCGGAGCCAAACAGCGCCAATCGCAGCCGATCTGCGCCATTCGGAAATGCAAGGAAAGGCCTGAGGATAGAGTCTTTCCAAGGTTTGCCGAGGTCAGCCGAGGTGTCCTCGGGTCTTTCCGGCTGTCTCCGGCGCCCCTACCTCTTTCCGCATGCAGTATTGCATGCCATTGAAGTCAATGCAGAACAAATTATTTTTGTTTTCATTGACTTCAATGGGGAAACTCGCTTTGATATGTGAGTACTAAGGATTACAAGCATTCTCCTGGAATGGATTATGCTTGCAATCCGAGGTTCCAAAAAAAATAAAGGAGAGGGAAAGACGCCACCCAGTCTCTCTGGCAACCCTGTTCCGCTCCCTAATTGGCTGGTGTCCATCATGTGACCACATCAGCTGAATGATGTGTCACACTGTCAGTCATGGCGCGACCTGCCCCCCTCGCGGGCCGTGCCAATCACTCAGCTTATGGGCGAAGCTGAAAGCCCATCACAGCCAATTAGGGAGCGGAACAGGGTTTAAAAGGATGCCAGAGAGACTGGATGGCGTCTTTCCCTCTCCTCAGCGAAGCTGCTGAGGAGCATTGTGCAGGTCTCTGTGCTTCTCGTCCACATAAGGATTCAATAGACTTTTTGGGTCTTTCCTTATGGGCTCGTTTATAGGACCTATGATAAATGGTAAGCAGCATAATAGATATGTGTAATGGTATATGTATGCCTGTCACACATGGATCTGCTAGTTTACACCTCCAACTTTTGGTTTATTATTTATTTATTTTTCATTAGATTCTTCCATAAAGGCACCATATATATTGCACTGAGAATCCCAGACTCTGATGGGATAGGTTTGGTACCCCTTTTTGTGATATTCCAAGGCAGCCCTATATGAGGAGTCCATGGTAGCACTGCGACTGTTGTGGGAATGCATACATATGTAAAAAGATGAAATGAAGTGAGTTTTTTGTCTCAACTATTCACACCAGATGTGGGGTCAAGGCTGGGGATTTTGTTTTGTTTATGTTGAAAAATAAAAAAATCTTCTTTGATTTGTTATAGATAAAAGATACAAGATGTGATATCCCTGAAGAAGAACAAATGCAATTATTGTTTGAAACGCGTTGGATGAGCCATCTTTCAACTGTCTCAGTTTTTTTGAAAACTAGAATTGTGGCATTGTGTCTTGTTGTCATCTTTTCTTGCTTTGTGTTTTTATATCATCATACTGTATCTGTATTATCATGATTTCTTCTATATTTGTACAATAACTTATCCCTTTTATATTATTTGAATATTATTGTTGCCCATATAATCCCAACCCTAGAGGTTACTTATATTTTCTGTATATTTATCTCTTCCCAAGGCCTCATATACACTGGGTGTTTGCCGAGCTATTCTGAATACCTTTTCTCCTGCCAGGAGAAAAGCATACTAAAAAACACACCTGCATTACGGCACATTTACAGTAGGTGCATTAAGCATTTGGGCATTCATGCATTCAATTGGCCAGAATATTACTTTATTCTGGGCATTGAAATTAATTAACACCCAAATGCTAAACACGCCTTGTTCTTAGGTGCTTTTACACATGTGTTTTTTCTGCTCAAACACTTCTCTCCTGAATGCGTCAATATTATCTAAATACAAAAGGCATGTGTATTCCTACTTGCCTCTTATTGTGCTTTGTGTATTTCTTCCAGCTCTGTTCAATAATCCAGAGTGACTTTGTATAGAAGTGAGTTTATAATTATCAGCCGCCACACCTGCAGGGCTCTCAATTCGCAGGGTCTGCATCACTGACGCGTGATTTACTTTTGGGAGTATCTCAACAAAAATATAAAGTTTGGTGCAGGGGATGCCCAAAATCTGACTTGTGTCTTAGTGCAGACTTCTGGGAAAATCAGTAAGCCAATAAAACAAGCAGGAAATTACATTTGTGGGGGTGGTGTACAGATGGTGTAAAGAATGCCTCCAGGTTGGCATAATGCATTGCCTTGAATAGAAAATTACAGCACCGCAGAATGAAAAGGAAAGGTGATTTTTAATAATATTTAATTACAATATGACTTGTGTAGCAATTGAATATGCTATATACATTTTTTTGTTTGCATTTTTTTCCCACGGAAACTGAGTTACCCTTTAAGCTATGAGTCACTATAGTCACGAGTAATACAAGGCTATGAATTCCCTGCGTGCCGGCACTGAATGGCCTAGTGCTGTTACAAGTGGTATAGTGAGTCACATTCTTTATATACAAAAGTCATGGAATGGAGCAGCAAGGGTGTGAACTATATTCTGCTGAGGATTGGGAAATTAAACCAGTTACTTTGCTATTAACAAAGACATAACATTTTTGCTTAAACATTTATTTTGTTATCTTGTACATGCATATGAACCTTTCCATGCACAGATATGTTTACATACACCCAAATGAGTAAACATGATATTGGGAATGTACAGTATGTGCGTTGGGATGGTGGCGCTGCTGAACCAAAGGGGTTAAAAAAACGTGAGTGTCGTTTCGTGATGTTAAACACGTGTTGGGTAACCTGTGTACGGGATAAATCCAATGATTATTGATTCCCTATAGGCTCACGCTATGGTATTAAAGGCGTGTGTAGGTTGCCCCGTTTAATAGTGCTAGGTAAAACTCGTTGCCAAGTGCGTGGTTATTTATTTGGACCTCCACTATGAATTGGTATCCAATGTGTTGGAAGAAAATCAAAAATGCTACAGTGAATGCTACAGTTCAATATATGATTATGCTAAAAGCAATGTAGGTTCTAATAGTCCTAATTGAAAAGCATGGGGTCAAAGTTCAAACATCAAAGCATAATCCCTGGAGATAAAATATAACACAATATGGTGACTTCAAGTGACGGTCCCTCACAGGTCAATATTTTGTGACTGTTGTGCTCCCCCGCTTGGGTCCCCACTCACCAGATGTCGGCACCCCTAAGGGCAAAAGGCGGTAGGTGGTGGTACCTTAGTTGGTCCGGTTGTACAGTCCTCTGTGTCAGATTTTCTGCGTTGCAGTTTTCTCCGAGCTATGGGAAACACACTCCGGGTGCTTTTCAAGTGGGCACTAGTGATGTCACTCAAACACAAAAAAAGGGAATCCACATAGGGTGATATGTTTTTTAAAAAAACAAAAAAACATTTATTAAATAAAAATAGGGGGATTTAAAAAAGTGGAATATTTCCAAAACAGATCCCAGAGGCACCTGGGTTAATTCCAAGGTATTGGAAGAACAATAAGTTAAAAACAAAAAAGAAAAAAGTTAGCCTGGCTGTCCGCCTTTCCTATACGTGCTGAAGGAACGAAGCTGCCGACACCACCGGTAAAGGAGTGTATGGGCGTCTGTGTCAGTCCAGGCAGTTCACAGCTGAGATGGGCGGCGCACAGACAGGTTGGCGTGCGTGTGTACGTGCTTGCGTAATGATCCCCTGATGCGTTTCATCAAGTGACTTTCTCAAAGGCGATACAAGCTCTGTACGATCATAATCCTTTTTAAGTACGGCGGCAGATGTATCCCGCCTCCTAAAGGGTTGGGTATAATGGTTCCCATAGGAAGAAAGAGGCCTCCCACCTGTTAACCCTTGGTAATACCAAATGTAGGAGGTAGGGATGATACATATACCGCCGTGAATACAATAAAGCGTATCATATATAAAAAATGCAAAATAGATCAATGTGGTGGTAATCACTCTGATGGTTCATAGTGTGGTAATTAGTATCATTATTTCAATGTGGCTGAAACAAACGAAGGAGGACCTGGAGGATACAGCTGTTCATGCTGTCTCCGTGAATAGACTGGGGAGGGGAGATCCTCCAGAAAAAAAACTCTTAGCAACATGGACTAGTGTGTTGAGAAAGGTACATAGGAAAATAAAGGATTGAGGATCTCACCCCGAACTGGGTGTGTGTGTCCACAGGAGGAATAATGTGTGCTGATAGGCTACATGATATTGGGAATGCATAGAAAACTCTACTGTATCCTTTTTGTGATTGGGCACTAACATTAACATTAACTCCTAGATATCGATCACTTTCATTTGACAGTAATCATCTGAACCAGATATATTCCAAACAACAACAAAAATTAATCACTTCAGCCCGGAATGATTTAACGCCTTAATGACCAGGCCATTTTTTGTGAATACGGCACTGCGTCGCTTTAACTAACAATTGCACGGTCGTGTGACGTTGTACCCAAACAAAATTGAGGTCCTTTTTTTCCACAAATAGAGCTTTATTTTTGCGGTATTTGATCACCTCTGCGGTTTTTATTTTTAAGCTATAAAAAAAAAAACGACCGACAATTTTGAAAAAAAAAACAATATTTTTTTACTTTTTGCTCTAATAAATATCCCGATTTAATAAATAAATAAATAATAATTCTTAATCAGTTTAGGCCGATATGAATTCTTCTACATATTTTTGGTAAAACATTGCCATAAACGTATATTGATTGGTTTGTCCAAAAGTTATAGCGTCTACAAAATGGGGAAATATTTATGCCATTTTTAATATTATTATTTTTTTCATTAGTAATGGCGGTGATCAGTAAATCGGACACTTTTGACACTTTTTTGGGACCAGTGACATTATTACAGTGATCAGAGCTAAACATAGCCACTGATCACTGTATAAATGGCACTGGCAAGGAAGGGATTAACACTAGGGGGTGATCAAGGGGTTAAGTGTTCCCTAGGGAGGTGTTTCCAACTGTGGGGGGAGTGGACTGACTGGTAAAAGAGAGAGATCACTGTCCCTGATCACTAGAAACAGACAACCACTCTGTATTCCCCTGACAGAACGGGGATCTGTTTGTTTACATTGACAGATCCCCATGCTGACTCTCTGTTGTGCCACCGGCCACGCAAATTGGCTCCGGGCGACGTGCCGTGCCTGTTATAGCCATTAAAAGGACTGCTGTACCTGCCGCAGTATAACAGTGACAGCTAGTCGGCAAGCCGTTAAAGTGGCTTAAGCAACAAGATTAGTCATACACTTGCCATTGCAGGCTTTGCATCCTTGCAAACTCTGTCTGAATCGCGTATTCAAATCTGATCTGAGAATAGCACATTTTCTAAAGCTGCTTACATAAATACAGGCACAGTACCCTACATGATGGTACCTGAGCTTTCTAAAACTTTATGTATTAAATTGTGGATCAGGAATGCAAAGGTAGTGATTGACTTGCATTGAACAGAAATAGAAAAAGTTCAGTGGAGCCTCGGGTTATGCTGGGGATTCTATATATGGCATCAGGTTTATGTTTGTGTTTTTAGCTTACCAATTTTAGGGACCACAGAGGTTTACATTAAAGCTACCCAAACACTTTAGAAGGTCACTAATTTGGCTGTGCTCTCTGGTAGGGTTTTGTAAATCTTGGGCTCTGTTAAGAACAAACTTGTAAGTCCTTTGGCAGATCCAAACAGTTCCATTGAAATAATTTCTAATATTTTTTTGGTGGAAGACCAGTTAAAGGGTATTTATAGACATTGCAATTGTCTAATCTGTCAAAACATTGTAATGTCTATAAACATCTTTAATCACTTGACCTTTGGAATATTTTTCCCCCTCTCTTTTGCGATACATAAACTGACAATTGCGCCGTTGTGCGACACTATATCCAAATAAAATGTATGTCATTGAGATTGATTCTATTCCCTGAGACACATGATTGATCCCTTCCCCCCCTGTCAGAACTGAGATATGCCTTGTTTACATCAGTTCTCTGTGTTTTACCAACGATCAGCGGGTGTTGGAGGACATTGAGTACCTGGCACACAGAGATTGGCCTCGCTGTGAATTACCATAGCAGAAGCAGCCCGCCAGTGGCGCACACATGCTCCCTGCAGGCGGATGTGCAGGATCAAATATATATATATATATATATATATATGTGATCCTGCACACAGTTGCCGCCCTGTAGCAGCAAAAGTGCTATAGGGCAGTCAGCAAGTGGTTAAGTTAATACTAAAGCCTAAACATTGTTTACCTTAATGCAATCTTTGCATCAAGGTAGAAAATGCCCCTGTACCTGTCCTACCCCCCTCTGGCTTCAGTTGAGCACTCCAGTGCTGTCTCCAGCTTCAGCAGCTCCTCACTGCCCTCACTTACTACTTTTACAGGAGACGTAGAGAGCAGCGAATCCAGAGGTTGCTGCTGCTGCAATCAGTCAAACTCCTGTGAGCAGGGAGTGGGGGCATGGCTTACTGATGCTGTGTCTGTTTATGGATTTGCACATGCAAGGATGCATCCTCAGCATCTGGCTTGCTAAAGAAGGCACCCAAAGGAGGGAGGTGCCAGAAGAGAAAAAAAAAAACTTTTCTGTGCAATATTATTGCACAAAGCTGGTAAGTATAATATATTTTTTATTAAAAAAATGTGTTTAGTATCACTTTAATATCAAGGAATAGAGCACAGGATACAGTAGTACAGGCCAGGCAAAAATTGTCTCTGATGGCGAAATAGTTGATTATACAGTATGAATCTCCTTAGCTGTTATTTCAGTTATACATTGTGAATAGCTATGTATCAGTGTCCCTTTGTTTTGTTAACAAGTTATCATATAGGGTGGTTTTAATTTACAGATACCTATTATGACTGTTTTCATGTTCTTTGCCAATGTACTTTATGTAATGTAGTCACAAATTAAGTGTATTTAAAGATGGTCATTATACTAACACATTTTTTAAGTGTGTTTAGAGATATCATGTGCACAGGAGTTAAATTATATAGCAGAGAACATACAAAGACAAATACATAATTCTATTTTATGTCTCAGGAAATACACTTAAAAAGTATGCATTTCTCACAAGGCTAATGGATTTTCAATAGCACTTTTCCTAACTAGTATAAAAAGTATAATAAATAAATTCATTCATCCATAGATACAATTTTCTCCTCTCCAGGTTGGTCTAGCAATATAAACTTTGAAAATTAGAAATCTATTGTTTTTTTTGTTTGTTTTTTTAACATTCCCCTAGGATTATATACCATATATATGGGTTAATCAGTTAATAGTAGGTAATTAAAAAAAAAAAGGTTTGAGGTTCAAGAACAAATACATTTTAAGTACCAGAATCAGGGCTCAAGTCCTGCGGGAACACGTGGGAACGGAGTTCCTGCACTTTTTTCACAGCAGGAACTCAGGGCCAGATCCACAAAGAGCCGGCGTAACGTAAAAATTCCCATTTAAGTTACACTGCCTTAAAATTTCTACCTAAGTGCCCGATCCACAAAGCACTTACCTAGAAATTTTCGGCTGTGTAACTTAAATTCCGCCGGCGCAAGGCGTTCCTCTTCAAATGGGGGCGATTCCCATTTAAATTAGGCGCGCTCCCGCGCCGGCCGTACTGCTCATGCTCGTGACGTCATTTTCCCAACGTGCATAGCGCAAAATTACATTACGCCAAGCTTTGTGGATCGCGCCGGGTCAATAAAGTTGCGTCGAAAAAAAAAAAGATACGGCGAAAAAAAAAAATTTAAAACAAAAAAAAAAATGCGTCGCTGGACAGAAGGGTCTGCTTTTACAAGGTGTAAACAGTTTACACTTTGTAAAAGCAGCCCTAATTTTACGATTGCAAACTAAAACTTACGGAGAAAAAACGAAGCTGAAAAGCTTTGTGGATCTCCGTAAGTGCTAATTTGCATACCCGAGGTGGATGCGGTACTGCATCCTAATTTGCATACCCCAGTGGTGGATGCGGTACTGCATCCTAAGATCCGGCAGTGTAAGTCCCTTACACATGCCGGATCTTCTGTCTATCTCTTGGAAACTGATTCTGTGGATCAGTTCCAAAGATAGAAACAGGGATACGACGGCGTATCAGTAGATACGCCGGCGTATCCTTTTTGAGGAGCTGGCCCTCAGTTCCCTTTGCAGGACTAGAGCAGCCGAGCCGCCCGAGCCAATCCTTCACTAAGCGGCGATGCCCAGCTCGAGTCACTGTCAGGGGCAGGCACCTTAGTAATCCTTTATGTTACTGGCCGCTTCCTGTGTATGGATTCATCGGGTAGCGTGCGGGTATTCCGTCACTTCCTCAATGCCGCAATGTCTCCTGGGAGCTTTTGTCATTGTTCCCAGGAGACATTGCGGAGGTCTGCCGTGAGTTATCACGGGATTTAGAAAGAACTTGCTTAAAAAAAAAAACATGCGGTTTAGTAATTATGCATATGAGCGTATCATTTTTTTTTCGGTGGGGGGAGTGGATCTTGGGTGGGAGTTCCCACACTTTTTTCCCCAGGACTTGACCCCTGACCAGAATGTGTAACATAGGAGGTCATCTGGGTTGTACTGTTGGAAAATGTATTTATTATCATCATCTGGTACTAGCACATGTACAGTATCTATAAGGTGAGACAGACAGTTTTATAAGTCCATCATTTTTCTAACTAAGAAATGTCGAGTTGAAAAGTGCAGTATCAGCTTAGGCTGTCAATAACAGAGAACAGTATTTATATTAAATTAAATAAAGGATATCCAGAAAGCCTGATCACTATGGCCTAAGGCTAGTCAAAGATTGTCATAAAATCTCGCCAAGAGCAATGATCCATAGACATATGTAGTTCAACATTGCTTTTCTGCATCATGCTGCTGAGACAGGGTTGACTTACTAAAACTGGAGATTGCAAAATCTGATGCAGCTGTGCATGGTAGCCAATCAGCTTCGGAATTCAGCTTGTTTAATTAAGCTTTTTCAAAAGAACCTGGAAGCTGATTGGATTCTATGCAGAGCTGCACTAGTTTTTGCACGCTGCTGTTTTAGTAAATCAACCCCACAGTATTTTCCTCAGTAATATTTAGCTTAAAATGATTGTAAAGTCTGTTAGCCTGCCCTGTGCAGTGGATTTGCACAGAGCAGCCTGAATCCTTCTTTTCTCCAGTCCCTCTCCACTGCTTCTGGCCCCTGCCTCCTGTTGAGAGCCATAACAGCAAATAGCTTGCTATTGGGGGAACCCGATCGGAGCTACAGCTGCAGTGTGTCCATTCAGACATGGAGCTGCGGTTCGGCCATACCCCTTCTCTCTACTGGTTGGCTAACTGACTTTGACTGACAGCATCAGGAGCCAATGGCACCACTGCTGTGTCTCAGCCAATCAGGAGGGAGAGTCCCAGATGGCTGAGGGACTCGTGGGCATAGCTGGATAGGGTTGGGGCTCAGGTAAGTATTAGGGGGTGCTGGGGTGGCTGCTGCTCACAGAAGGCTTTTAATCTTAACCACTTCAGCCCCGAGCCTCTTTCTGAGATTTGGTGTTTACAAGTTAAAATCATTTTTTTTTTGCTAGAAAATTACTTAGAACCCCCAAACATTATTTTTTTTTCAAAAGCCGCGTACACACGACCATTTTTAATGTCCTAGGAAAAACAACGTTTTTTTCAATGTGATTCTTGTCAAACCTGCCTTGCATACACACGATTGTGAGAAAAAAATGCTCAAGCAAAGCGCGGTGACGTACAACACGTTCAACGGCACTATAAAGGGGAAGTTCCATTCAGATGGTGCCACCCTTTGGGCTGCCTCTGCTGATTTTGTGTTAGTAAAAGTTTGGTGAGAGAAGATTCGCGCTTTTCAATCTTCATGCTTTTCAGTCTGTTACAGCGTGACGAATGTGCTATCTCCATTTCAAATCCTAGTTTTACCAGAACGAGTGCTCCCGCCTCATAACTTGCTTCTGAGCATGCATGTTTTTTTCACGTCGTTAAAGCCTACACACGACAACGTGAAAAATGATGTGAAAATTTGGAGCATGTTCTAAATTTTTAATGCCCGTTTTTCACGTTGAGAAAAATGCTCTGGAGCCTACACACGATCATTTTTAATGACCATTTTAAAAAATGGCACTTTTTACGTCATGAAAAACGGTTGTGTGTATGCGGCATAACACCCTAGAGAATAAAATGGCGGTCGTTGCAATACTTTCTGTGACACCGTATTTGCGCAGCAGTCTTACAAGCACACTTTTTTGGGAAAAAATACACTTTTTTGAATAGAAAAATAAGACAACAGTAAAGTTAGCCCAATATTTTGTATATTGCTAAAGACAATGGTACACTGAGTAAATTGATACCCAACATGTCACGCGTCAAAATTGCACCCGCTAATGGAATGGCGACAAACTTTTCCCCTTAAAAATCTCCATAGGCAAATTCTACAGGTTGCATGTTTTGAGTTACAGAGGATGTCTAAAATTATTGCTCTTGCTCTAAGGATCGGGGCAAAACCTCATAAGTGTGGTTTGAACACCATTTTCATATGCGGGCGCTGCTCACGTACGCATTTGCTTCTGCACGCGAGCTCTGCGGGATGGGGCACATTTACAACTTCTTTCTTCTTTATTTTACATTTTATTTTTAGTTTTTACACTGTTCTTTTTTTTTAAAAAGTGTCACTTTTATTCCCATTACAATTGTAAACATCGTTTGTAATAGAATAAAAGCATTACAGGACCTCTTAAAGCAGGTGTCCGCTGAAAAAAAAAATATTAAAAGCCAGCAGCTACAAATACTGCAGCTGCTGACTTTTAATATTAGGACACTTACCTGTCCTGGAGTCCAGCGCCGTCCGCAGCAGAGGACGAGCGATCGCTCGACACGCTGCTGCCCCCCGCCATCCTTGGTAAGGGAACCAGGAAGTGAAGCGATCTGGCTTCACTGCCCGGTTCACTATGGCCCATGCGCGAGTCGCGATACGCCTGCCGATTGGCTCCCGCTGTGTACTGGGAGCCGAGTGTTCCCAGAACACAACGGAGGGGGGGACGGGAGGTGACGTCATGCCCGCACTCTGCCCGAGACTGTGTGGCCGGAAGACAGGTATTTGCAACCCCCTCTCCCCTGAAAAGGTGTCAAATGTGACACCGAAGGGGGGAGGGTTCCGATCAGCGGGAGTTCCACTTTAGGGTGGAGCTCCGCTTTAAATATGAGATCGCATATTTACACTATAATGCAATAAAAAAAAAGTTGTTTGAAAAAATTAGTCTCTTTAAAGAGCTATGGGTGGAAGTGACGTTTTGACGTCGCTTCCGCCCTGCAATGGTATGGAGACGGTATGGAGACTCATCTCCATACCTAACAGGAGACAGGACACGATCACCTCCGTCACTGCCGGTGGCCCTGGTAAGCGGCGAAGAGCACAGGAGATCGACGGGAGGGGGGGCTTTCTCTTGCCGCCGATAAAAGTGATCTTGTGGAAAATATGCTGCAGAGACTACCTTTATCTTAAAGCGGACCGTCCACTGAAGAAGAGAATACCAAGATTATGGTAGCTAGCTGCTGCCATAACAACGATATCCCTCTTCAAAGTACTAACGTAAAACGGCAACGGGCGGTCTGTAAATGGTTAATGCATAGAATGCATTAAGATAAAAAAAACTTCTGACTTTACAACCCCTTTAAATATTATGTCTGTCTCTTTCTTTATTTCCATAGGAAAGATAATACATTTTATTTAATTGTATCTAATGTATTAATTAGGTTCAGGAAAATTAGTATCTATACCAATTTATCTATACCTATATATTAAAATATTCTGAGGGCTACAATTTCAAATACAGGGTAGAAAAAACTTCAGAAGTAACATTAATCATTGTTTCACTTCAGTCTCAGCACATCAACCCAGGTGCCAATCTGGCTTGTTCACCACTAAGTTGCACATAAATCTTACAGGATGATCACACACTGGTATGCTGAGATTCTTCTTTTGTTGCAGAAGCGGTATAAATACAAGAACACATGGATCCCCTACGTATTTCATGCTGAACTCAGTGCGAGTTTACCGTGAAATGTTTAAGAGATATCTGGATGTGTTTATGCTGCTTTTGCATAAAAAAAAAAAAAAATCTCAGTATATCAGTGTGCAGTATATCATCCTTCAAGATTTATGTAAAAACAACACCAGTCTAAAAATAATCCATTATGAATTGGGCCCTTTTTAATAAATATTCAAACTAAAAAAAAATCTAGTAAAACCTATAGAGATATTAGAAAGGAATATGTAAATGTGTACTGTGCCTTGAACTGTCAAATGGATTGCTTCCAACAGTTAAAAAAAAAAAACATGAATTTTTGGCAGAGTTTAATATGAACTTGTTATTATTGCAACATCTGAAGGATTTGGTGTTGCCAAGCTTTCTGATTTGTAAGCATCCTTTGCCATACTTTAATTTATAAAGTAAACATATGTGTGTAGAATTTTTTTTTTTATCTAGTGCTACGGTATTTTGAATCTTTTTTTTTTCTTTCTGATTAATACATTTAAATTATCATGCAATATGAAAATCAGAAGCTAGTACAGGTGCAACGTAAAACAACTGTGACACACTATTTTCTACCTCCCAAACAGACCATTGTAGTCTTTAGTGTGGCTAATATGCTGCATTCTAGTAAATGTGCTAAGAAACATAAATACAATATATAAAATGAAAGCACATACTGTATTAAAACCAAAACCTAAAATTCCACATATGAATAATATGTTAATTATTTCAAAAGTTATTTTCGTTTTTTTTTAATTACACGCACTTTCATTGTGCTTGTCAATATTTGCAGAACTTGACAGATTAATTATGTATACACATCATTATACATGGAGTCAAGGAGCTTACAATCTAAGGTCCCAAACTCCCATTGATACACATATTAGGGCCAATATGGTAGGGAGACAATTACCCTACCAGCATGTCTTTGGAGTGTGGTAGGAAACCCACGCAGGCACATGGAGAACATGCAATTTCCATGCAGTTAGTGCAGTGCCTGGGATTTGAACAAACAACCCTGATGCTGCTAGTTGGAAGTGCTAACCCCTTAGCCATTGTGCTGCCACAATATTTTTAAACCAGTGGCTTGCATTAAAATAATACCTATCAGGGGCGGACTGACCATTGAGGCACTCAGGCACTGCACGAGGGCCCCATGCCACTAGGGGGCCCCATCAGGGTTGCCAGGCTCAGTAAAACCAGGGACAGTATGTAAAAATCTGTTTTTTTTTTACATCTGTCCCTGATATGTCCAAAACCGACATGCTTTTGATGTGAAAATCCCAAGATTTTAACTGCCCTGCCTCTGTACTACCTCCTGGCTTGGTGGCCATCTGTAAGCCCGGGGGCCCCATAATCTTCCATTGCCTGGGGGCCCCATGAGTTGTCAGTCCGCCCCTGATACCTGTTGATCCTACCATGAAGGTCCTTGTTCAAGCACTTCCAGACAGATGGCGACAATGATTTGTCCCTGTCTCCCAGTTATGGAATTGTGTTGTCAATGTGTCACATGGGCTTTCAACAAAAGCTACAACTGAACATTTCAAAATACGTTATGCAAGCATGGTCTGCTGTTGTCACCACCTGGAAACATGGCACTGAGAAATACCATGCAGTCATTACTGAAATGCATGACAGTAAGTAAGAAATGGTTTCAAATAGGCTGCATGGTATTTTACTGAAAAAAAAAAAACAAGAATATTGGTTATGATATAGAGTACTTTATTAAATGAAATACCATTTATTTAAGATGCATATTTAGTAAATAAAATCTGTCTGAATATTTATTCACTTCCCCCATTTTAGTAGTGCTGGCATTTCATTCTCAACTTTACAGAGTGCATAGAATAATTTACATAAAAACTTGCCCCCAGAGAGAAAGGCAGTTGATCTACCAGTATGCTCAAGGAGGAAACTAGGAAACCCTGTAGAGACAGGAACATACACACTTCATATTTGTTGGGGGGGGGGGGGTTAAAAAGAACTGTCATTGCCCTCGGTGGTGCAATCTTTATATATATATATTAGTGCTGTCAAACGATTAAAATTTTTAATCGCGATTAATCGCATTAATGTCATAGTTAACTCACGATTAATCGCTCTAATTTATGACGAATTTCCCCACAAATATCGCACAATTCTGCAAGTGATTATAATTTATTATCGCTGTTTTCTAGCTGATCTAAAACCATTTTTGACATAAAGGGACACTTTTGGACAATCTACAGTTTTTCAGGCAGAAAGAATAGTTTTTATTTTATAAAAGAACATGTAGGGCACTGGGCAGACCACTAGGGACAAGGGGGGTGTCTATTTTTTACATACAGTACTGTAATCTATAAGATTACAGTATACTGTGTGTATTGTGTTTGTTTACTTTTTTAAATTTGGCGCCGTTCTCCGCTCCCGTGAGTCGTAACGTCGCAGGGAACGGAGCTCGGCGTCACACAGGCACTGTGAATCGAGCGAGGAGGACCCGCCGAGCGAGGAGGACCCGCCAAGCAAGGAGGACCCGCCAAGCAAGGAGGACCCGCCAAGCAAGGAGGACCCGCTCGATCACACAGCGGGGTGGCATCGCTGGATCCAGGGACAAGGTGAGTAACTTGTCTGTGAATCCAGCGAAAAGGTAAGCCGCGCCGCGCCGCTGCACACTCTGCATGTCCACCCGAGGGCTCCTGCGTTAATCGCGCGACAAAAATATTGACGGCGTTAACATGGGTTTGCGTTAACGCCGTTAATATCGCGTTTAACGCACAGCCCTAATATATATATATATATATATATATATATATATATATATATATATATATATATATATACACTGGATTACCAAAAATATTGGGACACCTGCCTTTAGACGCACAGGAACTTTAATGGAATCCAAGTCTTAGTCTGTAGGGTTAAACATTGAGTTGGCCCACCCTTTGCAGCTGTAACAGCTTCAACTTTTCTAGGGAGGCTGTCCACAAGGTTTAGGAAAGTGCCTATGGGAATGCTTGACCATTCTTCTAGAAGCACATTTGTGAGGTCAGGCACTAATGTGGGTGAGAAGGCCTGGCTCGCAGTCTCCTATAGGCTTGAGGTCAACCCAAACTCACTCATCCAAACTATATTGCCAAAAATATTGGGGTTATTTGGGATTATATTTTAAGAGTTGGGCTTGGCCTCTTAGTTCCTGTGAAGGGAACTCTTAAGGCATCAAAATACCAAGACATTTTAAACAATTTCATGCTCCCAACTTTGTGGGACCAGTTTGGGGATGCCCCCTTCCTGTTCCAACATGTCTATGCACTAGTGCAAAAAGCAAAGTCCATAAAGACATGGATAAGCGAGTTTGGGGTGAAGGAACTTGACTGGCCTGCTCAGAGTCCTGACCTCAAGCCAATAGAATACCTTTGGGATGAATTAGAGCGGAGATTGCGAGTCAGGCCTTCTCGTCCACATTAGTACCTGACCTGACAAATGTGCTTCTGGAAGAATGGTCAAACATTCCCATAGACACACTTCTAAACCTTGTGGACAGCCTTCCCAGAAAAGTTGAAGCTGTTATAGCTGCAAAGAGTGGGCCAACTCAATATTGAACCCTACAGACTAAGCTAAGACTGGGATGCCATTAAGTTCACGGTTGTGTAAAGGAAGGCATCCCAACACTTGACAATATAGTGTATATATATATATATATATATATATATATATATTTTTTTTTTTTTTTATTATTCATTATTACATACTTATGAGACAAGTGTGCAATGAAATGCATTCAACAGCAGTTTACATACTCACAGTTATTTTAAATATCCTTGTAGCTTTAGGGGAATTGAGAAGCTAGAAAAGATGGGCAAATCAGGTAAGCACTGCCTTTTTATCTGCCGTTGTATTGTTATTTAATATGAACAATTTAGGCTATTTTGGACCATAAAGAAAATGTCTATATTTGTTTGAAAAAAAGACCTTGGTGTCACTTTGACAGGAATAATGGAAAATATCTTTAATGGAAACACAGACAGCAAAAATATCCTGAAGGAAGTTCTGCCCTACTAAAAAGGTTGAGTGCTTTCTATGTCTTCATTGGCAAGATTGCTTTGCTTCCCACTTTCTGTTCTGGTAAATTTATAGATAAATATTGCATGCAATGCCACGTACACACGATAATTTTTCGGGTTGTAAAAAACAATGTTTTTTAAAAATTTTATTTAAAACAATCGTGTGTGGGCTTCAAAACATTTTTCAGGTTCTGAAAAACGGGCAATTTTTTTTCGAACATGCTCTATTTTTTAACAACGTTTTAAACGTTTTTCGGGTTGTAAAAAATGATCGTGTGTGGGCTTTAATGACGTGAAAAACCACGCATGCTCAGAAACAAGTTATGAGACGGGAGCGATCGTTCTGGTAAAACTACCGTTCGTAATGGAGTAAGCACATTCATCACGCAGTAACAGACAGAAAATCGCAAATCGTCTTTTACTAACACAAAATCAGCTAAAGCAGCCCAAAGGGTGGCATCATCCGAATGGAACTTCCCCTTTATAGTGCCGTCGTACGTGTTGTACGTCACCGCGCTTTGCTAGAGCATTTTTTTTGACGATCGTGTGTAGGCAAGGCCGTTTTAATGATGAAGTTGAAAAAAACTTGAAAAAGCCTGAAAAACTTTGTTTTTTACAACCCAAAAAATGATCGTGTGTACGCGGCATTAGTTCAGCTTCTGGTAGACGGTTTTACAACGTGGTGCTACAAGCAGGCAATTTTTAAATGGTGGTGCAGGTTTTATTATTTCCATTTTCACTGGAACTTTTTTCTTAATTTAATGCACTATTAAGCTTTTTATTAAGATATTATTAATCAACTCTGAGCCTCTGAAAAGCAACAACAGCAGATCTTTAAAACTGCAATTAAAACGGTGTTTGATGTGGGTGCATTAATGTATGTTAATGCTCTGTCACCAACTGCTGAATACAAACAGCCCTGAAACCTTGAAATATCTTTCACATGAAAATGGTGATATTTAAAAAATAATTATGTTCTATGTTTTTCAGTGTTTCAAATTTTGAATATTCAAAAAAAAATTAAAATATGATCAGCTTATTATAGATTGTTAACAAACGTTAAAGCTCAGATCTAGCACATTTCTTCTGTCAGGTTTTTATTTTTATAAAAGGGAGGCAAACACGATGTCCATCCATATGTCTGAGAAAGTGATATACATAGTTCTCTTCAAACCCATCTCACAATATCAAATTCCCAAACACTGATGATAGGAAAGGAAAGGAATAAGTTGTCTGAAGTATGGTTTAAGGAGAAAAAAAATTAGGTCTATTAATCTAATACAATTTTGATTAATCAAAGGTATTCCTAAAAGAACATGAATTATTGCACACATATAACAACAAGATACATTTAGAGTAGATCTCCATGTTTCAGTGAACTTGAAATAGATATGTGGGAGCACTCCTGTGGCACGTGTCAGGCATGTGCCCACAATACCACATGCACTGACCCACAGACAGGTACGTAGGTTTGCTCAGCCGAGCCGCCTTGCCGTGGTATATGTGCGTAAGGTGGTCGGCAAGTGGTTAAAGGAGTTTTTTCTTTGTAGAATAATTTTCATGGAACTGACATGTTTGATACACATGGTTACTATTGGAGATTGTGCAAGCTTATTTTAAACCTGATCTCCATGTTTCAGTGAACTTTGAAAAGCTTGTTTGGGACCAAGCTATTCCAAACAAACTATTTACTTTACTATCAAATGCAGCAGTTGTGTTTGCTGCATGAACTGTATGTAGCCCTAGCTACATACACTATACAACACTGTGTTCTGGCAGTGGGACAGAGACTTCCCACTGAAGCAAAGATTGTGACATCATCTGCTCATCTGCTCACCTCTCCACCTCAGCTAATCAGAGGAAACTTTTAATTCATTCATAGAATACAAAGGCTGAACAGTGCTCAGTCAATCAGTCTTACTCAATTTAGTTCTAGGTGCGTCAATGAGAGATTAAACAGCAAAAAGTCAGAGGAAATACAAATATCCTAGTATTGCAATATAAACGGCTGTTAGAACTTTTAGACTGTGAGCCAGGCCTTCTTATCCATATTAGTATCTGACCTCACAAAAGCGCTTCTGAAAGAATGGTCAAACACTCCCATAGACACATTCTTAAACCTTGAGGACAGCCTTCCCAGAAGAGTGGAAGCTTTTATAGCTGCAAAGGGTGGGCCAACTCAATATTGAACCTACGGACTAAGACTGGGATGCCATTAAAGTCCATGTGCATGTAAAAGGAGGCATTCCAATACTTTTGGTAATATGGGGCCAGATTCACAGATGAAATACGCCGGCGTATCTACTGATGTACGCCTTCGGATCTTAGGATGCAATACTTCGGCACTCGCTGGGTGGAGTTTGCGTCGTTTTCCGCGTCGGGTATGCTAATTAGCTGTTTACGGCGATCCACGAAGCTACGCGTGCTCGTCGCATTCTCTTACGTCGGCTTTTCCCGTCGTAAAGTTACTGATGCTATTTCAATGGCTTATATTTAGACTAGCCATGTTAAAGTATGGCCGTCGTTGCCGCGTCAAATTTGTAATTATTTTTTTTGCGTAAGTCGTCCGGGAATAGGAAAGGACGTAACGCACGTCGCCGTTCAAAAAATTACGTCGGTGTGACGTCATTTTGCGCAAAGCACGGCGGGAAATTACAAAACGGAGCATGCACAGTACGTTCGGCGCGGGAACGCGCCTTATTTAAATGATACACGCCCCATTTGAATTAGGCGGGCTTGCGCCGGATGGATTTACGCTGGCCCATAGTGTATATGTGTAAAGGCTCATCTAGATTATTGTTGTTTTCCTACATTTGGCATGTTTTTTGTCAAATACAAGCCCCATTGATTTAAATGGCATAGTGTAGATGACAGTTTGGTTGCAATTTACATGTTTTGAATTGTGTTTTTCAGATGCAGCATGTCTTATTGAGGTGCAGTTATATTGCAAGCAAGCAGAAATAATTTATACCTTCTCTTGTGTTTTCTATTTGCATGCCATGCTGCTAAAACGCATCTGTTCAAATGGGAAAGGTTGTGTTTGGCACAAACACCCATCTACATCAACCTGAAATATCAGTCAGAACTAGATAGACAGAAATGCAAACCTTTTGGAAGGGAAAACAGTTCCCGTACATGTATTTCATCGATGTATTTATCTGTTTGACCGGAGAATAGCTTTGAATGAAAACCTTTTCCTCCTTTTGTAAATAAACATAAGAAAGCAGATAAAAAGCCCATTATTTGTTGTTTTTGTTCCAGTTGTTGTAGAACTTAAAATTCAACTCCATTTGCCTGCTCAACATGACTCTCACACCTTACGGTGCATGAGCTTTAATTTTAATATAATAACAGGAAGAATAGTGTGAACCGCAGAACGATAAAGAGGAACGCATATTTCATATTTGAAATGTTTAACATTATCGCTGCAGAAGATGGAATATATTATCTTATGATCTGTAATCAAATGGTAACTCATATATTTACACATTTCTGCCAAGCTAAAATGACTGCGTTTTCTACATTTTGTCCTAGAGAACTGCTAAGGTGTATGCAATATAAAAACATGAATGCACATTTTCATCACATTTTAGATTTTTGCTGCTTTACTACCCACTTCTGTGTAGCAACTAATAATTCTGTCACCGTCCATGGAAAATTAAGAGGAACATTGCTGTAACACTCTCTCATAAAGAAGTCAAGCACATTAATATCTTATCTGCAACTACAGAGATATTACTCCAAGTTCCTCTACATTAACTCTTTGCAAAGTAGAACAGTTTCATGAGGTATAAATATATATTTATCTTACTTTTTTAATCACCATTCATAAGAAGAGCATGGTGAGCAAAGGAATGTGAAGGTACCATAAAATACTTTTATAAAGATATATTCAAAGTTAAATTTGTCTCCATTAACAAAGGAATTTCAGTTCTACTTTTATAAATCCAGGTTTTGCATCGGGTTTTCTTCAAGAAAGCAGAAATGGCAATTGAGCAAATGAGAAATTTACTAGAAGAAATCTTGCTCTAAATATACTGTACAGTATATTATATGGTTCTGTCTGAGTCGGAACCATGATCCTTTCTGTTACTGGGTTTTTTCTTTAACCACTTGCCGACACATATACGTCGACACAGTGGCACGGGAGGCAAATGTGCGTACCTGTTTGTCGCTTTAAATTTGCCGCCCAGCGACCCGTGAGTGTGCTCACTGGTCCCGGGAACTTGATGTTCCAGGGGGCCCGCGATTGCCTTTGTAAACAACGTTTTCCCCTGTTCTGCCTAGTGACATGTTCCCGTGATCGGGAACAGTGATCAGTGACATGTCACTGGTAGCTCCTCCTCCAAACAGTTAAAATCACTCCCTAGGACACATTTACCCCTCCAGCGCCATTTGTATAGCACTGATCGCTGTAAAAATTACAATGGTCCCAAAAATATGTCAAAAGTGTCCGATTTGTCCGCCTTAAAGTTGCAGTGACAATAAAGATTGCAGATCGCCGCCATTACTAGTAAAAAAAAAATAATACAAATTCCATAAAACTATGCCCTATTTTGTAGAAGCTATAACTTTTGCGCAAACCAATCATTATACGCTTATTGCATTTTTTTTTTCCAAAAATATGAAGAAGAATACATATCGGCCTAAACTGAGAAATTTGCTTTTTTTTTTAAAAAAAAGGGGATATTTATTATAGCAAAAAGTACAAAATATTGCTTTTTTTTCAATATTGTCGCAAAATTTTTGTTTATAGCGCAAAAAATAAAACCTGCAGAGGTGATCAAATACCACCAAAAGAAAGCTCTATTTGTGGGGAAAAAAGGATGTCAATTTTGTTTGGGAACCAAGTCGCACGACCAATTGTCAGTTAAATCGACGCAGTGCCGAATCGCAAAAAGTGGCCTGGTCTTTGGCCAGCCAAATGGTCCGGGGCTTAAGTGGTTAAGCGTAGCACTGTTTTTGTATTTGTTTTGTCCAAAAGTGTCCCCATAAATGTCCTGTGTTATTTTAAGTCTGCCTTGTTTTCTATCCACTTGCCACTTAGGTTAGAAAATATTATCATGACCATTTCAAAAAAATAAAGCGGTGCTACCCTGGCACTGGGTTTTCTATTTTTACATTATAAAATAAAAAATATGAGGCATATTCATAAAGGTGTTGCTGGCAAATTCACTAGAATATGTGGTCAATTCATCCTTATGGCATTTGTCTGACCTCACACAGTTATATTTACACTATTTATTATAGTACCGTGTTTCCCCGAAAATAAGACACCGTCTTATATTTATTTTTTCTCAAGAAAACACACTATGGCTTATTTTCGGGGATGTCTTATTTGTATTTCCGGCAAGTATGGTACAACAATCTACATTTGTTTGTGTGGGGTGAGAGGCTGTTGCTGGTCAGTGCTGGGGAGCAGCTTTACTTCTTCTGATGTGGAGCACAGTGGAGCTGGGGTGATCTCTTTGGGCTCAGTAGCAGACTGTTTGCTGAAGCTTTTCTCCCTATCCCCTGGTGTTTGTGTGGGGTGAGAGACTGGAGCAGCTTTACTTCTTCCCCTGAGGACAGAGCATCCAGCTCCTCACTTCACTGAGGAGACTTTTTACTTTCACTTTCACAGACCGGGACCTGACAGGGGGAGCTGACCTTATTGATGGTGCTGCCGACACCTCTCCGGTCACCGTAGCAGCTGTCATGATGGAGCAGATAAGAAGGGCTGCATGACTTCTTTACAGCTCTGCACCAGTACACTACGGTACATACGCCTATCACCTCTTGTTTCCCGCTCCGCTCTGCTACGCATAGTCACGCCCATCACTGCGTCTTATTTTCGGGGCATGGCTTATATTTCAGAAAAGGTTAGAAATCCTGCTACGGCTTATTTTAGGAGTATGTCTTATTTTCGAGGAAACACAGTAGTTTGGTATCTCTATGGGCAGTGAATATGCAGCCTCCTACTATGTCAATACTAGCCCATATAACCTTCAGCACTAAGTAATGAGGTGTTTCTGAGAGAGATTTTTCTTTTAATTTATATTTTTACCTCCAAAGCACCACATTGTGCCCATTGGCACCCCAAGTGCCCAAGAGTGGGTGCTGGCAAAGAGGTGGGCTTCTGTGTCCCTTACAGGACCCTTAGCCAGTTCACTAAATTTGCAAGATCAGAAATAACATAACTAAAAATATACCATGCAATAACGTTCTTAATGTATCTAATATTTACCTTCCAGGCTTCAGTAAAAGAAAGTCTCCAGGTGGGGAGAGGGATCCTAACAATTTGATGGCTTTAGGAGCACAGATTTCTCACCTCTTGGTGGGGCTATACTGAGTACTAAGGATGTGCTGAACACCCCCCTGTTCGGTTCGCATCAGAACTTGTGAACACACCAAATGTTTGTGTGAACATTCAAACCCTGTTAAAGTCTATGGGACTCGAACATTTGAAATCGAAAGTGTTAATTTTAAAGGCTAATATGCAAGTTATTGTCCTAAAAAGTGTTTGGGGACCTGGGTCCTGTCCCAGGAAACATGTATCAATGCAAAAAAAAGTTTTAAAAACGGCCGTTTTTTCAGGAGCAGTGAATTTAATAATGCTAAAAGTGAAACAATAAAAGTGTAATATTACTTTAAATTTCGTACCTAGGGGGGGGTGTAAAGTTAGCATGTGAAATAGCGCATGTTTCCCGTACTTAGAACTGTCCCTGCACAAAGTGTCATTTCTGAAAGAAAAAAAGGCATTTAAAACTGGCTTTGCGGCTCTAATGAATTGTCGGCTCTGGCAATTACAGAGATGATTCATTCATAAAAAATAAAAATAAAAAAGCTGGGGGTCCCCCCAAATTCCATTAACAGGCCCTTCAGGTCTGATATGGATATTAAGGGGAACCCCGCCATCAATTAAAAAAAAAATTACGTGGGGTTCCCCCAAAATATCCATACCAGACCCTTCAGGAGCTTACTGCTATAGCTACTGGTCTCTGAGCCTGAACCCTGACTATGACAGAATCCCTCATTCCCAGAGTTATTTGTGATATTAAAACTAGTGGCAGAGCAGCAATGCTTAGGGAAGGGTATTACTTTTTTGTGAAACTTCTCTCCACACTCCTCCAAATACAGAAGGGTATGAGGTCTGGTATCAGCATGGCAGGAGAATGCACACCATGTGCCCCTAGTCCTAGGAATACTAGCTTCCATGCTTGGTGTGTCAGGCTGGTAACATGTTTGGTGGCGTGCATGCTTTTAAAAATCGTTTAAAATAAAGAAAACATAATGTAAACGATACAGTTAACCCTCTCTATGTTTAAAGTTAGAAAACACAGTTTTGCTGCTAAGAAGAGCACAAGTTCTGAAAATATACCTAATGTTTAGAAAGCTGATTTTACGTCTTACTGTAAATGTGACATTCACTAACTGTTTACTGTTTACATTTGCCTATTGCATGTTCTTTATTTATTAAAGGAGAAGATTGGGGTATTTAAAAAAGAAACATCTGTACTAACCTCTATGCTGCAGCATCAGTCTGATGCTGCAACTGCCCCCCCATAGTCTCTAAGCCTAAGGCCCCATACACACGAGAGGATTTATCCGCAGATACGGTCCAGCGGACCGTATCCGCGGATAAATCCTCTCAAAGATTTCAGAGGATTTCTATGCGATGGCGTGTACACACCATCGCATTGAAATCCGCGCTGAAATCCTCTGCCGATGACGTGTCGCGCCGTCGCCGCTATTATGACGCGGCGACGGGCGCGACGCTGTCATATAAGGAATTCCACGCATGCGTCAAGTCATTACGACGCGTGCGGGGAATCCCTTTAGACGGATGGATCCGGTAAGTCTGTACAGACGAGCGGATCCATCCGTTGGAATGGATTCCAGCAGATGGATTTGTTGAGCATGTCAGCAAATATCCATCTGCTGGAAATCCATCCCAGGGGAGATTTATCTGCGGATAAATATCCCACGGAGTGTACACACCATAGAATCTATCCGCTGAAACCCGTTTGCACGGATTTATCTGCGGATAGATTCTATGGTGTGTATGGGGCCTGAGAACTGAGCATAATAATTAATTTGCAAAGTCCTAAAAAATGTATATATGCTTGTGTATTGGTGGAAAATGTCATGTTACGTTCCCTGGCATGACAATTGAGCCTTAGTAACTACTGAAGAATCAGGAGTCCTGAAATTAGATATATTATTTATTAGAAAATGTATAGACTAAAACATGCAAGGAAAATATTTCCTGACAAATCTGTTTAGTTAGCTAATAAATGGTATCACTTTAACTCCAAGCATTATGCAGAATTCTGGAGCCAGCCAGTCTAATCAGGAGGTCAGGAGGTGCTTTTAGGGAGCCAGGAAATGTGTCTTCCATTGCCAGCAATAAAGAAGGCTGAGAAAAGTAAGACAATAGCAGTTTTTAGGTACATTCACTATTAGGCTCCTGGGATTTGTCCTTTTCTATATTCATGAAATATATTCATTGATCTTTTATATAACTTTACTGTTACTGGTTATTGTAAGTAATAAATGAGTCCGAAGAGGCACCAAAACACTGAACCTAGTGTTTGAGGATAGATAGATAGATAGATAGATAGATAGATAGATAGATAGATAGATAGATAGATAGATAGATAGATAGATAGATAGATAGATAGATAGATAGATAGATAGATAGATAGATAGATAGATAGATAGATAGATAGATAGATAGATAGATAGATAGATAGATAGATAGATAGATAGATAGATAGATAGATAGATAGATGTATAAAGTAGCTAGAAACCTTAAATGGATGACCATTAGATTGTTATATCACTTTATAAGATACAAATGACACTTTTCTTTTATAAATGTAGTTCTTAAAGTATTTTCATACTTCTTTACATCTCAGTGCTGCAATGATCTCCTTCAGTCTAATTAACCACTTAAGGACCCGCTCATGTACATATATGTAATTTTTTAAAGATGGATATCTCGGTAACAGCAGCAGCTGCTGCCACAACCGAGATATCTATCTTTACTGTGAGATGTCCTGTAAACGATAGCGGTGGTCTCCACGGTGGATTTGCCGCGCCCCCCTCACGCCGCTCTCTTGCGCCTTCCGCCGCTTACCGGAGCCATCGGTAGCGGTGGAGGCGATCGGGTCCTTTCCTCTCCTCAGCTGGGATACGAGCGAGGGCAAGATGGCCCCCACCCGTCCCCATAGCATAGCAGGGCGGAAGTGACGTCAAAACGTCACTTCCGCCCATGCTTCTTAAAGCAATATTTTCTAAATGTGTAAAATGTGAAAGTGTCTGCGCTGTAGGAAAACTAAACTAAGGACGAGGCAAGGGAGCGGTGGGTGGACGGAAGTCCGTGGATCAGTGGGATAATAAACGTGTAAAGACAGTAGAGGTGACCCACAATGAAAGGAACTGGGTGTGGTCTGGCTTGAAAGATGTGGCGAGAAACACATAAAAAACACTTATCACTACTAAGTGAATATTTCTTAAAAGTGAGTGTAGAAAATCAACATATAGAATGAGCGAGCTCAAATAAAAGTGATGAAAATCTGGTGATCAATGGTGAAAAAACAATTCCAAAAACAAGCAAGGAAATAAAGATTGATGAGTGATTGGGTAAAGTAAATGCCAAACTATAGTGAGTTTATGATGTGTGATCAAGTGGGTCCACACATCGTGCACCCTTTACCAATAGTGAATCGAAAGGCTTACCTCTCTACTCACATATATACTCAGGTCAGTCAGTATACCAGCTGATTTTAAAGGATATTTGCTTGTTTCAAACGTGGTGCATACATGTAAAAGACAGCGATATAGATGTTGTTGCTTTGACTTCTTGCAGACAACAAGGAGGCAAATATTCCACAGTCAGGGGTGGTAAATTGTCCACTTACACGACTTACAATGTTGTATAAGGGGCGTGTGCCTATCTCCACGAGTGCCATCCCCTGATGAAGTCACGTGATGTGACGAATACGCGTCGGGAATACAGAGTACACACCGGGAGCAGTACCTGACGGACAGTGGACGAGCGAGGTGCTCGTAGCTACGGAACCGCCTTGAAACTGCCTTATGTGAGTCTTCATTTTTAAACTTTTGTTTTAATAAATTTATTTTGCCTGGTTCACGTGATGTGCCCCCCCCTCTCCTTTTATTCCTGCACTATTTTTCTCACCACGAGCGGACGGCTCCATTCGATGCTGAGAGGAAACTGGCAGTGGTAGGAAGATTGGGATACGAGTCCGGCACTCGTGGAGATAGGCACACGCCCCTTATACAACATTGTAAGTCGTGTAAGTGGACAATTTACCACCCCTGACTGTGGAATATTTGCCTCCTTGTTGTCTGCAAGAAGTCAAAGCAACAACATCTATATCGCTGTCTTTTACATGTATGCACCACGTTTGAAACAAGCAAATATCCTTTAAAATCAGCTGGTATACTGACTGACCTGAGTATATATGTGAGTAGAGAGGTAAGCCTTTCGATTCACTATTGGTAAAGGGTGCACGATGTGTGGACCCACTTGATCACACATCATAAACTCACTATAGTTTGGCATTTACTTTACCCAATCACTCATCAATCTTTATTTCCTTGCTTGTTTTTGGAATTGTTTTTTCACCATTGATCACCAGATTTTCATCACTTTTATTTGAGCTCGCTCATTCTATATGTTGATTTTCTACACTCACTTTTAAGAAATATTCACTTAGTAGTGATAAGTGTTTTTTATGTGTTTCTCGCCACATCTTTCAAGCCAGACCACACCCAGTTCCTTTCATTGTGGGTCACCTCTACTGTCTTTACACGTTTATTATCCCACTGATCCACGGACTTCCGTCCACCCACCGCTCCCTTGCCTCGTCCTTAGTTTAGTTTTCCTACAGCGCAGACACTTTCACATTTTACACATTCAATTTATTTTTGTCTTGAGAGGACAACACCCCTGTTGTTTGCTGCAGTATCCACGTCCATCCACCCCATTGCCACCCATTTGGCCTACCCTCTCTCACCCATATCCTACACAGCGCAGGAGTCCACCCTATACAATATTTTCTAAATGTAATTTTTTCAATTTTAAATGACTTTAAGTCTAAATATTAGATCTGAGGTCTTTTTGACTCCAGGTCTCATATTTAAGACAAACTGTCGTGCTTTTTTCTATTACAAGGGATGTTTACATTCCTTGTAATAGGAATAAAAGTGATCCATTTTTTTTCAGTGTCAAAAATAATAAAATAAATAAAACTAAATAAGAAAACCCCCAAAAAAATGTTTAAAGCGCCCCGTCCCGACGAGCTTGCGCGCAGAACGAACGCATACGTGAGTAGAGCCCGCATATGAAAACGGTGTTCAAACCACACAAGTGAGGTATCACTGCGGTCGTTAGAGCGAGAGCAATAATGATAGCCCTAGAACTCCTCTGTAGCTCAAAAGATGCAACCTATAGAATTTTTTAAACGTCGCCTATGGAGATTTTTAAGGGTAAAAGTTTGACGCCATTCCACGAGCGGGCGCAATTTTGAAGCGTGACATGTTGGGTATCATTTTACTCGGCGTAATATTATCTTTCACAATATAAAAAACATTGGGCTAACTTTACTGTTGTCTTATTTTTTAATTAAAAAAAGTGATTTTTTTCCAAAAAAAGTGCGCTTGTAAGACCGCTGCGCAAATACGATGTGACAAAAAGTATTGCAATGACCACCATTTTATTCTCTAGGGTGTTATAAAAAAAACTATATAATGTTTGGGGGTTTTAAGTAATATTCTAGCAAAAAAAAATGTTTTAGTCTTGTAAACGCCGAATCTGAAAAACACCCAAGGTCCTTAAAGCGGAGCTCCACCCTAAAGTGGAACTCCTGCTGATCGGAACCCTCCCCCCCTCCGGTGTCACATTTGACACCTTTCAGAGGGGAGGGGGGTGCAGATACCTGTCTAAAGACAGGTATTTGCACCCATTTCTGGCCACGGTCTGCGGGCAGGACGTCACCTCCCGTCCCCCCCGGTGTGTTCTGGGAACACTCGGCTCCCAGAGCACAGCGGGAGCCAGTCAGCAGGCACAGCGCGACTCGCGAATGCGCCGTAGGGAACCAGGCAGTGAAGCCGGAGCGCTTCACTTCCTGGTTCCCTCACCGAGGATGGCGGGGGGCAGCATAGTGACGAGTGATCGCTCGTCCTCTGCTGCAGACGGCGCTGGACTCCAGGACAGGTAAGTGTGCCGATATTAAAAGTCAGCAGCTGCAGTATTTGTAGCTGCAGACTTTTAATATTTTTTTTTCAGAGGATATCCGCTTTAAGTGGTTAATCCACTCACTGTATGCATGCAATCTCTTCAAAATCACCTTTACCTCACCTTCTTGATGAAGCTTCCTTATAATGACCATGTTGGGCTAACTGTCTAAGTTGTGTCGACACATCTGAGTACAGTCTCCACCTCTTGTGCATGTGACAGGGTGACAATGTCAAAGCCACACCAATAGACAATTTTCACCCAAAGACCTGAACAAAGACCTTCATGGTAGGATCACCAGGCAGTGTTTTAAATCTTTTACTGCTAAAGACATAAGGGGTATAACAGAATAGAACTGCTTGCAGTTTGTCGGTTCAGCAACCCATTACAATTGCTGCATTGCATTGTATTAATTTAAAATAATTTTCACAGTTTTGCAAAAAGTCACAATTTAAGATGTATAAATATTAGTATTTGATTTTAGATTTAGTATTATTTTTTGTGTTTGTGAGTGCAAATAAATATTTTGTGTATTTAAAAAAAAATTTGATCAACATTTGATTTGTGCTTCTATTGCAGTGTGTGCAAAATAATCAGCACCATCTTTTTATTCTACAGGTCCTGTGCAGTCAGATGTATAAATGAATAGTTGTGGGGGGTGCATTTTACAAATATTTCAAGTGGTATGTACAAAATACTGAAACTTGATAGCAAAATCAAAAACAGTGAAAATATTTTGGCCACATGAGGCAATGGTGAAGAGCAAAGCCAGGCAGAACAACAAGATAATGAGAGCGGCAAATTTAAAAAAGATTAAAAACAACTTTCGGAACTACACTGATATCTTAAAGCTTACATGATTTTAGTGGAGTTAAGATCTATGTTGCACAATCATTCTGGTATGTGGGTAGCAGGCATGAGCTTTATATTGGGTCTAGGTTGAGTTTTCTGCAAATTCCAACCCATTCCAGTCTGTAGACAGGGCAACTCATCTGGCTATTCACCACCATAGAAGCCAGCTACTAATGATTCACTTCTTGGACTGTAAAGCATGACCAGCAAAGGGTTTTTGTTTGTGTGCCAGCCCCCTACTATAAAATGGTAGAGTTCCCAGCAGCCAGGTGGTGATGGTATCTCTCCTCTCCTCTCCTTTTTTTTTTATCAAGGTCCCCCAAGGTTCTGTTCTTGGACCTCTGTTATTCTCAATATACATGTCCTCCCACCATCAGGCTCCTCACACATCACTAATTTACTAATAGACATATCAATATGGATGTTACACAATTTTATCAAATTCAATCTATCCAAAACTGAACTCATAATATTTCCTCCCCCATGTGCCCCAATCTCTGACTTTTATGTTGAGCTCAATGGCACAGCTATTAGTTTCTCCCCACATGCCAGAGTGCTAAGTGTAGTCCTGGAGTTTGAATTCTTCTTTCGGCCCCACATCCAATCACTGTCCAAATCTTGCCATCTCAACCTCTGCAATATCTCCAAAATATGCTCCTACTTAACCAATGACACCAAAAAATGTTTAATCAACTCATTGGTTATATCCTGCCTGGACTACTACAACTTCTTCCTCATCGGGATACTTCGGTCCATCATGAATGCCACTGTCAAACGTATACACCTTGCCAACTGTTCAGTGTCTGCTACTTCTTTCTGCCAATTCCTCCACTGATTTATGCTCAACCCAATTAAATAATTCAAAAGACTAACAACTATGTACAAAGCCATCCACAACTCTGTCCCTAGCTGCATCACTAACCTTGTCTCAATATACCAACCAAATTGTTCTCTTTGTTCCTCCCAAGACCTGGTGCTCTCTAGATCTCTTATCGCCTTCCTCCCACGCTCTAACGTGTAGGGCCCTCTGATTCATCTTGTATTGAATTGTATTGCAACCGTACTCACTGTCCTCATGTTGTATAGCTGTAATGTGCAGTTCCCTCTGATTCCTCTTGTATTGCCATTATATTGTAAAGTGCTGCACTAACAGTTGGCGCTATATCAATCCAGGATAGTATTAATTAGAAAAGGCTGCACTGGCAGGACCAAACACATGGCTGATATGCACCCTTTAGTGGGAGGAGGAAAATAAAATGTTGCATTACATGTTAATAAAAATGGCTGATATGTGGAATGGGGAGAAAAAGGAACATTAGCAGCACTTGCAGGCAAGTGGATGCTCTGCATCTGTAAGGATTTAAAAGAACATGTGTTTGTCAGCCACTTCTCTACCATCCATGCGCTTTTCCACTGCTGGGGGAAACATCTTCCCAGATTCTCACCACACTGCCCCCTGATATGTGCGACCAAAAATAATGATTTGGGGAAGGATGGGCACCTATGGTGATAGGATTCTATGCTTGACTTTTTGCTGCTGCCTGCCCTTTCCCCCTTTTTTTTTCCCACAGGGTCAAGGTTGGTGCATAGGAATAGGAATAGGTAGTACCTAGTTTGCATTGTCATTCCTGCCTGTTTATGCTTGGTTAAAGTAAGGATGGCCTTACTAGGAAGAAAAAAAAGAATACAAAAATAAAGAAAAAAAAAACAAAAACTCTAAAAAATAAACTAATACCACTGCACGCAGAACATATGCCTCTCACTTTATACCTGCCTGTCCCTTTTTTTTAATTTAATGGCAGTTATATAAATAGGGGAAATAAACAGTACATACAAATTTACCATACAAGTACTGTATGAAGTGACATGCTGTAAACAAAGTGCAGTTTAGCCTATGTCAACAGCCAGTGTATGCCATTAAACCTCAAAAAAGTAATAAAGGCCCTGGTAAAAATGTAATAAAATATACTTCCACAGAATAAAAATCACTGATTTATGGAAGGGCTTGCAGCACATGGCTGTAGGATTTTTCTGCTGCCTGCCCTTCCCACTGGTTGTAGTATTCTAGACCTTCATTTTCTGCTTCCTACCCTTTACCTTAAATTATGGAAGGTTAGAAAATCCTTTGCAACTATGTCTCCAGAATGGGGATGCTTGCACCATCAGGGAATGGCAGAAAGATGGCAGATTTGGAGTGAGTGGAACAAGGAGTGAGCTTACCTATGGTTGACTGATTTCTTATTTTTTTAAAGTGTATTTTGTGCGTGTACTCGAGAGAGGAGCCAGACTGCAGGAGTTGGGAGTAGGCAGGCCTCCCCCAGAGGCAATCTGCCACCTTTCTCCATGCCCCAGGTGGCAATGGCAGGTGTGTGAGGGGGTCCTCCCACACAGCCCGCCCTACCTGCTCCGCTTTGAAGCCCAACGAGGGAGTGAGAGGATCTAGCCCGCTCAACCAGCCCCGTTAGTCCTTCGCCTCTCTTTTTAGAGACCGCGTGGTCAAAGTGCGTGCATGTTAACTCAATTTCGAGTGCGTGTAAGTGTGGTGGTTTTTGTTGGAGGGGGTTGGGCGTACTAAGCGCAGGCTTACCTTGCATAGCACACCCACCAGGAGCCGGGCTGAGACCACCAAACTCAATTCACATGTAGCCGAGACCGGGATCCGAACCCCTGGCTGCAGAGGTGAATGGCTTGTCAGCGCAGTGCCAATCGCGTTGAGCCACCGCAGCTCCCCTGACTGATTTCTTAATGATAACTTAGAGCTAGCAGAGGTTCCCACCACGCCCTGGTATAACTATTATTCCTTATCTTGTTTAATACTTGAGGTCCATCTCCTCCTCGTTCTCGTTCCCATCCCCTTTTACTTTAGTCCCTCCTATTTATTATTTGATACCTAATTTTCCTCTGTTGTAAGTCGACATCTGTTTTACTACATTCCCAACCATGAATGTCCGTGATGGAGACTGCAGGGCTGGCTGTGAGAAGTGGTTACAGTATGTCAGCCAGTACATTATAGTACACTATGTAACTATGTGGTATCCTAATGGCTTGTACTTTTACTAAGTCTGACATGCTGTCAGAGGCATGCATTTGACAGCTTGACATGCAATTTCTACAAAATAGTGCTGAGGTCCCAATGTCCTTTTGTTTGCCAATTTCATGTACTGAATATTAGCCTTGAAAATGGACATAGTTGATTTTCAAATTTTATCACCCCAAGACTTTATTTGGGCTATTTACTCAGTCTCACTGGGTTTGATGAATTCTCCTTGAACCAAACACAATCGCTCATCCTTAATGAGTATTTTAGGTTTTTAGCTAGATTCAGGATGGCGAGCGCATAGTTGCATAGTTGCGGCGGCGTAGCGTATGGAATTTACACTACGCCGCCGTATGTTTGCGAGGCAAGTACATGATTCACAAAGTACTTGCCTGCTAACTTACGGAGGCATAGCGTAAATGCGGCGGGCGCAAGCGTGCCTAATTCAAAATAGGCTGAGGGGGCGTGTTTTATGTTAATTTGGGTTGACCTGACGTGATTGACATTTTTTTGGAACGTCCTCCTACATATCCCAGTGTGCATTGCGGCAAAGTACGCTGCATGGTCCTATTGCTTTCGACGTGGACGTAAATTACGTAAATCCCTATTCACGGACGACTTACGCAAACAACGTAAATTTTTCGAATTTTGACGCGGGAACGACGGCCATACTTGACATTACTATTCCAGCTATTTGATGGAATAACTTTAGGCCTGATAATGCGTTACGTAAGCGGCATATCTGTACTGCGTCGGCCGGCGTACGTTCGTGAATAGGCGTATCTAGTGATTTACATATTCTACGTTGACCGCAATGGAAGCGCCACCTAGCGGTCAGCCTAAAAATGACACTTTAGGATACGACTGGTTACCAGAATATGCTTAACCTTCTGGGCGGTATTCCCGTGTGTGTCTCGGGGCGAGATTTTTAGGCTACGATCGGTAACCCCGGAACACACACGGGTTTGCTTCGCTAGATGCAGGAAGAGGTTTCTTACCTTTTTCCCTGCGATCCAGCGATGTCAGCGATGTCTTTCCCCAGTGCACGGCGGCCGGATGTCCGCCCGATGCACTGTGTTCCTCTGATTCCCTTCCCTGCGAGCGTCGTGACGCAGGGGGGCGGAACGGGGGGGGGGGGAACGGCGCGAAATTCAAAAAATATAAATAACACATAGTAAAACACACTGACACAATTGGCTAAAAATTAAAAATAAATTACAGTGACCTTTGATTGCCCCCCAGTGCTTTCCCCAGTGCCCTGTCTGCAGATTGACTGTACCTGTACTGTACCTGTGTCTGCAAACTGCACAGCGATCATGGCAAAGCGCACCTGTACATCAAAATCGCTATGCGACCTGCTGCAAAACAGCGACAGCGACAGCGATACGGAATCACTTGCGGAGGAGCTGAGTGACAGCGACGCATGGCAAAGTTCGTCATCAGACGCAGAAAGTGATATAAGCGACGATCCTGTGCCCAGCGATGTGCGGACTTGGTGCGCAATTGATTGCGGTGATGACCACGTAGCGCCCCCAAGATTTCCATTTACAGGAGCACCTGGGATAAAAGTGGACGTTGATGACAATCCCCTGGAATACCTCCAACTTTTTCTGACCGCTGAAGTGATCGACAAAATAGTTATTGAGACAAATCGATACCAAGAACAAGAAGCTGCGACTCCTCAGCGATTTTCAAGGCGCAGAAAATGGGAGCCTGTAACCAGCGAGGACATTTGGAAGTTTTTGGGCCTCATTATTTTACAGGGAGTGGTGGGGAAACCCCTGCAAAAATGGTACTGGTCCACGAACAAATTATTGGCCACGCCTTTTTTTGGATCCGTGATGTCGGAGTACAGATTTTCATTGATCATGAAATATTTGCACTTTGCAAATAATGAGGACTTTGATGAGCATTCTCATCCAGCTCCAAAGCTGAAAAAAATTTGGGAGGTTTACCAGCTTATTTTGCAGAACTTCCAGCGGACCTATATTCCTGAGCGCGACGTTACCATCGATGAAAGTCTCATGGCCT
This sequence comes from Rana temporaria, assembly GCF_905171775.1. Classification (NCBI taxonomy): domain Eukaryota; kingdom Metazoa; phylum Chordata; class Amphibia; order Anura; family Ranidae; genus Rana; species Rana temporaria. The sequence continues at coordinate 163,342,774 of NC_053490.1, forward strand.
ACAAAGGTCGGCTCAGCTGGATACAGTTCATCGCATCAAAGCGAGCTCGCTTTGGTATAAAAACTTTTATGCTGTGTGAATCCAGCTCTGGATATATTTGGAACTCAGTCGTATACACTGGGAAAGGGACCAAGTTCTGCGAGCGATTCAGCGATTTTGGGATGGCAACCGCTTCAGTTCTGTCATTGATGGAGTCCTTGCTCAACCAGGGCTATTGTGTCACCACAGACAATTTTTATACCTCCCCAGAACTGTACGAGTTCCTTATCCAAAATAAGACCGACGCTTATGGAACCGTGAGGCCTAACCGGCGTAACATGCCGTCAGCATTTCCCAGCAAAAGGCTTGGGAAAGGAGAAGTAGCTGCATGGCAAAAAGGGAAAATGTTGGCACTGAAGTGGCGGGACAAAAAAGACGTTTCCCTTATGAGCACAGTCCATAACACCTCGACCGTCATGGTGCATACCAAAGGTGGCAAGGATATTATGAAGCCACAAGTTGTGTTGGACTACAACCACACGATGGGAGGTGTGGACAGGGCTGACCAGGCCATGACTTTTTACCCTGCGATGAGGAAGCAGCAGAAAAAGTACTATAAAAAATTTTTCCGACATCTTGTCGAACAATGTCTCTGGAATTCCTTCATCCTGATGAAAAAAAAAAGTGACAGGCCTATAGCCCATTCAGACTTTGTGTGGAAGGTGGCAGAACAAATCTTTCTGAAGCACCGAACGCCAATGGCGGTAAACCGATCTGGACGTCGGGCTTCTGGTGTAGTGAACCCTGAAAGACTGACCGGTCGTCATTTTTTGGACCACATTCCACCTACTGAAAAAAAAACAGCACCCTCAAGGATGTGTGTGGTTTGCTGCTCCAAACGCGACGAAAACGAAAGAAAAATCCGTAAAGAAACGCGTTTCTATTGTGCCGACTGCAACGTTGGACTTTGCGCTGTACCCTGCTTTAAAATGTTTCATACCCGAGACGTTTACTGAATAATTATTTTGCACCCTTGTTTGACCCCCCAAAAAATCAGAGTATCTGAATATATTATTTGTTAAGATTTATTGAATAAAAAGTATTGTTATTATTAAATTATTACTTGTTATTATTTATTATATTATAATTTATGATTTTGTGTTTCAAACTTCATCATAGTCTACTAGAGACTCTGGTTTGGACAGATTTAGGTGAGTTATTCCTAAGAATTACAGGCCTGCAATCTAAAACGCCAAATTTCCATGCAAAATAATGGTACCGCTTTCAGCACCTTTTTTCAGAAAGAATCATACCGCCAGGGAGGTTAAATTAGCGTCGGCGCAGATTCAGACTTAGGCTGGCGTATCTACTGATACGCCAGCCTAAGTCTTTCTGAATCTAGCTAATAGAGTATAGGATTAAAAGATCAAACATGATTTACAAATGTTCTCTTAAACCACAGCAATTGTTTCTCCTTTTTATGGTATACACAATAAATCGCAGCTTCATAAGGTTTCTCAGTAGATCTTTCAATGCTTTGGTAGTTCTTAGCCATATACTGTAAGTAAATGTGTACCAGTGTGTTATACATGTCAGAGTTGATTTTAAATCCTAGTCATTCACAAAGCACTGAACGCATGACAGAAACAGTGGATGTTATCAGGTCTTGCACAGTCCTATTTATTTGAAAAACTGCCAGAGCTACTGCTGATTCTTTGGATGATCTGGGTTATAAAATGTATGATTTTAAGACTGCAAATCCTCTAAATATGTCAGCCAGGTATGATATGTTTCAAAGCATATATTTTTTGCCAAATAGGTGTCCTTATACTAAGCGTTTATCTTGAATCCTATATTGCTTCATGTAAATAATACATTCAAATTAATCATTGTGTTGTAGATGATGAGATTGCTGAAACTAAGTGATAAAAGGACAGGATTAATTAAAGTGAATAAGTGATTCCACTGGTTGGGCCCTAACATTGCAGGTACCTCCTAGTGTCTGCATGCAGACATAGGGGTTGATTTACTGAAGGCAAATGTGCAGTTGCTCCAGAGCTTAGTAAACGAGGAAAGCTTTTCTGGCTTCCCTCATCCAATCATTTGCAAGCAAAAATGCTGTTGTATTATTTTCCTTGCATGCGATTGGATACTATTTTGTAAAGTGAAGCTTTACCTTGTTTACTTAGCTCTGGAGGAACTGCACTTGCACGTTAGTAAATCAACCCCAATGTATTCCGCCAAAGCATCCTATTAACATTGACTATTTGGGCTTCTCTCAGGTGGAATGGAGTTTTCTAGAGATTGGATTCTGTGAAAAAATGTTGTGATAGGAAGGATTTGATCCCAACAACACCTATATGATGATAAGTGAAGGGAGTCTTAATGTCTCAGGTTGTAAACGTTTTTACGGTACAATTTTAATCAACCAGTGATAAACACTGGTGGAGTGCGTTGTTCCCCTCTGTGTCTCTGATGTGTTTTACTATGTGGTGTGTTCTGGGCTCAAAGGGCCAGATTCACAAAGGAGATACGACGGAGTATCTCAGATACTCCGTCGTATCTCTCAGAGTATCTATGCGACTGATTCATAGAATCAGTTACGCATAGATAGCCAGAAGATCCGACAGGTGTAATGGACTTACACTGTCGGATCTTAGGATGCAATACCGCAGCCGCCGCTGGGGGAAGTTCGCGTCGTAAACCAGTGTCGGGTATGCAAATTAGGAGTTACGGCGATCCACGAAGATTTTTTCCGTCGTTACGTCGTCGCAAGTGTTAGATTTCCGTCGCAAAGATAGGGCACCTTTAATATGGTGGAAAAGTACTCCACCATGTTAAAGTATGCCCGTCTTTCCCGCGTCGCTTTTGAATTGTTTTTACATTTTTTCTTTTTCCTGGCGTAAGTGCTTTGTTGACGTCGCGATTCACAAAACGTCGGAGTGTCGTAATTTTGCGCAAAGCACTTTGGGAAATTTGTGATGGGAGCATGCGCAGTACGTCCGGCGTGGGAGCGCACCTAATTTAAATGGTAACCGCCCCATTTGAATTGGACCGCCTTGCGCCGGACGTGTTTACGATACAGCGCCGCAAATTTCCAGGTAAGTGCTTTGTGGATCGGGCACTTAGACTGAAAACTTGCGGCGGTGTAACGTAAACGGTTTACGTTACGCTGTGCCGCGGGTATGTGAATCTGGCCCAAAGAGCTCTGGCTAAGAAAAACGTGTGGAATAAAGTAGGCGCCAAGTAGAATTTCTGACCTATAAGCCTCAATAATGTTTGTTGCAGTAAGAAAAGGTTCTGAAGTTAGGTCTCCTGAAGAGATTGTTCAGGAACTTGAGGTGGGATATCTTTTTTCTCGAAAAAGGATGTTTATTGAACATTATGGTAAAAAATACACGGGTACATACTTTTTTAGACAAATTCGTCTCACATCATCCTCATGTAACAGCACACAAAGAAGTAGAAACACTACCAAACATTTAACATGGCCTACTCTCCTCACATTAAGCCTAGAAATACCACAGTAGTACGGGTAATTTGTAACATCGGACCCTCACACTTCCCGACACTCGCAAGTTTAAGCGGCGCCCCCATCCCTTGGCCCTCTCATCTTCCCACCTGCGTGGGGTATCATTTGTTCTGTTCTCGCGCCATTGACGCCAGCTTCTTATAAGAGCAGTCTGTCCAGTACCAGCTCTAATGGGGCCAAGCCCGGGGTGTTTAACCAAGGGGCCCATAACGACTCAAACCGTCCCGGTCTCTTCCTATGCTGATATATATATTTCTCTGCCCGGAGGGTGACCTGCATCTGAGCTATCCATTCCCCTAGCCTAGGGGGTTCCACATCTTTCCAATGGGTAAGAATGAGTTTGCGGGCCTGGAATAGGGCCCTCCCAATGGCTATCTTCGGGTTATCCTCAAGTGGCAGTTCATCTATGATCCCCAAAATGCAAGCCTTGGGGGTCTGTGGTATCTGGATCATAAACATATCATTCAAAGTTTTGAGGACCCCCGCCCAGTATAGGTGCAGCTTGGGGCACCGCCATAGCAGATGAATGAGGTCCCCACGGTCCCTGGCGCATCTAGGACATGTGTCGTCGTGTACCAAACCCATCCTATGCAGTCTGGCTGGTGTAAAATGTACCCGCAGGATTATATAAAGTTGTGATAAACGTTGTGCCACATTAAGCGAAGAGCCCTTAATAGCCAGCAATGCCTCCTCCCACTGTTCCTCCTCAAAAGTGCCCACGTCATCCTCCCATGAGGTTATCACCCTAGAGGGAAAGCCTGGAAGAAATGCTGATAGAAGCCTAGTGTAAGCCTCTGAGATAAAACCCCTAGTACCAGCCACCCCAGTCATAAAGTGGAAAATTGGTGCTGGGGACAGATTCCAAGGGTTGTTTCCCGCCTGAGCCCTGATGGCATGCCTGAGTTGCAGATAAAAAAAATGCATTGTCTGAGGTAGATTAAACTTCTCCTGGAGCTCCACAAATGAGAGCAGACGGCCCCCGGAGAATATATGGACCAGATGTGTGACCCCATACCTCCTCCACCGCTCGCCACATGTCAGGGACAGTAGCTCCTCATAGTAGCGATTATTCCAAATTGGGCTGTGTCCCGTAAACCCCTCTATGTTTTGTAGCTGTCGTGTTTTATTCCAGACTTTCTGCATTAGCGCATACGTGGGAAAGAGTCTATTTGATTTGGCACATTGTAAAGATTCGAGCCCAGTCACCATGTTATCTATTCCCGTCATGTGTTTCACTATGTCTACCACCGGATCTCCCAGTCCCCCTTTCATGGCTCTGGCAATATGTTGTAGTTGAGCTGCAATGTAATACAGCCAGGGATTTGGGAGGGCAAGCCCTCCCGCCTCCTTTGGCCTTTGGAGCTGTTCTAGTTTGATCCTGGGAGTCTTATTAAGCCACAGAAAAGAGCGGAATAAGGAATTGATAATCCTGAAAATTTTTAGGGGGACAACCATAGGAGTATTATGTAGGACATACAATAATTGCGGCATAAACACCATCTTCGTGAGGTTTACCCTGCCCACTAGGGACATTTTCAATTTTGACCAGACTTTGATTTTTTCTTTGATTCTGCATACTAAGGGGGAGAGGTTAAGCGTGACATAGTCCAGAGGCTGGGGGGTAACCCAGACCCCGAGATACTTGAATTTGTTCGCCACCGGGATGTTCTGTAATGTGGGTTCCGACGGAGCCGTCGAGTCTAATAGCATTATTGCGGACTTGGTCCAATTAATCAGTAGGCCCGAGTAGGAACCAAAGGTCTGAACCACAGACATCGCCTCGCTAAGGGATCCCGACGTGTCTCCCAGCAATAGCATCGTATCGTCCGCGTATAACATAAGTTTTTCATGCGTCGACCCGTACCTAAATCCATTAATCCTCTGGTTAGAGCGCACCAGAGCTGCCAACGGTTCTATGGCAACCGCAAACAGTAGGGGCGAGAGGGGGCACCCCTGCCGGGTCCCCCTATGCAGCGGGAAGGGAGAAGACACTCTGCCCTCCTCTCTAATAACCGCCAGGGGGGAGTCGTACAGGAGCCGCACCCACGACTGAAACACCGGTCCGAATCCAAATCTGCCCAGTGTCGCCCAAAGGAACTGCCATTCAATGCTATCAAATGCTTTATGAGCATCTAAAGACAGTAATGCTCTATCCCCCATATTGTCTGCCATTGACTGAATGTTAACGAACAATCTCCTGAGATTAATGGCCGTGGACCGTTCCGGGATGAATCCCGACTGATCCTTGTGTATAATCTTAGCTATTACTTTATTCAATCTTATTGCTAAGACCTTTGCCAATATTTTTATATCGCTCTGCAGTAGCGAGATTGGCCTATAGGAGCCAGGATCTAATGGGTCCTTCCCTGGTTTGAGTAAGAGGACTATGCTAGCTTGTCTCATGGAGTCCGGTAGATGCTGCGACTCCCTGGCCGCATTCAGAGTGTGAAGCAGTTTCGGGAGAACAACATCACCATATTGTTTGTACACTTCTATCGGGATACCGTCATTCCCAGGAGCCTTGTTATTAGGGAAAGAATTAGCCGCCTCTATCATCTCCTCAATGGTGATAGGAGTCTCAAGGGACTCCGCCTGGGTTGTGAGCATGGGATGTTGTGATGTGTTATGAGGAGGGATAGCTGGGTAAATTTAGGTGGATAGGGGTGTTTGCTTTTTTGCTTTTTATCATCTGTTTAAAAAAAAAAGATATGATGTATCCTTTAGAAACCATTTAAAAGCCAATTGCATCCTCAAAAACAACCCAAATTATGCCCTTCCCATATATATATATATATATCTATAGTGAGTGCTTTTGCCAAAAAAAATAACTTTTTCAGAAATCTACTTATTTTTATATAAGTTTCAGGGAAATAAAAACAACAATATTTGCTTATCTCTACCCACAATAGTGTATTTTCATATGCTTGTGGTGTGTAGCCTTTTCTCTTCTCTGCTTGGCAATCACTTTCATACTTTCAATTGTGAGTTTGAAACGAATTGGTGCCTGTCAGAAATTTCTGAGGACAGACATAGGTTTTCTGTAGCTGAGAGACAGAAACTAGTTTGCAGTATGTGTGTTTGGGAAGTCTTATGTTACATCACATGCATTTGTACTAAGATCACCAGATCACTGATAAAGTTAGGCTTGATGGGCTGGAGCACTACAACTATGCTTGCATGAAAATCTAAAGTGCTGATCAAGCTAGATTCTTTGTTTGCTCCTTATGGTTTGAATTTCAGTTTCAGTTCGCTGGAGAGTACCAATATTTTATTTTATTTTTTATCAAAAGGAATGTAAGATTTTAAGTAAGTATTTGTAAGTATGGCCGTCGTTCCCTCGTCGAAATTTGAAAATTTTACGTTGTTTGCGTAAGTCGTCTGTGAATGGGGCTGGACGTAATTTACGTTCACGTCAAAACCAATACGTCCTTGTGGCGTATTTTGGAGCAATGCACACTGGGATATATACACGGACGTGCATGCGCCGTTAGTAAAAAACGTCAATTACGTCGGGTCACGAGTAATTTACATAAAACACGCCCCCCATCCTCATTTGAATTAGGTGCGCTTACGCCGGCCCCATTTACGCTACTCCCCCATACGTTAGGAGGCAAGTGCTTTGTGAATACAGTACTTGCCTCTCTGACTTAAGGCGGCGTAGCGTAAATACGATATGCTACGCCGCCTTAAAGATGCGGCGTTCTCTCTGAATCTGGCTATCAGTCTTATCCACTAACCCAGCCCCTTGCAGTTCAAAATGGTGGATTAAAATCCCTGTAATTTTTTGTTTGGGTAATTGTATGCATAAATATACATGTTGCAATGTTAGTTATACTTGCAGAAGTACCTTAATACAGTTGTGTTGCATTGTCTCAAATTTGTAATGTATGTCTGAGATATCCGCATTTGTGAGCATTTTGCAGCAGATTCATTTTTATATCAGGTCTATTATGCTATTAAGTAAAAACTGAATGCTGGGGGATTTATGTGCACCTATACAGAATTACCCCTCCCACATGCACAATTGGTTTGTTAATAATAGATTGAGCAGCGTGACATTTTTTCTTAGTTGCGCTGAGTTTCCAGGTGTAAAGAATATGATTTTCTCAATTATTCAACTCCATGACCCCTACCCCTGGGAAGCATTTTAGTGGAGAGGTATTGGGCACAGCTCTGTGTGCAGGCATCCAATTTTTCTGCTAGTAAAGTATTAATGATTCCATTGAGATAAAAATGAATTTGTGCAGCTAATTAGTACCCAAGATGAATGGTAGCGCAGAGGACCGCAGCATTTATTATTTGTTTATTTGATGTTTACTCATGCTTAGACTGTATGTGGCATCCAAATATAGATGCTGTTAAAATTTGAACTTGGTAAATCCCCTATAGTAATTTTGATGTAAATAAATGGGATGTCACAGTTGCTTCTGGACTGAAGCATTTCCCATTCATATTTTATTTCTCTGTTGCTAATCTTTCTTTCATCACATGCTTTTGCAAATCAAAGCCGTTGTGATAACCTGTGTGTGCATAAGAAATCCCCACATATTAAAGTATTTAAAACGATTCTGTAATGGTGGCAATAATACAAATGTGTAGACTGATTATTTGCAATGCAATAAAGTAATATGGTATTGTATATGATTTCCATTAGAGTCCCTGTGTATAATTGTTTTAAAGTCTCAAGTGGGTACCTTCAGAGCTCTCTGGTATTGACCTGTTTGAGTGGGTGTCAACAACAAAGACCCTCTTAATACATTCAAAGTCAGAACATTCTAAAGAAATGATTTAATTAATTGAAGAGTGTATTAATAAAATACTTAAAAGCAAATGTGTGTCTGTGCGTCAAGCATTTGTGATTATGTTAAAACCAATACCGTTTTATAGAACTGACATATGTACAACTGCCTTTCACAATACATGGGTTAAAATAAATATATATATATATATATAATATATATATATATATATATATATATATATATATATATATATATATATATATATACAAACTACAATTAAAAGTCAAGGGTCCCTGACTAAACATCTCCTAAACGCTGTAAAATCCTTGATCCCCAAATACTGGAAACTGTCAAAAGTTTCCTCAATCAGAGAATGGACCCGTACAGTAAATCATATTTCTGAGCTAGAGAAAACACTTGCTATAGCTAATGAAACGTCATATAAATTCTAAAAAACATGGTCTGCTTGGTTTGAGTTCAAATATTCTGATGACCTTCAGAACCTATACAGATTAAGTAAAATCATGCCAGTTTGATCTTTACCATGGTTCCCTGTTGCATTAACAAACATTTACTGATGACCCTTTAATGGGTGAAATCTTGTTCCCTTCTAAACCCCTCCCCCATCTCTATGTAGATTGAATTTGTATACAACTTTGCTGTTATGTATGCCAATACTGTATTCTGTATTTGTTTTCATTGTTGCCTTTTCTTGCTCAATAAATAAAAAAAAATGCAAAAAAAATGCAAACAAATATAAATAAAGTCTAGGGTGCTGCAATATGGAACCCATACATTTGGCTTTTCTGTGTGGGGGAAGTGCTTTAAGAAGATATTACAAAAACAATGTATAGCTCCCAGTTTATAAATGGCAATCCTGGGTAAGCCAACAATGGTCTTCTGATAACAGCTAAAAAGCTCCTGACATCTATTGAAATGCCCTCTTACAATTGCAGCCCTTGTATTAGTTCATGGGTACATGGTGATCTGTGAGGTCACTGAGTGGGTTGCTGCATGGACTTGTGGGACAAAAAAGGACTTAATAGTCAGACCGTGACTAAGCCTTGTGTCTGGCAGGACTTCACCTTGGAGTGACAACTGAGGCAAGCAGGGTGTTTGTAAATGTCAATGAAGATCTTTAATTTGCTGAGTGGCTGGCTAATCTATATAAAAACAGAATATTCAGAGTTTAACAATCCTAAGTTTGTTATAATAAGAATAATACATCATACTGTATGCGCTTTCAGCGCTATACAATTCTTTTTTTTTAAACTTCCATCTTTTTAATTTTGAATAGCCATACAGTAAGTTTTAAAGCCTTATGATGGGTAGACTTGGACTGAAAACATTAAATCGGTGTGTACTGCTGCCTGTCTGAAGGGACATGCTGGAAAACTAGCATCTGATCAGCAGTTGCAGCCAGTGGCTGTGAGCGCTAATCAGTATGTTCTGGTGGCCCCCCGTCAGAACATACTGATTAGCGCTCACAGCCGTAAAACAGCAGTAATATCACAGTAATATCGCTTACGTTGACACAGCAATCAGTCATTTATCTTAGTTTAGGGAAGGTTTTGGAGCCCTGATTGGCCTCACTAATTTGCGCATATGCACTGGCGTGCGGCACACAGTGCCGAATCTGCGTGCGCACTAGTGCACGCAAAGCGTGAAAATTGCCAGTGGTCTATATAAGGATGCCAGTTATCCTCATCAATTGCTGGATTATAGTCAGCCTTTGTATCCTGTATTCCTGTGCTTTGTTCTTTTAATTGATTACCCATTATTGACCGGGCTTACCTCTGACTTGTTCTGGCTTCTCTCCTGGCTCTGACCCCGGTTTGCGCCACAGACCTTCTCCTGTCTCTGTTCCTGATTGACATCCTGTGCTGGACCCTGGCTTGATCCTGACCATGCTTCTGCCTCTGCTTTTGATTGACTTCCTGTGGTTGACCCCCAGCCCTGGCTTCTGACTTTGCTTCCTGCTCTACCCACCTGTCAAGATCCACCAGTTCTTCCAGAGAATTGTCTGCTGTGTCTAACTTTTCTGCTCTCAGGTGTCCTCTCATCTGAAACCATCAAGCAGTTTCATCATTACAACCAGTGCTTCTTTGGGCATAGCACCCACTGTCACCACTTTCAGGGGTACTTTGCACTGTAAGGGGAGCCCTCTTGTCACCTCAGCCTCCCATCAGGTACATGACAAGTTCAGCTCACTTGGTTGAACGAAAAAAAATATACTAGAAGTGTTCACCGGCTTTACATCAGGTGTAATTCTCATTATCTGTTATTGTAAACATGAACACTGCACAATAAAACCACTCTTGCATCCTATAAATCATTCCTGCTTTCTGTTCTTCCATATCTAACTGCATTTTACTACTTCTTATGTCTTTTTAAAGTCCCCTTTTACGGTGTATTTTAAAAGCCAAGACTGTAAAGGGTTAAGTACATAGACATTGTTGTCAAATACTGGCTTTTGAACACTTTTGAGGACTGTTCAAACGCATGTGTTTGAACATAAAACACAACACAATATTGTGTCTGGCTACAATACAAATGTGTATCAACAGGAACTGATGCGCCAAAAGAAACAGAAAGCTGGTCAAACACAGCCTCTGACCAGTCATCCAAACTGCATTGTTAATGCACATCAAATGCAGTACAGTAATGAGCACCTACGTGAGCCCTAAATCAATTCAGCTATAACCACATTTTGTACCGCTTATCCCCCTATGTTTCTCTTCCTATTAAACGCAAGTTCATTTTAACCACTTTCTTACTGGGCACATAAACCCCCTTCGTGCCCAGGTGAAATTTCAGCTTCTGGCACTGCGTCGCTTTAACTGACATTTGCGCGGTCGTGCGACGTGGCTCCCAAACAAAATTGACGTCCTTTTTTTCCCCACAAATAGAGCTTTATTTTGGTGGTATTTGATCACCTCTGCGGTTTTTATTTTTTGCGCTATAAACAAAAAAAGAGCGACAATTTGAAAAAAATATATATATTTTTCACTTGTTGCTATAATAAATATCCCATTTTTTTACTAGTAATGGCGGCGATCTGCGATTTTTATTGGGACTGCGATATTGCGGCGGACGTATCGGACACTTTTGACACAAATTTGGGACCATTCACATTTATACAGCGATCGGTGCTATAAAAATGCACTAATTACTGTATAAATGTGACTGGCAGGGAAGGGGTTAACACTAGGGTAGTGAGGAAGGGGTTAAATGTGTATCCTGGGTGTGTTCTAACTGTGTGGGGGGAGGGGGGTGACTGGGGGAGATGACCGATGCTGTGTCCCTATGTACAAGGGACACAGATCGGTCTCCTCTCCTCTGACAGCACGTGGAGCTCTGTGTTTACACACAGAGCTCCACGTCCCTGCTGTGTTCCCGGCGGACATCGCGGCCGCCAGGTACACGCATCGGCTCTTCAGCTATGCGCCAGGACAGTGTTTACCCACTGCGCGCCCCCCAGAGGCTCGCGTGGGTAATGCACTTTAAAAGACGTCCAAAGACGTCCACTTGGCACTTGAGAGCCGCGCTGTTGACGTCTTTTGTCAATAGCGCGGGTCTCAAGTGGTTAACACAGTTTTTATTCCTTCTATTCTTTTGTACATACACATTTTTAAATGCTTATTTTAGGCCCAGTACACACGGGCAAACATGTACGATGAAAGCGGTCCGTCGGACCGTTTTCACCGTACATGCCTGCCAGAGGGCTTCTGTACGATGGTTGTACTAACCATCGTACAAAAGTCCGCGCGTAAACACTACGCGGGGCGTGTCCGCGTCGTCGCCGTGGCGATGACGCGGCGATGACGCGGCGACGTGGGCGGGCCTGCCATTTAAAGGCTTCCACGCATGCGTCGAAGTCATTCGACGCATGCGAGGGACGGCGGGCGCTCGGACATGTACGGTAGGTCTGTACTGACGACCGTACATGTCCGAGCGGGCAGGATTCCAGCGGACGGTTTTAAAACACGTCCAGGAATATTTGTCTGCTGGGAAAAGGCCCGGCGGGCAAATGTTTGCTGGAATTCGGCCCGCTCGCGCCTACACACGACCAAACATGTATGCTGAAACTGGCCCGCGGACCAGTTTCAGCATACATGTTTGGTCGTGTGTACGGGGCCTAGGTGTACATAAAGGCCATCTCTGAAAGTAACACATTTTACCAGCATGATAGATGCATATAAAAGCCACTCATATGCTACAGACACACAAATGTTATAAATATCTGTTTGTTTAAAAAAAAAAAAAGCTATATTCTTTGTTTTGCATGTTTCATAGATGCCTGTGTAAATTGTGCTGGACATACATACAGTATGAGGCTGGATTTAGACTAGATGTAATGCTATCTGTTTGTGGCCCTTTAGATGTGTTTCACATGGGCTACCCTTCATTCCTAAGAAATCATTGTATTTATGTTTTGCAAAATGATCAATTTAATGCAGCAAGTGGATCATTTTTAAATAAATAAACTTTAGCCTGTGTTCTGTACTGGAATCATTTGCACTTCAGTATAAGTGTTTTTCACATTGTGCCCTTAAACACCTACATTCAAGCCTCTGGATATTCTTTACATAAAGTACATTAATAGGCTATTTTCTAGAATAGCTTATCACTGCACTGAAACTGAACTTTAAAAGGGTCAGACATTCTACAGAATATCTGGCAAAAAAATTAAAAGGTGGGTAAGAGATGTGATTGCGTGACTATTGTCATTTTCGACTGTCCTTGCCAACTTAAATATCCTATATGGCATTTATTTTTAAAATCTTCTTTTCAATCCCCTTTCATGTTGTTTATAAGTATAGCAATCTTTATATGAGAAGATCTATAGCATAAATTGGACAATTTTCATGTTACATCTAAAATGTAGTCACAAGATTATAGCTTAACACGTTGGCCGTGTTAGAACTGTAATGCTATTGCTGTAAATGCCACTACAAGTGATGGCCTCCACTGTATTAAAATGCTCTTATTTCTTACTTCCTGCAGCTCTTGTGGTAAAGTTATATCACATAATAATCTACTCACTACTGTCACAATGACAATTCCAGTGACATGCATTTAAATGAAAGTTAAATGACAGCTTACTGCAGTATTCATGACTGTCAACAAATAGCTTCTTAAAAGTATACACTCAAGCCTTTCGTTAGTACTTTCAGACCTAATTGGAATGAACCCTGAGAAGAAGAGTGTTAAGGTGAATGTGTTGCTCATTTATATCCCATGGAAGTACATGCAAACATAAAATCAAGAGAATTCAATATTTAGTTTAAATTAAAATGTGTGTATTCGTAAACCAACATTATTTGCTTAAGGGCAATGTGCTCCACATGTCTTAAATCAAGCATAGTTATTAATCTTCATTAGAAATAAAAATAAATTCATTTTAAATTATGTATACTTTGAAATTGCTTTTCCCAGTTTTCTGAAAATTATGCAAATTCTAAAAAAAATATCTTTATTAAAAGCCGTAGTTTTCTTTAGCTTGCAGTGTAGGGATTTTAAGGAGAAAAAGCGGGGTTTAAGAAAACCTGTGGGGAGTGAATTATACTGTATATCTATTGCTGGCCTCTCTTTTTTTCTTCAAACGCTAGTTACCTGGCTGTTACCTGATAGTTTCCAATAGTTTTGATGTATTCTTATCCTCTGACAATGTACGCTGAGTTAAAGGGTCACTAAAGGAAAAAAAATGTTTGCCTAAAATTAATGTCTGCAAGATAGACAGACAGAATAGTGTAATGATTCTGTTAAAAAACAAGTAAATACCTATTAAATTCCTTCATCTATATCACCTCCGGCATTCTAGTTTCTGTTCTCTCATTCACTTCCTGGTTTGCGGCGCTCATTCATGTAAGAACTACATTTCCCAGTATGAATTGCGGCACGCCCAGTAATTCACACCTCCTTGAAGTCTCTAACACGTAGAGAGCCTCCTGCCGCACAGATGTAGTTCCCAGGAGGGGGTGAGCATGTTACTGACCACCGCAGTAAACCCTCCCGTCACGGTGGTCAGTAAAATCAGACAAGCAGGAAGTGAACAGAACAGAGAAGAAATAGAGCAACTTCTGAGCAAAAACGAACAATGAGGAAGTGAAAAGAGGAATGTCTGCAGGTAAAGGATTATGAAAAAAAAAAATCTTTAAGTGAAAGTTGATTTACATTCTTATTCCAAGACAGTGATCACTGGGTCAGAATGACAGCAGATATATAAAGGGTAGCAATAGTGGGGTATGTACCGTATTTATCGGCGTATACCGCGCACTATTTTGCCCTGAAAATCAGGGCAAAATCGTGGGTGCGCGATATACGCCGATACCCGCTTTCCCGCCATGAGTTTGAATACTGCGCCCGCATATAGCGAGCACAGTACACTCGTGAATCTTCGGCCAGTCTCGGCGCCTCTCGTACTGACGTCCTGACGTCCTGAGCGTACAGGACGTCAGTGCGAGAGGCGCCCGAGCCTGCCCGAAGATTCACGAGTGTACTGCGCTCGCTATATGCGGGCACAGTATTCAAAGTCGTGGCGGGAAACGAGCGAGAGGACGCCGCCGAAGATGGACGCCGGACCCGCCGAAGATGGACGCCGGACCCGCCGAAGATGGACACCGGACCCGCCGAAGATGGACACCGGACCCGCCGAAGATGGACACCCGACCCGCCGAAGACAGACGCCGGACCCGCCGAAGAGGACACCCGAAGCCGCAGAAGGACGCCGGACCCGACGAGGCCGCAGATGGACGCCGCGCAAGACATCAAAACTGTAAGTACAAAAAAACTAAAAATCTTTTTTTCCCACAGGATTGGGGGCCAAATTGGGGGTGCGCGGTATACGCCAGAGCGCGTTATACCGCGATAAATACGGTATATTTCTCAGTACGGCAGCTAAATAGCTTTTTTAATATCACTGATGTGCGGTCACATGATTGCCTGCCACTCTCCATCCCCAATGTATGGACTACAATTGAAGGGTCTAAGTTTCCCCCTGACATTAGCCAGGCGGTCACATGACCACACATTGGTGATGTGAACAAAGGCATTTAGCTGCAGAATAAAAAAACACACATGCACTGTTTTTTTTTACTAAAGGCAAATCCACTTTGCACTACAAGTGCAAACTACAAGTGCAAAGTTCACTTGAAATTGCACTGAAAGTGTACTTGGAAGTGCAGTCGCTGTAGATCTGAGGGGGACATGCAAGGAAAATAAAAAACAGCATTTTAGCTTGCACAGGATTGGATAATAAAATCAGCAGAGCTTCCCCTCATTTCAGATCTTACCCTCTGTAATAAGAATGGGTACTAGACAGTGGGGGTTATTTACGAAAGGCAAATCCACTGTGCACTACAAGTGCAAACTACAAATGCAAAGCGCACTTGAAATTGCACTAAAAGTGCACTTGGAAGTGCAGTCGGTGTACATCTGAGGGTAAGATCTGAAATGAGGGGAAGCTCTGCTGATTTTATTATCCAATCATGTGCAAGCTAAAATGCTGTTTTTTATTTTCATCGCATGTCCCCCTCAGATCTACAGCAACTGCACTTCCAAGTACACTTTCAGTGCAATTTCAAGTGAACTTTGCACTTGTAGTTTTTACTTGTAGTGCAAAGTGGATTTGCCTTTAGTAAAAAAAAAAAAACAGTGTGTGTGTGTTTTTTTTTATTCTGCAGCTAAGTGCAAACTACAAGTGCAAAGTTCACTTGAAATTGCACTGAAAGTGTACTTGGAAGTGCAGTCACTGTAGACTAAGCATTAGTTGTTAATGTGAAACGCGTCAGCTGTCTATCCCACTGTATGCTGTTGTGTGCTGTGCATTTTTTCCTTTTTACAATAAAGAGCACGTCTTTTTTCAACAGGACTTTTTGGAGTGCGGCTGTCCATCCATTCTCCCACCTGCTTAATTCACTGTAGATCTGAGGGGGACAAGGAAAATAAAAAACAGCAGAGCTTCCCCTCATTTCAGATCTTACCCTCAGATTTACAGATAGTGCAATTACAAGTGCACTTTGCATTTGTAGTTTGCACTTGTAGTGCACAGTGGATTTGCCTTTCGTAAATAACCCCCACTGTCTAGTACACATTCTTATTATAGAGGGGCTGGCAGGATTTGGCAGTAACTTTTCACAGGCAGAATAGCGTCAGGAGGGGCGGGTTTGCAGAGGGGAGGGGCAGGTTTAGAGAGGAGGGGGTGGCAGGGAGTGGGGGAGATTGGGTTCTCACTGCCAGGGAGAGTGAGGGGCATTGACCAGCTAAGGTTAGATGATGCAGGGTGTGCGCTAATGATATCAGCTGATCAACTCCTTCCTGTGTCATGACCTAAAGGCTGTGTTGCTGGCAGGTGGACTAATAACAAGCAAGGGCTCTATACAGACAAAATTTGAGAGCTGGTTCTCAAATTTTCCGACGGGAAAAGTTCTTGTCGAAAATTCTGGATACAGGGTTGAAGATCCTGTCCCACCCAAGACACTGTAAAATCTCCAAACTACAGAGCCCTATGCTGGAATACCAAAACCTGGAGAAAGCTGCAAAAGCAGTTTTCTCCAGTCCACATCTATGCTCTGTAGTCGTGCACCAAGCAAATATGAATACCCTGTGTCCCCCAAACTATCAATTTTACCTTGACAGCATCTCCTACTGTCACACATGATGAGTACAAATAGGTGGTGCTGATGGGCACTGATAAGGCGGCACTGGTGGCCACGGATGTGGAGGCACTGATGAGGCTGTACTAATAGGTGACATTAATGGGCACTGATAGGTGGCACTGATATGAAGCACTGATAGGCACTGATAAGGCGGCACTGGTGGGCACTAATGAGGAGGCACTGATGAGGCTGCACTGATAGGCAGCACTGATGGGCACCGATAGGTGGCGCTAATGGGCACTGATGAGGCAGCACTGGTGGGGACTGATGAGGAGGCACTGATAGGAGGCACTAATGAGCACTGATAGGTGGAACTAATAGGTTGTGATGTGGAGGCGCTGATGGGCACCAATTGTCAGCACTGATTTGCAGCACTTGGGGGCACTGATTGGCAGCACTGGTGGGTGCTGGTGGGACTGCACTGATAATCAGAACACTGATATTTAGTGCCCTAATTATCAGTGCCGATGTCCCTTTAAAAAAAAGATGGGTATCGGCTTTCGTATTCTCTCCTCATGCTGTCAGCGTGAGAAAAGAAAAGCTGATAACCATCTTGTGTTTGCATTCTTTGATCAGCTGTCATTGGACACAGCTGATCATGTGGTAAGCACCACTGTGATTGGCACTTTACCCCGATCTGTGATCAGCTGGAAGGAGGACTTAGCAATCACAGAGCGCACCGCCTACGCACATGCAGACAGTGCAATCACAGGAGGACATCCATGCACACCCTATTGGCAAACTAAGCCTGCTCTGTAGCCGTCTTTCGTCTATAGTGCAGGCAGGAAGTGGTTAATGCTATATTGATACATAGAGGAGCTGGAATTTAGAAAAAAATGTAGCGTTTAAAATCTACTTAAGTTGCTGGCGCCCATTATTTGTGAACATCCATAGAAAAGAACCACAACTGAGATTAATGTTTCTGGGACCTTACTGTAAGTAAATTGACTTAGAGCATTTTTTTTTTGGAATGTAGCTGTTTTATAGCAGAAGATCAATATTTATGTGTAACTATTAAAGATCGGCACAAATACCGTTACACCGCCATAATAAAAATCAAGAGAAAATATTGTCTGTCTTTTAGATCAATGTCCCATAGCACACAAAAAAAAAGAGAAGTAAAAACAAAAACAAAACAAAAGGTCAACTGTACAAACTTTGAGCCACAGTAGACAGTCCCTTCATAGTTAGAAAGCTTGTGACACCACGATTCTGACACACTGCATTTGTTAACACATTATATTCTAGTGCAATCATTTCAATGAATATGGTAAATTGGAGTGTCAGCAAAGGGCAGATGTGTTCCCAAAGACATTCTGTAAGTAAGTCATAACTACAGCCTTGTATATGATTAACAGAGTGAATGTTTTCTATGAAAAATTGCATGCATTCTTTTTCCCTTGTTCCAAGACAATGACATACTTGCTATGACCCAGAAAGAAAGTAAAGCAGAGTACGCTGTGCTAGTTGAAGTTCTCAAGGCACAAATATTAGAGGCACAGTTATAACACATGGGAATCATTGGCTAAGTTACAGATAAATCAAGTTCTGCACTAAACTCAGGGAACGTATCTGTATTAAAATGTCTTAGGACCATCTCACGGAGGAGTTCTACTGCAAATACTTCATTTATGACATCTGAAACATAAATACGCTATGAACAAAAGATAGGAACATGCTTTCTGTATACTGCAGGAGCTGATACAACTCATCCACATGACTACATGCTGAACAAACATAGGCAGTGTATGACGTTGAATATAAATGAACAGGCCACTACACTGAGTTTCAAAATGTCAGTAATAAAAATTATCTTCTTTTCCCACAGCCACCGATCCGATTGAAACTTTCTGATTACAATTGTCATTTTCCAAGCTAGATTGGAATCTGATTGGTGCCTGTGGGGAAATAATGACAGTTTCTTAGTAGTGACACTTTGATACATGAGGCTCAAGGTGGCCAGGGTATATTTCAGTCTGCTCCAATTCCCACGTGCTGCTACCATGATCTCTTTATAGCATGTAGATACTTTACCTAACACACACAGCATGTCTTTTTTTTTTTTTGCAGATTCCTTTCTGTTGTAAAATTCAACAGAATCGTTTATTTGTGTTTTTCAAAAATGTTATGTCAGCTTTTGCTTTTCCATGTTAACACATATGTACTGTTTTCGCCACCTCTGGCCTCTACTCCCTGCTCATCAAAGTTACACAGTTGCACAGCTAGTCTGGTTTTAAAAAGACACAAGTCTATCTGGTTCAACCAATAAAAGGGAAAAAAAATACTCCCTGAACCTCCAAGAGGCAATCAGATATTCCCTGGATCAACTTTACCTATACATGGGCACTAATGAGAAGGCATTAATGAGGCTGTCCAGTTATATTATGTAAGTTTAGGGAAAAATCCAGGCCTTTTTACTTACTGTATTATTTGTTTTATAGACAACTCCTCCTGAGGAAGTGGTCCTATACCACAAAAATAGTTGAGGAAAGATCAGTCGATACTCTACATCAACAGATATCTCTCGGGGGAACCCGTCATTATTTTTTTTTTTCATTTTATTGATTTATGTATGTCAATGTATATGTATTAAATAGTTTATTTTACATAAATTATGTTGTTGTGTATCAGTACCGAGATAGTCCATTATAACCTATTATAACCTATTGGGTGGGTATGTACATATGGTCAGCTTCAGCAACTGCCCTTATACTCCCACCCTCCTTTGTTCCTCTACTAATCTGGATGATGGTACCTTATTATGGTTCATTATATAGTTTTTCTATGTGAGGCTATACTCAAAAATTCTGCAAAGTTACATAGTTACATAGCTAGTCTGGTTTTAAAAAGACACACGTCTATCTGGTTCAACCAATAAAAGGAAAAAAATACTTCCTGATCCTCCAAGAAGCAATCAGATATTCCCTGGATCAACTTTACATATAAATGGGCACTAATAAGGAGGCACCAATGAGGCTGTCCAGTAATATTATGTACATTTAGGAAAGAATCCAGGCCTGTTTTAAAGCAATCTATTGAGCTGGACCGAACCAGCTCTATTTCACATTTTCACAACTCTTAAGCCTCATAGGCCTCGTACACACGACCGAGGAACTTGTCAGAAAAGACACATCGTTTTCCTCGACGAGTTCCTTGTTAGGCTTGTCGAGGAACTCGACAAGCTTGCTTTGCGTACACACGGTCAAGACAAAATCTCCTCGTTCTCAAATGCGGTGACGTACAACACATACAATGGCAGGGGAAGTTCGATTCCACTGGCACAACCCTTGGGGCTGCTTTTGCTAATCTCATGTTACTGCGTGTTAAGTAAAAGTTTGGTAAGAGACTGTCTGTTACAGCGTGAAAAATGTGTTATCTCCATTACAGACGCTACTTTTACCAAAGGTGCGCTCCCGTCTCATACTTTATTCTGAGCATGCGCGGGTTTCTTAGCATACACTCGTGTTTCTTGTCGAAAACCAGCCCGACGAGGAACACAACGAGGAAATTGAGACTCCCGTCGAGGAAAAAAATAACTTGTTCTATTTTTTCCTCGTCGAGTTCCTCAACAGTTTTCCTCGGAAAAAAAGCTCTCACACCATGTTTCTTGATGGATTCTATGGAGGAAAACGGTCGTGTGTACGAGGCCATACACAAGACCAGTTTTCCCGACAGGAAAACTGTGAGGAGAGCCTTTGGCCAGGTATCCCGGCCATGTGTATGCTCCTTGCAGTTTTTCCAACAGGAAAACTGCCCAAAAAACGCTGGACAAAAAAAGAGAACCAGTTCTCTTTTTTCCCGCCGGGCAATCCGGCGGACTTTTGCCCGGCGGTTTTTGGCAGTTTTCCTTTGGGAAAAACTGCGATGGAGCATACACATGGCCGGAATTTCCGGTAAAATCTCCATCGCAGTTATCCTGTCGGGAAAACCGGCTGTGTTGATTGTAAAGACTGAACTGAGCAGGTTCTCGGCTTTCCCCTCGGGATTTCCGACGGGAACTTTTCCCGTCAGAAATCCCGTACGTGTATACGAGGCATTACTGTGAAGAAGCCTTTCTGTATTTGTAAAAAGTGCCCTCTTGTCCTGATTGTCCTGTGATGACTTTAAAGTGAATAACAACACCAAGTTCACTATATGGATCACTTATGTATTTATACATGTTGATAATATCCAGCCTCAAACTCCTCTTCTCAGTTCCTTATAACTGAGCTCCCCCATGCCTCATCACAATCACTTGTAAACACAGAAGTCCAGCTCCTGAGTTTATAAGTAATAGCCTTGTTCCCACGGATCAGATATCCTGAGCAGATCAAACTGTGTGCAGGACAGGGACAAGGGAAATGCAGGTGCCTGGCATGCAGTGCAGTCATGGGTGGGAGAGAGCATGTAACATGATGCACCTTCTGCAATCTCAATTTTTTCCCTGGTGCCCAGATGCTAATTCCTCCACTAGATGATCTCTGCAAGTGAGAGGAGCGGAGCCACCTACAGTGTAGGGGAGGGGTTGGGGGTGGAGCATGGTTGTGTTCCTGCACCTTATAAAAACAGTTTTGTGTACAGTAATTGGCAACACAGTTAATAAAAAATGTTTTATAACATTAGCAACACATTTTGCCCCTTTCTGACTGAATACAGAACTGTATACTGTGCTAGAAATCCAATACTACATAGTTCTGCAATGTGTGGAGACAAGTAACATATACAGTAAATAGCACACTTAGAGGTGTATTTGTGAAAAAAAGGTACTAGGCTTTTTTCACTCAAAATAGATGTTCTTTATTCATAAGAGTAGTGTGAAACAGTAAAATACTATCATTCCCTATGATCATAAAGCTCTGTTTAGTGGCCATAATGCAGTATTTTTTTGATTCACACTATTCTTATGAATGATTAACATCCACCGTGAAGAAAAAACATTTTGTTTCCTTTTTTTTTTTGCACTTTCACACAGAATGAACATTTATGCAATTTTGCAGGATGCATATAACTGAATTTTTTTAGAAAATACACCCCTTAAATACAATCAAAACACAATCACTAAAACCTCATATAAGCTTTAACCACTCAACCTCCCAGGCGGTATGATTCTTTATGGTTTTAGGTGCTGAAAGCGGTAAAATTATTTTGCATGGAAATTTGTCACTTTATATTTTAGGCCTGCAAATCTTAGGAATAACTCACTTAAATCTGACCAAACAGGAGTCTAGTAGACATCTAGGGTATGATAAAGTTTGAAACACAAATCATAAATTATAATTTAATAAATAACTATAAATAATTATAACAAATAATAATGTAATTATAATAAAAATTATTCAATAATGTAATCAAATCAAAAACACTGAAATTTGCTCAGTTGCAGAATTGTCGCTGTCATTACTTTTATTGTTTGATGACGAAATTCCCCACAAATCGCTATCGCTCAATTCTACAAGTGATTCTAATTTATTATCACTGTTTTCTAGCTGGTCTAAAACCACTTTTGACATAAAGGAACACTTTTGGTTGGTATGGACAATTTACAGTTTCCAGGCAGAAAGAACATTATTTATTATAAATATTATAATATAAAAGTGCATAAACAAGTGCATGTAGGACACTGGGCAAACCACTAGGGACAAAGGGTGTGTGTATTTTTTACATACAGTACTGTAATCTATAAGATTACAGTATACTGTATGTATTGTGTTTATTTACTTTTTTGAATTTGGCGCTGATCTCCGCCCCCCGTGCGTCGTAACGTCGCAGGGAACATAGATCAGCTGCACACAGGCACTGTGTGAATTGAGCGAGGTGGCAGCTCGATCACACAGTGGAGAGGCGTCGCAGGATCCAGGGACATGCTGTGAGCGATCCCGAGTCTGGCTCAGGGATACCGCTTATGGTACAGGATTTCCACCCCGAGCCAGACTCGGGAATACCACCAGGGGGGTTAAGGACCAGACCATTTTTTGTGATATGGCACTACGTTGCTTTAACTGACAATTGTGTGGTCGTGCGATGTTGTTTCCCACAAATAGAGCTTTATTTTGGTGGTATTTTATCACGTCTGCTGTTTTTATTTTCAAGCGCTATAAACAAAAAAAGAGTGACAATTTTGAAAGAAAAAAACAATTCTTTTTACTTTTTGCTATTATATATATATATATATATATATATATATATATATATATATATATATATAAACCTTCCTCAGTTAAAGCCTATATATATTCTTCTACAGATTGTTGGTAAGAAAAAAACGCAATAAGTGTATCTTGATTGTTTTGCGCATAAGTTATAGCATCTACAAAAAAAGGGAATAGATTTATGGCATTTTTATTATTATTATACTAGTAATGGCGGTGATCTGCAATTTTTAGCAGGACTGTGACATTGCGACAGACAGATCAGACATCTAACTGACATTTTTGACACTTTTTGTGAACTAGTGACATTATTACGATAATCAGTGCTAAAAATGTGCACTGTTATTATACAAATGATACTGGCAGGGAAGGGGTTAACATCAGGGACGATCAAAGGGGTTAAATGTGTCCCCTGCAGGTGTTTTCTAACTGTATGGGGGATAGGCTGCCTAGGGAAACACAAAGATCTGTCTTCCTGTCGGGCAGAAAGATAGCATTTGTGTGAGCTCCCCTGTCAGAACGGAGATCTGCCTTGTTTACACAAGCAGATCCCTGTTCTGTCTCTGCGGGGAACGATCGCAGATGGCCGGCAGACATCGAGTCCACCTCACCCGCTGATTATGTAAAGAACAGTACCCCCCAATGAGTGTACTAAGGGACTTTAACCACTCGTCGACCGGCTAATGCCGATATACGTTGGCAGAAAGGCACGGCTGTGCAAATCGCACGCCCGGCATGTGCTCCGTGACCATGCCCGTGGGACCCATGGCCTCAATGTCCGCCAGGTGCCTGTGATCGTGTCATGGAGCTGCAGAATGGTGAGATGCCTATGTAAACAAGGATTTTCCCTTTTCTGCCTAGTGACAGGACACTGATCTACTGCTCCCTGCCATCGGGAGCAGTGATCACTGTTGTGTCAATTGTAGCCAACGTACAATGATGGCGATTTGTGGGAATGAGCCGACCTGCCGCACAATTAGAATTACTCCCTAGGACACTCTTAACCCCTTTATCGCCCCCTAGTGTTTAACCCCTTCCCTGTCAGTGTCATTTACACAGTAATCCATACATTTTTGTAGCACTGATTGCTGATTGCTGTGAAAATGGTCCCAAAATAGTGTCAAAAGTGTCCGATGTGTCCACCATAATGTTGCAGTCACAATATTAACATTCTATGATAAAACATAACACATATTAGAATCAAATCACAAGGACAGAGAAAACAGGAGCATTGTTGAAGTCAAGTCTGGAAAAAGACATACCAATCCAATATGGGATCTGCACTTAGAGTACCACTTTGTAGGCACTGATTGGCTCCCCCCTGGCAAGTGGGCACACGCACCCACAAAATAGAGTTCCCAAGCCGATGTACAATGATGGCGATTCTTGGAAATGAGCCGACTTGTCGCAGTACAATGATGGCGGCTGGTCAGCAACTAAAAGCAAAAATAGTTTTTTAGTTTTGGACAGAGTGGAGAGGGATTAGAACACCTGCCTGTTTTTTATTGTTGTTTGTGCCCTCATTAGGAAGATTCATCCTCTCTATTTGTTATGTTTACTGTTAGAGCCGGTTCACACAGGGGCGACTTGTCAGGCGATTCAGCCGGCTGACAAGTCGTGTCCAATTCTGTTCAATGGAACTGTTCTAATAGGAGCGACTCAAGTCTCTCCGACTTAGAAAGAGGTTATTGGACGACTTTGGGGCCGTCACGGGGCGACTTGCATTGACTTCAATACAGAAATCATTTTGCAAGTCGCCTCTGGAGTCGTCTTGAGATCGCCTTGCGAAGTCGCCCCCAAAGTCGTGTCGCCCCTGTGTGAACCGGGTCTTAGAATATCCCACATTTCCAGAACAGGACAGGACAGGAGTATATAAGTAATATTCCAATTGGGGACACTAGTTTTGGTGATTCTCTCGTCTCAAGAGTAATTTCCTCTCACTTCCTGTTTTGGCTGGGACCAGAAGTAAAGTAAAATCTTCCTAATGGGTCACAGATAGCAAACAAAACCCTGACAGGGGTAATAACCCTCTCTTTCTCTATCCATAATTAAAAAAAATCACTTTTAGTTTAAGAATGTTCAAACCTTATAGTTCCGTATAGCTATTTTTTGGCGGCGCAGTTGCAGCATTTGGGGGGATGTAGCATAGAGGGGGGAGGTAATGCAAGTGGGAAAATGATACTAAGAGGGTCTCCTCATAGATTGGTAATAGAGACCTTAGAGGCCAACTCTTTCTCGGTAAAAAGTCCAACAGTAAAGATGATGGTAAGAATATGGCAAGTGGGAAAACTTGCCTTGGGCTATAAAGGATTAACAGAATACTCCCCACTATGGGAAAATAATAACTTAAAAGAAATTTTGGCCATGGGAAAATTAAAAGAATGGGATAAACGTGGGATAACCAGAGTGGCACAACTCTACACAGACTGCACATTAAAACCCTTCTCAGAGCTAAGTCGGGAATATGGCATCCCAAATTCTATGTTTTTTGCCTATTTACAGGTTAGACACGCATTACAAGCCCAATTTAAATTACAGCCGGTAAGATGGCAAAAGCTCACGCATCTCCAAAGACTAATCAAGACGGGGGTCATGAAAGGTCTTATATCAGAATTGTACGAACGGATCAGCGATCAGTTAATAGGAAAAGAGAAGCTGAGCAAGAATAAACAGAGGTGGGAGGAGGATATTGGACTCATAACAAATGACCAATGGGACAGGATACTGGAACTGGGGACAGTGGTTTCATTAGCCCCCTCACAACGGGTTTCTCACTTGTTTCTCCTCCACAGGGTCTACTATACCCCCAAGAAATTATATGGATTTGGATGGAAGTCAGATGACAAATGTCCCAGATGTCAAAATACAGGGGACCTTATCCACATGATGTGGAAATGCCCAAAACTGCATAGATATTGGGCTAAGACTCTGGACATTATAAATGCAACCTTTGGAACTACTCTGGAACTTGAAGCCAGGGTTTGTCTATTAGGATGCATTGAAGAGAGAATGGGGCAGAGGGATATATTAGTAGCAGTTATAAGATGCCTGTTTCAGGCGAGGAAATTGATCGCACTAAAATGGCAAGCACAAAATCCACCCACAGTAGAGGAATGGTTTAACGTAATGAATAGCACAATTGGGAAGGAAAGGGGAACATGGATTAGAAGGGGCAACCTCAAAAAATGTAATGCAATATGGGAGCACTGGTTATGTAAAATAGGCCGCTCACTTTAATCAGGGAAAGTTAGGTAAAGAATAATCTAAGGAAAGGAACAGAACCAAAAAACGTGTATGCACTTTAAAAGTAAGATAGGAGGGAGGGAGGGAGGGTTGGGAATGGGATTGAAGGAAATTTTTAACCTATGCAATGAATTTTTTGTATGCACATATAATGCACTGAATATAGAATATGGATTTGTATTTTTTCTTTCTCTGCTATATATGTATGGAAACAATAAAAAAAAGTATTGAATTTAAAAAAAAAGAATGTTCAAACCTGTTATTACAACATCAAAATGTGTTTCTTTTTTTAATCAGTAGCTCCCAATAATTGTATGTCTAAGGCCCCGTACACACCATCGGATCTGTCCACTGAAAACGGTCCGCCGGATAGATAGAGGATAGATCCGGTCGTGTGTACGGGGCCTGAGGGTCACTTATCAAAGCTGTGCACTTGCACCCTGTCACTTGCACTCCTAGCTGAGGGTAAAAAAATGACTGTGCCAACACACATTGCACAGACATGATGCACAATAATTAATAATTCAACAGCTAGAGTGCATGCATGTAGACAAGAAGTGCCTGAAAATGGGTGGAAATCAGCGGCCTTGGGATAAAAAAAGAAGAAAAATTATAAAATCACTTTAATGGTGGTTCAGCAGCTGAAATAACTGGGTCCAATATAAGCCCTAAAAACAAATGTATATTGCAGAAAAGCTCAGAAAGGAAAATGAAATGTTTTGCTGTGGAGAATGTAATTTCAGCAAACATTCATTCTCTAGTGTTAGTATAGCATGCATCACTATTACATTTTCATGGAAACCTCAAATAGGGCTAAAATGAAACCACACAGGGATGGTCCTCTGTTTACCTTTACAAGATATATAAGTGCGGAGAAAGATAACTGGTAGCTGTCACATGAGCTATTATTAGCGATCAAGGAAGAAGAGATGCAGCAAACCAAGCTAGAGAGTGCTAGATTAGAAATCACCTTTTGAGATGGATTGTGTTAACCTGATAGAATGCTTTAAAGATCAATAAAATGATAAGAGAGATTTAACCAGTAAACTATATTGGAGAATAAAAACTTGTTTTGCCAGCTGTGTTTTTTACGGCACATGAATTTTATTTTTGTCCTTCAGAGATCTAGCTGAAAAATTGCTCTTGTGCCACTACCCTTACGCCACATAAAGCAGGACATCTTTTGTGACAGCCTTCTTTCCCCAGTATGGCAGCTGCTCTATCCCATAGGATTCAGTGTATAGTTTAAAAAGCAACTTAAAGCAAAGTTCCAGACGTTTTTGTGTTTATTAAAAGTCAGCAGCTACAAAAAGTGTAGCTGATGATTTTAATTAACAGACACTCACCTGTCCCAGGATCCAGCAATACAGCCACCCGAACCCTCGCTTCTCTCCCTCACCTCTCCCCGACACCGACATTACAAGTGTGGGCACCCGGCTGTGACAGCTTGCGGCTTCACATCTGGATGTGCACTGCGTATGCTCGAGTCGCGCTGCGCCTTCTTAATGGTCGTGCAATCTTCTGGGTCCTGTGACATGTCCCAGAAGATTGCAGGGAGGGAGGGGGAGAGAAGAACTTCCGCTCAAGTCCCTAGGTGGCCCGAACGGAAGTGGGAGAAGGTACCTATCAAAACTACAGTAGGTACCTGCTCCTACCTCCTCCCAAAAAAATGACATGTCAAATGTGGCCTAGGAGAGGGGGGGTGCTTAAAGCCGAACTTCCTGTTTTGGTTGAAGCTTAAAAATAAATAAATAAAGGACATTTGTGAGCCCAGGGCTTCAGTGCTGTCTTCACACAAGCTGGTTCTTCACCAGTCTTTAGGTCCCCGGGGCTGCGATGTTGATTGCGGGAAGCAGGTTGTGACTCCCTTTGGTTTCACAGCCAGCTCCCCATTGCGCATGTGCAAACTGAACTGCAGTCTGTGAATGATCATACAGCCTCATGGAACATGCCCTAGGAGGTTAGGGGCTATCATGGGGAGGAATTGGTCAAAGATAGGTGCCTGCTCAATACACAAAGAGGAGGGGGAAGGAGGACATTCAGCAGAACTTTCTGTAGTAAGTGAAGCTCCGCTTTAAGGTTTATCTGGAACTTTGACTATATCTACTATAATAATATCTAACTTTTTTGAGCTATTGTAAAAACTGAACATGGGTCAACAAGAGCTTAGATGGGCTGTGAGGCAGGAATGTTCATTTGGGGTCTATCCACATCAGAGAGCTCAGTTGTGTGATGTTTAATGCACTGCTTTAAGGCATGTTGTGTTGCACATTAAAATGGCTATAAACCTCTGAATTAAAAAATGAACAAAGCATTTCCTTTTAAAGTGTGAACATACCTCAATCCAAAGCACGTACTGTGATTTCTGTCTGCTCTGACATTCCTCTGCTATCTGCATGAGTCACTTCTGACATTCTATGCTGACACCGCAGAATCCCAAAAGGCAGCCCTGCTTTCCCTCCAACACACAACAGATGATTGACAGCCTCAGTTGTGCGTGTGCCCCTATAAGACTAGATGGGAGTGTGCCCTTTACTCAGGTTACATATTAAACTCAGTTCTCCTCTCTGTGCTGTGCAGTATGTAACATTAGATCCTTGCTTTCTGAAGCTCAGAAATATTGTGTAAATTGTGTGTTTTAGGAGGCTGTAGAGAAGACAGCAAAGCAGATAAACAGGTACACCTTATATAGGGGAATTTTTTAAATCTCTGTCACTTAGTGTGTATATGTAAGGGTTTGCAACCATTACATTAGGGTTGTCCAATCATGTGTCTGGGCTACCAAGGCACCACAGCTGATTGAAAATCACTTATTTAGTTAGTACAGCGTACAGATATGCACTTTCATGCTTTACAGTGTTCTGCCACACAGGTGAGTTGAGATGTCATTCACAATGAATGGGACTGCGGTGCATACTGCTGTATAAGGAATAAACAAGATAATAAAAATATGTACGCAGTGTACCGCAACTGAAAATGAAACTGTGGTTAACAAGTGCGATAAAATCAAAATTACAATGTATCATAAATAACGTCCAAAACAACATGTGATAAAGTCAACACAAAAGAGATGGATAGCCTGTGATTAGCGAGTGCAATCATAACTATATAGCCATATACCAATGATGATGCCAGTGATAAATACTAGAAATAGAAACTAGAAATACTGTATATGCGATAAAGTCCACACATTTTGCTGAAAATATGTTAAAAATATGCTGTATTACTGTATTAGGCAAACAATTCAACTACTGGAACTCCTCCATCAGTACTCGCCCCAGGGTGTGCTCTCACCTTATGATATGACCATCATAATGAAGCATCAACAAATGAGCTACCCCGGAAACTCCTTCTTGGATACTCCCAGAGATAAGGAAGACTCTCTCCCACAACTTCCAAAAAAACACTTAGTGCCGCTTGGGTTAATCAATCACAGAAAATAAACTTCTCATCTCTGCTGAACTGTGTGTAGTGGAGGCTCAAAGAAAATAAAATGTAGCTTACTGTTATTTTTTTTTTATTGAAAATCAGATAAAATATGTACTCACATTGAATAGGTAGATGAAAGTATTAACAAACACCGGAGTTGATTTACTAAAGGCAAACAGACTGTGCACTTTACAAGTCCAGTTGCACTCATTTACTTTAGTAAATTTAATGTAGTACTAGCTCATTATGAAATACTTACCTTAGAACAAGGTGTCGGTAACTCACCTGTTCTACGCCGAGGTAGCTGACATGTTGCCTCGACGTGTCTTCCGGGTATCGCAGCTCCAGCCTTCTGAGTGGCTGCAGCCGCAATGTCGTCACAGATTTATTTTCGGTGGGGGTCCCCCCAAATTCCATATCAGGCCCTTCAGGTCTGGTATGGATATTAAGGGGAACCCCGCATAATTAAAAAAAATGACGTGGGGTTCCCCCAAATAATACAAACCAGACCATTTGTCTGAGCATGCAACCTGGCAGGCCGCATGAAAAGAGGGGGGACAAAAGAGCGCCCCCCTCCTGAACCGTACCAGGCCACATGCTCTCAACATGGGGAGGATGTCCCCATGTTGATAGGGACAAGGGCCTCATCCCCACAACCCTTTCCCGGTGGTTGTGGGGGTCTGCGGGTGGGGGCTTATGGTAATCTGGAAGCCCCCTTAACAAAGGGGACCCACAGATTCCACCCCCCTATGTGAATTGGTAACAGAGTACATTGTAACTCACCAAAAAAAAGCATCAACAAGGGTAAAAAAACACACAGACAGCTTAAAAAGTTCTTTAATAAAAAATAAATAAAAATTCCAGCGATGTAAATCGTTCCACCATCCAGACCCGCGCTACCCGCCGCAACTCGTGTTGGACTCGGACATAAAGCTCATCCCTACTCCAATGCTATGAAGCTGAGCGGGGGCCATCTTCCCCTCACTCTGCATTTATGTTCAGTGGAGATTGTCTCTGCTACTACCGATGGCTAGGGTAAGCAGTGGAGATGACCGGAGCGCAGCGGGGGGCCCTCTCCCGCCCCCGATAAAAGTGATCTTGTGGCAGAGACCACTTTTATATGAAAGCAGACCGCCCGCTGAAGAAGAGGATACCACGATATTCCTCTTCAAACCGACAACCTATAACGACGGCGGGCAGTCCACAAGTGGTTAAAGAATACCCAGTTAGGTGCAAGGAACATACAAAAACTGAAATTTGCTTGCACAGGATTGGATGATGGAACTCAGCAGAGCTTTATCACATTTACTAAGCTCTGGGGAAAATTAGAGCAACTGCACTTGCAAAGTGTACAATCTATTTGCCTCCAGTAAATCAGCCCCATTGTGTACAATACACCAATGCAAACCCAGGATCACTCTCCCACAAGAAAAACTCCACAGGGATGGAACAGATATAGGCAGCCCTCACAGTTGGTCCTACAGTCTCCTGGATTGCTATAGCTCCTCCGAAAATGTTTTGTCAGTATGATATCATCAGCAACACCAAATTGCCATGCATAGCCACAAATTACTGGCATGCATGTGTCCTTTCTTAATCAGCAGCCTCTGATT
Source organism: Rana temporaria (assembly GCF_905171775.1). NCBI lineage: Eukaryota > Metazoa > Chordata > Amphibia > Anura > Ranidae > Rana > Rana temporaria. The sequence continues at coordinate 163,374,100 of NC_053490.1, forward strand.
GAGGAAAAAACTTCCACTTCTGTCGACCACACACTGATTGAAATTAAGCGGATTCTTACTGAACCGGCTAAATTTTAATCAGTGTATAGCTAGCTTCAGTTCACCTGCCCCTATATATCCATTAGAATGCATGTGCCTCATTGTTTAGTGTTAGGACCACAGATTACAGGGTGCCTTGGCATGGCTATGTGGCTCACGCATGCGTTTGCAAATGCATGCGGAAAAAAAAACTGTTTTTAATGCATACTATTAGACAGGTTATTTGGTTGTTCTGCGAGCTGGTCGGTAAGTAGGCTTGGTTTTTCCCTGGGCCTTTCCCCATATTGCTTGAAACTATATGCCAGTGCTGTTTACACATCTCACTGCAATGCTCTGTGACTGCATATTAGATGCAGCAAGGCTACATATTTTTGCCTTCCTTAGTCTCCTGAGAAAATAAAGGTGTTGTTAGGCATATTTTTCAGCAACTTTGATATATATATATATAGCTTCCTTTACCTTAGTGTAGTCCTCATTCACTTACCTCATCCTTCGATTTTGCTTTTAAATGTCCTTACTTCTTTTAAGAAATCCTCACTTTCTGTTCTTCTGTCTGTAACTCACCATCGTAATGCGAGGCTTTCTCCCTGGTGTGGAGAAAGCCCCTTGAGGGGGGAGGGGCGAGCAGGAGTGTCAGGACGCCCACTAACACACAGCTCCTTTCTCTATCTGCAAAGTAGAGAGTGTCCTGACTTGCCTGCTCGACCCCTCCCGCCTCAAGAGGCTTTCTTCACACCGGGAAGTGAGCATTTCTCAGAAGAAATAAGGACATTTAAAAGAAAAATGGAAGGATGAGGTAAGTGAAGGAGGACTGCACTAAGGTAAAGGAAGCTATTTAGGGATTTTTTTTCCTTTACAACCCCATTAATATTAAGGCTTCATGTAAACTGCAGCTGCTAAACAAACGTTTAGGAGCATGGGGCACTTTTTTTCAGCATCCCCTGAACTCACCTCAATGTTATCTTATGGGTACACTCATTTATAGTCAGTTGAAAGAATTTGAGATTAGAAACATTTTTTTTAATGCAGATAAATTGCATTCAGGGTGTTAGTTTAGCAGCATTTCAAAAGCCAAATGCATGTAACTGCTTGTTAATGCATGTAAACATTAAGATAAAGAATTAAGCCGCATCAAGCATTTTTTTTGACATGTCAAAATCAATGGTTCCCTATGAGAGCCATCTTAACTGATCCCACTTTCAACTCATTGATTTGAATGGAAGTCACATCCACGTCAGATCATCATGTCCTGACTTGTGGTGTTACTTGTGTGAGGATCTTGAAGGGGAACCCGATGCCCAAAAAAAAAAGGTGTGGGATCCAACCCAGGATCCAAACCAGGCTCTTTGAGTCTGGTATAGATCCTGAAAGGGAACCCCACACCAAAATGAAAAAAAAATGCATGGGGTCCCCCAAAAATCATACCAGGCCCTTCAGTCTGGAATGGATTTTGAGGGGAAACCCCACACACAAAAAAAACAGCATGGGGTCCCCTCCAAAATCCATGCCAGACCATTATCCAAGCAAATTAACTTCAATGCAAAAAGCTACCAAAAGCACATTTTTACAGCAGCTTTTTTCCTGTTGTTGGTAGTGGCTTTGCAGCTTCTTTTTCACCCTGTGTGCATGAGGCCTAACAGTTAGGGTAACCCCATACTGCTACAAAGATGTTCATGGTTTAGAGACTTTTTTGCCAGCCTAATCTCATGCCAACATTCATGAACCATCCAACCCAGCCAGTAGATGTTTGCATCAGTCATGATTATCATCTCAATAGACGGCTAAAGAATATCATGTTTTGTTTTGTTTGCTTTTTTTTTGTTTGTTTTTGGCATTGCTCTTCTTCTTTTTTTAAATAAATATACTGTGCTATCCATAAACAATGTAATACAATTACACACTATAAAAGGAAAAGACAGAATTCATTGTAAAAAATGATATACGATAGGAGGATAAATCACAACAAATAAAAATAACAGTTGGATATTGCAGAAAAGACAAACCTAGTAAAGAAAATGCAGCTTTTAAAACATTACAACTCACATTGCCCAATTCTTCTAATCTCATTCCTGAAGAGATAGTCTTACAACCCCTGTGGCTGTTCTAATCCAAAAAAGATTGTGAACAGTGAGCTTAAACTAAGAGGTTACATATTCCTACTGGATTCAGCAGGAAGATCTTATTATTCCCAATTTCACAGCCAACCCCACATTTTTCCTGCCAGCAAATTTATTTTTTACTTTGTTATTATAGCACTCCTTCCCCAAATCACTCTCACATTATTAGTAATTATTCAATAAAGGTGGGATGTTTTAAGTAGACTAGAAAAAGTGCGCACGTAGAGCTACACAATGGTTGATTTAAACAACAGTTACAAATGTATTTATTTTTAAGGTAAACCATATATTCTTAAAGCTGATCTTCAGGTAGATGTAAAAAAATGTAATTTAATGCAGCTCTGTGCTTCTTAAAACATCCCTAAAATGTTGAAAATCCATGTGTTTTCATTTGTTTAACTTTTTTTCCCCCTTTATTTTCTCTTGGTCACACTTCCTGTTCTAGGGTGTCTCCACTGTGAATTGAGAAGCAATAGAGACACCTTTGGACAACAGTGTTGTCATTCTAGTGAGAGGGAAGTGTTAAGCCTCGTCGTACACACGACCAAGTTTCTCGGCAAAAACCAGCAAGAAACTTGCTGGGATTTTTTTTTTGCCGAGGAAACCGGTCGTGTGTACATTTTTCGACGAGGAAACTGTCGAGGATCCCATCGAGCCAAAAAGAGAACATGTCTTCTTTTTCCTCAACGGGAATGGAGAAACTTGTCTTGTCGAGTTCCTTGACAGCCTAAAAAGGAACTCGACGAGCAAAACGATGTGTTTCGCCCGTCGAGTTCCTCGGTCGTGTGTACAAGGCTTCAGATCCACTAGCAGATTCATTAATTAAAGCTGAATTTAAGCTAACACTTTGTTCAAGCAGTTGCATCAACACTTTTTTTCCCCCTTTTAGGATAAAGTTTTTACACAAATTAATATAATTTTACTTTTGTAACTTCTTTTGCTGGGCAGCTTGATTTGCTCAAGGAAGTTGAAAAATAACAGACCAATAGGTGAAAATAAAGGGGGAAAAAAAGAAAATATATGCAGTCATCACATTTAAGAATTTGTTTTAATACCAATTTAAAAACATTTTCTTAAATACAAGCAGTTTAAGTTTCCTAAATATGACCTGGTTAGACAAGGGAAGGGAGAATCAGCATAAGGCACCAATCACTTGTTTTGCAGTGCAAGGAGAATAATGTTAGGAGGAAATAAAAAAGTGACATAGAGTCCAGCGTACCGCTTCTTCTTTTATGGTGGGTTCACACGAGTGCGAATTGGTTGCAGGTTTCCCCCGTATCCAATTTGCATGACAGCTGTCCAGTCATAGAGGGGGGTTGAGTGAGAAAAATCAGGCATTCTGCCCTGCCAACTAGACAAGGATGGGGTGGAGTCCAGCTGCAATCTAAGATGGTTGCGTGATGTCTCCTAGCTGCAGCCACAGGGAATAAACATAGACTACAGCATACACCTGCCACTCTATCACCGCTCCTCACATGACACTGACCCGGGGCAAAGATGCAGGCATTTCAAAGAAGAAATACTCGCCCTCTGAACTTCTGCAAATTGATGGAGTTCTTCGGCAGCTCATGGCCCAGAAACTCCCAAGATGGCGCCAGCTCGAGACACAGAACAGTGTTTCTGGCTGCTAACCAAGCCACTCCTCAGTCACCTGCCTGCTCTGCAGCAGCATCCATAGACTGCACTACTCCACCAGGGAATTGCTCCACAGACAGACTTTAGAGAGCAGCAACGTCTCCATTCTCTTCACCTTCACAGCCAGCTCCAATGAGTAAGAAGCATCTTTCCTATCAACACTCTGACACATCTGACCAGATACTGATGCAGAGCAGGATGCCTCTTTAGCTGATATGCACACCACTGATACAGTTTCTGAGACCACCCTACTATCATTACAAAAAATTTCAGGAAAGACCTCCACAAGTCCATATCTCACATGCAATCCCATATAGATGACTTGAGAGACCGCAATCATTTTATGGAAAAACAGATCCATACCTATGTGGGGGCCTATAACAAATTGGTAGACGCACATCAATCCCAATCAGAGGAACTACAATGCATGTCAACCCTGAAGATTTATGCAGACATCTCTGCAGCCACTGCACAAAAAATGAAGGAATTTTCTACTTTTTCTTCCATCCTGAGAGAGCACAATATCCCATACTGCTGGGGTTTTCCCACTAAAGTATCCATCACCTTTCAGGACAAAACAGTCACCATACTACATCTAAAACAAGGCATGAAACAACTCCAAAACTGGGGCCTGTCCCCCTCTTTGGGAGACGCCACCTCTAACAACATGCCCTCAGCCTGCATCCCTGAGCCATGATACTCTGTGAATAACACCTGAATTAATCTCTACTTGGGATTCACCCTGACCTATAGCTATGCACACTGATCATTGTGTTTTCCTGTCCCTAATCTACGCTCTTTTCCTTTCCTTCCCCCCTTTTGCTACTCCAAATCTGAAATATGGTTGGTATACGCTTTCCTCTTATCCTGCACTAGAACAACTTTTTTTTAATATGTTGGAAAATGTAATGTAAATAATACTATGATATATGTAGCCTACCTCAGACTCACAGATGCATCTCTAGTATTTAAGCATTTTTTCATATGCCCCCATGCCACTCAACATAATTTCTTTAAGCACCAAAGGGCTTAATAGTCTTTTGAAAAGATCACTCCTGGGGAAAGAAACCATCTCCTCCAAAAGTGATATAATTTGCACACAGGAGACACATTTTGCAATCTCCAAAGGTACTAAATATATAACTGTAAAGAATATACTGTACATCAGCAGTTCTCAAGCTACCCCTTTCCCATGAGGTATGCCATGATCAGAAAAGTACCAACCGATCCTGCAGAGGAAAATCCAATGGCTGCTGTGTAATGTACACACTCTCAGATTCACCTTGAACACCGATTTTCCAGCAGAAAATTTACCATCATTGGAGAAATTATCCCTTCATGTACATGGTAGCAGCCAATACATGTTTTAAATTGTAGAATGAACAATTCACAGTATTCACTGTTGTAATTCTTACATTTAAAAAAATGTTCATATCACTTGCTGCTAGGAATGTAAAGCCCCATACACACTATCAGTTTTCCTGCAGGTTTTCTCTTCAGGTTTACCAAAACCATCTAATATGAGGTCAAACCTCAAGAGTTTCAATTTGTATGCAATCAGGCAGGCCCTTACACTACATGGTTTTGGTAAACCTGAAGAGAAAACCAGCAGGAAAACTGGGGCTTAACAGATTTATGCACTAGCATTTTCAGAGGGGCAGTGTTCTATAATTTCTAGCATTCTAAGATTAACAATTTTTAAATGGAATTTAATTAAAAAAAAAAGAAATGGCACAACAAAAATTACAGAAAAGAGATATTACAAACAGACATTACAAACAGAATGCTTTAATCAACTGTGTTGACTGCAACAACAGCTTAGCACCAACAGGAGATTTTGAACTTATTATCCTGTTACTGACTTTGTTATTTTGAGGAAAATAAAGATGGAACATTTTGCGGTTTGTCAGACCTCAGTAACATCACAAATAGGGTGTTGCGATGATACTAATATGATGGAATTAAAAAAGCTTAAAGTTCTCCCTCTATTTCTTTCTTACACACCACAAATGTAGGACAATATAAAAATATCTTTCTTAGTTGTGTAGCATCTCCCAGTTCTCCCTTCCTCTACTTTACAACTCACACTATTGCACTGGAACTTTAGTGTATTGATTTGTTCCATACTGTATATACTGGGGACTATGACCCCCCTGTTCGGTTCGCACCAGAACCTGCGAACACACCAAACGTTCGGGCGAACTTTAGAACCCCGCTAAAGTCTATGGGACTCCAACGTTTAAAATTTAAAGTGCTAATTTAAAGGCTAATATGCAAGTTATTGTCCTAAAAAGTGTTTGGGGACCTGGGTCCTGCCCTAGGGGACATGTATCAATGCAAAAAAAAGTTTAAAAAAATGGCCGTTTTTTCGGGAGCAGTGAATTTAATAATGCTTGAAGTGAAACAATAAAATGAATAAATTTCATACCTAGGGGGGGTGTAAAGTAAGCATGTGAAATAGCGCATGTTTCCCGTACTTAGAACTGTCTCTGCACAAAGTGTCATTTCTGAAGGAAAAAAAAGTCAAAAGTCAAAAGTCATGCCCCTGGAAGAAGTCATTGTTGTGACGAAACGGCGTAGGGAGGAGTGGCGTGCTGACGTCACCACGAATCGTACCGCGCAGTCTACCCGGAAGGACGAGCAGACAGTTAAGCCGGCCGGCTATTACTATACACGCACTGTTTTACTGCATAACTGTAAGTGCATTACTTTTATTAATAAACAAATTTTATTACGGTATCACGCTATGTCAGCCTTTTCTCTTTTGGGTCATATTATGGAGAGTGAATAGTCTGATATGTGAAACAGAGATAAGGTGAAAATATATCCTGGAATCCTGGATCTGGCAGTTACGGTTACATGCTTGATTTACTTATCATTGTGGTAAGCAGTTAGGATTTAACGGTGGAGGATACTTTCATCTGCTATACAGATTCACTGGATAATATTTGGATACCTTTTCACACACTCAGAGAACTTTCTGTCATCCTCATCCCCACAACCCTGGCCGGTGGTTGTGGGGGTCTGTGGGCGGGGGGCTTATGCGAACCTGGAAGACCCCTATAACAGAGGGGATCCCCAGATCCTGTCCCCCCTTATGTGAATTGGTAATGGGGTACATTGTACCCCTACCATTTCACGGAGGAAGTGTAAAAAGTTGTAAAAAACACACACACACTGTGGAAAAAAGTATTTTATTAAAAAGAAAAAAAAAATCCAGCGGTGGTAATCCATTCGGTCCCGGCTACCCGCTCCAACGTTCTCGGTATCCAGTGACGGGTGATCTCCTCTCCGGTCCAGCGATGAGAAGATCATTCGGGATCCAGAGCGCAGCATCGTCGGCCACCTGTCTCCACCGGACACAGCCCGGTGAATGACGCTGCTGAAGCTGTGACATTTCTTTTATCGGTGAGGCGGGGCCATCCGTCACGTGACCCCGCCCCCTCTGAAGCCTGGGCTTCCCCAGTGACGTAGCAGAGGGTGCGTCAGAGGGGGACGGGGTCACGTGATGGGTGGCCCCGCCTCACCTATACAAGAAATGTCACAGCTTCAGCAGCGTCATTCGCCAGACTGTCTCCGGTGGAGACAGGCGGCCGGCGATGCTGCACTCTAGATCCCGGAGATCACTGGACCGGAGAGGAGATTACCCGTCGCTGGATACCGACAACGTTGGAGCCAGGACTGAGTGGATTACCACCACTGGATTTAAAAAAAATATATATTTTTAATAAAGGACTTTTTTTCCACGGTGTGTGTGTTTTTTTTACAACTATTTACACTTCCTTTGTGAAATGGTAGAGGTACAATGTACCCCATTACCAATTCAAATAGGGGGGCAGGATCTGGGGGTCCCCTTTGTTAAAGGGGTCTTCCAGATTCTGATAAGCCCACTGCTCGCAGACCCCCACAACCACCGGCCAGGGTTGTGGGGATGAGGCCCTTGTCTCCATCAACATGGGGACATCCTCCCCATGTTGAGGGCATGTGGCCTGGTACGGTTCAGGAGAGGGGGGCGCTCTCTGTCCCCCCCTCTTTTCTGTGGCCGGCCAGGTTACGTGCTCGGATAAGGGGTCTGGTGTGGATTTTTGGGGGAACTCCACGCCATTTTTAAAAAATACATTTGGGTGGAGTTCCCCTTAAAATCCACACCAGACCTGAAGGGTCTGGAATGGATATTTGGGGGGAACCCCACGTCATTTTTGTTTTAATTGAAGGCGGGGTTCCCCTTAATATCCATACCAGACCTGAAGAACCTGGTAATGGAATTTGGGGGGACCCCACGCTTTTAAAAAAAAATTTATGAATGAATTTTCTCTGAATTGCCGGGAGCCGACAATTCATTATAGCCGCGAGTCCGGCTTTAAATGCCTTTTTTACTTCAGAAATACACTTTGTGCAGAGACAGTTCTAAGTATGGGAAACATGCGCTATTTCACATGCTTACTTTACACCCCCCCCCCCCCCCCCGGGTACGAAATTTAAAGGAATATTTCACTTTTATTGTTTCACTTTAAGCATTATTAAATTCACTGCTCCTGAAAAACTGACGTTTTTAAAACTTTTCTTTACATTGATACATGTCCCCTGGAGCAGGACCGAGGTCCCCAAACACTTTTTAGGACAATAACTTGCATATTAGCCTTTAAAATTAGCACTTTAGATTTCTCCCGTAGACTTTAAGGCCGCGTACACACGGTCGGACAAAACGGATGAGAATGGACCGAGGTTCAGTTTCATCGGTCCAAACCGACCATGTGTATAGCCCATCGGTCTGTTGTCCTTCGGTCCAAAATTTTAAAACATGCTTTAAAATCGAACCGATGGCCCGCTGCCCGATCGGTCCAAACTGATGGTTAGTACAGAAAGCATCAGTTCAAAACCTGCGCATGCTCAGAATCAAGTCGACGTATGCTTGGAAGCATTGAACTTTGTTTTATTCAGCACGTCGTGTGTTTGACGTCACCACGTTCTGAAACTATTGGGTTTTGGAACGATGGTGTGTACGCACATCAGACCATCAGGCCACTTCAGCAGTGAACCGATGGAAATGGCCCATCGGACCATTCTCATCGGTTTGGAACAACCGTGTGTACGCGGCCTAACAGGGTGTTCTGCGGCTTTTCAAATTTGCCCCGAAAACACAACAAATTGTTTGTTGTTCGCCGAACAGGCGAACAGGCAATGTTCAGTCGAACATGAGTTTGACTCAAACTCAAAGCTCATCCCTATCCTGTATGTGTGTTCCCAGAACTCAAGCCAGTAAATCTAATTGCATTTAGCAGTCTTTATTAAACTTTAAATGAATGTTAAGATTTTGGTTGCATACTAAAAAAGGTTCACTATGCCTTGGATAATTGCTATACACTTAATATGCATTTGTAAGCAGAATTAGAATGTATAATTCTTGATATGTCTGAAAATGTTACAATCATAAAACAACTGTTATAAATATGTATTTGTTCTTTATATATCATTAAAATGTTCTATCTTCTAAAGTGAATGTGAGGGCATTATTATGTACTTTGAATGTTGTAATTCTGGAGGCACTGATATGGGATATGTTCAGTGTATATTAATCATGACACTAGTATGGCTAGTACATGTGGCTTTCTTATAGGAATGACATTTGTAAACTATTGTACTGGTGTAGTTATCTGTCAAATGTTCTGGATGTGTTATTTATTTTTTGTATCACTATCTCCATCATTAGTGATCATATAAAAGATAATATCAGCTATTTCTTACATTTAGATTTAAAGTGTAACTCCACTTTTGTTGAGAAAAAAACATTCCCTTCTGGGTGATCTATGTACTCTGCAAAGATTATAACAACCTTTGTTGCAGATTCCTACCTTTTTGTTATTCTGAAGAAATCCCTCTGTTTCTATGTGCCCATGTGGGAAATGAATCTAATTGGAGTGGTTTTATACTTATCAATCAGCTGTGGCACCTGCAGAGCACCAATGAGGAAATCTGCTGGGCCTGCATCCATTTAGACATGTTCATATTGAGAGTATCTTACCAAAAATGAAATTTTTGTTCCAGGGGATGCCTGAAACCTGACTTGCATCTTAGTGTAGACTTCTGGGAAAATCGGTCATCCAATCACACAAGCAGTAAATGATGTTTCTGGAGTTTGTTCAGTACACATTTTATGTACAAAACATCTCCAGGTAGCCATATTGCATTGCATTTTCATAAAATTACAGCACTGCAGATGGAAAAAGAAAGGTAATTTTTAATAAAATGTAATTACAATATGGCTTGTGTCGCAATTGTATACGCTATATTATTTTTTCTTTATTTGCTACCCCCCCCCACAAAAGTGGAGTTACCCTTTCAATTTGAAGAATGTTAAAGCGATGATTCCCAAGCTCTGGCTGTAATGACAATTAGAGGTTTTAGAAAAAGAAAAATATTGACAATGAACCCCAGCTCCATACACAGTAATACTAGATCAGGAATCCTAAAAGTTAGAGATTGTTCTAAAATGTCTAAATATACTGTAAAATCAACAACTCATACATTTAAAGAACTGAACTTGAAATAAACAACATGTTTTACAATGTTCACACTGTAGCTAAATGCATTAATTTGTCTCTCATTTAAAATGTTTACTAATGTTATAGCAATAAAGCATGTGCTTGTAACTTCTTTTACATCTTAACATTTTTAAATGCTTTCACCTCTTAAGATTCCAATTCACAATAAAACATTTACTGTCTCTGAGGTAAGAACTGGACACAAATACTTTCATGCTGCATATATAATACTTTGGTGTCATTTAAAATGTCACAGTATCCAAACTGTATATCACAAGAATGCAAACATTTGCTTGTTTTAATGGCATTTTATTTTGAATTTGCGTTATTACATTTTAAGGACGGCAAGGACACAATGTTTACACTTCTCACACAAAAGAATTAGCTTTTTTCATAGTATTTGCAAGAGTCACCAAGTTACACTGTATATGAAGTATTTGCTTCCCAAGTGCTGGTTCCCTAAATATCAGAGATTACAAAGGAATTATACTTTCCTATTTAAAAATGTAGTCAACTTTTCAATGAAAAACATAGAATTCTAGATAGATAGATTTCTGATATGTTTATATGTGATTGATAGCATATTATGTATAGTAAGGGGTCTATACTTATCCTGTTTCTATTTAAGGAGTTTTAGAGAGAGGGGGAGCTCTATGTTATTTAAAAATATATATATATATATATATTGTAAAAAGAACAATACAATGTATCGGGGCTTTACCAAAGGAAACTATTAAGTGCAAGGATTAATTGTTATACTTTACTTGCATTGGGGGCATGCATGAGCATGTGGATGTATGCACTAGAAAAATGCAATCCTTGAATCCAAAAAATCACACACTGATTTGCCATGCCAAAGCATGCCCAGCTGCAAAAACACCATCAAAAATTAGAGAATAGCACATATTTTTTTAGGGTATGCCCCTGCATAACAGGAGCATGTTTAAAAAACAGGAGCATACATTGAACAGCAAAGCACCTGTACATTGCGGGTGCATTGCAAATATAATCTGAGTATCTAAGCATGATTAATGCACCAGGGCCATTGTGTGTTGAATGAAAGGGGAAGCACAGTAACACACAAAAACATTTTAATTATCAAATGCGTGCATATAGTCTGGCCAGTTCAAAATGCACATTTCTTTTTAAATATATATAATTGAGTAACCCCATGGTTTTCCATATCACCAGGAACAGGTTTAGAAACAGAGCAGATTCAATTATTACTAAGGAAGTTTAGCGTATAGTACAAAAATATGCTTGTGCAGAGTATGGTACAGAAATATGCTTGTTCAGATTATGAAAAATGAATAGCTACAGCTGACCTATGGTTTTGAAATCTGTAATATCATCCTCAACATGAACATTGGTTAATAAAACAGTTTATTCTGGCTAAATAGCACACCTAAATCTCATAGGCCTGAGCTTTGCCTGTGACTTTCCAGCCATGCAGAGGTCAAGTGACATAATGAAAGATAATGATGAGATGTTCAGAACCATATCCATTTTATTCTTGGGTTAAAAAGATGCATGAACAAGAGTCTGTTGAACCAAGATTCATTTAAGGACATTCTCGCTGCCCATCGTTCCTGGTAAATAATTTATCCATAATTAGCCCTAGCAATCTTTTAGCCTCCACAAACAGGATTCTGTGCTGGTCTTTAAAGGCATATAACTCTTGATCTTCTCAACTTTTATTGAAAGATAAAATGACAACATAACTTTGTATGTAAGCTTTCCAAATAGAATATATTATATGTATGGAAATACATTTCTAGATGTGCCATCTACAGCTTGCATTAATGCCAACAAGTACTTGTGCCAAAAAGTCATTTGTGAAGCAGCAAAAGTTAGAATAACAGTCTATGCCTGTATATAAATATTGAATGGATGTCTGTTGAATGACACTAAAGATTGGCCTTTTTGTGTTTTCCCACCAAATCTAGCTGAAGGCAGCATTGCATCATGCATAACTGACAAACTGATATGATTTGTGTTAAGTAAAAGCATTCATTTCTTATTAAAACGTAAATAAAGTCCCCTTGCTAGTATGACTAGCAGAATTGAATTGAAGACTGAAGAGTTGGATTATAACCCCTTTTCATAACCCTTAAATTTATCTGCAAAATTTTGAAAGTTTACACTTATAACTATTTATGTCTTTCATTTGTTGAGAAAAAGTATACAAGAATCCAAGCATAAGGGGAGGATTCCCCAACTGTACAGAAGTACATATACATAGGGACCAGTACAGTAACATCTTGAGTTACTTGTCAATGAAATAACAAAATGTAGTTGTATGCAAAATTTTAAGCAATTAGCAAGCCACACAACACAACTCCTTGAGTCAAGGTTATATCAAGGTTGAAGAAAAGAGGACAGTAAAGGAGGGAAGGATAAAGGGAAGGTAGGAAAGGGGAGAAGGCAGTAGGTAGGTGTACATTAACACTGGATAGGAGATACAAGGCTGCATATCTGAAACAAAAGAAACACTTATGGCTCTGTTTGGTTCAAGATATGGGAACTGTATGTCTCACAAATGGAGCTTGTCCGAGGAGATGGTATACAATAACTATTTCTTGCAAAAAATATACAACATATGCTGTATAATATGCTGTGACATTATGAAAGGTGAGGTGATTGATGGACGATATGTTTCACCTTGAATGCTTTAATTTGCTGAGAACTAAGGTGGAATCCGGTCTGGGTTTTACCAGCCACTGTGGCAGGGTTGGTTTCGGACCAGATTGTGCGGTCCACTTGTATTCACCAGCAGGTGGTGTAAATAAAGCAGAACTGGAGCAACTAATTGCTCTTGGCCTGGGACCTGAGAGAGCTGCTTATGTGAAGTTTGCTTTGTGAGAGAAAGAAAAGGTTTGCATTATCTTTGTTTTGTGGGTGACTGGGAGAAGCCCTTCACCCCTAAGTTGGGAACCTGCAATGTTTAGTTGGATGGCAAGGATTTATTACAAAAAAAATTACAATAGGATGGGGAATAACAATGGTAACTTTTATTCATTTATGTAAAACCTTTATTCCAAATGGGAAAAAAAATGTTGTTGAGCTGCTCAAAAAGTGTTAGCTAGAATTCAGCTTTGATTTGTTGGTCAAATTTATAACAATTAGCCCCAGAGCTTAATGAATGTAATGTCATTTCACTTTGTAAAGAATACTCAATCACAAGCAAGGAAAATTGAAAAAAATGCAATTTTGTTTCCACATGATGAAAATCAGCAGAGCTTCACCTCATTCGCTAAGCTCCGGACAAATTCCTTTGTAAAGTACAACTATCTGTGAACTGGCTGTTTGCCTTTAGTAAATCACCCCCAAAGTGTGTTATGGGGGGAAGATCATCAGGTGCAAACATTGTAGTCACAATATCTAAGGATTTGTAAACTGTAATATATAACATTTCTGTATGTGCATATGCTTTAATCAGGATTATGGGGGTACACAGAAAATGAGGAAGGCTGGATCAGAGGAACCGATGCAAGAAGTGGAAGTGTATAAGTTCTGCTCACACTTTTGGGTTGCCATTACAACCCAACAAAGGGTTGTCATTAAAAGCAGGGTTCACATTAAATAGTCCCTAAAACATATTAATAGCTATCCAATTGTTCCAGAAATCATTGCAAACACGTGCCTTATACCCTCCAGCTCATGTTGTGGCCGTATCCATCATACGTGTGTGGGCATGTGAAGCCCAGTTCCTTTTTCTTCCTGATTTTCAGGGAGAGGTACATGCTGGGCAATTTTTAGGCACCGTAATGCCCGGGGCTCCTGGGAAATTAGTGTCGTCATTTCCCAGGAGGCAATGGGGTCTTAGGACAGGAAGTTGAACCACCTAGGACCAGGAACTAGGCAGATTGCGAAATCTGCCTGGCACTAGCCAGATAGAAGTGAGTAAAAAAATATTTTTTTACTTTTTTTTTACATTAAAGGCAAGCTGTTAATAGAAAGTTAATCTTTAGGGTGGAACTCTGCGTTAAGATATTATTCCAATTACTGCATAAGGAACTGTCTGTAGTTGCTTTCCAAGGCTGGGTTCACACATTTGCAGTGCGAATTCCAGCTCTGGTTTCTCTGCGAAGAGAAAACGTAGCTGTTCAGCGTTTTTTTCTCCATTGTAGCTGTGGAACAGCTGACCTGGGAGAGGGGGAGGTGTAGTAAGGAGGGGGAGAGAATTTGTGTTCAGAACGGAATGCATCTGCGAATCTATATTCCTATAGATTATTTGCCTGCAATTCACACCGCAATGCCTAGAAAAGGCACATATGTAAACCAGACTTATTCAAATAAACCGATTTTAAAATGTCCTTCGAATTGGATGCAGTGTAACCCGCATCCAATTTCCATAGGTGTGAGCCCAGCCTAAGGTCATTAAAACACACAGCAGCATATTGCTATAGCAGGGAATTAATTCCAATTGATAGCATGGCTTAAAAAGACATACAAGGGTATAAATAAGCAAGCATACAAAAAAATACATACATACATTATAAAAGGACAACACTATTTCATCTATTTTATTGAAACAAATAATTTTTTTATTTATTTTTTTATGACAACTTTCAACTTAACATGACTTCCCAGCAAACATGACTTTCAAACAAAAGTAGAATAATGTTTAGATCATATTTTTCTAGAAACAAAACATTCTGAGCACTGCAAACGAAGCACAGACATTCTCCATTTCTTTGCTAATTTACTCTTTTAGTATGTTTATTTTTTTATCAAACTATAATGTAAGGCTTTTGGTGTAGTTCATTTCAGACTAGTTCTAGGGATGAATTCTGACATCTGTGTCACTACATTTTATTCCTTGAGATTTAATGAACCAGAAAATATTACATAGTAGGTCAGTTTTAATGCTCAGTAAATGGTTAGTTAAGGGAGGACATCTGTCCACTGAAGACATTTTCTGAGACCACCAACAGATCTGTGATAAGATGGCTAACATATTCCAGAGCTAATGATCTCCACTAAATGCCATAATTATTGACACACATTTTCTCATCTAAAAGTATAGATCAGATTGCATTATTTTTTTTATTTTTTTTGCTATAATGTTGTCAGACTTGGAATGCATAACAAATATTCTAGTACTAAATTACAGAGTCTGTGCTATCATTTTCAATCCTTTCATGAACCTACATACAGATTTAACATTATTCCCTTGACAAAATAAACTGATTTGTTTTGCATCATTTTTTAGCAATGTCAATTGTCTGCACATATTTTTTTTCAGCTTACATAGCTGACACCTATCTCTTGAGGTTTTCTGTTTTGTCACATGATCAAAATACTATTCATACACGACACTGCATTGACATGAAGTTAAGAGGAATTAGTTGAGATTTGAGGTACAAAGTCGAATATAGTGTCATCCTTTTTGTCCCCATGGAATATTTTAATGCAAGAGATTTCAAGTCTAGAATTCATTGTAATAGCACTGATGAATTGACTCAAACAAGAATTGGGGTAGGTTGCAGTGCTAGACAGTTACTGTATCTGTTCCAGAGACATGCTAAAATAGTTTAGCTTCAAGATATTATTATATATTATAAAGAACACACAAATCCCAAGATTTTGTGCATACTTCTATGACAATGGTTGTCAGCAGCATGCCTCAAAATTCATACATAAAATATATTTTGAAACCTATATCATTTCAGAAATGAATCAAGGATGCAAAACTGTGCTAATAAAAAGCCTCTTTGAAGGTTAAAGGGGTTGTAACGTCTTGTTTTGTTTTTTTAATAACAAACATGCCATACTTATCTCCTCTGTGCAGGGGTTTTGCATAAACCTCCTCTTCTGTGGTCCCTCTGTGGCGCTCCTGGCTCCTATTCTTTTTAAATGCCCAGACGGAGAAGCAATTTTCCTGGGGGCACTTGTGTGGGCATGCTCCAGTGTCCTGCTGCTGCATCCATTAAAACAGACAACAGGGCCCGGCCTCGCCACCAGGCTCCTGTGTCAATCAATTTGATTGACAAAAACGGGAGCCAATGGCTCCTGCTGCTATCCAATGAGGACCCCGAGACACCAGCTTGACCCCGTCGCTGGAAAGACCGGGTTCAGGTAGGTAAAAGAGGGGCTCTGGGGGGGGGGCAGCTGCATCACAGGAGGTTTTTCAACTTAATGCATGTGAGAAACCCTGAGCATTTACAACCCCTTTAAACCTCAGCCTCGAGTATCAGTGCATGCTTGCAAATTGGATATTTCTGCTGTGTCCATTTTTGGGTCAAATCATACAGCCCACAAACATCACAGGGATGTTCAATTATAAAGGATATTTTTGACTGGTTAAAGTCAAAGACAGACAAAAGCAGGCCTCAGACAACTGAACATTGTTCAGTTTTAGCTTTTAAACTGTAGCCTGTAGAACATACACAATGGGCTAGATTCAGGTAGCTGCACGCATTATTACGGCGGCGCAGCCTATCGTATTTACGCTGCACCGCCGTAAGTTAGAGAGGCAAGTGCTGTATTCACAAAGCACTTGCCTCCTAACTTACGGCGGCGTAGCGTAAATGGGGCCGGCGTAAGCGCGCCTAATTCAAATGATGATGAAGGGGGCGTGTTTTATTTAAATTAATGGTGACCCCGCATATTTTAAGTTTTTTACAAACGGCGCATGCGCCATTCGTGAAAGAATCCCTGTGCGCATGCTCGAAATTCTGCCACAAATCGTCATTGCTTTCGACGTGAACGTAAATTACGTCCGCCCCTATTCGCGAACAAATTATGCAAACGATGTAAAAAATTCAAATTTCAAAGCGGGAATGACGTCCATACTTAACATTGGCTGTGCCTCCTAATAGCAGGAGTAACCTTACGCTGAAAAAGCCTAATGTAAACGACATAACTAAATTGCGCCGGGCGTACTTACGTTTGTGAATCGGCGTCTCTAGGTCATTTGCATATTCTACGCCGAAAACAACGGAAGCACCATCTAGCGGCCAGCATAAATATGCACCCTAAGTTACGACGGTGTAAGAGACTTATGCCAGTCGGATCTTAGGCTAATTTCGGGGTATCTTGCTTTCTGAATACAGAAAGCAAGATACGCTCTTTCGGCGTAAATCAATGCTGAATCTAGCCCAATGTATTTTTCAAGTGTCAAGTAGCTGTTAAAAACCCTCAAGGGTCCAGTCTACAGTACCCTCTATAAGAATGCTTTGCACAACTTCATCACATTATTGTGGATGGATGGAAAATCATTATTATCTACATCATCATCATCATCATCATCACATTTCTGCTCTGTCACCCTCTACAGCAACAGTGAACACAAGATCATTAGTATTGCACTGCATAAATGCACACACACATATACAGCCATTGCAATACTCATTAGTGTTTTTAACACTCATTCATGGGTGCACAATGTCATTCACAACTTGCAATGTCAAAACTGTGGATATTGTGGCAACAAACCATATTTTGCCCATACAAATCTGTGTAAAACTCATTTTTTCTGCAGTAACAATTTACTAAACAGAATGCTTGTCCCTGCAGGCATGATAATCTAAAATTTAACTAAAATAAAAATTCTCCTAAACTGAAATCTGGACTTTGACTTTTGCCTTTACTGCTCTGTTGTATTACCTAAAGTTGTGTTTATATTATGTCTTTTTACTGAGAAGATTGGCCTATACGTAGTATGCAAAAATGTACTAAACATATTTTTTTTTTCTTTCATTTTGTTTTTTATTGAAAAAACAAACAAACAGATAAGGTACAGTACAATACCAACTGACCATAGGTCGCAGAACTGAAAAACACAACCAATATGTTTACAGTTTTCTAAAAATAGGGATTAAGAAACATTACCATTACCAAAAAAGCTCTCTCGCTAGTCTGAATGGTGAGAAACATATTTGACAAACATTTTATTGTGGGCCTGAGCAGAGCGAAGCAGATGATAAATCAACATCCTCTAGTATAGTCATAACCAGATTTTAAAGGTATCAGAAAATAATATGAGAACATTCACCAGCAGATAATTCAGGGAAAACATTGGGGGTTATTTACTAAAGGTAAATCCACTTTGCACTACAAGTGCACTGCAAGTGCACTTGGAAGTGCAGTTGCTGTTGATCTGGGGGGGGGGGGGGGGTTAAAAAAGCTTGCACATGATTGGATGATAAAATCAGCAGAGCTTCCCCTCCTTTCAGATCTTCCCCTCAGATCTAAATTGACTGCACTTCCAAGTGCACTTGCAATGCACTTGTAGTGCAAATTGGATTTTCCTTTGGTAAATCAACCCCTATAGTCTATCATGTACCAGAATAGTTTCCATCAACATGGAAGTAGCTTCCTAAAATCTGACTATTGCCTGCCTTGAGAGGAGCAGCTGTATGTCATCTCCACTGATGGAGAGAGTAAAAAAAGACAAAAAAAGGAGGAGGAAGAAAAGAAGGAAAGGAAGAGAAGGGAATGAGGAACATGGGGGGGGGGTGAAAATGGGAGAGAGACAGAACCCCAGGGGCTGAAGTGGGTAGTCCAGCCCCTGGTTATTAATCCAAAAGATGTGGGGTAAATTGGGAGGGTGTGTAATAATCCAAACAAGGCTGCCAGGTATGCAGAATTGTTTTTATTTTCTTCTTCCTTCCTAATTTAAAATATACTCAAAATAGACTCACTTGTGGCTAAGGCCTCGTACACATGACCGAACATGTCCGCTGAAACTGGTCCGGCGGACCAGTTTCCGCGGACATGTTCGGTCATGTGTAGGGCCGACCGGACAATTTTCCGGCCGACCGGACAGGTTTCCAGCGGACAAATGTTTCTTAGCATGCTAAGAAACATGTCCGCTGGAACCATGTCCGCCGGACATGTCCGATGGTCAGTATGACTCATCGGGCATGTCCGCTGGCCCGAGAACCTGCGCATGATGTCAAAGTGATTTGACGCATGCGTGGAAGCATTGAACTTCCGGGTTCGCGCACGTCGCCGCGTCATCGTCATCGCCACTTCACCGCGTCATCACCGCGTCGTCTGTCCGCGGGAAATTTGGTCTGATGGTGTGTACAGCCATCAGACCAAATGATCACAGCGGACATGTCCGATGAAAACGGTCCGCGGACCGTTTTCATCGGACAGATCCGCTCGTCTGTATGAGGCCTAAAAGTTATTAAGTGAAAGAATAAAAGGTAGCGGAAAAAAATATTCTGATGAAAAGGGGGAATAAGTTATGTGACTGTAGTGCTGGTGGTGTGGGTTTGGTGTAGGGGTAAAAGGAAGCCTGTGAGGTCCTATTTTTAAGGAATATATTTAATGCATATTTCATTACTGCTTTGAAAAAAAAATGTGAATTAAATGTCAGAAGTAGAAGTCTAAGTCTTGTCTTAGTCTAGTTAGATTTTAGAATAATTCTATCGGCATCTGAAGCTTTATGTAACTGTTTTTGCATATGGTTATTTAAGGTTAAGGTAGTTGGAAACAGGTGAGGTTGTGGAAATGTGAAGACAAGCCTTTTTTTTCTCCTTCTATGCCCTTTAGGAAAGCTGTCTGACAACTTTGATCTTTTTAGCTGTCTACAGTGTAAAAGGCACGAGTCTGTGTGTTCTGTACTAGCAGACAATATGGGCTTATGCATTTTTAATGAGACGTCTCTCCTATCATCTTTGGCTTAACATACCAAGAGGACTGTTGGTGTCCTTCCACATCTGTGTATGCTGTGTATGCTGTATGCAATAAAGAGAAACTAGAAGGGCTTCTGACAAGGGAAACAGACATTTCTATTCAGAGCTGCTTTTCAGATAATATAAATCAACAGTTTGTCTGTATTTTATATTATTAACCAATATTATTTTGTGGTGCATCAGTGTATTTGTTTATTGCACAGGTATTTGTCCACCATGACATTCAAATAATATAACATTAGACTACAGAAAAAAAATAGTAAAAAATTACCCCTCAAGCCTCGTACACACGACCGAGGAACTCGACGGGCGAAACACATCGTTTTCCTCGTCGAGTTCCTTGTTAGGCTGTCGAGGAACTCAACAAGGCAAGTTTCTCCATTCCCATCGAGGAAAAAGAAGACATGCTCTCTTTTTGGCTCGACGGGATCCTCGACAGTTTCCTCGTCGAAAAATGTATACACGACCGGTTTCCTCTGCAAAAAAAAAAAAAATCACAGCAAGTTTCTTGCTGGTTTTTGCAGAGAAACTCGATCGTGTGTACGAGGCCTCACAGGATCATTCCACCCAAATGTGATATACTATTTGGGGTTTGGTTTGCTGAGTTATACCCTGGCTTCTTATACTGTACTGTATTTCTTAGATATGAAATCAGTTAGATATTCTTGTATTCTTCCGGGTTTTGGTTGTCTGGAGGTTTTAGATGTTCTGGTCCATGTTTGTACTTTCCAATGCTATATGTTAAATTTGTAAATAAAAATAAATACAAATATTAAATAAAAATAATAACTAATAGGTGCGAATATCCAAGGCATCTAACACAGACAAAATACAGATAAAAGTCCATAAAATCGCAATACACCTCCAGTGAGTGCCAAAGTAGACAGACAGATGACTGTGTAAGTAACTCCACACGTGCTTAACACAAATCCACCACCACATGTAATGGCCTCTCACCTCACCTCACGAGTCTCGGTGGCGGTGAAGTTGGGCAGAGGATTGGTCTCCATCAGTATCAAACCTGCTATTGGATAAACTGTGTCTATATAGGCATACAGGGATGACCTATCGGGTTCTCTGTGACATCTATACTGCTGGATTTGCTGATATCCATACATAAAGTGCATCTGACCCTCTATAATCAAAGGGTCCAGGTGGTGAGGTGAGAGGCCATTACATGTGGTGGTGGATTCGTGTTAAGCACGTGTGGAGTTACTTACACAGTCATCTGTCTGTCTACTTTGGCACTCACTGGCGGTGTATTGTGATTTTATGGACTTTATATTCATTTATTATTTTATTGGAACACTGCACCATCTGTATATTTTGTTTCTTCATAGGGATTTTGTGATTATTGACCCTGGTGTTCAGCTGCTATACAATGGTTCATTTGTCATTTTTGCGCTGATTCAATTTCTTTTAATCTAATACAGACATCTCATCAACAGAATCCTGAGGATAAGGGCCCATTCACATCACTTGTACTAAGGCCATGTCTGGTAAATATGTCCATTACTGCAACATTACATGCATTTGCATGCTGTAGTGTTATTCTTTGTGAATGGCACCCCAACACATCTCCTTAACCAAAAACAGTGGAGCACAAGTATTATGTCCTGTACAATTCATAGCCAAAAATAAAATGCAGACTACATCTAAATTTAATACAGGTCACCTCCACACACAAAAACATATGCATTGCATTATGGTGTAAGTGAACCCTGAGAAATTGCCAAGTGGTTCAACTCTCCAGCATCCACCAAAAACTGAAATACCACTTTTGAGGTCAATGACTCATTTTCAAAAACATTCTCTGGCTTCTGATAAGGGATCACTGTGAAATAAAGTCATTAGTGCAACTTAAAGTGGTTGTATAGTAAATTCTTGGACTTTTACCTATGTGTAAGCCTATAATAAGACTTACCCGTAGGTAAAAAAAAGTGTGAAAGAGTGATGACATCATGGCTCCAGCCACTCACAGCGCTGGAGCCGCAATACCTGGAAGACACGTCAGTCCGTGACAAGTCTGCGTTGTGGACCAGGTCAGTTACCGACACCTCGATCTAAAGTAAGTGTTTCATAGTGAGCTAGTATGCAGTGCATACTAGCTCATTATGCCTTTTCCTTACAGGTGACCCAAAAAAAATTGATATGGGACCACTTTAAAACCCAGGTTTCCTTAAAAGGCAGCACAAAATGTGGCCTTACAGTTTACAACCAGAAATGTATTTTAAGAATGTATGTTTGTATATGCAACGCATATACTACTGCGCTGACCCTGTGCAAAACTTGCTTATTAACACTGTGAATATAATACTCAAATCGCGTATATATAATAACACCAATGTGCTCAAAGAAATGTTACCCTCAGTATGCAATCTCAGTAAATATAAGTGATATGATATACACATGCACAAATAAAGTCCAATATTTCAAAGAACTTCCAAGACTTGATGCCGTGTGTTCTTGACCAAAATGTCGTGACTTTTCACCCTTATTAGTGTCACCACCACCTCTTATATATTATGCGCTCACCAGATCAGGGTAGGATTATAGCATATAATCATATCCAGGTATGTGTCTCCTCTGACTTTTAGCAATGGTACCGTTTAGCCTCCAATATATGTATCAGACCCCACATGCAGGAAAAGAGCTTTTCACATCAACACCAGCTTCCAGTTGCTTTCCTTACTCCAAAATAAAAAGCCTCATATGGTGTAGTATGTATGAAAAAGGGGCAGTTTATTTATAAACATTAAAAACTGTTAAAAATGTGCACTCACATGTTATAGTGCCTAACCGGCACTAGTTTGTCCAGCGTTACTGCTCGATATCTCCTCGGCGTGCGTTCCACGCCTCGGTTGTTTTGCTGTTCAGCGTGTGGAAGTGCCGTGGAGGGGGCGCGTGACGTATTTCCGTCCGTAAAGAAAATTACCCATAGGCCTCTACGCGTTTCGCATGTACGCATGCGTCATCAGAAATGTATTTTGTTGTTTTATACATATTATACTTTTTCAATGCAGCTCATGCACTGAATGCCACAACATGAAACATTACTGTCATTGAAATCATGTTTAGGTTCTTCCACATCAACAAAAGGTATATTTGGCAAGAACCAGCCTACACTGAAAATCAATAAAAATGTTCTTTTTAAAACATATTTAAAAGCATATGCCTTTCTCTTTCTCTGACTCTCTTGCTCTCCAAATTTTCTGATGATTCAGACATTTAAGAAATGGATTTACTTGAATTATCCAATCAGATTTGGGAGATATTTATGTGTACTTATTTATTTGCTTATTTATTGATCTGTTTTCTGCTGTGCCTGCCTGGATTTTTTAAGTAAAATTGGACTAGATTGAAATTTACTGCATCAGTCTCTCAGTATTCAAAGTGCTTTCAGAGCTTCCCTGAAATAATTTTAATAGTCTTGAAAGTGAAAGGAACATTTTATTTAATCAGTAATAGGACCATTTATTTTCCCTTTCATGTGAAGAAGTAGAAAAAAAATGTAGATTTTTGTTCCTAATTCATATACTTGGATATTTTAGTGCAGTATTTGACAGACCTCTAATCGAAAACTGCCTATCTAACCATGTACTCAAATGTTCTAAATGTGCTCCTGATGTATGCATTTGAAATGCGTCTTAGTGACATATCAGTGATTGGTGCATTAGGCCTAAAGGTCATCAAAAATGGAAACATATTATTTTAAAGAGCTTTTTTATCTTGCGACGCGGGAACACATGTGAAATTTTATGTTTTTCCTCCCCATATGAAAACACACTGTCATCTGCAAACATGCATTGTTCCTAAATCTATTTTTGCACATTTTACATACATAGGGCAGCCCATTGAAATGAATGGGCTGTCTTAAAATGGCCCATACACTGATCACAGTTTAGTCAGTCCAGCAGGGACCATCCAAAATTTGAGGGTAGGCTCTCTTGCTCGACAAAAGTTGATTGTTTATTCAACATTTGTCCAATGGATGGGATAAAATATTGTTGATCAGCAGCTGCTGATTAGTGTATTCCGACCGTATTGGTGCCATTATATCTCCATTCACCTCATTTTTGTGGCTGGAGGGATCTGTTAGTTTTTTGTTTTGTTCAGATTGCTATCTGAAAAAATAAACAACTAAAGCCTTATACACACAATCGGACTTCCATCTGGCTTTTCCAAAGGGGCGTTGGCTGTGAACTTGGTATGCATACATGTGGCAGAACATTTTCAGCCAACATTCACCAAATCATGTGGTTTTTCAGCTCTTTACCGCCAACCTTTGGGCAACTTCTGCTATTGTTGTCTGATGTTTAGTATTGTTCTGAGCATGCGTGTTTTTACTTTGGATTTATGTCCGATGGACTTGTGTACACACTATCAGATGATCCAATGTAACACATTTGTTGTCGGAAAGTTTGGGAGCATTCACAGCGAACATTTGTCCATGGAAATTCCAACAACAATTGTCCGATGGAGCATACAGACGGTTGGATTGTCCAAAAAAACACTTATGTCGGACCATTGTTGTCGGAAGGTCCGATCGTGTGTATGGGCCTTAACCTCCCTGGCGGTATGATTCTTTCAGAAAAAACATGCTGAAAGCGGTACCATTATTTGCAAGGAAATTTGGCGTTTTATATTGTAAGTCTGTCATTTTTAGAAATAACTCACTTAAATCTGACCAAACAAGCTTCTAATAGGCATCCCGGGTATGACATTTTTTTAAAAACAAAATTATAAATTATAATATAATAAATAATTATAAATAATTATAACAAATAATAATATAATTATAATAAAAATTATTCAATAATGTAATCAAATCAAAATCACTGAAATTTGCTAAGTTGCAGAATTGTCATTGTCATTATTTTTTTTTTTTATGACGAATTTCCCCACAAATCGCTATCGCACAATTCTGCAAGTGATTATAATTTATTATCGCTGTTTTTTAGCTGATCTAAAACTATTTTTGACATAAAGGGACACTTTTGGTTGCTATGGACAATCTACAGTTTGCAGGGAGAAAGAAATGTTTTTATTATGTAAAATGACATGCATGACACAGGACAGACCACTAGGGACAAGGGGGGTGTGTTTTTTTTACATACAGTACTGTAATCTATAAGATTACAGTATACTGTATGTATAGTGTTTGTTTACTTTTTTGAATTTGGCGCCGTTCTCTGTCCCCGTGCGTCGTAACGCCGCAGGGAACGGAGATCGGCGTCACACGGAGGCACTGTGTGAATCGAGCGAGGTCCTGCTCGCTCACACAGCGCGGTGGCATCGCTGGATCCAGGGATAAGGTAAGTAAAACTCCCTGTACATCCAGCGAGGCGAGCCCGAGTCTGACTCTGGGTTACCGATCCTAGCCCAAAAATCTCACCCCGAGTCAGACTCGGGAACACCACCCAGGAGGTTAACAGTGTATAGCAAGAGACTGATTTTTTAGGAAATATTATTGATGGAACTTCAACTTTCTGTCATCCCCAGCCCTGCTCTGCTGATTGAGAGTGGTGTCATAAGTATCCCTCTCCCAAAACAGAGATTGAGATACTAAGGAATGCTGTTGGAGGAGGATAATACTGGAAAGAGGGAGGCATATTCCATATCTTCCTCTGAAGGCTGAACATGAAGGGTTGAAGGATGAGGGAGTTGGAAGGAGGATGGGTTATGTTCTCTCCTCTTCTGCATCCCAGGATTGACTCTGCGTTATAAATGAAGGATGTCACCTATTTGTCTTTTGAACATAACTTAAACTTTTTGACTTGGTTTTATCATTAGATGTTTTAATATTTGATTACATTTGCAGTCATGTTTCTTGTTCTTGAAAAATTTTGCTTGAAAATACTATGTCTTAATCACATTTTTCTACAAGCATGGGGCCCCATTACAATGGGGGAGTAATCTCAGTTGTTTTATTGGTATGCAATTAGTGCATGATGTCTAATGGTTTAAGTTTTTACAATGTTAAAATTATTACAGTGCAGTCCATGTTAACATTGCTCTTATTAAGTGGTTTTCTAATAGAAGTAGTTCCACATTATGGCACTATTTTTTTTATTATATTGTATTCTTTCATGACAGATGTTTTTTCAATATTTTGTATTCTTTTTGCTGCCATATGATTTTTTTTTTACCTTCTCATGGCTCCTTTCATAGGTTTCTACGTATGGATGTACTAAGCCTTGTAACTTTGACTGTTATCACAGAGAGCAGGTGCTCACGTGTATGAATAAAGTCTGAGGCCTCGTACACACGACCGAGGAACTCGTCGTAAATGAAACATCGTTTTCCTCAACGAGTTCCTTGTCAGGCTTGTGGAGAATCTTGACAAGCTTTCTTTGCGTACACAATGTCAAGACAAAATTTCCTCGTTCTCAAGCGCGGTGACATACAACACATACAACGGCAGGGGAAGTTCGATTCCACTGGCACAACCCTTGGGGCTGCTTTTGCTAATCTCATGTTACTGCGTGTTAAGTAAAAGTTTGGTAAGAGACGATTTGCACTTTTCAGTCTGTTACAGCTTGAAAAATGTGCTATCTCCATTACAAACGCTACTTTTACCGAAGGTGCGCTCCCGTCTCATACTTTATTCTGAGCATGCGCGAGTTTCTAAGCATACACACGAACGTGTTTCCAGTCGAAAACCAGCCCGACGAGGAACATGACGAGGAAATTGAGACTCCCGTCAAGGAAAAGGAGAAATTGTTCTCTTTTTTTCTCGTCGAGTTCCTCGACAGTTTTCTCCATGAAAAACATACACACGACCATTTTCCTCGGCAAAAAAGCTCTGCCAGCAAGTTTCTTGATGAATTCTGTTGAGAAAAACGGTCGTGTGTACAAGGCCTCACACTCAATTTTTTAATTCTTTGTAATTTGAAGTCTCAGGCCCCGTACACACGACCAAGTTTCTCGGCAGAATTCAGCCAGAAACTCGATCGGAGCCGTATTCTGCCGAGAAACCCGGTCGTCTGTACACTTTCGGCCGAGGAAACCAACGAGGATCTCGTCGGGCCAAATAGAGAACATGTTCTCTATTTCTTCGTTAGTCAATGAGGAAACTTGGCTCGCCGAGATCCTTGGCGGCTTCACAAGGAACTCGACGAGCAAAACGATGTGTTTTGCCCGTCGAGTTTCTCGGACGTGTGTACGGGGCCTTACACTATGCTTCATAGTATTAAACGATAAAAATACAGTAATGCTCTCTTTTGTAGCAGGGATGTCATTTGATTTTTAAACGTGGTCCTGTTTTCTTCATACCGAATAGAGTTGTGTCATATAAATCTACAAGTCAATTAAAAAAGGTCTATTTGCATTAATGTAGTTAAAAAAACTAGTAACCAGTTTTGTACTGAAAGAAGAGCATTTGAATGACTTATTGACAATGGAAAAATGCAACTCTGGAAGTAAGAGACTGATACAAACTGAGCAAAGCTGCGTGAGGACAAAAGATCATGGAATGATTTCTGTTCTCCTTCATACACCATTGGTAACATAAACAAAATGCACAGCTGTGTACAGATCAGGATTTATTCTGAGTGTTTTCTCCTAAGGGGACAGCCTTTACAGCTCATGTAAACATTGCTACTTGTGAATTATGGACATTTCTTTCACATGTGAGCAGTAAAGATAAAAACACATTCTCGTGTGGACCAGGGGATAAGAAATGTCCCCAGTGTTATCTTTAAGTGTTTGTTTTTATTTCACTTCTTGGTAATGTGTATTTTCTTTCTTGCTTTCTTTTTTCGAAGTTCTGTTTTCTGACATGACAAATAAAATGGCAAACTTCTTTTTCTTCTTCTCTTTTACCTTATTTGAACCTCAGTGTTTCAGATGTATATGCTGCAATTAAAGAGTCGCGTGTGGAAATACCAATAATTTGAAGACACTTGCATATTTTTATTAATCAGGATTAATAGGATTGAAAAGGATCATTAATAATTGCAGTTTATGAAGCTCCACTTGACTAAGACATAGAGGTTTATTTATTAAAGGTAAAGAGTACAAAATCAGGCTCACTTCTGCATTGAAACCAATCAGTTTCTAACCTCAGCTTGTCCAAATGAGATTTGGCAATAAAACCTGGAAGCTGATTGGTTTCTATGCAGAAGTGAGCCTGATTTTGCACTCTCTAGCATTATTAAATAAACCACATATTAAACATTTTAAAGGAATTTACTTAGACATTCAGAAAGGGACAACATATCTCGAGTGATCTCATCATTTTGTAAATGCCTGGCTGTATAAGTGGGAAATTGGCACCTGCAAACGAGCTTGAAAATCATTTCATCATCCAGCAGCTCTTTACCATTCTCTGTGTAAAAGGGAATGGCCTCTACATTGCACATAAGCAATATCAGAACAGAACCAAATTCAGGGAAAAATGGTAGAGTGCAGCACTCTGGAAGAGCACAGGGACATGTTTCACTTCGTATTGCTCTCAAGGGAAGATCTGCTTTTTTATGGACAGCCAAAAGAAACTTGTGTAAATCAAGTCATATTGTTTTTTGTGAAACTCTGGTTAAAGATTGTATACGCACCCCTTTACCTTTTCAAACCACCACTGCGCACAGGAAACATAAATGCACATATATATATATACAAAATATATATATTAAAGCTTAGTAAAAACTCTCTAAAGTCCCCTAGGCAGTTCCAACAGTGTTCAGTAAACCAGTGTTCTAGTTAAATAAGTGCTTGCAATAGTGAAGTACTGTAAAACCATTTATTAAAACAGCACACATAAAATCTCCAAATATTGCACTCACATCCTTCCAAGAAAAACAAGGCACTTCAAACAAAATCCTTTTTTCAGAAGCAAGAGACTAGCAGCCGTGCATGTGATATATAGTGGTCACGGTAAACCCGGAACTGAACCTACAACTCTCAGGCCTCGTACACACGACCAAGTTTCTCGGCAAAAACCAGCAAGGAACTTGCTGGAGATATTTTTTTGCCGAGGAAACCGGTCGTGTGTACATTTTCGTCTAGGAAACTGTCGAGAAACTCGATGAGCCAAAAAGAGAGCAAGTTCTCTATTTCCTCGACGGGAGTCTCAAATTGACTCGTCGAGTTCCTGGTCGGGCAGGTTTCCGACGAGAAACTCGAGCGTGTGTATGCTAAGACACCCGCGCTTGCTCAGAATAAAGTATGAGGCGGGAGTAAAAGTAGCATTTGTAATGGAGATAACACATTTTTGTAGCTGTAACAGACTGAAAAGTGCAAATCGTCTCTTAACAAACTTTTACTTAACACGCAAACACATGAGCTTAGCAAAACCAGCCCCAAGAGTTTAGCCAGTGGAATCGAACTTCCCCTGCCGTTGTATGTGTTGTATGTCACCACGAGGAGATTTTGTCTTGACAGTGTGTACGCAAAGCAAGCTTGTCCAGTTCCTTGACAAGCCTAACAAGGAACTCGACGAGGAAAACGATGTGTTTCGCCCGACGAGTTCCTCGGTCGTCTGTACGAGGCTTCACCTTTACTTGCTTGTCTCTCTGCTCCTAGAATGATTTCACACACATTGATCGGTAAATTCAGACATTAAACACCACAGTTGATTGCCGTGTAGCTCAGCCCAGACATGTTTCTTTAAACTGATTTCTTCAATGAGATTGGCATATTGGTTTTTCACATGAATTTTGGATATCGGAGCTTGGAACTCATCCTATCTAAGACTTTAATGGGTCAATGACCTGACAGAAGCAGAAAAAGGTAGCTGGGGTCAAGGGCTAACAACCACAGAGAACTGTATGGACTGTTCATAACAAGTCAGATTTGTCAGCTGATCATATGTCTGACATTATATTATGCTTGGAAATGTCACATTCTATGCATTTAGGATACGCATGGCTGGTTGCAAACTATCAGGCCATAGGTGTTTTGTGAATGTTGCAAGTCATTTTAATTTGAGAAACAAATTAATTTCTTAATCTGACCATACATGTATTGAAATTTGTCCGTTTCAGCAGGGACTGGCTGAATTTTCATCCATGTATGGCCACTGTCGTTGAACAGAAGTTGATGTACCTAGTGAATTTTGTTCAATCCCCCTTGTTGGAAAACCTCTGCTTAATGAGTGCTGCAGGCTATAGGATGTTGTGCCAATCTGCGTATTCTGACAGAAGGGTCAGCCTTAGTGTTGGCAGGAGTAAATAATGCTTGAATGTCATCAATTGGTGCTAGGTTGTATGGCTGTTCACCCAGGTTCACACTGGGCTGCGGGAGTGAAGTCGTGCGAGTTCAGCTGAACTCGCACAATTTCACTCCCGCTTGTCAGTCCCGAATTCGGACGTGATTTCAGAGACATCTGTGCAGGTTTCTGCACAGATGTCAATGTAAATCGCGGTCCGAAATCGCAAAAAGTAGTACAGGAACTACTTTTTGAAATCGGTGCAGTGCCGCAGATGCTGCGTCGCACCAATTAGGACGGTGCCATTGCCAGCAATTGCCGGCAAATTCTGCCGATTTGAGATGCGATTTGACATCTCAAATCGCATCTCAAATCGTACCAGTGTGAACCAGGCCTTAGGTTGACTTGTTGTTCTCTGAGTATAATTAAAGGGGTGTTAACCCCTTTAGTACCACACAATAGCCAAAAGATGGCTATAACGCAATACTATAGTTTTGGAAGGGCGTGTATAGATTTCTTCCCAGGACCCAGCCCCCTGCGCACCCCCTGCAGCACGCTATGTGACTGCAGGCACAGCTGATCACAGATTGGGTAAAGGACCAATCACTGTGGCCCTTTACCAGGTGATCAGCTATGTTCAATAATAGCCAGTCACATGTAAACAAACTTGCTGGCTATCAGCAGTCCTTTCCTCAAGCACTGTGTCTGTGTGAGGAAAGGAGTGCCAATAATCGGCAAGGCTGCCAGCACACTGTTTATATTAATAATCAAGCCACTGATCATCAGTGCCCTGATTACCAGTACAGCCCCATCAGTACCACCTATCAGTGCCCACCAGTGCTGCCTATCATTGTCCATCATTGCCACCTATCAGTGCCCATGAGTTCCACCTATCAGTGTCTATCAGTGCCACCTCATCAGTGACACTTATCAGTGTCTATCAGTGCTATCTCATCAGTGCAGCCTCATCAGTGTCCATCAGTGCAGCCTATCAGTGCCTATCAATGCAGCCTCATCAGCGCACATCAGTGAGGAAGAAAAATTACTTATTTGCAAAATTGAATAACAGAAACTAAGAAAACATTTTTTTTATAAGACAGTTGTAATCCCTAACCCTCCTGGCGGTATTCCCGAGTGTGGCTCGGGGTGAGATTTTCAAGCTGCGATCGGTAACCCCGAGCCACACTCGGGCTTGCCTCACTGGATGCAAAAAGAGGTTTCTTACCTTTTCTCCGCGATCCAGCGATGAATCCCCGCAGTGTACGGCGGCCGGATGTTCCGCCTGATGCTCTGTGTTCCCCTGATTCCCTTCCCTGCGAGCGTCGCGACGCAGGGGGCGGAAGGGGGGGCGGCGCGAAATTCAAATCGTATAAGTAGAAACAAAGTAATACACAGTAAAACTATTGGATTAAAATAAAAAAAAAATACAGTGACCTTTGATTGCCCCCCCCCCCCAGTGCTTTCCAGTGCCCTGTCTGCAGAATTACTATACCAGTGTCTGTATACTGCACAGCAATCATGGCAAAGCGCGCCTCTACTTCAAAATCATTATGCGACCTGCTGCCAAACAGCGACAGCGATACCGAATCCCTCGCGGAGGAGCTGAGTGACAGCGATGCGTGGGAAAGTTCGTCGGACGCAGAAAGCGATGTGAGTGACGATCCTGCACCTGTGCCCAGCGATGTGCGGACTTGGTGCGCAATTGATTGCGCTACGGAGCACGTAGCGCCCCCTAGGTTTCCATTCACAGGATCACCTGGGATAAAAGTGGACATAGAGGATGACAATCCTTTGGAATACCTCCGACTTTTTTTGACGAATGAGGTGATCGATAAAATCGTTTTGGAGACAAATCGGTATCAAGAACAGCAATCTGCTACCCACCAGCTATTTTCAAGGCGCAGAAAATGGGAGCCTGTGACCAGCGACGATATATGGAAATTCCTTGGCCTCCTAATTTTACAGGGAGTGGTGGGGAAACCACTCCAAAAGTGGTACTGGACCACAAATACATTATTGGCCACACCTTTTTTTGGAACTGTAATGTCCGAATATAGGTTTTCATTGATAATGAAACATTTGCACTTTGCAAATAACGAGGAATTCGATGAACGTTTTCATCCAGCTCCAAAGCTTAAAAAAAATTGGGATATTTACCAAATGATTCTGCAGAACTTCCAGCGGACCTATATACCTGAGAGGGACATTACCATTGACGAAAGTCTCATGGCCTACAAAGGTCGCCTCAGCTGGATTCAGTTCATTGCGTCTAAGCGTCCTCGCTTTGGAATAAAATCCTTTATGCTATGTGAGTCCAGCTCTGGCTATATCTGGAACGCAGTACTGTATACTGGCAAAGGGACCAAATTCTCCCCGAGATTCAGCGATTATGGAATGGCAACCGCTTCAGTCCTTTCATTGATAGAGCCCTTGCTCAACCAGGGCTACTGTATCACTACGGACAATTTCTATACCTCTCCAGAACTATACAAGTTCCTTCTTCTAAATAGGACGGACGCTTATGGGACTGTGAGGCCTAACCGGCGTGACATGCCGTCAGCATTTCCAAATAAAAAACTCGGGAAAGGAGAAGTAGCTGCATGGCAAAAAGGGAAAATGTTGGCACTGAAGTGGCGGGACAAAAAGGACGTTTCCCTTTTGAGCACTGTCCATAACACCTCGACCGTCATGGTGCATACCAAAGGTGGAAAAGATGTTCGAAAACCACAGGTTGTGTTGGACTACAACCACACAATGGGAGGTGTGGACAGGGCTGATCAGGCCATGACTTTTTACCCAGCAATGAGAAAGCAGCAGAAAAAATATTATAAAAAGATTTTCCGACATCTTTTGGAGCAATGTCTCTGGAACTCTTTCATCCTGCTGAAAAAAAAATGTCAGGTCTATGGTCCATTCAGACTTTATGTGGAAGGTGGCAGAACAAATTTTCCTGAAACACCAAACGCCAACGGTGGTAAACCGTTCTGGATGACGGGCTTCTGGTGTTGTAAATCCTGAGCGACTGACTGGTCGTCATTTTTTGGACCACGTACCACCCACTCCCAAAAAAAACAGCACCCACACGGATGTGTGTGGTTTGCTGCTCCAAGCGTGAGGCCAGCGGAAGGAAAATACGCAAAGAAACGCGCTACTGTTGTCTCGACTGCGATGTTGGACTTTGCGCCATACCGTGCTTTAAGGATTTTCATACCCGAGACATTTACTGAATTATGATTTTGCACCCCTGTTTGACCCCCCAAAAAATCTGAGTTTTTGAATATATTATTTGTTAAAATGTATTGAATAAAAAGTATTGTTATTATTAAATTATTATTTGTTATTATTTATTATATT
Organism: Rana temporaria; assembly: GCF_905171775.1. Lineage (NCBI taxonomy): Eukaryota > Metazoa > Chordata > Amphibia > Anura > Ranidae > Rana > Rana temporaria. The sequence continues at coordinate 163,407,584 of NC_053490.1, forward strand.
ATCATTTATGATTTTGTGTTTCAAACTTTGTCATAGTCTACTAGAGACTCTGGTTTAGACCGATTTAGGTGAGTTATTCCTAAGAATTGCAGGCCTGCAATCTAAAACGCCAAACTTCCATGCAAAATAATGGTACCGCTTTCAGCACCTTTTTCTGAAAGAATCATACCGCCAGGGAGGTTAATGTAACTGTTCATTCGTATACTTCCTTGATTTGTACTGATCTTTTTTCATCAATAAACATCTTTAATGTTTTAAAAAAAAAAGAAAAACATTTTTATTTCAAACTTTCACTCTTTTTTTGTTTGTTTAGCAATACATACAAAAAACAGTGGTGATTAAATACCACAAAAAGAAAGCTCTGACTGTCTAAAAAAAATATAAAAACGTCATATTGAGTACAGGGTTGCATGACCGCGCAACCGTCATTCAAATTGCAACAGCACTGAAAGCTGAAAATCGGCCTGGGCAGGAAAGGGGTGAATGTGCCCAGTATTGAAGTGGTTAAAGATTGTAGGTTATTGTCACTCCTAGGCTTATTTTTGTGTGTGGACTGCACATCATCATCATCACGTGTTGTGCAGATTAACTGGGGTAAGCTATCATAGGTACATGAAGGGAAAGCATTTTCTTTGAAGCTAGGATATGTGGCCAAGAGTTTTAGGGGGGCATGCATGCTACTAAGCCTGGGGCATATGTTGTGAGTGGCAGTGGACAAGGGAGGAATGAATGTGGGGTTGTTAAGCCGGGCATTGTGGGTAACTATAAATCCATGGAGAAGGGTGCAGACCATCAGTTAGTTGTTTAGGCAGGAATCAATTGTTGGTATTTATTTTTAGCAAATAGTGATTATCTAGCTTCACTATGCCATTTTGCATAGTCTGTACATTAATGTCCATTATCTTATGGGAAATTTTTATGAAATGTATTTATATCAGATGGGAAGATGTGTGTTAGCGTGTTATCACCAACTTGTTTAGAAGATCTTCTTTTAGCTGTACATAATTTAACTGGAGATGAGAGGTGAACACAGATATAATGAACTCATTAAAAGGGAGCTGAAGAAGAATGATAAGACAACAGAGATGGGGAAGTGGAGGGGAAGAATCATCGCTAAGAATTTTATCACTTTGAAGAGTATCTGTCATGAAGCTTAGTACGTGTCTCAGAGGTCTTTGATTGAAGCTGCCTTTGCATACTAGGACCTCAGAAATAAGATTAGCCTATTTAGCTTCATTTCAAGTTATGTCTCTTCTGGGCAACTGGTATACAGCCTGTCAGTCAGAGGATGACTGCTTCCATTACAGCCTTCTGACAGGAGAGTTTGAGTTAGTGACAGATTTCCTTTCATTCATTGAATTTTATCATCAATATATAGTGTTTAAAAATGGAAAGATAAACCCATCCCAAAATGATCATGCCTACAGTTGATGGAAGTCACACTTTCTGTATTAATTGTTTGCGTAACACCATTTGTTGCCTAATAAATAAAACATGAACAATACAGCGTGTGACATGCTCTTGTAAATCCACAAAGGGTGTGAAAGGGTGTATACTACAAACCCACCACACGTGTTACAATCTGACAATCTCAGGACATACCTAAACCATCCAATCCAATCCAGATTATATACAACTTATAAACAGGATGTAACTTAAAGCCAATCGCTTGCATTGCATAGCTGTTGGTAGATATAAAGGAGGCTGTAAAATAACAATGTAGCATGTGTGATGAACTTTAGACGTTGATCATCTGAATAGATCTTAAAAACTCCCACTTTAAAAATAAAATCATCTTTTTTTATTCCAAAAACATTTTATTGGTAATAAGTGTCAGACAAAGGACATACACATATTTGCCAACACAGTACAATGCCAAAATATAGTTAGAGATATATAGGCGAGTATCATATTTTAAAGGGTACCAAACGCTAAGCTGAGGTAGATGTAAAGTATATGAATAGCGAGTATGTATTCCTACCCCTTTCAGATACATAGAGATGACAATATACAATGCAATGATACATAGGTGGGGGACAGCAAATACTGCCCATTTGGGATTGACCTGGAACATGTTCGTCCCTGCAGAAAAAAAGGAAAACAAATGGGCTGTCTGTTACCGCACTCCTGTGATAGGTAACACATATGATTTGGGGGGAAAGCCCTATAGGGAATTTCCATTATGGAGAAGTTAGAAGCACTAACCTATTGGGCCTCCCTATCATCAGGTCTTCCCAGGAGCTTAGCCCAGCCAGTACAAAAGAAGGGGGGGCAGAGAGGATGGGTAAGGGAGGGATCCTCCTTAACCCCTGCTTAAAGGGTCACTAAAGAAAACATTTTTTTTAGCTGAAATGACTGTTTACAGGGTATAGAGACATAATAGTTAACTGATTCCTTTTAAAAATGATTAAGAATAGATAAAAAACAGTCATATAATGTACCTACAGTTTAGTTTCGTTTTTGCTGTTGTTTCCTGGTTCTCTGATGTACAGAGATAAAGAGCCAAAAGAGGGCATTGATGCTTTGTAAAACAAAACTGGATTGGTGCTGACACACAGTAATCACACCTCCTTGATTAGTCACCACAGTGAGAAATCTCCCAGTACTGTGGTTATCAGGAAACAGACAACCAGGAAGTGTCCAGAATTACAGCAACATCAAAGCAAAAACGAACAATGAGGACATGAAACCAGGACTGCAGTAAGGTAAAGGAAGCTATTAAAGTGGAGTTCCACCCATAAATATAACATTACATCAGTAGTTTTAAAAAAATGTCATTAGTCCTTTACGGATTTTTTTTTTTTTTTAGATGCCTTCAAAGTGTTGTTGCTAGGCAGAATAGTTAATCTTCCCACTTCCTGCACCTAGGTGCTTAATGCTTCCTAACCTACACCGCACAGACTCCTGGGAATGTAGTGGGTGTAACTTTCCAGGAGTCTGTGCACTCCCCAGTCTCAAAGAATCATGTGACTTGGACAGCACAGGTGCTGAAACCTGATCTGACACTGCTTGTGCAGCACTGAGCATGTGCGAGTTCTGCAAGGCTGAAATCCAGGAAGTCATACAGTCTGGCTTCATGATGCCCACACTTAAGATGGCCCCAGTCAATTTCTATTTTATAAAGTGTCTAAATGCTGTAACAACCTAACAAAACGGACCTTAGTTTACAGACTAACTTTACTAGAATACATTAAGCTTGTGTATTACAGGGGTATTTATATTTAAAAAGTGAAATTGTGTCCGGAACTCCGCTTTAAGCTAAAAAAATGTTTTCCTTTAGTGACCCTTTAAGTCATGATTCACCAGTTGTGTATTTCAAGAGAATCCTGTGCTAAGAGAAATAGATTTACAGCAACTGCTTATTACTGTATTTTAGACATGCCTATCCTGTGCTCTGCTCTTATGCTAATGAAAATGCATTACAATTACACTAAACTTTGGTTTAAAAAAATATATATACAAGCATGTACTATTAACTCAAAAAGTACCTTCTATTGCCTTTCTTTTGCTCTCAGGCTCCTTAAAATCTCCCAATTTATTTTGTTGTTGCTGCAAACCAATTTCATGTTAGAGGGTGGCTATATTCATTATCCATGGACCAATTTTATGTAAGAACATAGCCACCCTCCCTTGCTACATCCTGGGATGGGCTAGGGGCTAAGCATTTCACATGCGACTGACGTATCTGACCATCCAATCCACGATGTTGTTTTGTATACTAGAATTGTGCATGTATACTTGAAGTTGTTGCAATGAACATGACTTCTGATCACACAATATTGTCGCTGTCTCTTATGTACTTTTCTTGTCTTTTTTTTTTACTAATTAAAACATTATGGCCCGGATTCACATACATCGGCGCATATTTATATTTATATTTATATATTTATCTAATGTACGCTACGCCGGCGCAGCGCACAGAGGCGAGCACTTGATTCACAAAGCACTCGCTCCCACTCGCTGTTAAAGATACGCTGGGCTTCCTCGACGTAAGCCAGCGTAGGTGGAAGCGGGCGTGAGCCATGCTAATGAGGCGTGACCCCATGTAAATGATGGAGTGAGCGTCATAAAGATACGAATAACGTACAGCGCATGCACCATCCCGTGGACGCATCCCAGTGCGCATGCTCAGAATCACGACGGAATTACTCCCTGAGATACGTCGAATCACTGCCTACGACGTGAACGTAACCTACGCCCAGCCCTATTCACGTACTACCTAAACGACGTAAAATACAACGGCTGTGTTCCCTGGTCCATACCTTAGCATGACTTGCGTCTCCTATATGGGGAATAACTTTACACCGGACGTACGACTTACGCAAACCGCGCATATTATGCGCCGGGCGCAACTACGTTCGTGAATCGGCGTATCTCCCTCATTTGCATATGTGCATAGAAAATCAATGGGAGTGGAAAATGCGCCCAGCGTAAATATGCACCCACGATATGACGGCGTAGGAAAGTTACGTCGGTCGTAGGAAGCCTATTTTCAGGCGTATCTAGTTCTGTGGGCACGGCACACAGATACGACGGCGCACATTTACACTTACGCGGCGTATCTCGAGATACGTTGGCGTAGGTGCTTTGTGAATCCGGGCCCTAAATATCTATATCTATAGATAAGATCTATATATCTATAGATCTACAGATATATAGATCTATATCTATAGATTTATAGATCTATATATATAGATCTATAGATATATATATATTTAGCTATATATAAAAATGTAAAAAAAGGAGGTCAGCGATGGCACAAATATCATTATATATTCCTTCCAGCACCAGGTTCCTTTTAGGCATTGTTATTTCAGAACATCTCAGTCCATATCTAGAGATCTGCTGAAGGTCAGGCTGTTTGATCACTTCCAGATTAATTTATTAAGCTGGTAGCACCATCGTACTGAACGTATATATTCAGCATCTCAGATGTAAATATAACCTTGATCATATGCATATAACAAGTAAGAATATGAGTATTGCCCTGACCATCTGTGAGAAGAGTTTGGGAAAAGACAGAAAGCAATGTCAATGTAAATAGTTACAGATGTTTTCCCAAAACTCTCACTAGTGCGCTGAGAAATAGGGAATTAAACTGTCACGTCTTTTGAAACATTCACACATGTGAGGCCTCTACCTTGCTTCAGTAATAATTATATAACTAATTCATTTAATTTCTACAGAAGTGGTGTATGTTTTTTTTTAATTCTATACAAAGCAATATGATGGGCCATAAAAATAGCATGAATCCAAACTGCCTAATACACAGCTGAAATATGATAATTGTCTTTCCTGCCAAAGGATTTGTATTTCTCTTCATCCAATCTTGAAATTTACAGCCTAAAGACCGGACTTTGTATCTGCTGCAAGTCTCCTCCTTGCTCTCGGCCTGTGACTGAACATTGAAGGAGTAGCAGCAGACTGATGAGGTTAACTCTTTTCTTGCTCTCTCCTCCGGTCAGCTTACTGGCAGGTGCCCTGTCCTATCCTTGTCAGTATACTGTGTGAAGCCTGATTGGCCCAAAGCCTTACCCCCTTACCAGTGTAAGTGCTTCTGTAAAAGGGATAACAAGAAGCTAAAATCAAATTCAGATGTTAATATAAGTTGCATAAAAAAATATAAATACTGTATATACTCGAGTATAAGCCAAGTTTTTCAGCACTTTTTTTGTGCTGAAAATGCCCCCTCAGCTTATACTCGAGTCAACTTTTTGTGCCTGATCTCCCGGACTTTGGGGACCCGGTATCGGCCGGGTCCCCTGGACCCCGAAAACTTGGCAAACATGTAGCCCCATTTCTCCTATACAAGTGTGCAAGGTTTGTTGTCTGGGGGACCTACGGCTGGGGAGCACCGATTTTTCAAAGCCAGGCACCACTTCTATAGACTCCAATGTTAAATGACAGTCTAGTCATGGGCACAGTGAGGCATGGGCACAGTGAAGCATGGACACAGTGAGGCATGCACATGGACACAGTGAGGCAAAGTGAGGCATGCAGATGGACACCCTAGGCTTATACTCGAGTCAATACGTTTTCCCACTTTTTTGTGGTAAAATTAGGTGCATCGTCTTATATTCGGGACGGCTTATACTCGAGTATATACAGTAATTACAGGTACATATAAAAAACACAAATCAATGATATCAACCTGCAGTCCCTGCATAGCAGAGTTTAGAGAGGGGGAGCAAGAAGCAACAAACAGATCCAATAAGATATGTTAAAGTGCAACTAATATACTGGCAGAACTAAAGAGCAGAGTGACAGAGAGATAAGATCACGGTCTGCCAATTCTTAATTTATTGTCCTGGGATAGGCCGTTCAACAGAGATGTGTAAACCTCAGAGCTAGATGGACAGAAATATAAATCTGTTTTGGCAAGTAAAACATCTCTTCTATATGCATCATCTCTTCTATATATATTGTACCATGTGTATTTAGCTGTTGCCCGAAAGTCAAGTTTAATGCTTTTTTGGTAAATACATAACTTTTTTATGTATTTAAACTTTTATACTGTATCTACCCGTAGTGTAGCTTTAATATGTATCTTCAGCCAAAACTTTTTTTTTAAGTTTTGAAAAGAGCAGGGAAGGATTAGAACTATTCAGGCTTTCGCCAATATCTACATGATCCTTTTCTAAGATTTCCTCGAAATACTGCAATGATGACAGCAGTTTAACTAGACAGGAAGTGAGGGAAAGTCTGCATAGAACAATACAATTCTTCCCCTACTAAAAAAGAGCATTTTTATTTGTGTGTGTTGCTCGTGGAGATTTTCCCTGACTCCCTGACTGGTGAAACTAGTGTCAGTGGGACAGTAAGTAAGCATCACCCTCTCCATAATTTTCCCTGGCTATTTACTTTAAAGTGTTTCTAAAGTCAAACATTTTTCTACCTTAATATATAATAATACATTAAGGTGCATTAAGATAAAAAGTGCTCCCTTACCTGTCCCAGTCCCTCCCCCGCCCCTAAACACGTACCTAGCTCATCTCAACAATCCAGCGCTGTCCCAGCTGCAGCCAAAATATCCCCTCTTCAGAGGAGAAACAGGCAGCAGTAGGCTTTTGTTGCTGTCAGCCAAACTCCTGTGAGGAGGGAGCAGGGGAGTGGCTTAACATTAACCCCCCTGACGGTAAACCCGAGCGTGACTCGGGGTTGGTTTTTCATGTTAGGATCGGTAAACCCGAGTCACGCTCGGGCTGGACGGGCTTACCTTTCGCTGGATCCACAGGCTTGGTTTACTTACCTTGTCCCTGGATCCAGCGATGCCACCCGCTGTGTGAGCGAGCGGGTCCTCCTCGCTCGATTCACAGTCCCCGTGTGCCGCCGATCTCCGTTCCCTGCGACGTTACGACGCACGGGGACGGAGAACGGTGCCAAATTCAAAAAAGTAAACAAACACTTTACATACAGTATACTGTAATCTTATAGATTACAGTACTGTATGTAAAAAATACACACCCCCCTTGTCCCTAGTGGTCTGCCCAGTGCCCTGCATGTACTTTTATATAATAAAAAATGTCATTTCTGCCTAAAAACTGTAGATTGTCCAAAAGTGTCCCTTTATGTCAAAAATGGTTTTAGATCAGCTAGAAAACAGCGATAATAAATTATAATCACTTGCAGAAATGTGCGATAGCGATTTGCGGGGAAATTCGTCATAAAAAAATTAAATAATGACAGCGACAATTCTGCAACTGCAAATTTCAGTGATTTTGAGTTGATTACATTATTGAATAATTTTTATTATAATTATATTATTATTTGTTATAATTATTTATAATTATTTATTATATTATAATTTATAATTTTGTTTTAAAAAAAAAAATCATACCCGGGATGCCTACAAGACTCTTGTTTGGTCAGATTTAAGTGAGTTTATTCCTAAGAATTACAGTCCTACAGTATAAAACGCCAATTTCCTTGCAAAATAATTGTCCCGCTTTTGGTACGTAATTCCAGACAGAATCATACCGCCAGGGAGGTTAATGTGTGTGCCTATGGACGCACACAACCTGGCTCAAGAGCACACCTGCACAGGTGACCCCTTAACATATGGCTTGCTGTGGGGGCACTTGAAGGAGAAAGGAGAGGACAGCACTGGCTGGGGAGATATGGAATTTGATCTCAATATATACAATAAAAGATAAAATGGTTGCTAATGAATACATTTTTATACAATTCTATCTTAGGTCATACTGTATGCTAAATCTAATAAATCTACTGATAGTGTTGTCATATGATGTTTGTGTATCAATTTTCTAGTTGCCTTATATAAAATTAAGCTCACTGTAAATGGATTATTTTACTATCCATGAAAATCAGTGATAACTGAAAATGTGGTAATAATGCTTGTACATCTTGTTAATGCCAAGTGGAAATGTTCTTTTCCTTTAAGTCCTGGGAGGATTATATAATTTTAACTTTAACATTAGTTGGTATTTAGCTGTGAACGTTCCTGACACCGCTAACAAGCTCTTGCATGCTTTGACAAGCCCAATTTACCTCCTGTTTGGTACTGTGAAAAATCCCTAGTGCGCAGCATACAGAATTGTCACAATATTTTTGAGGTATTAAAACAGTCTATGACTCTATAAAAATATTACCATCCTGGGGCACAAAGAAATAAATGCATAACCTAATTTTTATGTTGTGATGCATGTTATAATGACAGCAGAAGATGGGAACTAAAATATACATATATCTATCTATCTATCTATCTATCTATCTATCTATCTATATATATATATATATATATATATATATATATATATATATATATATATACATCTATATATATAATATATATATATATACATCAATATATATATATATATATATATATATACTTGTTTTTATATTATCTTATGTATATCCTGCTTCCTCGTCAAACACATAATGGAATTTATCAAATATAAATATATAAATATTTTTTGACAAGATTCACTAACAATAAGGTGTCCGTTTATGAAGCAGTGAAATCTATTCACTGCTTCTTTCTCGTTTGTGCTGGTTTGTGCCACAAAAAGAAACGTTTGTGCCGTTTTGGTTCCGGAGATATTGAGCGTTATATTTTCTGTAACCCCGCCCACTTTGCACCCCATGTTGCTGAATTTTTAAAAAAACGGCGCCATTCGTTTTTGTGCCGCGTTTGTGATGGTTTGTGCCGCAAAAAGAAACGTTTGTGCCGCTCAATATCTCCGGAACCAAAGCGGCACAAACGTTTCTTTTTGCAGCACAAACCAGCACAAACGCGGCACAAACGAATGGCGCAGTTTTTTTTTAATTCAGCAACATGGGGTGCAAAGTGGGCGGGGTTACAGAAAATATAACGCTCAATATCTCCGGAACCAAAGCGGCACAAACGTTTCTTTTTGCGGCACAAACCAGCACAAACGCGGCACAAACGAATGGCGCCGTTTTTTTAAAAATTCAGCAACATGGGGTGCAAAGTGGGCGGGGCTTGCATTAAATTGAATGTTTAATATCTCAGAAACCAAACCGGCACAAATGCTCGTTTTAGCGGCACAAACCAGCACAAACGAATGGAATATTTTTATTCAGATTTTACAAACATGGGGTGCCAACTTCACACAGGTTTAGCCTAGGTTCACACTGCTGCGAATTCAAAATCGCGATTTCGCGGCCGCGATTTTGCCGCGATTTCGGCCGCAATTTAATGTAAATCGCGGCCCGAAATCGCAAAAAGTAGTACAGGAACTACTTTTTGAAATCGCAGATGCGGCATCGCACTGATTAGGACAGTGCCATTGCCGACAATTGCCGCAGATTTGAGATGCGATTTGACATGTCAAATCGCATCTCAAATCGTTCCAAATCGTACCCAGTGTGAACCAGGGCTGAAGGAAGTTAAAAATCTTCCTCCTTCCTCCTCAGAACCCCTGGGATTCCCTCTTCACTCCCCGCTTCACCAGCTCTGAGCTGGTGAATCAGGGAGTGTGAATTCTGACACAGATCACCAGTGAAGAGCTCAGATCACAGCTTCATAAACTGGCCGTTTCTGTGTCAGTCTATGAGACTTCACTGTGTGTAGAGATAATCTGCAGGAGAACAAGTTCAAACACTTCTCCCCCCGATTATCACTGTTTCATAAACTGTTTATGGGCTGTGATCACTGGTGATCCCTGGGATCACCGCTCTTCACTGCTTCATAAACGGACACCTAAGTGTTTAATATACAGGGTTGGAATATCTCTGAGATAAATATGATATACAGGGAATATATTTTTAAATAAATGTGTCAGAATAAAATGAACCTGGGGTACAGTCATTAAATTTTGATACTATTGTTCAATCAATTGCATTTGTTTTATCAATGAATGTTATTTAACAGTTCATTGCACCTCTCTATATCAAAAATGTCTTTATACAATATGGACAAAATACAATATGCTAATTTATTTATATGCATGTAAGAAATTATATGATTTTTAGGGTTTTGCTTCAGGGTGTCAATATAATAAGAAGCATGTAAAAACAAAAACAAAATGGTATCACACAAAATAGCTGACCATGGTACTTTAGCAGAAACATACATACATTTGTGAATATAACTAAAGTTAAACTGCAGAAAGAAGAGGTAATGTACTGTAGTTTTTCTAACAAGGAAAGTAAAAGGATCTATAGATCCAAAATTATAGTACTACAAGGTTAAAGTGAAAGCTCATTTTAAGTTTTATGTAGAGTGCTAAGTTTATATTGTTGTCAGTTTATTTATGTATTTATTTATTTGCAGATTCACTTAAATGTTGTCAACAAACAAGAAGTGTTACTGGTATTTATACAGTGCCAACAATTTTGCTCAGCACATTACATTCACATCAGTCCTTGTCCTCCAGGAACTTACAATCCTACCGGACATGCATACACTTACTATAGTAGGACACACCAGTATGTCATTGGAGTATGGGAGGAACCCCACAAGTACAGGGTGAACATGCAAATTTGATTTAGTCTCCTTGTCAAACCAAGGACCTAGCCCTGCAAGGTGTGAGTGCTAACCACTAAGCCACTGGTGTGTCCTTGTATCTGTATTGGTCTGTCATCTTCATATTTATAATCAACAAAATTAATTTCACAAAAAGCAAAACTTTACTGAAGTAGACACTATCTGCAACCCTCAGGAGACATTTAAAGAACATTGCATGCCTAAAAATACTAAAAATCAAACTCATTGTGCCTTCTCTATTGGCCCCAAAACATTTCACCAAAATGGCAACATTTTTGTTTCCAAATTTTTTTGGGGGGGGATTTAAAAATGTTTTAGTTACATACAAAAGTATACACTACATGCATATATTATACATAATAAATATAATCAATTATTAGTAAATATGTGAAAGCCCTTCAGATAAACATTACATGCAGAATTATGCTCCCATTTTAAACATGAGGCCCAGTGGGTATGTCAAGGGTACAACTTCAGAGCAAGGAAAGAGCAGCTGGGGTTTACATAAATGCAAACTGGAGATGTATCAACATGGTTAGAACTTGTATGGGGAAATGGGCACAAGAGGTGGGGAAATAAGTGGTGAGGGGAAAGAGTGTGGTAAGAGAGATCAGTAAGGTGTAAACATAATAGGGAAAGCATGAAAGAGGTACAAATGAGCAACATTTCACTGAAATCTGGACATTGTTGCTAAAATTTAACAAATATAAAAACCCTCAAATTTGCTCCCTTCTACAATGAAATGACCTTGCAATGCAAGTTGTTACGAGTCAAGCATAGAGTAGATGCTATTACCTGGCTATGTACAATAATAATGGAAAGCACATACAGTAGCTGGTAATTATGAATTAAAAGTGCTTTGTGTTTATGTAAATTGAGAGCCGTTCTAGAGAAGTTAATTGGGTTGATTTACTAAAGGCAAAAAGACTGTTAACTTTGCAAGCAAGGCTGTACTTTGCAAGAGCATTTTCCCCAGAGCTTAGTGAATAAGGTATAACTCTGCTGACTTCCATAATTCATGTATTTGCAATCAAAATGCTCTTTTTCCTTGCAAGTGATTGGGTAATCTTTAAAAAGTGAAAGGTCACTGCATTAATTAAGTGCTGGGAAAAAGTTCCTTACAACTTTATTTGCATAGAACAGCCTATTTGCCTTTAGTAAATCAACCCCATATTGTCATATCAAGATTATATTTTGAAGAGACAAAAAAGAGAAAGTTAGATAATGGGGCTGATTTATTTAGGTAAATAGGCTGGTAACTTTACAGGGTAAAATGAATTTTGCAAGGGGATTTTCCCCTGAACTGGAATGAGGTAAAACTGCGCTGAGGCCCCGTACACACGTCCGAGAAACTCGACGGGCAAAACACATCGTTTTGCTCGTCGAGTTCCTTGTGAAGCTGCCGAGGATCTCGGCGAGCCAAGTTTCCCCATTGACTAACGAGTTCCTCGTCGGTTTCCTCAGCCAAAAGTGTACACACGACCGGTTTCCTCGGCAGAATGCGGCTCCCATCGAGTTTCTGGCTGAATTCTGCCGAGAAACTCGGTCGTGTGTACGGGGCCTTACTTCCATCACACCAAACATCTTCAAGCAAAAATAGAGTTTATTTTATGTTTCTGGCCCGTGATTGTGGATTTATTGCAGAGTGAAACACCATCACATTCACTAAGGTTGGGGGCAAATTATTTTGCAAAGTGCAGCTTCCCTTTTGCATTTAGTAAATCAATCTCCAGTTGGTGAGTAAGTAAGTAATTGACTCAATCCAATACTTATCTGTGTTGGAAAGTCTGATATTTGCTTATGAAAAAGTCTCTTGATAAACTGTCTGAATGATCTGTTGGAGTATGTTCAAATGCATTATACAGTAAATAATTGTTTTGATGGCAATTGAGGCTGAATATATTTTATGAATATGATTGTTCATATGAGGAACTTTGAACATACATATTAATTGATGGGCATAAAACAATATAAAAGCATAATAAAAAAATAAGTCTATTTTTATAAATATATCTGTCTCAGGAGTACAGTACTATAGTCATTTTATAGTATATAACTTATTTTTCTGTAAGATTACTGACCTTTTATGTACTATTATGAGAAAAGTTTGAAAGATCACAGGATTTGTGAAGATACATCTTAATGCGGCAAGCCTCCCTTGTTTTGTTGAATTGTAAAACCACATTTTATGTGACTGGCAACCTGCAGTGTGGTTTTCTCCATAATCCATGCCTGACATCCTGTATTACTTGTCTCTACTTAATAAAATACACATTGTCTTCAGCAGAGCGAAATAAATCTCTGTGGCCTTGATGGGAAAGTCATGAGAAGAGTAAATAAACATAGGTAAGAAAAACTGGGTGACTTTTCATCCATCGTCTCATCCATTTCAATATGTCAGTTTTGTTTCTTTAAGCCACCCTCCTAATATTAAAAGTTTTATTAAATGTCAGGCTCTTGTCAGCGGTAGCATAAATCCAGAAGGACATTGGTGATATGTTTACATTAAAGGAGAACATCCCTGTCAGTAAATGAAAGTTATAAAGTATAGTATGTGTTAGTCATTACTAATTTCCATGTGGAATTACAGTCATATACGGTGTGGCTTTATTAACCTGCCTGGCGGTCTTCCCGAGTCTGACTCGGGGTTAGATTTTCCTGCTGCGAGCGGAAACCCCGAGTCAGACTCGGGATCGCCTCGCTAGATCCACAGGCACAAGTTACTTACCTTGTCCCTGGATCCAGCGATGCCACCGCGCTGTGTGAGCGAGTGGGACCTCGCTCGATTCACACAGTGCCTCCGTGTGACGCCGATCTCCGTTCCCTGCGACGTTACGACGCACGGGGACGGAGAACGGCGCCAAATTCAAAAAAGTAAACAAACACATTACATACAGTATACTGTAATCTTATAGATTACAGTACTGTATGTAAAAAAAACACACCCCCCTTGTCCCTAGTGGTCTGTCCTGTGTCATGCATGTCATTTTATATAATAAAAACCTTTTTTTCTCCCTGCAAACTGTAGATTGTCCATAGCAACCAAAAGTGTCCCTTTATGTCAAAAATAGTTTTAGATCAGCTAAAAAACAGCGATAATAAATTATAATCACTTGCAGAATTGTGCGATAGCGATTTGTGGGGAAATTCGTCATAAAAAAAAAAAAATAATGACAGCAACAATTCTGCAACTGAGCAAATTTCAGTGATTTTGATTTGATTACATTATTGAATAATTTTTATTATAATTATATTATTATTTGTTATAATTATTTATAATTATTTATTATATTATAATTTATAATTTTGTTTTTAAAAAAATGTCATACCTGGGATGCCTATTAGAATCTTGTTTGGTCAGATTTAAGTGAGTTATTTCTAAAAATTACAGACCTACAATATAAAACGCCAAATTTCCTTGCAAATAATGGTACCGCTTTTAGCATGTTTTTTCTGACAGAATCATACCGCCAGGGAGGTTAATCTTCTCAATTATTGCATAAAATAAACATGTATTAGTAAATAATGTATAAAAAAAAAATCTAAGTATTATTTAGCTTTATTAATGATCATCCACCCTTAATGAGTTACGTGTATTATTACACCATTGCCATTTTTAATTGTAGTGGTACCCATAAAAGGGCTGCTAATTGAAGATGATGATAATACAGTCACGGCACTCCTCCTGATAACAGCAGCAAAGATTATAATGATGATCAGGGCTCTCCCCCACTAGCACAGTGGCTGCCAGCACACAAGGAGCATGGTCCAGGCACATTGGCACAGAAAGCAGTAATTTTAAATACATTTGGAGGGGGTGAAGAGTAATATGGGATACTGCAGAACAGTAACAGCGGGACACTCTTCTCCATGTTGAACTCAGGGTACAATCTATCAATGAGAGATCAGAGAAGGCCAGAGGCATGAACCCCTCAGGCAAGGAACCAGTTGGCATCAGTTTAGAGCACAGTCTTCCCATGAGAAACCAATGATGGTCATAGGTATAAACCCCACAGGAGAGGAGCTACTTGACCCATTTATCCCAATAGTACACTGTCACCAGGATCTTTGAAGCAGAGTAGGACTCACATAGCCAATTAAGTAGATATGCCCATGTTACAACCAAAAATGTAAATGCATTTTATTGAGATTTTATGTGACAGACCAGGGATCTTCAAACTGTGGCCCGGGGGCCAGATGTGGCCCTTTGCTTGCCTTTATCAGGCCCTTGAGACCCTAATCCCCCAATGATACAAGGCACTATTAATTGGGCATTATTTCTTCTACACCAACAAAAGGTCACTATTCATCCCATTGACACCAACTGCAGGGCCCTATTCTTCCCATTGACACCAATGATGAGTCACAATTCCTTGCCCTGATACCAACAATGGGGTACCATTACTCTCACTTGCACTAATGAGGGGGCCCTATTCCTCCCAAAGACGCCAATGATGGGGCCTTATTTCTTTCTCGAATTCCAACACGCCCACTAATATCAATGATAGGGTATTCTTTACCCACATTGACACTGGGGCATTTTCTACTTCAACTGGCCACAGTCCGGCCCTCTCAAAGTGTAAAGGACAGGAAACTGCCCATTTGTTCAGAAAGTTTCGAGACCTCTGTGATAGACCAACACAAAGTGGAGGGAGAAAATTGAATGGTTTTCACATTTGTTTTACAAATAAATATGTGAAAAGTGTGGGGTACATTTGTATTCAGCCCCCTGGGTCAATACTTTGTAGAACCACCTTTTACTGCAATTACAACTGCAAGTCTTTTGGTGATGTCTTTACCAGCTTTGCATAGCTAGAGAGTATAATTTTTTGCCCATTCTTCTTTTCAAAATAGCTCAAGCTCTGTCAGATTGGATAGAGAGCACCTGTGAACGCCGATTTTCAAGTCTTGACACAGATTCTCAATTGGATTTAGGTCTGGACCAAGGATGAGCCGAACACCCTACGAACATGAAAAATCAAAATTGCTAATTTTAAAGGCTTATATGCATGGTCTTGTCATAAAAAGTGTTTGGGGACCTGGGTATCACTGCAAAAAAGTTTTAAAAAGGCAATTTTTTTGAGAGCAGTGATTTTAATAATGCTTAAAGTGAAACAATAAAAGTAAAATATTCCTTTAAATGTTGTGCCTGAGGGGTGTCTATAGTATGCCTGTTAAGTGGTGAATTTTCTCTGTGTTTAGAACAGTCCCTGCAGAAAAATGACATTTCTAAAGGAAAAAAAGTAATTTAAAACTGATCACGGCTGTAATGATTTGTTGGGTCTCGGCAATACAGATAAAACTCATTAAAAACAAAAGGCATTGGTTCCCCCCAGTCCATTACCAGGCCCTTTGGGTTTGGTATGAATAGTAAGGGAAACCCAGAACCAAATTTAAAAACAAAAATTGCATGGGATCCCCCCAAATTCGATACCAGGTCCTTCAGGTCTGGTATGGATATTAAGGTGAAACCTGCGCCAATTTTTTTTTTTTTTTAATGACGTAGGGGTCCCCCTAAAAATCCATACCAGACAATTATCTGAGCATATAACCTGGCAAGCTGGAGGAAAAGAGGGGGAAACAGAGAGTGTCCATCTCCTGAACCATACCAGGCCACATGCCCTCAACATGTGAAGGATGCGGAGGTCTGGACACCAAAACACCTTTTTCCCATGTCGATGGGGACAAGGGCCTCATCCCCACAACCCTTTCCCGGTGGTTGTGGGGGTCTGCGGGCAGAGGGCTTATCAGAATCTGGAAGCCCCCTTTAACAAGGGGACCCCCAGATCTCCCCCATGTGAATTGATAACGAGGTCCATTGTACCCCTACCATTTCACCAAAAAATTATCAAAAATGAAAAAAAAGCCAGCTTGGGACAAGTCCTTTATTAAAAAATAAAAAAATTAAAAAGTCCAGCGATGTAGATCCATCTCGCTTTGACAGGACCGAAAAAGAAAAAGCTGCTACAGATTCGACTCTAGTGATGCTTCTCTCGCTCTTATGTAGCTGAGGGCGGAGCCACCCATTGACGTACACAGGTGACCCCGCCCCCGGACACCATGGGGGTTTCCTGCGGTTTTGTTCACAAAGATTCACTAACAAACCCCTGAGGGTTTCACAGAGCAGCTGCATTTATACTGAGATTAAATTATGCACAAGTGGACTCTATTTACTATTTAGATGACCTCTGAAGGCAATTGGTTCCACTAGATTTTAGTTAGGGGTATCAGAGTTAAGGGTGCTGAATACAAATGCACACCACACTTTTCACATATTTATTTGTAAAAAAATTGGAAAACCATTTATCATTTTTCTTTCACTTCACAATTATGTGCCACTTTGTGTTGGTCTGGTGCAAAAAAATTCTAATAAGATACATTTATGTTTTTGGTTGTAACATAACAAAATGTGGAAAATTTCAAGGGGTATAAATATTTCTCATGGCACTGTGAGGCCCTGTACACACGATCAGTCCAAACTGATGAAAACGGACTGAAGTTCAGTTTCATCAGTCCAAACCTACCGTGTGTATGGCCCATCAGACTTTTGTCCTTCAGACCAAAGTTTTAAAACTTGCTTTAAAATCGGACTGATGACCGATCGGTCAAAACCGATGGTTAGTACGCAAAAGCATAGGTTCAAAACCCGCGCATGCTCAGAATCAAGTCGACGCATGCTTGGAAGCATTGAACTTCGTTTTTTTAGCACGTCGTTGTGTTTTACATCACCGTGTTGGACTCGATCGAATTTTGAACTGATGGTGTGTAGGCACATCAGACCATCAGACCATCAGACTTCAGCCTTCAGTCCGTTTTCATCAGTTTGGACTGATCATGTGTACAAGGCCTAAGAGTTTGATGATGTGGACGAAACCCTATCCCAGAAATGCAACTTATTTTGTGTCCAAGAGACAAAACATGCCATAAGTCTCTCATCCTAAATTCCTCCACTGCTTCTTTGCAAACACAGACACAAATTAAGTTCTGAAGTTTCTTTGGAGCAATTGTTTTGTGTAGGGCAGCCCATTCACGTGAATGGGCTGTCCTATGCGTGATGAGTGAAAATGCTCCAAAACACCCCCCCTTGCAAAAACAATGCATGTGGGAATGTGAGTTCCTGCTATGCAGAGATGTAGGCTTGACGGTTGAGTGTTTCTGTCCACTCCCTTCTATGTACTTGTATAAAGATGGCCATACACTATGCAGATTGTACAATCTGTATAGTTTTATTTACATGTATCAGAACTGTGGATTAGGATTACCCACCTATCTATCCCATAACTCTGTATCCAATCAAACAGACCCTTGCACTACAGAGTTAATTTTAGATCTAAAGGAGATTATACAATCAGATTGTATAGTGTATGGTGAACTTTACAGAACTCATGACACAATTCTCCTGTTTTCAATATTACAGCTCTATCCACAAAGGCATTTCCTTCTTTTATCAGACTATCAACCACAATCTCTTCTCCAGGAAAACTCCCTCTATGGAAATCGGTAACACCGAACTTTCACAACAATTCACGCCAAATCAATGGCAAAGGGTCTCTCAATTGCTCATGATATCCTCAAAATGCATTAGTGGGAAGCCTCTATTAAGATCCTCCACCCCTACCAGGCTGGCTAAAATGCTCCCGTCCTCATCACCAATCTGCTGCAAGTGATGTGGAAGCCAGGGGACTTTCCTACACATCTGGTGGGAGAGCCCCATGGTACTCACATTTTGTAAATATGTTTTCTCTTTCCTGACTTCTGTCTCTGCAATACTATAGACTACAAATCCGCTACAGCATTGCTCCTCCTCCACCAAAAATCTTGGGCTTCAGCGCAAACCTCTTTTCTTTTACATGGCCTCATAGTAGCCAGGAGAATAACATCTGCATGTTTCTCAAACTACTGAACACACACACAATTTGAGCTAATGGTCGGCATCAAAAATGGTAAACGTGCATCCTTCTGGAAACAATGGCTGAACCAATCAGACTGCACAGACTGACCTTTAAGGCAGAACATAGCTTCCGTTAGACATCCCGTGGAGGTTTCCTTTAATTACAGAACTTGTATATTAACCACAACATTTCTTATATTGCTCCTTCCTACTGGGTCCCTATAACTCACTATGTCCAATTTGTAATCCATTATGCAGTGTAATATTCATTTGAATGTATTTGAACAACCTGATAACCATTACCTAAAAACTTTTTTTTTTTTTCTTCTTCTTCTTTTACGTTCCACCCTTTTATGCTCAAACATATCATTGTGTGACTTTATTACTGTTGTACCAGGTTTGTAATCAGTGCCTTTGGCGCTTAATTTGTAGTTTTATTATTCCCTAATCCTTAACAAAAGACAAAAGATAAAAATACAAATAAAAAATAAGTTAACAAATGCATCTTAGTCAGTTGACACTCTTGCATCCAGGTGCAGATATATTCACTCAAGTTTTATATTGCTTCAAAATATGTCATGCAAAATAATAGACCTGAAGCAATAGGACTAATTTATCAAAGCATCTCAATACAAATGTCTTTGATACCTTTATCAATCAAAAGGTTTTCAAATATGATTTCCCAGTGTCAGTTGGAAAACATTATCTGTCTATTTATCTGTCTATGAGTGTATATGTGTGCATTTGTGCAGATGGCTACTAGCTTTCTAACAGACGGACAAACCAGGGGTGGCATTTCAAGTATTAATGTACTAGTAAAAAGAACTACACACTGAGAAACAGGGAGAAGGATAAAATTCCACAGCAGATGTTGCCTCAATCATACAAAACACTATGATGAGGGCCTGCCAGCTTATTTTTTTTTCATTCTGTCATTACAAATGATTATCTGCAACCATTCATCAAGATTTATCCAGTTCTCATGAGATGATAACAAGAAAGTTGTGCTCAAATTCATATTAACTGTAAAAAAGGGAGGTTTGGGAATAAGAATCCTCATCACAATGAATACTTCTTTCTTTGAAAATATGTAAAGGGAGAATATTAAGGGTTAAATGTATGCTGTTTGACTTCTCATTCAGTTGTTTTATATGCAAATATATGTCAGTTTTCTAGAAAGGTGCTGTGATAGGATTTTATTTCCCTGAAGTGCTACAGATGTTCAGAACGTAGGGGGTCAGGATAATCTGCTGTTGGGGTTATCACCATTGTTTCTCTCTGGACATCATTGTCTACAGATTATATTGGACAATCTGTTGGAGGGCTGGTCACCACATTGTGTCAGTGTCATTACACACGTAATGTATTCTACTTAGGTAGATATTAAGAATATATTTCACAAAGAGGCACAAAGAACCTATCTCAAAGCAGAACACCTGAATTGCCTGAATTCGTTGTCCATGAGGTTTTTCATGCAAGATCTGGAGGAATGTAAACAGCCAGTGGGGGAAACACATCTTATCTTACTCTACCCAAGACACTCAATATATGTATTTAGTAAAAATTAGGAATAAAGTAAAAATAATACATCACTGCTTACTAGTTCTTAGATGAGTGTCTTTATTCGTTCATTTTTTTTTTCAGTCTTATTTTTTTTACCTTTTATCGTCCCCTGGTGATTCTGCCAGTAATTCAATTTCTGTCCTGTGGTGACAATGCTGACTCACTCTATTGTATCAGGACTAGAGTTGGGCAAACAGTTCAGACCAAGCAAAAGTTTGCCACAAACATTGCTAGTTCAGGGCGAACATCCAAATTTGCAGAGCATTTGCCAATCAGGGAGCAGTGAATAGCTGGAAAGAGGGGGAAGTGAGCGAGTGCCCCCTCCTCCTGAACCATACCAGGCCACATGCCTCAATATGGGGGGGTGGGTGTTTTGAGGCCTCATCCCCATGACCCTGTTCTGTGGCTGTGGGGGTCTGCGGGCAGGGGGCTCATCCGAATCTGGAAGCCCCCCCCTCCAATCTGTCTGTCCCAATGTTGCAGTTTTGCTAAAAATAGCAGATCGCTACCTTTACTAGTAAAAAAGAAATAATAAAAATGTCATAAATCTATCCCCTAGTTAGTAGACGCTATTACTTTTGCGCAAACCAATAAATTAACACTTATTGCATCTTATTTATCAAAAATATGTAGAAGAAAAAATAATGGTTTTAACTGAAAAATACATTTGTATTTTTTTAAATTTGGGATATATATTTTAGCGAAAAGTAAAAAAAAAATATATATATATTTTCTCAAAATAAAACTGTAGAGGTGATCAAATACCACGAAAAGAAAGCTCTAGTTGTGGAAAAAAGGACATCAATTTTGCTACAGCATCGCAAATGTCAGTAAATACGACGCAGTGCCGTATCACAAAAAATGGCCTGGTCATTAAGGGGCAAATCCTTCCTGGGCTGAAGTAGTTAAGCATCTTCAAAGTCACTGTTCCAGTAAAAACAATCTTTTAAAAAACATTGCATTAATACATGTCCCCCAGGGCAGTACCTAGAGCCCCATGCTTGCATATAAGCCTTTTTCAGAACTTTTTCCATGTTCAGGAGTTCTGGTGAGAACCAAACAGGGGGGTGTTTGGCCCATCTCTAATCAGGACATTATAAACAGGACAGGACTACTAAAACCTTCCTAATAACAAAATAACTCAACAGAATGCAGCAAAGGCAGGAAGCCTTAGGCCCCGTACACACGACCGAGTTTCTCGGCAGAATTCAGCCAGAAACTCGATGGGAGCTGTATTCTGCCGAGAAACCCGGTGGTGTGTACACTTTTGGCCGAGGAAGCCGAAAAGGATCTCGTCGGGCCAAATAGAGAACATGTTCTCTATTTCCTCGTTAGTCAATGAGGAAACTTGGCTCGCCGAGATCCTCGGCGGCTTCACAAGGAACTAAACGAGCAAAACGATGTGTTTTGCCCATCGAGTTCCTCGGACGTGTGTACGGGGCCTGAGAAATTATCAGCTGTCAAGATGTCTGGCAAGATCAACAGTTGTTTGTTGACTTCAGACAGACACAACAAACCACTTAACAGTTAAATGTAATGGACCCAAAGAAACCACATAAGAAAAATGTATTGTTATGCCCTGTACACACGATCGGTTCGTCTGATGAAAACAAACCGATGGATTTTTTCCTCAGATATCCGATGAAGCTGACTTTCATCAGTCTTGCCTACACACTATCGGTTTAAAATCCGATCTTGTCCAACGCGGTGACGTAAAACACAACGACGTGCAGAGAAAAATGAAGTTCAATGCTTCCGAGCATTGACTTGATTCTGAGAATGTGTGGATTTTTGACTGATAGATTTCCCACAGACGATCGTTTTTTTCTATCAGTTTTTTAACCATACGAAAATTTTTAAACAGGTTCTATTTTTTTTCACCGATCGCAAAAAAACTGATGGGGCCCACACACGATCGGTTTGTCCGATGAAAACGGTCCATCGGTCCGTTTTCATCAGACAAACCAATCGTGAGTACAGGGCATTAGGGTTTACATACACTTTAAAGTGGACAGATAGGGAAAAGGGGAATATTTGTACTCTTAAAAGGAATATCTAGTAAGATTAATTGTGGCTAAGAAAGATGTTAAAAAATTTACATTTACATTTCCACCAAATTCCTCCTAATAGGTTGCAATGTACTTCCTAGCATGTTATTGTGTCTAGACATAATTTAGGAATCATTTCATGTTCATAGCAACCCTGCTTATGAATTTCAGTCTAAATGGTCCTAATCATATGACTAATGACGGATAAAACAGCTGAACATTTGACATTTAAGGTCCTTTCCCTTTTCTATTCCAACCAAATATTAATTTAATTGCTCATTTCTCAGAATAGTGGGCTTCAGCTCAGTTCAGAATTTTTACAGATATAAAATCTCTTCCTTAATCACAATAAACTGTGATGTTTGACTCAATTAGACTCTTAAGCATGCGTTAGCTTTAATTTCTTAAGTCGCTTAGATAATTCTTCAAGCATGGTTACAAATTATAATTGGTTGAAAATGATGCTGATCATTATAAGTGATCTTTTGTATGCAAGCATTTTGAAGTAGATTAGGTTTTACTACATTTTTGTATGATAGACCAAACATGGGTGAATCAACAAACTCCACTTTGACATCCTAGCTGGATCTTATTAATATTCATGTAGTTTGTTATTTTTAACTTACGTATTTCTAATGATGATTCATTGGGCAGGTAACTGACTCTGCTTTGGCCTTTCATATGTTGTGTATTAGCTGGCTAAGCCTGGGAGTTTCCATCAACATGCTACTGCCACTATCTTTCACATTGATGCTTAGATTTTAAAAGCCTTATTGTTAATGGTGTGCTTTACTGACGAGAGCCTTTGTTTTACTTAGTGAAGCTATCAATATACTTTACAGAAAAGTTCTTAAAGCAATGCTGAACAAAGGTATGGATATGACAATTGTAGTATATGTGTTAAAACTATAGGGTTATCCAGACTGGGGATATACAACACAAAGGGTCTGCATATGAAGATGACATATTGTTTTCGTTTACTAACCCAACCGTTTTCTTACCTAATCTACTCAAGGGACTCTCATTCCTCCCACTTTCAAATGTATTTACTCGTTTAATGATTTTACCTCTTCTGGCTGTTATGAATAGGATGCTTCAAAAACGGCAATTAAGGGGCATGGCCACATGTCGAACAGGATGGCTGCACACACTAGCTCATCTCCAGAGTGACGGTGTCAATATAGGGCTATCAAAGCGGGCGATCTCTCCTCATACAAGCACATCAGCAATCCCCTACCTCCAGGCAGCCTGCAGGATGTCAAAACGGAGGAAGGATCACTTGGCACTGTGGAAAATGACAGAGTTCTTTCCCCGTCACACGGGCCAGGTCTCCAAGACCACCAGTGGCCACGGGAGTACACAGTGGGGCACAATGGCGGACCCTCACAAGAGTCTCACTCCAGGTAGAGTAACAACTCATCACCTCCACAAAGCTCCCTGACCTCCACACCATCTTGCAGCCCAGGCTGTCTGATTATCTGATACAGAGGTGAGTCTATTACACTCTCCTTCTCCTGGGCCCAGGTTGCTGCAGAAGAATTCCCAACACTGAACCAGCCAGTTCTGGACACCACACTCAAGGACATGTTACTGTCCCTGCAATCATCCATCCATGCAGATTTCCTCAACGGGATGCACCATTTTAAATTAATGATATAGGGAACAGGGTCTTCCACATTGAATCTAGGATGGGAGAATTCACTACATCATACAATGAGTTAGTGGATTCTCACAGTGAAAAAAAGGAGGAATTGGAGTAAAGCTAAACTGTCAGGCCCCGTACACACGACAGAGGAACTCGACGTGCTTGGCACGTCGAGTTCCTCGTCGAGTTTTGGGATGAAGCCGCCGAGGAGCTCGGTGGGCCGGCTTCTCCCATAGAAGAGCGAGGACAACGAGAAAATAGAGAACATGTTCTCTATTTTCTCGTCGAGTTCCTCGGCGGCTCCATCGAGCCAAAACTGTACAGACGACAGAGATTCTCGGCAGAATCCGGGTTTTGACCGAGTTTCTCGGCGAATTCTGCCGAGAATCTCTGTCGTGTGTACGAGGGCTCAGGTCTAAAGCACCATTCCAGGAGGAACAATGTTACAATCAGAGGCATACCTGAAACAGTCCATCCAGCAGCCTTACCAGAGTATTTTACACATCTACTAGCAGCTTTCTTGCCATATGCTTCGCCAACTGATTTAATAATCTATCGCATCCATCGACTACCCAAACCGTCCCACCTACTATGAGATACACCAAGAGATACGATTGTACGTATTAATTTCTTCCACACTAAAGAGAAGTTCATGAGTGCGCCCCCCTCCTTTATCTTGATCCTGGCTGGGAGGAAGAAATCTTCAGCTGAGCTCCCTCCTCCTGTGTTGTGAAGTCGTCCACCAAGCTTAGTAACGTTTGCTTGTGTTTCCTTGTTCTGCAGGCAAAGGAGCACTGTGCTGCCCTAGCAGGGAGTAGGGGGAAGGGGCGCACTCATGACTCAGAGCTACTGGCTTCTAATGCTCTGTACTGTGACATACACAGAAGTTGTACTGATGCCAGCCCAATTGTTTTTTGTGTCTTTTAGCCACTCACAACCGATACACAGAAGGGAGGGGGCTTTGGAGAACTTCCTGAGCTCCATGCGCCAAGTCTGATAGGGGGTGGGCAGAACAGTAAGCAAGGACAAAAGCTGGCTGAAGAGTGGGAGAGAGAACCCAGCACTCACTGCCGCTGGCTCTCTCCTTCTCTTTTATCCAGGCTGACAAGAGAAGTGACACCATTGTCAGGGGCCCCCTCAATGCAGCGCCCAGGTCAGGTGCCCCCCCCCCCCCAGTTTCGGCCCTGAATAGAGGTAACAATGGAGTTTTGAAGCTATTCAAAATTATTATCTGGGGCAGTTTCAACTTTATACAACTTTGCCAATTTATCCATGTAAACACTTAAATTTATGCTGATGTTTTCTTGTGCACATTGATCGTATCACCTACAGTGAAGTGATCTGTGTTCTATCTACACTAGGTCCCCTTTTGTTGTACATGATGCTTGATATATGTGAATTTGAAAACAAATAGGCTTAAAATGATTGAGGCTGATTTTCTTAAATGGTCTTTATTGTTTTGCTTATGATAGAGCCAGTGGTGTCTGCTTTATACAGAAAGGTGCAAGATTGGTGGGAAAATAATCATTGTTTATGGAAAAAACATTAAATAGCTTTTAGTTAAATGTATGTGGGAAACAATGTAGTTTAAAAACCATGTATAGCACACAGCATTAACTGCTTCCGGACTGCCCACCACATAGTATAGGACTTGCCGATCATTCGCTGGAGAGGCAGGACGGTGGTCTGCCTATGTAAACATGGCAGACCGCCATTCTGTCATATCTTTGTTTTCTGTCAGATCTCTGTTTTCCTCCAGTTAAATCACCCACCACACAGCTAGAAATCACTCTTTAACCACTTGCCTACTGTGCACATACACCCCCCTTCCTGCCCAGATGAGATTTTAGCTTCCGGCACTGCGTCGATTTAACTGACAATTGCACGGTCGTGCGACGTGGCTCCCAAACAAAATTGACGTCCTTTTTTTCCCCCACAAATAGAGCTTTCTTTTGGTGGTATTTGATCGCCTGTGCGTTTTTTATTTTTTGGGCTACAAACAATAAAATAGCGTAAATTTTGAAAAAAAAAAGTTATATTGCCTACAAAATAGGGGACATAATGATTTTTTTTTAATTTATTTTTTTACTAGTAATGGCGGCGATCTGCGTTTTTTTCGGGACAGCGACATTATAGCATACACATCGGACACTTTTGACACATTTTTGGGACCATTCACATTTATACAGTGAACAGTGCTATAAATATGCATTGATTACTGTATAAATGTGACTGGCAGGGAAGGGGTTAACCACTAGGGGGCGGGGAAGGGGTTAAATGTGTATCCTGGGTGTGTTCTAACTGTAGGGGGAGGGGGTGACTGGGGAGGTGACCGATCTGTGTCCCTATGTACAAGAGACACAGATCGGTCTCCTCTCTCCCTGACAGGACGTGGAGCTCCGTGTTTACACACAGAGCTCCACGTCCCTGCTCAGTTACTGGGCAATCGAGGGTGCCAGGCGGCCATCGCGGCCACGGGGCACGCACACTGTGGGCCTGATCCTCAAAAGGGATACGCCGGCGTATCTACTGATACGCCGTCGTATCCCTGTTTCTATCTATGGAACTGTTCCACAGAATCAGTTTCACATAGATAGGCAGAAGATCCGACATGTGTAAGGGACTTACACTGTCGGATCTTAGGATGCAGTACAGCAGCTGCCGCTGGGGGCATTTATCGTCGAAATGCCGCTTCGGGTATGCAAATTAGCACTTACGGAGATCCACAAAGCTTTTACGCTTCGTTTTTTCTCCGTAAGTATTAGTTTGCCGTCGCAATATTAGGGCTGCTTTTACAAGGCCTAAACTGTTTACACCTTGTAAAAGTAGACCCTTCTATCCCGCGTCGCTGTCTTTTTTTTTTTTACATTTTTTTTTCCCGCCGCAACTCGTTTTTTTTTTTACGCCCGTCGCGATTCTCAAAACCCGGCGCAACGTAAAACCGTGCAAAGCACATCGGGAAAATGACGTCGGGAGCATGCGCAGTACGTCCGGTGCGGGAGCGCGCCTAATTTAAATGGGACTTGCCCCATTAAATTAGGAACGCCTTGCGCCGGACGGATTTAAGTTACACCGCTCAAAATTTCTAGGTAAGTGCTTTGTGGATCGGGCACTTAGGTAGAGATTTTGCGGCAGTGTAACTTAAACGGGAAAAAATACATTGCGCCGGGTTTTTGTGGATTAGGCCCTGTGTTCCCAGTGACGCGACGGGTGCCCTAGAAGCGCCCTAGAAGCTTTAAATGACCGGACGTCATATGACGTCCTGTCAGAACAATAGAGCATTCCGCCCGCCGTTAATTGACGGTGGGCGGGTGTCAAGTAGTTAAGAGCACAATTAATCACCCCTAATGTTAACCCCTTCCCTGGCAGTGTAATTTATACAGTGACAGTGGATTTTTTTTAGCACTGATACCTGTGTTGGTGTCACTGGTCCCCAAAAAGTGTCACCCAGTGTTAAATTTGTCGGCCGCAATGTTGCAATTCTGCTAAAAATCACTGATCATTGCTATTATTAGTAAAAATAAAAATGCCATAAAAATATCCCATAATTTGTAGACGCAATATCTTTTGTGCAAATCAATCAATATACGTTTATTGGGATGGTTTTACCAAAAATATGTAGCAGAATACATATTTGCCTAAATTGATGAAGAAATTCGATCTTTTACATTTTTTTATCGGATGTGTTTTATAGCAGAAACTAAAAAATATTGTTATTTTTTTTTGAATTGTCGTAAAAAATATGTCGCAAAAAAATCGCAGAGGTGATCAAATACCACCAAAAGAAAGCTCTATTTGTGAGAAAAAGAAGGACATAAATGTTGTTTGGGTACAGCGCAACAGGATTGTCTGTTAAAGCAACCCAGTTCCGTATCTAAAAAAATGGCATGGACATAAAGGGGGTGAAACCTTTCGGGTCTAAAGTAGTTAAAAATTATAATGTACTGTAATCTGCTTATAATCTGATGGAATCTGTCTTTCCTACTTGCTGGGCTATCCTTTCAACACGCTCCTTCTACTTTGCCTTTGACAACTGTTTATGCTGTGGCCCTGTGTCTTCTTCCTTCTCTACCCCATGTTCCAACTTGCTCTTCTTATTCCAACCTGTAAACTATTACCCTGTGGGTTATTCAAGAGTGTTCTAGATTTTTTTTATGTTATTTATTTATTCGTTTGTTTTTGTCCGGTCAAGTGTACTGTTACCTTACATATTGCATTTGCTACCTTCTTGCCTTTTATATTTGTCACTGTACACTCATGTGCTACTTTGGATGTTAGGTATTCATCATTTTGTTGTGTCAGTTTGCTTTTCTGGTTCAGTCTATTGAGCTGGCCGGCTGTCTCTATGCTCATCTCGCTTTTATCTCACTGATTTTGTATCCAGTTTCTACTATAACTTTCAATATTCCCTCTAGTCCTACCTAAAGCCATGTACACACAAGCCAAGTGAAAGGCGACATAAAAAAAAAAAAAACAGCTGACATTCAGCCCACATATATGTCGTTTGGCTCGCTGCTGTTGAACGAGCATGCTGGAAAATCAGCAGTCGACTCGCTCCCAATCAGCGCACTCAGCCAATGGCTGAGAATGATGACTGGAGTATTCTGGTGGGGGGCATCCCCCTGTCAGAACACAACAGCTCAGTGGGGAAGATCACTGTCGGATCGTTAGTACAGCGGCTCCGACCTGAGCTGACATATTTGTTTTCAATCAACCCACTAAGTTGAAAGGAAAGAAACAAACTGTGTACCAGGCTTAAGTTTTATTTCAGTCTTTGTTGTGACCTCCTGCATTCCATTACCCAGCCACTTTTAGCTCCTATCTCTCAAAATACCATTTTACTGTCCTCTTCCAATACTTCTTACCACCCAGTCTTCTCTGAATCTGTTTGTGCACCCTCTCATCTTTACTCTGACTGACTCCCTTACGTTGTTTGATTATTGCCTCTAGTTGATGACCCTCAAAATTCCAAACGATGTTGTTTGTACTTGCTAGTCATATTTTTTGCCAAGATTCTCTTTTCATTCATCCTAGGATCTATGGGCCAGATTCACATAGAACTGCGGCGGCGTAACGTATCGTAGATACGTTACACCGCCGCAAGTTTTCATCGCAAGTGCCTGATTCACAAAGCACTTGCAATGAAAACTACGCCGGTGGCCTCCGGCGCAAGGCGGGTCAATTCAAATGGGCGTGTGCCATTTAAATTAGGCGCGCTCCCGCGCCGGACCTACTGCGCATGCTCCGTTTCCTAACTCCCGCCGTGCTTTGCGCGCCGTGACATCATTTTTCCGAACGGCGTCGCGCGTAGCGTACTTCCGTATTCCCGGACGTGTTACGCAAACGACGTTACATTTTAAATTTCGATGCGGGAACGACGGCCATACTTTAGACAGCAATACGATTGCTGACTAAAGTTAGGGCAGGTCAAATAACGACTAAAATTGCGACGGGAAACTTGACTACGGACGACGTAGCGAACGTGAAAATCCGTCGGGGATCCGCCGTAACTGCTAATTTGCATACTCGACACTGGTTTACGACGCGAACTCCACCCAGCGGCGGCCGCGGTATTGCATCCTAAGATCCGACAGTGTAAAACAATTACACCTGTCGGATCTTATGGATATCTATGCATAACTGATTCTATGAATCAGTCGCATAGATATAAACAGAGATACGACGGCGTATCAGGAGAAACGCCATCGTATCTCTTTGGTGAATCTGGCCCTATGATTTCTGTCATCTCCAACCCTGACCAGTAGTCCTAAGAAAAGCATTCAATTGTTCTTTTTTAAGATGGTTTAGGCCTTGGCAATGGATTTTCTTTTCAGTCAGTTGAAGATGTCTTGCCCTAACTAAAGGAGAGCTGATACACAGATTATGATGTTAAATAGGTGGTCACAGATTAACCACTTGAGGATGTCATATGATGTCCTGGGCTTTGTGGGGCTTTGTGGTGGTATATCTGAATGATGCTTGCAGCTACAGGCATTATTCAGATATCAGCATTTTCAGCCGGCTATTCCCTACACCATAGGAATGATCATAGTGGCTGTTCCACCACTTGTTCGTTCCTACAGGCGGCAAAATGGGACTTCCCCCCTCCCGCCGCCCTCCGGTGCTTCTACCGACTTACCTGTGCGATCGGTAAGTCAGTGACAGGATCTGCCGGCCCCGGATGCTGATCATAGAGATTTCCGGTGGACCAGATCGATGCCGGAGTCTCTTTGACCGTCGGAGGCCGGGAACGATGTTATGACGTAACGCCCGACCTCTGCATTAAAAAAAACGGTGCCACTTCGGCTGTGAAGCAGTGATCTTTTTTTTAGGCTTCCCAGCCTAGTGGTGAGATGTGGGGTCTTATTGGTCCCACATCTCACTGTAAAGAGATCCTGTCATGCCATATTCCTATTACAAGGGATGCTTACATTCCTTGTAATAGGAATAAAAGTGATCAAATTAGTATTTTTTTTTTAAGTGTCAAACTAAAAATAAATAAAGTAAAATTAACAATAATTTTTTTTTAAAGTGCCCCTGTCCCCATGTGCTCGCACGCAGAAGCGAACGCATACATAAGTCCCGCCCACATATGAAAACAGTGTTCAAACCACACATGTGAGGTGTCGCCACGAACGTTAGAGTGAGAGCAATAATTTTAGCCCTAGACCTCCTCTGTAACTCAAAACATGTAACCAGTAAAAAAAAAAATTAAAACATTGCCTGTGGGGATTTTTAAGTACCAAAGTATGGCGTCATTCCACGAGCGTGTGCAATTTTGAAGCGTGACATGTTAGGTATCTATTTACTCTGCATAACTTCATATTTCACATTATGCAAAAAAATTGGTCTAACTTTACTGTTTTTTTTTTAAAGCATGTTTTTTTTTTTTTAAAGAAAACGCGTTTGACAAATTTCTGCGCAAATACCGTGCGAGATAAAAAGTAGCAATGACCGCCATTGTATTCTCTAGGATCTCTACTAAAAAAGAAACCATATATATATAGTGTTTGGGGGTTCTATGTAATTTTCTAGCAAAAAATAGCAAAAAAATTATGATTTTTACATGTAGAAACAAAGGGGCAGATCCACAGAGCGAGTACGCCGGCGTATCTACTGATACGCCGGTGTACTTTCAAATTACCCGCGTCGTATCTTTGGTTTGAATCCTCAAACCAAGATACGACGGCATCTGGGTTAGATCCGACAGGTGTACGTCCTCGTACGCCTTCGGATCTAAGATGCAATTCTTCCACGTCCGCTGGGTGGCGTTCACGTCGTTTTCCACGTCGGGTATGCAAATTAGCTATTTCCGACGATCCACGAACGTACGAGCGGCCGGCGCGTTTTTTTTATGCCGTCTCTAGTCGACTTTTTCCAGGGTATAGTTAAAGCTGGTATTTCGTCGCGTATAGTTAGACCTGCCATGTTAAGTATGGCCGTCGTTCCCGCGTTTATTTTGATTTTTTTTTTTTGCGTAAGTCGTCCGTGAATCGGGATGGACGTAATTCACGTCTAAGTTAAAAAAAGTTACGTCCTTGCGACGTCATTTAGCGCAATGCACGGCGGGAAATTTAGGGACGGCGCATGCCCAGTTCATTCGGCGCGGGGATGCGCTATATTTAAATGAAACACGCCCCCTAATCGCCGATTTGAATTCCGCCGCCAGAGATAGACTACGCCGCCGTAACTTACGGCGCAAAATCTTTAAGGATTCTAAAGCCAGGTAAGGTACGGCGGCGTAGCGTATCTCTGATACGCTGCGCGGGTGCAGATCTCTGTGGATCTGCCCCAAAGTGTCAAAATTGGTCTGGGCCTGAAGTGATAAATCAAGCTGTATTATTTCTAGATATGTAACAGGAGAAACATAACTCTGTTTGTTAGAATATTTTATTGTTTCTCAATTAGATTAGATTAGACTTTCCTTTGTTGAAACAAAAAAAAATATGCCTTCAACAAGATGATGTTCCCTCACACCTTGCTACTGCTGTGAGTGGAAGGTGAGGTCCATTTAAATGGCTTCTTAGGTCATCTGAAGTTAGTAGTCTATCTGAATCAGCCTAAAACAATCACTGCACTAAAGGAGAAAATAATTTTTTGTCTGTTAAATTAATTTAGATCTGCTAAAATAAGTATACACAAGTGTTGTGAAGTTTTAGGTTGTCAATTTGAATAATAAATATTTTTGACCTATGGATCCAAAGTTTTGAGACACCCTGTCATATAGAGTTTGAAAGCTATTAACTGTGTAAATAAGTTACTTGGGACACTAAGATGTATCACACTTCTGGTATTTAAGGTGTTAAAATGTCATTCCTCTCCTAAATGCCCTTAATCGTTTTAAAGTATGTGATACTTTGCAGGATATATTTTCATGAATCATGCCCCTATGTGGTGAAGTACTTCTGTGTACAATAGAAACTGTAACAAAAACTGTTTTTCCTCACCAAGGAAAGGCTGCTGATACAATTTATAGCAAGAAATGTAATGTGTTTAGCACCATGATGAAATGCTTATCATCTTTTAGCATTGCCTGAAGTACTTGCAGATCTTAGGCTGTTCAGTTTCTACTGGTAATGAAATGAAATAGTATGGGCTCTGTGCCTACAAAATAAAAGTCATTTCAGTACACTTCAACGTTTTTATTTCCCTACCACTATGAAGATTAAGAGATCACGTTAAAAATCTCCTCCCCTGATACCACACATTGTAAAGGAGCTGTATCTGATTCAAATTGATGTTTTCCATGAATTATAAACGTAAATTTAAATTTACTATACCAAAAACAAAACCACTTGGAAGGTGTTTTGCAGAATTGTATAATAGAAACAAAATAGGCATTATTACTGGGTTTACTTAACACAGCAAGGTGAACAACTCGCCTCCAACAACTAAGCATAAAGCTCAATTTACACTTGTGCGACTTGTCATGCAACTTTGGACATCAAATTTGCATGACAAGTGGTTCCCCATGTTTTCCAATGAGAATTAATCATTTATGTAGTTCATGCACTACTTTGTTCCAACTTTCATGCAACTTTAGGGACATGGACTTCAATGTTAAGTCATGTCTGAATGTTATACAATGCAATTAGTATGCAACAGTTGTCCATTAGCACTGGTCAAAGCCAAGTTTGTATGCAAGTTGCACCCATCCAAAGTTGCGTCAAAGCTTCACCAAAGTTTCACCAATGTTGCACTCCAAAGACGGTGCAACTTTGGAGTTGCACAAGTGTGCATGGAGCCTAAGTGAACTTTTACTAATCTGACTTCAGCAAATCAAGATCTTTTTGCCTATAGTGGTTAAATGCACTTGTATCTACCATTTTAAACATATGTGTGGCAGCAAGGAGGGCGGGCCATAACATTGCATATATGCATCCATGCTGACTGAGATTTCTTTGCTGATAGCACGCTCATTGCATGCTCCTAACACAGTGACAGAGCTGTAATGGATAGATTATGGACACCAATTATTAGTGATAGCTAGCAGGATGGGCTCCTGATCATGTGATTATTGGGACAGCCAATCACAAAGGTTGTGTGATCAAGACGTCCATTTTGAAGTAAGTGTAATGTGGTTCACTTTGTAAAAACGACCCAATTAGATGCAAGAAAAAAAATTGCTTCCAAGTGATTGGATGATAGGAATCAGCAGACCTTTACAACATTTATTAAGCTCTTGGAAAAAGTGCACAGTTTGTCTTTAGAAAATCCACGCCATGTTTTAGAAAACATAAATGCAGAAAAGATAGTGGGAAGAGTTACCTAAAATAAAACTTTATATAAAATATATATATGATCACTACAATTAAATTAATTTAATGGGTGACAACACTGCTGCACTGATCTTGAATTTAGAGCAGTGCTGTCAGCCTCATGTAGGCTATGTCTGATTGCACTAAATGATATGAGAATATGTTGCAGGGTTGTGGACATCAAAATTTTCACTGCTGATTCACAAGCCTGTACTTTTAGCTTGTCAGTGAGCAGCCAGGCAAACCTAGTCCAGCCCACTGCTTTCTGGATCAATAGAATAACTTATGGTGCTGAAAACCTCCCTCTGTTCGCTCCAGTGTCTGGGAGTGTGTGAGACAAAAAAAGGAGAATTTCTATTACTTAAAGGGGTTGGAAAAGGTTCGTGTTTTTTCACCTTAATGCATCCTATGCATTAAGGTGAAAAAACACCTGGCAATCATGGGTCCCCCCATTTTACTTACCTGAGCCAGTTCACCTGCTTGGCGCGTCCCCGGCATCCTCTCCACCATGGAGTCATGGCATTTATTGGATAGATTGATAGCAGCGAACCAATTCCCTTCCGCTGCTGTCAATCAAATCCAATGGAGCGCGCCGGCAAGGTAACCCTCTTGGGAGAGAGCTTCCTAGAGGTGGTTATCTAAGGTGTGGAGGAGCCGCGAGAGCCGCCATAGGTCCCCAGAAGAGGATGTGTCCCTTGATGTTAACCCAATGTACATCATGTTGTCCAGTGATGTAGACCCATGGCAAGCACAATGATCAAATTACAGCAATGTTGACTTGGCTCCATGATCATCCACTCCCACAATGATGCTGCCCTGCTGCTACTCCGGTCACAAATGACAAATCTCTGACAATATCTGGCAATGATGTTATGTAAACGCTGGGTCAGAGATCCCGGGTGACTTCAATCAAATCATCCAGGACCCCTAACCTTTTCATTTACATACAGAAGCCAAATGATCTGTCCTTTAAAGGCAGTAGTGATACCACTGATAATGACAGATTCTCTGGTTTATTCATTGACCAAGGTCTTCCTCAACCCTCTGCTCCTTGGCCACTTCAACTGCTTAACAACAGTATAGCATGCCTAATACGTAGTAAAACATGGAGCACTAGATCATTAATGTTATGCTCATATTATTCATTTTTCTCGCTCTGAGACAGACATGTCAATTCAGGTCTCTCTTTGCACCTTATAGCATTTTTGATTCAACAAATGTGAACTTTTATTGCAAAATGCATGCATTTGTATGTTTTTACATGTATTTGTATGTATTTGTATGTATTTGAATAAACCAGTTAAGGGGAAGGTCTACCCAAAATGTTTCTGCTCCACCCAAACATATTTTAGACATGTTTTGGTGGGTCACATGGGAGAAATTCCTTATGTAAAGGTCCTGGATCACTTTCCTGAAAGACTGTACATATGATTGATTTGGGACTATCATTGCCTAATTAAACATGGTCATATGAAAAAAGCATGAGAAGAGAAGGGTGAAGGAGATAACTTATTCTTTAATCTCATTCAGCTGCCTGTGTAATCTAAGGCCTCGTACACACGACCAAGTTTCTCAGAAAAAAACAGCAATAAACTTGCTGGGATATTTTTTTGCCGAGGAAACCGGTCGTGTGTACGAGACCTTAGATTACACAGGCAGCTGAATGAGAAACTGTCAAGAATCCCGTCGAGCCAAAAAGAGAGCATGTCTTCTTTTTCCTCGACGGGAATGGAGAAACTTGCCTTGTCGAGTTCCTTGACAGCCTAACAAGGAACTCGACGAGGAAAACGATGTGTTTCGCCCGTCGAGTTCCTCGGTCGTGTGTACGAGGCTTAAGAATCAGCTATTTAGATTTGAAGCACTAGACTTTTTTTCTTTGGTAAAGCAGTTAAAGTGGTTGTAAACCCTTACAGACCACTTATACCTACAGGTAAGCCCAGATTAATGCTTACCTGTAGGTGCAACACATATCTCCAAAACCTACACGGTTTAGGAGATATTTGCAGAAAAGACTGCACCGATGTCTATGGCGCATGAGTGCCCTAGACAATGGCACAGGCGCACTGAGTATGCCATTAATGAATGGGACATCCCGTTAGTGGCCAGCTCCCACGTGCATTTGCGGGTGTAACGTCATTGCGGCTCCAGCCAATCACAGTGCTGAAGCCGCGATACCCAGAAGTCACTCCGGGTATCATGGCGGTGACGGAGGAGGTGAACGAGGATGGCTGTGGGGGCTTCAATCCCAGGTAACTACTGCTATGCATACTAGCTCATAATGTCTTTGTTTTGCAGGGTATTTTTTGTTGTTGTTTTGTTACACAGGGTTTACTTCCTCTTTAAGGCTAACCTTATATATGTATATATAAAAACTGTATAAATTAATTTCACCTGTAACATTGCATATTTGCAATTAGTTCATATTACATATTAGTTCTTTAATTCATTTTACATTTTTATTATAGTTTTAGCTGTTTTTCATGTATCGTACATAAGTTGCTTTCAAAATATGCTTTACTTAATCGCTCTGATAATTTTCTATATATAGGACATCTACATTATAATTGCAGGTAATGTACGTGCTTTTATTCACACATTGCTACATTGCTATTTGGCTATCGGTTCCACAGGGAAAAACATAGACTGGCCCCATTAGAACAAAACAGGGATAAATGGACATGCAATCCTACACTGTGACAATTTGTCCTTACATGAATATGAAGAACCGGGAAATCAGAGGGGAGAAAGGAACATTCATCTTTGCTGAAACACATGCAGCAAGGTGCTGAAGAAATTAATTGTTTTACAGGACTGGGTGTCTGACCTCATTAAAACTCCAGTAGCAAACGACTTTGTTGCATTTTACTGATCTACGTCTGCTGCTCTGTGATAGCACATCCCTTGTTGGTAAATTTAACAGAGACCTTTTGAAACTGAAGCAATACAATTTCACTCGTCATTTTTCCAAGCCCTGCAGGGATACATTGCCAGTATTTTTAACATACAGAATTAAAAGAACTATGAATTCTATTAGGCACTTTCATCCACCTTGTAAGCCAGTGCTTTTATTTTCTAATTTGCAATTTTGGCATACCAATGTTAGTTCATGCACCGGGCCATGTACATTCTTCAGAACGTAACTCTGGGCATTGCACCAACAATACTAAACAAGATCAGAATCATTTCAGGAACAATAGAAACCAATTACCATTATTCTCTATTACCCATTAATAGTAAATAAAAACAGCAACAACAATAAAAATACACTGGGATGAGACATTTCAAGAGTTAAAAGATTTGAGGGTATATATATATATATATATATATATATATATATATATATATATATATATATATATATATATGTACACAGTTGTGCTCAAAAGTTTTTATAGCTTTGCAGAAATTGAGAAATTTGGGCATTAATATTGAAAAAACAAAACAACTGCCACAGGAACTGTTTGGGATACAAAGAAAACCCCACAGGTAACCTCAGGAGAAATACAGGCTGCTCTGGAAAAAGATGATGTGGATGTTTTTAAGGAGCACAATAAGATGATACTTGAACAAAAAAGAGATGCATGGTCAAGTTGCCAGAAAGAAGCCTTTACTGTACAAGTTCCACAAAAAGGCTTGACACGCCTCATTGGCTTTTTTGTGGCATTGGCGCAGTAAAGGCTTCCTTCTGGCAGCTCAACCATGCAGCTCTTTTTTTTTTTTTTAGATAAATGGACTTTATTAGATGTAGCACAGGATCCAGATTTCTTGAATTTAAAATGTTACTCTTCAAGCTGCTGGACTGCTCCTTTTTTCTGAGACAGAAATACCGTCCAAGAATTTTCGGATATCCTTGTTGTTTACTGTGGCTTGTTGGATCAATGCAGCAGAGTTTGAAGCAAGCTCAATGTCATTGCCTACAAGGATCAGTTCATCTTTCTGGGCTTGAGTAATGGCACAGACGACACCTTATCTCATGTGTACTCTGCTGATGTATTTTTCACCCAAGAAGTTCCTGATCTCCACCAGTGACCCAGTCACATGTGAAATCGCATCTCAAATCGAAGGAAATCGTACCCAGTGTGAACCTGGGCTCAGATCTACAAAAAACTATGTAACATAAGGATCTGTCTGACTGGATACAAATTGATTGGATAGATTAAGTAGATCCTTATATTACATACTTTTTGTAAAATCTAAAGTTGTTTGCACAAAGAATGTACAGTTAAATGTGTATTAATTTTAAACTAAACTGTGCTAACCCCTTTCCCTATTTGCCTACTTCCCTTAATTCCAGAGCTGCTGTTTGTCTTCTTGACCTTACTGAGGCCATATGACTGTGGATTCCCAATTCTATTCAACTCACTGGAGCAACTACCACTGAAAAGAGTTTCATCAAATCAGACTGCAACACCCAAAGGAGGCCTTGGCTCTGGGGAAAAGGTAAGTATGCACCTAAAGTGCAGTTAAAGTGCACCTGTGCCTAGACTATGGATATTAAAGTATTTTTCATATTCTTAGCAGGCAGCACAGGAGCTTTAAACAAGCCTTTCACTAACCTCTCTAGCTGCATGCAATATGAAGTACTTCATCCTCAAAACCATTATGCAGCTTAAAGACCAGGCCACTTTTTGCGATTCAGCACTGCGTTGCTTTAACTGACAATTGCGCGGTCGTGCGACGTGGCTCCCAAACAAAATTGGCACCCTTTTTTTCCCACAAATAGAGCTTTCTTTTGGTGGTATTTTATCACCTCTGCGGTTTTTATTTTTTGTGCTATAAACAAAAATATGGCGACAATTTTGAAAGAAAATGCAATATTTTTTACTTTTTGCTATAATAAATATCCCCAAAAAAGATATACATATTTTTTTCCTCAGTTTAGGCCAATACCTATTTTTCTACATATGTTTGGTAAATGTTTTTCTAGTAATGGTGGCGATCAGCGATTTTTATCATGACTGTGACATTTTGGCGGACACATCGGACACTTTTGACACTCTTTTGGGACCATTGTCATTTTTACAGTGAACCGTGCTATAAAAATGCACTGGTTACTGTAAAAATGACACTGGCAGTGAAAGGGTTAACCAATAGGGGCTGCTGTAGGGGTTAAGTGTGCCCTAAGGGAGTGATTCTTACTGTGGGGGGCGTGGCTAGGCATTTGACATCACTGATAATCATTCCCTATGACAGGGAACAGACAATCAGTGACAGGCTCACTAGGAAGCGCGGGGAGAGGTTTGTTTACACTTACCTCTCCCCGTTCTTCCTCTCTGTGACCCCGATTGTGGGACACCAGCGGCAATCGAGCACGCTGTTCCCGCGGGGAAGGTCGTGGAGAAGGGGAACGGCGGCACGCTCGCGACCCACGGCTGGGATTTTAAAGGGACGTACATGTACGCCCTTGTGCCCAGCCGTGCCATTTTGTCTATGTATATTGTCGTGCAGCGCTCCTCAAGCGGTTAAAGATCACAACAAACCCTAGAAAAAATAACGCATTTCATAGATTTTTCTATAGAGTTTCTATAGAGTTCTGTATTGTCTCCATGAGACAAATGTTAGTGCCTGTGACACATTGAAATACCTGTTGAAAACAGGTACATTCATTTTTTGCAAGAGCAGATTCAGCAGCCCCCCATCCCCAGCCACACATCAGCACAGGCCATTTTAAAGAGACCCTACTATCAGAAATATGTTATAAATGCTTCATGGATAGCCCCTCAAAGACTCTAAAGTTGGATTTCAGACAGTTTCTAAAAAACTAGAAACAATTTCTGGTTGTGTACATAAGATGTCTGAACGTCTACCAAGAAATCTGAGGCAAATTGAAGGTACTAGGAAAAACTAAGGTTTCTGTGACTGTGAACTTTGAAGGCACATTTCTCCACAATGCCTATAGCTACAGAGGCGAATGGCGGCTTGCTTTAAACTTATTTCAGGATTTGATTGTGCTATCTTACTTACATTTACCACCAACTATGTAGTGCAAGGGCCTATGTGATTGTTAGTGTTGGGTGAACGGTTCGGCCCAAGCATGAGTTCCGGCCAAACATTGGCTGTTCACCCCATTTGGGGAACACCCGAATTTACCCCACCAAAAACTCTGCAATGCACTGCACTGCACAGTGCATTGTGCGCCCTAATTGGGCAAAGCTTTGCCCAATCAGGGTGCAGTAACGGCTGGCTGTTAAGGAGCAGGGTCAGGAAGCTGGCTTCCGAATCCTTAACAACTGATGAGTCATCAGCTCTCAATGGGCTTTCCTGTTGACAACTGAATAAAATAAAAAAACAGTAAACGATAAAAAAATTGTAAAAGGATAAAAAAACAGCCTGGGGTCCCCCCAAAATCCATACAAGACCCTTTTCTAAGCATACAGCCTGGCAGGTCAGAAAAGGGGAAAATGAGTGAGCGCCCCCCCTTCTGAACCATACCAGGACACATGCCCTCAACACCTCAAAGCACCTTGTCCCCATGTTGATGGGGACAAGGGTCTATTCCCCACAACCTTGGACAGTGGAAAGGGGGCTTATTGGAATCTGGAAGCCCCTTTAACAATGGGGCCCCTGATCCTGGCCCCCCATGTGAATGAGTATAGGTTACATAGTAACCCCACCTATTCACCAGCATGTACCCATTCGACCCAGCATACACTGTCCGTGACATCACAAGGGAGAGAGGCAGTGGCACCAGGTGACATTACCAGGTTGCCCCACCCTTACTTATATAAGAACGATCAAACAGTGGAGGAGGCATTTGACGATCGGCCGTCAATGAAGGTGGAGCGTTTTTTTGTTCTTATTTAGGGCAGCGTGATTGACAATGGATTTACATTAGGGCACACTATATTTTTTTTAAATAAAACTGCCTCTGTGTTTTTATCACTTTTTACAAATTTTGGGTGAATGGGTAGGGGTAGTACCCCATACTCATTCACATGGGGCATCCAGGATCTGGGGGCCCCCTCGCTAAAGAGGGCTTCCAGATTCCGATAAGC
Source organism: Rana temporaria (assembly GCF_905171775.1). Classification (NCBI taxonomy): domain Eukaryota; kingdom Metazoa; phylum Chordata; class Amphibia; order Anura; family Ranidae; genus Rana; species Rana temporaria. The sequence continues at coordinate 163,448,456 of NC_053490.1, forward strand.
CCCCTGCCTGCAGACCAAAATGTACAAATAAAAAACTTGTGCTACCACCCATCAAAGAGTAAAAACGCTGGAATATTGATATGAAAAATAGGGGGTGCTAGTAACTAACTGCTGTATCTCAAAATAGATATGTATAAAAACTAAAACTATAAGCTCTCTGTCAAGTGCATAAATGCATATGAAAATAAACATGTAAATTAATAAATATAGCAATAACAATTCATAAATCATGTGGTGCAAATCAATGTGTACCAAAATTAAAACAATAATGATTAAAAATATGTGAATTCTAGATGCTAATAATTAAAAATAGCATAAACATGGTGACATCAAACCAATAAGTACCATCGAAATCGTGCAAAAAACAGTCCATTAGAATAGTACAAGAAGTAAATAAAGTCCATAAACCACATCCACTCTGAGTTTTCTTTCCTCACCATGCCCAGTAAATTATGTACTGTAAGTGCTAAACACTCGCCATACCACCAGTGACCACCAATATTACATAAAATAAAGAGTTGCAGATGTTTATGTTTCAATGTCATTCAGTCAGTGTTTACATTTACTTTAGGAGAGAAAGAGGGGGAAAAAGGAGTCAATATTCACATCACACACCTTCCTGGAAACACGGCTTATCACTAATGGGTGCTGCAATGGTCAACAGCTGTATACTGGAAACACCAAGTTAATGTACATATTCGCCCCCACACCAGGAATCTTCAATTTTCATCCAAATGTTTTTATTACAGATAGATCACATCACAAAGGCAAGTGCAATATTTCGAAACTATGCAGGACCCCTTCGTCGGGCAAGATCTTTGTGATGTGATCTATCTAAAAAACTTTGGATGATAATTCAAGATTCCAGATTCCTGGTGTGCAGGTAAATTAGTGCATTGACGGGGGGGGGGATGACACAAGCGTATTGCCAGGCTGGGCAAATTGGCAGACGGTCCCTTTAATTTGCCACCAACGGCACTATCATGACCCTGTCGCAAGCTCCATGACCATGCCCGCGGGACCCGTGGACTCGATGTACATCGGTGTCCCGCGATCGGGTCACAGAGCTTAAAAATGGAGAGATGTCAGTGTAAACAAAACATCTCCCTGTTCTTCCTAGTGACATGTCACTGATCGTCTGTTCCCTGCCATCGGGAACAGCGATCAGCCCCATAACCATTAGAATCACTCCCTAGGACACACTTAACTCCTTCAGCGCCCCCTACAGGTAAACACCTTCATTGCCAGTGACATTTTTACAGTAATTAGTGCATTTTTATAGCACTGATCGCTGTAAAAATGACTATGGTCCCAAAATGGTGTCAAAAGTGTCCGATATGTTCGCCAAAATGTCGCAGTCACGATAAAAATCGCTGAACGCTGCCATTACTAGTAAAAAAAAATTATTAATAAAAATGCCATAAAACTATCCACTATTTTGTAAACGCTATAACTTTTGCGCGAACCAATCAATAAACGCTTATTGCAATTGTTTTTTACCAAAAATTTGTAGAAGAATACGCATCGGCCTAAACTGATGAAAAAAAAAATTGTATATATTTTTTGGGCATATTTATTATAGCTCTATTTTTGTTTATAGCGCAAAAAATAAAAACTGCAGAAGTGATCAAATACCACCAAAAGAAAGCTCTATTTGTGGGAAAAAAAGGACGTCAATTTTGTTTGGGAGCCACGTCACACGACCACGCAATTGTCAGTTAAAGCGATGCAGTGTCGAATCGCAAAAAGTGGCCTGGTCTTTGGCCAGCCAAATGGTCTGGGGCTTAAGTGGTTAAAGGTGGTCAGAGTAAAAGATAGTTGGACAGATTAGGGAGGAAAGTTCTACAGGATGGGAAAGCTCTGGAGAAGTCCTGGGTGTAAGCTTGGGAAAAGAAGACAAGGGAACTAGAGAACAGGAAGCCTTTTGGGGAGCGTAGAGGACAGTTTGGGTGATATTTGGGGACAAGATTACTGATGTAGATGGAGTTTGTTAATGCCTTTGTATAATACTGTTAATATTTTGCGTTTTATTCATTTGGCAATAGGAAGCCTGTGGAGGGCTTGGCAAAGTGGGGTGGTGGACACTAAGGCCGCGTAAACACGATCAGTCCATCTGATGAAAACGGACTGATAGACCGTTTTCATCGGTCCAAACCGATCGTGTGTGGGCCCCATCTGTTAGTTAACCTTCGGTCAAAAAAATAGGAACTTGCTTTAAAATTGAACCGATGGACGCCTAACCGATAGGTCAAAACCGATCGTTAGTATGCAAAAGCATCGGTTAAAAATCCACGCATGCTAAGAATCAAGTCGACGCATGCTTGGAAGCATTGAACTTCGTTTTTTTCAGCACGTTGTTGTGTTTTACGTCACCGCGTTCTGGCGCGATCGGTTATTTAACCAATGGTGTGTAGGCACATCAGACCATCAGTCACCTTCGGAACGTTCTCATCGGATGGACTGATCGTGTCTACGTGGCCTAAGTGGTTGGAAAAGTAGATAAATCTGGCAGCAGCATTTATGATAGACTGAATGGGGTAATAGCCTGGGTATAGGTAGACCAATGGAGATAGAGTTGCAATAGAGATAACAAGGGAGTGAAGGAATAGCTTTGTAATTTCATTTGTTCAAGAAGGCCAATATTTTGGAAATTTATGGTGAAGTCTGCAAGATTTGGACAGTGATTGGATTTGGGAGTGAGGGGAGAGGTCATTGTTCATTACTTTTTTGGACATGTGTGTGATGTGACGTGTCTGTAATAGATTTCTGCAGACGCTTCAACTTCTTAAAAATAAAGGTGTCACTTGTCAGTATATATAATAATATTATCCAACAGTAAATGGTGATTAAATAATAAGTGTTGGTCCTGTTATTAGTGATGTGGAGAAAGCACATAATACCTTCTATGGTACAAATAATGATTTATTCTATTAATTTGACTGACAAGAGGTCTAATTGCCCATGGCTCTGTACAAAATGATTTGATTCCCTCAACGATATCCGTGTAAAGATGATTACTAAAATAAAATATAATTTCCTAATCCACTGTTGCTCTCTGTTTAAACAAGCTATATTTTCAAATGCAAATCTTTCCTGACTTTCACAGGTATGTCAGATAACATGTGAAGAGGATTTCTTTCACTCAGTAGGTAATCGACAGATGTTAAATATATGCAGAAAGGCCTGGTGAAGGACAGATGAGATAAATCCTTAGCAGGGAAGGGACTATGGGCTTTGCAGTGCATCTGCTTCAGGGAGGCTGTACATTTCCATGTGATTGGATTCCATGTGATTGAATGCAAACTATTGCACATGTGACTTGTGCAACCAGCAATCAAATGTACTTAATAAGGACACTGTGAGAACAATTGTAATGTGGGCATTACAGTAAACCATAATAATAAGTCTTTTGATGAACAATGAAAGCTAATTGCTGATTGGATCCTATAGATCACTGTCTTTTTTTTTTACATTGCTCTAATTATTATGTTAATGAAAAAGCCTCACGATTTAAAAGCCAAATCTAAACTCCAATGCAACCAGAAAAATCTCTATTGGAAGTTTTGAGTCCATACTGCAACTGTTTGTTTAGTCCAGGAATAGTAAAAGCAATTCTACCTACCCAATCTTCTGCTCCCCCAGTAGACGGTACTCCCTTATGCTCCAGAGATGGACTGATACTTGGTATCCTCACACCCATTGCAGTGCTATGGACCCTGCATCAGTCTCGATGATGTTAGGACCTTAAAGGGTCACTAAAGGATTTTTTTTTTAGCTAAATAGCTTCCTTTACCTTACTGCAGTCCTGGTTTCATGTCCTCATTGTTCGTTTTTGCTCTGATGTTGCTGTAATTCTGCTCTGTTCTGGACACTTCCTGGTTGTCTGTTTCCTGATGACCACAGTACTGGGAGATTTTAGTTTCATTTTCCAAACATCACAGTGCCACTACAGTGCCATTAGTGCCCCTACAGTACCATCACAGTGCCACTACAGTGCCATTAGTGCCCCTACAGTGCCATCACAGTGCCATCAATGCCCCTGCATTGCCATCACTGCCCCTACAGTGTCATCAGTTCCACTACAGTGCCCCTACAGTGCCATCAGTGCCACTACAATGCCCCTACAGTGCCACCAGTGCCACTACAGTGCCCCTACAGTGCTAATTAGTACCATACAGTGACACCACAGTGCTCATTAGTGCCTAACGGTGCCATTGCAGTGCTCATTAGTGCCTTGCAGTGCCACTACAGTGCTCATCGGTGACACTACAGTGCTCATTAGTGCCATACAGTCAGTGCTGTACAGTGCCAATCAGTGAGTGCTTATCAGTGCACATCAGTGCCATACAGTGCACATCAGTGCCATCAGTGAGTGTTTATCAATGCTCATTAGTGCCCTACAGTGCACATCATTGCCCTACAGTGCCATCAGTGAGTGCTAATCAGTGCCACTAAAGTGATCATCAGTGACACTAAAGTGATCATCAGCACCGCTACAGTGCTTATCATTGCCACTGCAGTGCCCTATTAGTGCTCATCTATGCCCAATAGTTCACATCAGTGCCCATCAGTGAATACTCATCAGTGCCACCCTATCAGTGGATCCTCATCAGTGCCCGCCAGTGCCATAAAAATGTGTAAACAAATGTGTTTTAATTTTCTTTCCACATTTTCCAAAAACTGGGCATTTCTACTTTAAAAGTGTAATAGGTTGTCAGGAAATTAGATGTGTAATTTATGTCCCTAGAACAACTGATGGTGCTCCCGCATGTTGAACCTCTGTATGTGGCTAGGCGGTAAAAAAAGTATCACATCACCATACTCAGGAGGAGTAGCTGAATGTATTTTGGGGTGTATTTTTTGCTATGTACATTCTGTTTGTGTTAGAAATATCTTATCAATGGACAATTTTGTGTAAAAAAAAATGTGTTTTCATTTTCTTTCCACATTTTCCAAAAACTAAAATGTTCAAAAGACTTATAATGCCTCATTGAATATACATTGGGGTGTTTGCTTTCCAAAATGGGGTCATTTTGTGGGCGTTTGCATTGTCCTGATGCGACAATTTTGAAAACAATTCAATATTCTTTACTTTTTGCTATAATAAATATCCCCCAAAAATATATAAAAAAAATGTTTCCCTCAGTTTAGGCCGATATGTACTCTTCTACATATTTTTGGTATAAAAAATTGCAATAAGCGTTTATCGATTGGTTTGCGCAAAATGTATAGCGTTTACAAAATAGGGGATAGTTTTATTGCATTTTTATTAATATTTTTTTTTTACCACTAATATCGGCAATCAGCGATTTTTTTTCGTGACTGCGACATTGTGGCAGACACATCGGACAATTTTGACACATTTTTGGGACCATTGTAATTTTCACAGCAAAAAATGCTATAAAAATGCATTGTTTACTGTGAAAATGACAATTGCAGTTTGGGAGTTAATCACTAGGGGGCGCTGAAGGGTTAAGTGTGACCTCATATGTGTTTCTAACTGTAGGGGGGCAGGGCTGGACGTGTGATGTCGTTGAATGCCTTTCCCTATATCAGGGAACAGACGATCAATGACAGTTTACACACACCTCTCCCCGTTCTTCAGCTTCAGGGACCGATCGCGGGACTCCAGTGGCAATCGGGTCTGCGGCCATGGTCACAAAGCTTAGAACGGGTCTTAAAGGGCTGGGCTTAAAGAGACACGTACAGGTACGTGATTGTGCCATTCTGCCGACATATATCGGCGTGAAGGGGTCCATAAGTGGTTAAATACCACCAAAATAAAACTCTATTTGTGTGAAAAAAAGGACAAAAGTTATACATGGGTACAGTGTGGCATTCAATTGTGAGAGTGCTGAAAGCTGAAAACTGGCCTGGTTAGGAATGGGGGTATATGTGCCCAGTGGGCAAGTCGTTAAACATCAGTTCTTGTTCTCCTGCATCCCCTGTAACAATTGTATTTCTCGTTGATCTGTTTATTTTCCACTTGCAGCAACAGGTGCTAGAGAAAAACAGTACATACATTGATCATCTTTTATTTATTTTTTTGTTCAACTGGTTGAACCAGGTGAGAGAGAAGATCACCGCTCAAGGTAGGTCTATTGTAGGGTCGTTTCAAAAATATAGGACTCCAAGGGTGCAGGCAATGCACTAAGGCAAATATTGGTAAAAAAATGAGGGATGGACAGCCGCACTCCAAACCAAACAGGTTGTCTTTATTCAAATCAACAGCAAGAACACAGCAGATCACAGCAAAGAACAGGAGAATACCGACGTTTCGCACTGGCTTCAGTGCTTATTCATGGTTGAACCAGGTGGATGGGGGAATTCATCCCACTGTGGTATTGTATTTTGACAGAGCGAGGCTTTCCCCGTCATCAGAATACAATGATCAGTGTTGCCAGCTATAACCTGCGGCACTGATCATTTGGGAGAATCCTGACAGTCTGGCTGTAAGCAAGTGAATGACTTGTCTACAGCCAGCCTACCCATACATGGATCAAAATTCAGTCCCTGCTGAACCGTACAAATTTCAACACATGTATGACCAGCATTAGTTTTTTTTTTTATTTGTTTGTTTCTAGCTTAAAGTCCATTTAAAACCGCAAATGTGGGTAGGGCTATCCTGTCTACAGGAAAACAATATTATGGCACAATTTAACAGCAAAATTAATAGCATTGTCACCCTGTTAAGGGAAGGGGGGAAATATCAGCTCTACTGGCAGGACCAACAGGTAATAAAACTATGTTACATGGGAAACACACTGCTGTGGTAATACTAGTGACAAACTGAACCATATATGTGTTATTGTAACTGAAAATAGACCCATTTAAAGATTTTTGTTATTTTTTTTATAATTGAGGAAAATAAGTATCCTAATGGGGAATCTTGCAGATAATAGGATACAATTTTTTAGGATAATAGAATACTATTAAAAATAGGATGTGAATGAAATTGAAATTGTTCACTTTTTTGTAGTACAAACAAAGAGCAAGCAGCTTGTTAAAAAAAAGCAAGCAGTATACTCTGTACTACCGCTTTTACCTACAGGTAAGCCTATAATAAGGCTTAAAGCGGAGCTCCACTCTAATTACAACATTACTTCTATTACACTTGCGCTATCAAAAATGCTAAAAACTGATGTTTTTGTTTTCTAAATCTGTACAGTACCTGTATAATTGTTGAGGCTTCCGGTCTGCATCGTTGCGGGAATAATATGGCATTGCGTCACTTCCCGTTCGATGCAGTGCACTCTGGGAGCTTCTCTCCATAGCTCCCTGTCTTCACTGCGCAGCCGTGATATCAAATATCGCGCTACAAGAAAGAGGCGGTAACTTTTAAATCACCACGCCTGCCATTGATATGGCAACACAGACGCTGATGCCCATGGTCCGCGCCGTGTGTGCGCATGCGCGAGATCGAGCGGTGGATGCTGGGAACACAGCGTCACCGCAACCAGGAAGTCCCTGCCCGTATGTATTGCCAACACTCAAAATGGAAACAGAAGGAATATAAGTTATTTTTCAGCACAGAAAGAGAGCGGAGCGGACGTTAGAGCGGAGAGAAGTACGTTTCTTTAAGCCCTGCACTTAGCTATGTAAATAGACTAAAAAAAAAAAAACACGTTATTGCATGGGAGATCTGCTTTAAACCTCGTACACACGACCGAGGAACTCGACGGGCGAAACACATCGTTTTGCTCGTCGAGTTCCTTGTTAGGCTTGTCGAGGAACTCGACAAACTTGCTTTGCGTACACACAGTCAAGACAAAATCTCCTCGTTCTCAAACGCGGTGACATACAACACATACAACGGCAGGGGAAGTTTGATTCCACTGGCTAAACTCTTGGGGCTGGTTTTGCTAATTTCATGTGTTTGCGTGTTAAGTAAAAGTTTGGTAAGAGACGATTTGCACTTTTCAGTCTGTTACAGCTTGAAAAATGTGTTATCTCCATTAGAAATGCTACTTTTACTCCCGTCTCATACTTTATTCTGAGCAAGCGTGGGTTTCTTAGCATACACACACTCGAGTTTCTCGTCGGAAACCAGCCCGACCAGGAACTCGACGAGCCAATTTGAGACTCCCGTCAAGGAAATAGAGAACTTGCTCTCTTTTTTGCTCGTTGAGTTTCTCGACAGTTTCCTAGACTAAAATGTACACACGACCGGTTTCCTCGGCAAAAAAATATCTCCCAGCAAGTTTCTTGCTGGTTTTTGCAGAGAAACTACCCTCACAATGAGCCGCTAACTGCAGCGGGGCATGCACAGTGGGGATCCTCGGCTGAAGGACCTTGCCTGCAATAAGTCTCCCGCGCGCATGCGTGGGAGTGACGACATCGCCGCTCCAGCCACTCACAGCGCTGGAGCGGCGATACCCCGAAGACACGCCGAGGCAAGATGACATCTCCCTCGGCGTGGACCAGGTAAGTTCCCTATACCTCGTTCCAAGGTATTTTATAATGAGCTAATACTAGCTCATTATGGCTTTTGCCTTTCAGGTAGGTTTAAAAAAAAAAAAAAAACAAGAACAGGGTTTACTACCGCTTTAATGATTGAGGCATTTGACCCTGTGGACAGGGGAAGTGTTGCACCCCCTGGAACCTCTTTGGTTATACCCTGTAGTCTTACATTATGTATATTTTTTGTCTTTGTTTTAACAAAGGATTCTGCTATTTCTGGTATGAAACAGCAATATGAAAATAGGTCATTTTATTTAGAACAATGTGGTACAGTTGAGTCTTTAAGACTTATTCTCAGAGTAGAGGTGAGGGATTTCATCATTACTAATTAAGTTTATTCTTTAACTTATTAACTAAAATGTTTAATTTCCCTATTCCCCCGTGGAAAAGAAATGTCAAGGGCCTCAGAGGATATAAGTCACACGATCCTGGCTTATTCATAGTCCTCAATGATGGCACAATGCTTATTATGTATTCTGCAGGAACTTAAAGCACATTTCCACTTCTGCAACCAAATTGGAATAACACCTACTTTATATTTTTTACATGTTCGCACGCACATAACTTATCTTAAGCACTTTCTGAGGGACTATTTTGTTTTAACCCCTTCCTGCCTGGCCAATTGTAATAAGATGGAAGGGCAGGAGCACTATTATCTGGGAGGATGTCATATGATGTCCTCCCAGGATTGGGCAGTGCTTCGGCCCCATTTGTCACCGGCCTCTGTCAGATCACCGTACCGACTAACTGCTGGTACCATGTGATTTCTGTGGCCAATCACAGTGATTGCATGAGAATTGTATACAATTAATAGCTTTGTTTCTTGCCTTTCATTGTGTACTATTGTGATTAGATCTCTGATTGGATCACATGGTACAGTCAGGGCCAATAACAGCTCATTAGTGGCCAATCACAGCTAATCACAATAGTAAACAATTGTTTTGATTCACAAAAAAATAAAAATAAATTGTTGCTTATAACTGTAGAATTCAGTTATAAGCAATCATGGTGTGTAAACAAACAAAAAAAATGATATATTGTATTGCTCTGGTCACTGCATGTAAAAAATACATACAAATTAATAAATAAATAAAGTAATAGAAAAAAAAAGTACATATAAACATTTTTTTTAACATACTGTTGCCAGTAAGTGCCCCTGATCACAGCCACACCAGTTACGGTATATGATGACATTGTACTGGTGTTTTTCAATTACCTACTTTTCCCCCCAAAAATTACAATAAAATAGAAACTTCAAAAAACTCATCTTACCTCTTACTAAATACTGTGGATTGTCAAAAAGGGGGTAATTTGGGGTTATTTGTACTATCCTGGCATTTTCAGGCCTCAAGAAATAAAATGTCAGTATATCAGGGTTGATTTATTGTCATATATATATATATACATACCCCATAGTTTGTGGACTCTACAAGTCCCCTACAGACTAAATAATGTACACTGATTTTGCTCATTTTCACCAAAGAAATGTAGCAGTATGCATGTTGGCCTACATTTATGAATAAAGATTATTGATTTGCGCTGATTAACCACTTAACGCCCGCCGCACGACTATTTACATCCGCAAAATGACACGGACAGGCAGATGGGCGTATATATACGTCCTTGCCTTTGCGCGGGTCGGGGGTGCGATCGGGACTCCCTCTGCAGCGTGCTGCAGGCGGATTCCCTCGGGAGCGATCCGGGACGACGGCGTGGCTATTCGTTTATAGCCGCTCCGTCGCGATCGCTCCCCGGAGCTAAAGAACGGAGAGAGCTGTATGTAAACACGGCTTCCCCCCTTTATAGGGGAGACACAATCGATGACATCAGACCTACAGCCACACCCCCCAACTGTTGTAAACACACACTAGGTGAACACTAACTCCTACAGCGCCACCTGTGGTTAACTCCCAATTTGCAACTGTCATTATCACAATAAAGAATGCAATTTAAATGCATTTTTTGCTGTGAAAATGACAATGGTCCCAAAAATGTGTCAAAATTGTCTGACGTGTCTACCATAATGTCGCAGTCACGAAAAAAATCGCTGATCGCCGCCATTAGTAGTAAAAAAAAAAAATTAATAAAAATGCAATAAAAATATCCCCTATTTTGTAAACGCTATAAATTTTGCGCAAACCAAGCGATTTTTTTTTACCAAAAATAGGTAGAAGAATACGTATCGGCCTAAACTGAGGAAAAAAAATGTATATATGTTTTTGGGGGATATTTATTACAGCAAAAAGTTAAAAATATTGCATTTTTTTCAAAATTGTTGCTCTATTTTTGTTTATAGCGCAAAAAAATAAAAACCGCAGAGGTGATCAAATACCACCAAAAGAAATCTCTATTTGTGGGGAAAAAGGGACGCCAATTTTGTTTGGGAGCCATGTCGCACGACCGCGCAATTGTCTGTTAAAGCGACGCAGTGCCGAATCGCAAAACCTGGCCTGGGCATTTAGCTGCCTAAAGGTCCGGGGCTTAAGTGGTTAACCACTTCCCGACGGCCGTACGACTATATACGGCCGCCGGGTGGCTCTACTTCTCTGGGAGGCCGTGTTTTTACGGCCGCCCCTTTTCGCGTTCCCCGCGCGCGCTCCCGAGCGCGCAGCGGGGAACTGCTGTGCTGGCCGTGTCCCTTGGACACAGCCAGTCACAGATCGCCGTGAACGGCCAATCGGAGCGGCCGTTTCCTAGGCGATCTGTGCGGCCAATGAGAGATGATCTCATATGTTTACATATGAGATCATCTCTCATTCCCGGCTCTCGCAGACAGCGGTGCTGTCAGGGGAGAGAGGAGACGGATCTGTGTCTCTTGTACATAGAGACACAGATCGGTCACCCCCCTTCCCCCACAGTTAGAACACTAATTAGGATACACATTTAACCCCTTCATCACCCCCTAGTGTTAACCCCTTCCCTGCCAGTCACATTTATACAGTAATTAGTGCATATTTATAGCACTGATTGCAGTATAAATGTGAATGGCGCCAAAAATGTGTCAAAAGTGTCCGATGTGTCCGCCATAACGTCGCAGTCCCAATAAAAATCGCAGATCGCCGCCATTTCTAGTAAAAAAAAAAATTTATACAGTAATTAGTGCATATTTATAGCACTGATTGCAGTATAAATGTGAATGGCGCCAAAAATGTGTCAAAAGTGTCCGATGTGTCCGCCATAACGTTGCAGTCCCAATAAAAATCGCAGATCGCCGCCATTTCTAGTAAAAAAAAAATTTATACAGTAATTAGTGCATATTTATAGCACTGATTGCAGTATAAATGTGAATGGCGCCAAAAACGTGTCAAAAGTGTCCGATGTGTCCGCCATAACGTCGCAGTCCCAATAAAAATCGCAGATCGCCGCCATTTCTAGTAAAAAAAAAAAAAATAATAATAATAATTCTGTCCCTTATTTTGTAGGCGCTATAACTTTTGCGCAAACCAGTCGCTTATTGCGATTTTTTTTTTTTTTTTTACTAAAAATATGTAGAATACGTATCGGCCTAGACTGAGGATAAAAAAAAAAACGTAAAAAAAAAAATTGAGCTATTTATTATAGCAACAAGTAAAAATATTTTTTTTTTTTCAAAATTGTCGCTCTATTTTTGTTTATAGCGCAAAAAATAAAAACCGCAGAGGTGATCAAATACCACCAAAAGAAAGCTCTATTTGTGGGGAAAAAAGGACGTTAATTTTGTTTTCGAGCCACGTCGCACGACCGCGCAATTGTCAGTTAAAGCGACGCAGTGCCGAATCGCAAAAAGTCCTCTGGTCAGGAAGGGGTTTAAGTGCCCAGTAAGGAAGTGGTTAAATACCCTCGAAATAATTTGTGTGAAATTATCCAAATTTCATATGGGTACAGTGTTGCATGACTGCGCAATTGTCATTCAAAGTGTGACAAATCTGAAAATTGGCCTGGGCAGGAAGAGAGTAAAAGTGTCTGGTATTGAAGTGGTAAACACCAGCATTTGGCTTTTCTCTTGGGCATCTCTTTAGTAATAAAAGGTTTTTCCACCCAAATTGGCCTATGCAACAAGGCAATACATGCTGCAATTACACTGTCATTATGCTTGAGTTGCATTCTAGGGGCAGTTAATATGTTTCTATAAAAACACTTTTCATTAATGTGGATTAAAAAAAAAATAATATGTACATAGTTAGTAAGCCAAAAGTAAAATTCATGAAACACCCTTAGTTTTTTATTTGCCAGACAGAGTCTGAGAATTTTCTCGCAATGCATTTCTGCAATGATTCTGCTCATAAATCAATAATAAATGCATGCATCTTACTCTGAAGATGTGCTATATTTTCCACCAACATTCCTGAATGTAATATAGGGGCCAACAGGAAAATATGGATATGTGTTCTCTATTTAAATCATGTATACAGTAAAGCACAGTGAATAACTCTGGCACATCCAATATATGTTACAAGGCATACATCTCAATATGTCAAAATCATCACTCAGGCTTATAAAGATAAGAAATATGATATCACCCAACAGCCTGCTTTACAGCCTCAGATGTCCCCCTCATATAGTTTGCTCCCAGGGCCACACATCTATTCCTAATCGCATGTAACAACTCAGATGATGATCACATTGATCTATACAGGCTTCCTGACCACACACATGTTTCTCTGCAGAGAAACACTGATTTGGGGATTTGTACAGCCCCACCAGGTCATGTAAATTAAGCCTGAAACAATTTTTTTATAAAATTTTAAGGCATATTTTAAATATGTAGATTTATTCTGCTTTTGGGAACTGTAAGTAATACTCTAAATCATTCGTTTTTAATATTTACTGTATGTCAGATTTTGCTCCTACCCTGCCTTATGCCCTATACACACGATAGGTCTATCCGATGAAAACGGTCTGATGGACCGTTTTCATCGATTAACCGATGAAGCTGACTGATGGTCAGTCGTGCCTACACACCATCAGTTAAAAAAAACGATCGTGTCAGAACGCGGTGACGTAAAACACAACAACGTGCTGAAAAAAATGAAGTTCAATGCTTCCAACCATGCGTCGACTTGATTCTGAGAATGCGTGGATTTTTAACCGATGGACGTGCCTACAAACGATCGTTTTTTTTCTATCGGTTAGGTATCCATCTGTTAAATTTAAAACAAAATTGTTTTTTTTTTTAACCTATGGATAAATAACCGATGGGGCCTACACACAATCGGTTTGGTCTGATCAAAATGGTCCATCAGATTGTTCTCATCGGTTTGACCGATCGTGTGTACGCGGCATAAGGCTTCGTTCTCACAAGTGGCCAGATGCCGGTAAAACTTGCCAGTTGAGCCACAGTTTTATTGGCCCCTGACTGTCCACCTGGACGCAGATATATCATTCACAGCTGTTTACATACTTCAGCAGCAATGCCGTGCTTCCAAAAAATAAAAGTTTATGGGGCTGCAGTGGAACTGCTCTGCAATTGCATGCACTTGCTTCATGGTGGTGTGGCTTTTACAGGGTTGCAACAGATGGTAAGAAAGCAACATATTGCCTCCTCACCACCTGCCAAACACCTCTGAAATGTGATCCAATGACAATCACTTTTCAGAGGGGCAGATAGGACTGCTGCAATGTGAACAAGCCCTGTTATTTTGAAAAAGAATATTAATTTAATACAGTTTTCACGGATTAATAATTCTTAATTGAAGTTTACAACGCTCAACAACATCGTCTAACACATAACCAAGCAAAAATGAACTATAAAAATATAAGAAAATTATAAAAAGAACTATGTTAAATTTATGAATTAATTGCCAGCTCTGAATAATCTTTGCCAACCCTATCCTGCTGCACTCATACTCCACTGAAATTAATAAATTTTCTAACTCCATCATAACTCACTAACAGTGTCCACACAAAACATTATTTTGTTTTGGATAGAGTGGGAATAGATAAAAAATAAAAAAATAAAAAAAATTCTGTTGTTTTACTGTTGATTATGGCTCTATTAGAGAGATTTCCCCTCAAATGCTGTCTGGTGATGTCACCTGGCTGTGGCCAGTCACAGAGCCGGAGTCTGCGGCCCCGGAAGGAAGACGGGCGAAGATGAAGGCGGGCCTGCAGTGGGGACGACACAGGCTTCGTTTGCAGGTAAGTGTCACATTATGTGCTAGTATGCAATGGGGGAGTGAAAAGAAGGATGTGATTTGTTGGTGACTATTGTGGCAGAGTGAGGCTCTGTCCCTATGAAATTGGATGTAAAAGGGACACAGAGTTTGCATATCTGCAGACTGCAAGACTACAGAGTGTATAGTTTAAATGGAGAAAACTGCTCTGGTAGTTTTCTTTGGATTTTGCTATGCCCTGATGGGACTCTGTAGTTTTGAGATCCCTAAGACTTTTGGGTGGGATGGGATTTCCAACCCTGTGTCTGGGTCATGTGGATAGCCAGCAGGGTGTGTACCCAGGCTCACACAGCCCATATAACGAGGGGCTGGTGAGAGCATAAGGTGGAGTTGGAGCAGAATCTCTGTGTGAGGATAGACGCTGTGTGCGTCCAAGGAGGCCAATGCTGTGTATGTTGAAGGGCCAAAAGCTGTCTGCGTCCAAGGAGCCAGAAGCTGTGTGCAATGAAGGGCTTGAAGCTGTGTACATTTAAGGAGCCGAAAGATGTGTGCATCTAAGACTGTGGGCCTGGAAGAGCTGGTGGTCTGAGGGACCAGTATCTATAGCAGCAGTGTTGCTGAAGAGTAGCCAGGTGGGCCAGCATTTTCAGTTATGTCTGTATGACATTTAAACACCTGAGTGGACTTTTGTTTTTGTTTTTTTCATTTAATAAACATAGGCTACCAGGCCTTTAACTATTAACGCCTGTCTGATGTGGATTCTCTACACACAAATGCATCTATCACTGAGCTGAACAATCCCCCATGTCACACTATGTACACAATTCTGTACACAATTCTGTCAGACATGTTGGTATATAAGGGACACTGAATTGATATTGTATAAAATGGGCTCCAACCTGCTGAACATTACAATACAGGCAGAATGATCTCATATAGATCACTGGGGATCACCTAATAAATTGTCCGAATGAGGAAATGTCTGCATTTCCCTATATCAACTAATGTGTTTTAAAAGTTATTCAAAAGCTGTTTTACAACAGGATTTTATCTGGTTGGCTGTAAAGCACATTTCAAGTTATATCAACACTACAACAGCAGATAAAATCCAATTAATCTACATAAAAGCATAGCAAAGCTGGCATACAAGAAATGCTCTAAAGTCTAAAGGATAACACGTTTTAACCACATGTATCTTGATTTTGGAGGAAAATGCATGATAGGTCAGCTGATCTTTGTTACTTGCCTGTGAAGAAAGATATATATTTTTTTCTATTTTAAGTATACGAAATAATATCCTCAACAGTAACCACAAATATGACATGTCAAATTAAAAAGATTTAATTTGTTAGGTATTTATGTATAGATTTTATATGAAATCTATGAAAATTAATTGGTATTGAAAGAGCAAAAGGTAACAATGTTGATTGTGCTGAAGATGCGTAGAAATTTTTATATAAAACTGAATTGTAAAAAAAATGCTCTTAATTATTAATTGCACATTTGTAAAAGTTTTCTTTGAGTTGTGCTGGCCCTGGATCAGACCTCATATAGCTTTCGCAATAAATGTATCCCTTTGCCTACTCAATCATTTTTATTAAATAGGAAAACAAATATGTTAATCATGCATACTTGCAGATCACAGTTCAAAGAGAATTTATGAAGTGAATGAAAAGACGTTAATAAACAGAACAATCCATAGCACAAGATGCACTTCATGCAAGCACATGTAACATCTTGTGCTGGTGCAGGATCATACCAGTCATGCTGGGCATTTTCATTATAACATAAACCTTGGAGACTGTGGGGGGCTTGTCACTATCATGTTTGATAAAGTACAAAAAAAAGGAAGTTTATTTGCCAAAATGCATTGCCTTGTAAAACTGATATGTAGAGCCATTACCAGGTATAATGGCCCATATTAATACTGAAAGAAGGCAAGACAATTAAAAAAGAAAAGGGAGCCATTAATAAGAAAAGCCAAGAGAACTTACAAATGTTTACCCATCCAAGTCTGTATAAAAACAGAACAACTGCAATCATTACTCATTTTATTCCAAAAAAAAATAATTATCTATCTCTTCAAACTACAAAACATATAAGACAAATAATAACAACATTAAAACCACCATAGCTAGGGTTTATTAAGTTACATTTAAACCTTATTAAATAAAAAGTGCAAAAGGCAAAGTGCTAAGTATAAAGCATAGTAAACAACATTACACCATTTTACTTTACCTAAAACCTTGTCAAAGCCACGTCCTAAAACCATCCTCTCCCTGTTGTGAAGCTTCACAGGAGTATTGTTATGCCGTGTACACACGACCGGTCAATCCGATGAGAATGGTCTGATGGACCGTTTTCATCAGACCAAACCGATCGTGTGTATGCCCCATCGGTTATTTATCCATCGGTTAAAAAATTTGAAACGTGTTTAAAAATTAACAGATGGATACCTAACTGAAAGAAAAAAAACGATCGTCTGTAGGCACGTCCATCGGTTAAAAATCCACGCACGCTCAGACTAAATTAGGGGACGGGAGTGCTCGTTCTGGTAAAACTAGCGTTCGTTATGGAGATAGCACAGTCATCACGCTGTAACAGACAGAAAGGCGCGAATCGTCTTTTACTAACACAAAATCAGCTAAAGCAGCCCCAAGGGTGGCGCCATTGGATTTGAACTTCCCCTTTATAGTGCCGTCGTACGTGGTTTACGCGACCGCGTTCTGACACAATCGTTTTTTTAACCGATGGTGTGTAGGCACGACTGACCATCAGTCAGCTTCATCGGTTAACTGATGGAAAAATCCATCAGACCGTTCTCATCGGATTGACCGATCGTGTGTACAGGGCATAAGCCTTTTTTATTTACTTACTGTTCAAAGATTATTTGAAGCCATTCATGTGAGATTCAGGGAACTCTTCTACTTTTCTCTTCTCCTAATGGTGAGCAGTCCATGATGATACAGAAAGTGGTACTGATGCGAGTCAACATGGCTCTGCATCAATATGCTATGGAGATCCATGGCACCTTACATTGGAATTGTGGAGAAGAAGTATTGTGGAGGACTGCTCAAGGTAGAAGGTGAGTATTGCAGCCACAGCTGCTTTAAAAAAAAAACACACCTTCAGGAGGCCTTAATAAGATATCCTATTGTTGAGCTTTTAATCAAACCATCACAAGACAGTTTAGGCAAACTACAATCATCATCACTTTGCAACTTGCATTGTTTTATTGCATTAATCCACAGGGTCTACAAGTATACAATTGCAATTAGAGCAACATTTGTTAGTTATCAATGAATTGTTCATGCAATGGCCCCTTAAAGGCTTAAGTGAATGTGTTAATTATTAAACAAACCACCCAACAGGACAATCAGCAAACAAGTTCAAATGGGTTTCCACTCTTTCTTCATTACTCATACCATTCATAAAGTAAAACTGATATCACATTATTTACCCATTTTAAATCCTACTTACTTCTCCAGGTAAATGGCATTTTTTTCTGATTTTAATCCCCCCTTAGGCACTCAAAATGTATACATGTTTTTCCATTACACAGTCCATAAAGTCTTATTTATTTTTTTCATTTAGCCAGTGGACAAAACAGGGTGAATGGAGGAATCCCCCAACCAGATATTGTATTCTGACAGTGGATCATAGGCTACAGCCCAAGATAGAGAAAATGGCCCAGATTCACAAAGAACTTACGACGGCGTATGCTGTCGTAAGTCCGAATGTGCGCCGTCGTATCTTTGCAACTGATTCATAGAATCAGATACGCCTCACTGTTGCCAAGATACGAGCGGTGTAAGTCTCCTACGCCGTCGTATCTTGGGGTGCATATTTACGCTGGCCGCTAGGGGCGCTTCCATATATTTCCGCGTCGAATATGCAAATGAGCTAGATACGCCGATTCACAAACGTATCCCCCACTTTAAGCAACCCAAAACATTAAAGTATTTATAAATTCAAAACCTGTTTTCAATGATGTATACAGTAGAGAATGATTAAAGCCTCTGCCAGTTTTTTTACCATCTGTTTTCCATTGGGGAGGTTCTTCTTCACTCCCTGTCCTGTAGACACAAGAGGACATTTCTCTGAAGTAACAGCTGTCACCACAACAACTAACCTCGCTGGAAGATATTTTACTTTTAGCAACAGTAATAAAGGTCATCGGAATAAATAAAGACAGTAAATAAGGCTGTTATGACTGGAAAGAGGTCCTAACTCCTCACCACTCTGCTGGAAACCGAAAAAGGATTGGGTTCTAAATAGACTTTAAGTTCATCCTCTACCACCATGACACAGATTTCTACTCCTACCCTTCAAATATATTATAATCTCCAAATTTACAACTAAAAGTAAAAACATGAAAGTTAACTTAACAAGTACCAAAATATACAGTATTTTCTTAAAACTATAGTAAGACAGTGCATTAAAAGCTATCTAAAATATACAAAATAAATGTTAACCAATAAGCATTGTTTCTTACGTACACATGTTCTAAGAGCACAAATGTGTGTGTTAATTTTTGTTATTATTATTTTAATATATATATATATTAATTTACATTTCTTTATTGTTCGCACACGAGGGATAATGTGTATTAGCTCTTTGGTCTTAGTTTCTCTTTATTGAGAATGTAGGGGTCTTTTATACTGATGATGCTTCCTCTGCCCCAGCTCATACAGATAAGGGACATGGAGTCAAGCATATTTATATTAATTGGCTAATTCTTCTAGTTTACTGAAGTGTTGAATCAGGAAATACTCAAAGCTATGACCATATAGGTTAATTTTGGTAAATTGGAATTTACCAGTCTCCTCCTAAACTCCATCTTAAATCCTCATGCAGCAGTCCTAGGCTGAACAAGTAGCCAGGTGATCCTGGGTGACAATCAATAGAAAGGGGAAGGCAGGATGGGGAGGATGCAGCATGTATAAGTGATCAGATGTTTACAACCACCCAGATTCCATTTACATAAAATAAAAAAGCTAGCTGAATAATTATAAAATGTGTATTACAAACTCAGCCATACACTTGTTTTAGCCCATTGAGTGCCATATCATATAGTACTCATGCAAGGTTAACAAAGGAAGTTTGATGAAGAATCATATTAGGCAACTAGCAGTTACTAAATCCCCTATCATGTCAGAATAATGCACTGCTCATGCCACTGTGCCTTCTAATAGCTGCAGTTTCACAATTTCCCCGCAACAGAGGTCTATTGAGAAGAGCCTTCTTAATAAAGGCTGATGTTGTCAAAACAAGAAAAAATGTTTGTGATAGGAATGCCCCATTAGGCGACAATACATTTTCCACCCCACTTTATTATATTAACTCTTCACCTAATTGAAGGCACATTTCCAATTGTAGAAAGGGTGCAGAATATTGAGAAATGGAAAAAGTAAGTCAGAATCTTCCCTCCAAAAGTAAACCTTACATTTGCATAAAAGCAAAATGTGATGAGTTTGATGAATGTTTTGTAGCACAGCTGCAGGTCCATTCTGTACAAATTAAAAGCAGTAGACATTGATTGGTTCATTTATCTTTCATTATGGGATATGTGTATTTCTTCATTAAAGAATTAAAAAAGGACTTCTGGGAGAGTACTTCTCCTATTTGTGCTGCCAATCAGCTTGACATAAAAGTGGGGTGGATATACACATACTGTACTACATTTTTACATACTGATGATTTGTCAATAGGATCAGGGTAGGTAAAACTGTTGGTTATTAATTTTATTCCAATAACTTCCTCTTCAGAAAAAATAAAAAAATAAAAATCAACCTTTACTTTGAAGGAAAATTCTGCTTTAAAAGTAATTCTTTAGAATGAGATTTGGCATTAAAAGAAACATTATTTTCTATTTTAAAGCAATGTATACAGTATCTATCAACTAGTGAACATAAGAGAAAATTGCGGAAATGTTTATAATTAATTATCCAACTGAAAGTGCCTGATTATATTGTGATGGCAGGAGTATGTGTATGATTGACATGATCCCTTTATTATACTTTCTAAATCTCTGTCAGTCAGGGACAAATGGTATGTTTACCTAATGTAAATTACATGCCTCAGAGTCAATGCACTTCTCATCACTTCATTGTAATCTTTACATTAATAGAAGCACTGCTGCAAATGATCTTAAACGTGATATAGAAAAGATGAGAGAAGCCCCTTTTATTAAATAATGTATGTGGATGTCTGATAGTTTGCTCTAACCCTTCACACATGCATATATTTTACTTCCAACATTGTTAAAAAAAAAAAAAAAAACTCTTGTCCAATCAAACATTATTTCAAGCCTGAAATTTCTGATAAATGATTTTTTTTTTCTCTCTCATCTTTCTTGAAGCATGTCTCTGAAGTCATCACATCTACCAGACTTCTTTGAATTATTCATGACCGTACTACTCCACAGCTTGCTCACATGTGGGACTTCTTGGCATGCTTCCCCATTAACATCCACGGACATGCACAAAATCTAGGCAAAATCACGAACATTTGTACATTAAATCCATAAGCAAATCCCAGGTTCTGCATTAATCATCAGTGCACACATCTCCAGTTGTCTTACTAAATTACTTGCTCGACAATGAGATTTCCTTTTTTTTCTTTATGCAGCTTCTGTCTATTTTCCCTAAGTTTTCAAAAATAATATTTCTTATAATGTGTTTTTACCGTAGTTTTATAAGGCATACCTTTTTTGTTTTCTTTGTCTGTTTTATAAAATCCCACATCATAGCGATGTTTGTGTTTTTAACCTTATAATAATATATGTGTCATGATCCGTGTTGTGGCTTTGGTCACCTGCTGGTGGCACTATTACTTCCAGCAACAAAGGGTGTCTCCCAGTAGATGGACTCTTCTTTAACCCCCTGGTGGTATTCCCGAGTCTGGCTTGGGGTAAGATTTCTGCACCAAAATCGGTATCCCCAAGCCAGACTCGGGATCGCCTCGCAGCAGCCACAGACAAAGTTACCTACCTTGTCCCTGGATCCTGCGATGCCTCCCCGCTGTGTGAGCGAGCGGGTCCTCGCTCGATTCACTGTGTGCCGCTGATCTCCGTTCCCTGTCACATTACGCCGCACGGGGGCGGAGAACGGCGCCAAATTCAAAAAAGTAAATAAACACATTAAATACAGTATACTGTAATCTTCAAAATTACAGTACTGTTTGCAAAAAATACACATCCCCTTTGTCCCTAGTGGTCTGCCCAGTGTCCTACATGCACTTTTGTATAATAAAAACTGTTCTTTCTGCCTGCAAACTGTAGATTGTCCATAGCAACCAAAAGTGTCCCTTTATGTCAAAAGTGGTTTTAGAGCAGCTAGAAAACAGCGATAATAAATTATAATCACTTGCAGAATTGAGCGATAGCGATTTGTGGGGAAATTCGTCATAACAAAATAAAAGTAATGACAGCGATAATTCTGCAACTGAGCAAATTTCAGTGATTTTGAGTTGATTACATTATTGAATAATTTTTATTATAATTATATTATTATTTGTTATAATTATTTATAATTATTTATTATATTATAATTTATGATTTTGTTTTTCAAACTTTTTCATACCCGGGATGCCTACTAGACTCTTGTTTGGACAGATGTAAGTGAGTTATTCATAAGGATTACAGGCCTACAATGTAAAACACCAAATTTCCATGCAAAATAATGGTACCGCTTTCAGCACCTAAAATCTGAAATAATCATACCGCCAGGGAGGTTAATCAAGCTGCACTTGATGTGAGCCTGCTGGAAGTATATAAGCCCACCCTTCACTGAGGTTCATGGCTTCAGTATCCTCTCTGCTAGCCTTGTTCCTGCCTGACCTGATCTGTTGTCTGTATATGTTCCTGATCTGCTTCCTGCCCTGTCCTGGACTCTGTTTCCTGTACCTTGTACCCAGTCCCTGAGTCTCGTCCCCCTATTCCAGCTTCCCCGTGCCACTGCTCCCTCCATCTGGCTGCCTGTTCCCCCTTGTCTCTCATCCCTGCTTGATTATGTATATACGCTTTTGTTTTTGTATATATTAGTTAGTCAGATTAGGTGTTTTGAGGGTTGCTGTGTTTCCTTGTATGCTTTGTTTGTTTTTGGTTTGCTATTGTTTGGTTTGCACGTGTGCCTTTATCGTCAATAAATATATAGTTCTCACCTACTTGTGTGCCTGTTTTCTTAAGTGCAGCCCACTGATCTGTTTAAACCTGTGTTGGATGCCTGTGTTAGGCATCCCTGACAATATGGTAGAGAAATTTCTGTAAAAATAGTAATGCATATGATAGGAGGCACAGATGATCTATATATACTGTCTAGTCACTTTTTGGAGGGTTGCTTATGTTTTTAGCTGAAACGTGTAGTCACAAGGGGGTGTTACAAAAAAACTTACAGAACTTTCACTTTGCAAAGGGAATATTCTGTACTGTACACTTAGCTTACTGAATAAGGTGAAACTGTTTTCATATAAATAATTCTATTTAGTTGAATTACCATGCACATGATTGAGATTTTAAAGTACCACAATTTCTACAGCTAAAAAAAACATTTACTTAGAAAAGTAAGCATTCTCTACTTCTGGGGTCCATCAGTGGAACTCCTGGCTCCTTCTCTTTTTGAGTGCCCTGTTGGAGAAGCTGTCTCCCTCGGAGCACTCATGCAGGTGTGCTACTGTGTCCTGCTGCTGTGTCTAAAGCCCCGAACCCCAGCTCCTGCATCATTGGATTTGATTGACAGCGGTGGGAGCCAGTGGCTGTGCTGCTATAAATCTATCCGATCAGGTCTTGAGCCACCGGCTGGAGCTGGTGTGCTCGATTTCGGTGCTGGAAAGACCTGTGAGTAAAATAGAGGGTCTGGGGGGGCTGCACTATAGAAGATTTTTTTGCCTTAATGCATAAAATGCATTAGGGTGAAAAACCATGAGGGTTTACAACCCCTTTAAATTGTAACTGTTTATACTTTAAGTGCAGTTACACACATGTATAACCCCCCTCCCCCACATCCAGACCCATCTCCCAGTCTTATACTGACCATGACCAGTCCTCTATTCACTGAGATATCAGCTTTGCAGACTCCTTTGCTGTTGCAAAGAATATTCAAACTGCTGACTATCACTAAAGAGACGAAACAGCCAATATATCACTGGGTTGGGGACAGGTCAGTACAAGACTTTATTAGGGAAATATTTTTTATCAGTTGTTTTAAAGATTATTTTGGCAATAATATGTTGTTAGGAGAAAACATTTTGATATGTTATCAGAAAAGAAACACATTCTGTCCTATTTATATACATATACCAATTATCTAAATGGACAAAAAAATATAAATTGTCAAAAATAAGTATTGTTAAACAAACATTTTCACCTGCTGAAACCTGAAAATTGTTCTAACCATAAAAAGTGGTAAACATTACATTGTTGCTGAATATTAAATAGTTAAACTGTATATATTGGAACACATCTGTAGACCAGCTGTCAAGTTGAACAGTAAAGGATGAGACTCTTGCTGATAAGTTTATTTGACTGGTGCATTAGGTCCTTCTGAACATCTAATTAATGAAAGGAAGACGGCAGAGAGGTTTGTCGCTGTCCGCTATGTGTGCTGTTACCAGTGACAATGTCAACACTGTCTGTCAAGCTTGCTTGTGCTTGTATATAAAAGAAAGCCACTTTTTAATGTATTAAAAATGTGATGGAAAGCAAGCCTTTAATATTCTTTTAGAATGACATGTCCCTCACCTCTTGTAATTACCACAACTGTAAGCGCAGAGAAGCAACTTTTCATTTGCAAGTACTTTAGACATAAACCATAAAGGTAAAAATTGTTTCCTCTTCCCTTTTTTTTTTTGCATTAAAAATGAAATGTGATTTTAAAGTAAAAAAACAGTTATGTGGTAGTGAGAGTCCTTTAGTCATGGCCCCATTTATTTCTATGATGGGTAATTACTGTCAGTTTTTCACTAAAAGCCTCTCTTTTGAACCATATCTAAAAGAAGTAATAATTCTATCCTCTGTGTTGGTTGTCTGTATTATTTTTTTTATTTTATTTTTTTTGATCAAAGCTCAGTTATCACTATTAGGAATTCACAGTTGTGATTACTAGCAAATGTCTAGCTTGCACTGTAATAGAATTTTGAAGGTCAAACTGCTGCAGATGGTCCAGAATGAAGTTTTAATGTGAAGAAATGAGGAAAATTATAGGACAAGTTGAGGAAGAAAGCCTATGACAAGTGAATTGATGCATAATGGTTTTCTTGTTGAGAAATGGTAAGATTAACTCCTCCATTAACAACTAAAAAAGCCAACTCTTCTACAGATGCAGCAGTAGAAAGCAAACATAAGTTTTAAGAGCTCTCTGAATGGGGCTGTACTGCCATGAATTATTTAATTATCCTATGTTTCCTTCATATATCACCATGCTCTGAACTGTTATGCTGCATTGTGGACCACAGATGAATCGATTGTCACTTGTTCAATACAAATCCAAGCTAATAAATGCATACCACTACTGTCTTCCTCCTCATTAAATTAAACAGTTTATCAGTGACTTAAACTGTAGTAGAAAGCATTTTTCAGCCACACTTCTCAGTGGCAAACTTTTAATTGCAAATGTGGCTTGAATTTTAGAGAGTTTTGTGAAATTAGGTTTGCTCAGATTGTTACAAAGTATCATGTTCAAAGTAATAGGACCACAGAGGAGCTGTTTGAAAACAGTCAGGCCACTCCTGTATTTAATAAAAGTCTGGTCTTTGAGCACCCAATAGAGCAAGATATTTTAGAATTAAGTGGTAGATTCACATACAAAAAGATCGGCGCAGCGTATGTGAGATACGCTACGCCGCTGTAACTTACATTAGGCTGGTTCGAATCCCCAAAGAATTCACGCTGTAAGTTACGGCGGCGTAGTGTATCTCAAGCGGCGTAACGGAACGGAATTCAAATCGGCGATTAGGGGCCGTGTTTCATTTAAATGAATCGCATCCCCGCGCCGAATGAACTGCGCATGTGCCGTCCCTAAATTTCCCGCAGTGCATTGCGCTAAATGACGTCGCAAGGACGTAATTTTTTTTAACATAGACGTGACTTACGTACATTCCGATTTGCATACCCCAAATGACGTGAACGCCACCCAGCGGACACCGAAGAATTGCATCTTAGATCCGAAGGCGTACGAAGACGTACACCTGTCGGATTTAACCCAGAAGCCGTCGTATCTTGTTTTGAGGATTCAAAACAACGATACGACGCAGGAAATTTGAAAGTACGCCGGTGTATCAGTAGATACGCCGGCATACTCGCTCTGTGGATCTACCCCTAAGTCTTTAGGAAAGGTGTGTCTACTAGGAAGGCTTTGGGTGGATCACAGTGGTGTTTACAGTTGTCCCATTCTGTGTACTCTCTACAGAGGATGGTAGGCAGGGTACAAACTACAACAGTGCAGTAAAAGCATAAATTATGTGTTAGAATCTCTGACACCTTGGTCCACTCTTTAAAAAAAAAAAATTACATACTGTAAACAATATTTTTTCTTGTTGACCTAAAAGACATAAACTATATCACATTTACTTACTTACTTACTTACTTGAAAAATATTTTGCTAGGAAAATAGTGCTTTTTTCTTATACAATACCCCAAGATAAGTTGAAAAGCAACAGTAAACTTACAGAATATCAGATTGTATGTACATTATTATTTTTCATCTGACTGTGAGCTGCAGCAATAATTGTATGATTAAGGTTGCAAATCATTACAACAAAGAACAACTTCTTCTTATCAGATTCTGGCGGGTCTGGGTTTACATTTCTGGCTGCAGGTCTCCTATCTAGTGGCTGCCTGTCATCGCATCCATTTCTTTTTTTTTAACATTACGATTTTTATTGAATTTTGTCATCAGGGCAGAAAGTAAGACATCGAAAAATAAAATGAAAGCAATAATAAGCACACATGTTCGTACACACTGGCCCGGATTCAGAAAGGAGATATGATGGTGTATCTCCGGATACGCCGTCGTATCTCTGAGTGTGCGGGGTCGTAACTATGCGACTGATTCATAGAATCAGTTACGCATAGATTTCCCTAAGATCCGACCGGCGTAAGTGTCTTAGGCTGCATATTTACGCTGGCCGCTAGGTGGCGCTTCCGTATATTTACGCTAATTAGGTACATACGCCGATTCAAAAATGTACGTCCGCCCGGCGCATTTTTTTACGTCGTTTACGTTAGGCTTTTTCCGGCGTAAAGTTACCCCTGCTATATGAGGCGTAGCCAATGTTAATGTAACACTCCTGTGATTAATTTGATTGGAATAGGATCTCAAATGTGGAGGTTTCTCAGATATAACAACTACTTCACTCTTTTATATGGTCAAAGAGTTTAGGGTTTTATTCATCACAACCTCTATATGAGAATCACAATGTATAACAAAGCTTATTACTGCATAAGCTATCATATGTGTGTGGAAGCAATAGAAAGGTCTATGGTCTGCAATAGTAAGAAAAACAGCAGCAATGTCTATGGTTTGCAATAGCAAGAGAAACAGCAGCAATGTTAAAGGTATCCTGTTTGTTAGAGTTAGTGTCACAAGTATGCAGCATAAGGGTTAATAAGCACAAAGTCTATAGATGAGTACTGCAGGAATTAACTTAGTAATGTTATGCTCATATAGGAATACTTGCGGTTCTGTTGCAATCTGCGGTTGTAGAAGATTGGATAGAATCCTGGAGTAGGTGTGTGGACTCTGAGTAATGGAGATGCTGTTTGCAGGGAATTCCTGAAGTTTGCAGGATTTGCTGGGAGCGCTGTAGCAAGGTGGAAGTCCAGTTCCTATTAGGTGGTGAGGATCCGGTAATGAGGCTCATAGACTGAGCTCAGAGGCATCAGGGGTGCTTGGCAGCAGATCGAGGCGTGAGGCAGAAGGTCCCAGGTGACGGCAGGGGTCCAACAAAATAGCGGAACACCCTGCCGTCATCGCTGCATGTTTAAATAGCCCATGCGACGCGGGAAACCAGGAAACTCGCTGGGGCGCACTTCCGCGTTCCAGCGTGGAACGCAAGCCGCGGCGCACAGGGAGTGACATTGCAGAGTCAGGGAAATGAGCGCAGCTCTCTGTATCAGGTGAGGCTGCGCTCGTTTTGCTCAACATAACGCCAATAGCGTTACAGTTAAGTATGGACGTCGTTCCAGCGTCAAGTTTTGAAAATTTTACGTTGTTTGCGTAAGTCGTTCGCGAATAGGGCTGTACGTAAGTTACGTTTACGTCTAAAGCATTGACGATTTGCGGCATAATTTTGAACATGCGCACTGGGATTTTTTCACGAACGGTGCATGCGCTGTTCGTAAAAAACGTCAAATACGCGGGGTCACATGTAATTTAAATAAAACACGCCCACATCATCCACATTTGAATTAGGCGGGCTTACGCCGACACACATACGTTACGCCGCCGTAACTAAGGGCGCAAGTTCTTTCTGAATACGGAACTTGCGCCACCCGGAAAGATACACCAATGTATCTGAATCCGGCCCACTATGTTCAATTGATTAAAGTAAGGTATAATTATCGAATGTCTAGGGCCTCTTATATTTGTCTGTCCATATATCCCAGGTTCTATCAAATTTTGCACAGTTCAGAGAGTTAATTGCTAGTATGCGTTCAAAGGTATAGTGTTGTTGGACTATTCTAGTCACATCAGTGATGTTCACTGTGGGTGCATTTTTCCAGGTGCAGAGTATTAGGACTCGAGTCACTAGGAGGATATGCGATACTACTGACTAGGGATGAGCCGAACACCCCCCCCCCCCGTTTAGTTCGCACCAGAACCTTGGAACGGACAGAACGTTTGCGCGAACTTTAGAACCCCATTGAAGTCTATGGTACTCGAACATTCAAATTCAAAAGTGCTAATTTTAAAGGCTAATTTGCAAGTTATTGTCCTAAAACGGGTTTGGGGACCCTGGTCTTGCCCCAGGGAACATGTATCAATGCAAAAAAAAGTTTTAAACACAGACGTTTTTTCGGAAGCAGTGATTTTAATGATGCTTAAAGTGAAAAAAAATTGAAAAATTCCTTTAAATATTGTACCTGCTGGGTGTCTATAGTATGCCTGTGAAGTGGCACGTGTTTAGAACTGTCCCTGCACAAAATGACATTACTATAAGAAAAAAGTAATTTAAAACTGCTTGCGGCTTTAATGTAATGTCTGGTCCCCGCAATATGGATGAAAATCATTGAGAAAAATAGCATGTTTTTCCCCCCCTCCCCCCAGGTAATTACCAGCCCCTTTGGCCCTATATACTTTGAACAGCAGTATACAGGCGGTGCAAACAAGACTGGGACTGTAGGTTTGTTGTTAAGTAGAATCTGTTTGAAATTTTGAACTGGTACTTTTTTAACCACTTAACACATTCTATTGTTCCGACAGGACGTCATATGACGTCCTGTCATTTAAAGCCTCTAGGGCGCGCGCGCACACCCGTCGCGTCACTGGGAACACAGTGCGCATGCCCGCGATTGCCCAGTAACTGAGCAGGGACGTGGAGCTCTGTGTGTAAACACAGAGCTCCACGTCCTGTCAGGGAGAGAGGAGACCGATCTGTGTCCCTTGTACATAGGGACACAGATCGGTCACCTCCCCCAGTCACCCCCCTCCCCCTACAGTTAGAACACACCCAGGATACACATTTAACCCCTTCCCCGCCCCTAGTGGTTAACCCCTTCCCTGCCAGGCACATTTATACAGTAATCAATGCATTTTTTATAGCACTGTTCACTGTATAAATGTGAATGGTCCCAAAAATGTGTCAAAAGTGTCTGATTTGTCCGCTATAATGTCACAGTTCCGAAAAAAACGCAGATCGCCGCCATTCCTAGTAAAAAAAAATCAAAAAGAAATCATTATGTCCCCTATTTTGTAGGCAATATAACTTTTGCGCAAACCAGGTTATTGCGATTTTTTTTTACCAAAAATATGTGGAAGAATACGTATCAGCCTAAACTGAGAAAAAAAAATATATATATTTTTTTAAAAATGGGATATTTATTATAGCAAAAAGTAAAAAATATTGTGTTTTTTTTCAAAATTGATGCTCTTTTTTTGTTTATAGCCCAACAAATAAAAACAGCACAGGCGATCAAATACCACCAAAAGAAAGCTCTATTTGTGGGGGAAAAAGGACGTACATTTGGGAGCCACGTCGCACGACCATGCAATTGTCAGTTAAAGCGACGCAGTGCCGGAAGCTAAAATCTCGTCTGGGCAGGAAGGGGGTGTATGTGCACAGTAGGCAAGTGGTTAAAGTGTAGCTCCAGCCATAAAATCTATTTTTAAGCTTTTCGGAAAACCCCTGTTATCACCCCTGTAACATTTGTTTTGCTGTCTGTGCGCATCTGTTCAGAAGATTGCACCTCACTTTCTGTCCCAATAAAAAATGTTTTTTTTTTTTTTTTTTGTGAAACAAGGATTGGTGATAAAGCATCAGTGGAAAGGAGACACCTCTTACAGAGGAGAATTTCCCTTCCTAGGGGTAGATTTCCTCTCACTTCCTGTTATCTCCTTCCGTTTACAAGTAGGAGTCGTTTGTAAGTTGGATGTTTGAAAGTAGGGGCCTGCCGTATATACTCTGCAGAAATTTGGGCTCTAGGTGTTGGTGTTGCCACAACACTGTAAGCCCTCACAGTTAGTCTTGGTGGGTGCTGGAACGCCCTGCTGTGAACTAATATATCAAGAATTGTAATTACATGCCCCTGTTGAACAGGGGCAGAAAAATTGGGCCTTTGTTGTTGGTGGTGGTGGTGCTGGTGCCACAACACTATAAGCCCTCACAGTTACTCTTGGTGGGCGCAGGAATGGGCCCTGCTGTGAAATTTTAGATCAAGAATTGTAATTACATGCCCCTGTTAAACAGGGGCAGAAAAATTGGGCTTTAGGCACTGGTTCTGGTGCCACAACACTGCAACCCCTCACAGATACTCTAGTTAGAGCGCAGGAATGAGCCCGCTGCAAAGTTATGCATCAAAAATTTTAATTATATGCCCCTGTTAAACAGGGGCTTAGGCCCTGGTGCTGGTGCCACAACACTGCACTGCAACCCCTCACAGATACTCTAGTTGGAGCGCAGTAATAAGCCCTGCTGCAAAGTATTGCATCAAAAATTGTAATTACACGTCCCTGTTAACCACTTAAGAACCGGACCATTATGTAGATTCAAAGAAGGAAGGGAATAGATGAGGAGCAAAAAAAGAAAAAGAAAAGGGAGAAGGGGGGGAAAAAAGAAAGGGAAATGAAAGAGAAGAAGGGGGAGGGGGAAAAGGCAAATTGAGAAAATGGGAGGAAACGTAAGGAAAGCACTCACATGGGCCACATCTGTAAAGTATAAAGGAAGGGAAACAATATCTAACGAGTGGACATTGATGGTCAGACTTTAAGGCCAAGGAAGTAGGTTAAAAAAGTTTAATTTGATAGCATATAAATACAAAAACAAATACAGAAATAATACAAAAAATTGTTATTATTAGTAGCCACTGTATATTCCTCAGAAGTCGCCAATGCACGTTTCGCCGTGGGGCTTCTTCAGGACGAAGACGAGGAATGCATGTTTAGCAGAAAAACAGATTTGTGTATGACATATGGTCCTCAGTGGAAGTATCCATAGGGCATATATGATGCACAGTAAACGACAGCATGCGTCGGGGGTGCAGTTTTGGCAGGAATTTACAAGCGCAACACCAGGAATCTTTGGTGAGCCAATAGAGGTCAAAGCAAAAGGTCCGTGGGTTGCAGGGCTAGAAAGTCCCCGGCAAGCTGCACAGCTCAAAAAAGACTAATTAAAATGGTCTCAGGCTTACTGGGACAGCAGATAGTAGTCAGCATGTACAACCTATGAATCCAAATGTTCAGGCCAGTAACGCCGCTGGTGAACATACACTGTAGTTAAAACAGGAGGCCATGGAGCAGCGTAAATAACGGGTATCTGTGTCCCAGGGTGTACACGAGGCAATCCCCAATCCCCAATCTTCAGCTCCGGTGACCAATCGCGGGACACCGGCGGCGATCGGGTCCACGGGTCCCGCGGGCATGATCATTTCGGCAGCGTGCTCATGACCCCACGGCTGGGCTTAAAGAGTCACGTACAGGTATGTGATTGTGCCCAGCCGTGCCATTCTGCTGACGTATATCGCCGTGAGGGGGTCCTTAAGTGGTAGGGTGTATTAGGTGTGCAATTCTAGTCTTATGCCACATACACAATACCATTTTTAATGGTCTAGAAAAAACAACGTTTTTTTCAACCCGATTCTTGTTAAGCCTGCCTTGCCTACACACGATTGTGAAAAAAAAATGCTTGAGCAAAGCGCGGTGACATACAACACGTACGACGGCACTATTAAGGGGAAGTACCATTCGGATGGCACCACCCTTGAGGCTTCTTTTTCTGATTTTGTGTTAGTAAAAGATTGGTGAGAGACGATTCGTGCTTTTCAGTCTGTTACAGCGTGATGAATGTGCTATCTCCATTATGAACGCTAGTTTTACCAGAACGAGCGCTCCCGTCTCATAACTTGCTTCTGAGCATGCACGTTTTTTTCACGTCGTTAAAGCTTACACTTGTTTATTAAATAAAATCACTGGGTACTCACATTTGATTCAAACAAATCAGGCGTTTGTATATATCCGTGGAAGTGTTGTAACAGCGTGCGTCCGCTCGACCGGTTTCGTCGTAATGACTTCGTTGTTACAACACTTCCACGGATATTTACAAACGCCTGATTTGTTTGAATCAAATGTGAGTACCCAGTGATTTTATTTAATAAACATCGGTTTTTTAAATGGTATCACACTATTTGGGCATCCTTTCTTCCTTCTTTTGAGTGACTTCTGGATAAAAAGGCCATATACAGGGGAACAAGCAAACATTTACCAGAGCGCAGCACAGGGCGTACACTGTGGATGCCTGCTACCCCAGGAGGGGATTTTAATCTGGTGAGTGCGGGAAACACTTCAGCACAGAGGAAGGGTGCACAGAGTGAATCACCTGAAATTCTATTGAGAATGGCATGCAGCACCTTTTGCACGGATTAATCAGCACTTTATAATACAGCAATATATCTTTAGAAAATTAATTATTCAGCACGTTAATCACTTTATGGACTTTATGCAATATCATATGGACTTTATGCATGTATTGAGCATTACCAGATCTATATGTGACACATTTATTTACTAATATATATATTTCATATTTTGATTTTCATTTGTATATATTTTTTCACTTAACCTCTTTCCCACCGGGCTTGTTTTTCAGATTCGGTGTTTACGAGACTAAAACAGTTTTTTTTGCTAGAAAATTACTTAAAATCCCCAAACATTATATATATATTTTTTCTAACAAACAAATGCAAAAAGAGCCTGGGTGAGAGCCCAAAGAAAGTAGGCTTACCCCAGGAGAGAGGTTACTGTTGGCAAGTAATGGGCTATACTCAGTTAATACAAATGTATAAATAATTTATTAGTATCTACAAAACATCAGTAAAAATTAGTCTGCAATATTACATGGACCACGTGGCAGAACAAATGTTGGCAATGGTATGCTACCGCGTAAGCGGTGTAGCTAATAAAGGACTCACGAACATAAAGACAACTGACAAACATATAACATAAACCCAGACAATCCGGATACTGTAGTATTACTTCTGTGGTAGTTCACTTGGGGCGGGGACCCCGATCAGTGCGATCAATGTAACAATGATTAATAGAAACTAGTATTAGTGAGCACACCACAGAAGTGACACTGCGGGGAGGGGGAAGCAGGCTGTACTGGAATTACCCTGAACCTGGGGTTCATCACGCATTTGTGAATGAATTCCTATCTGGTGTGACTGACATATATAAAGTCCATCAACCTGGTGGATTCTATCCCGTGTGGGGAAATATCAGCATCCACCAATAAAAGGAGTTCAGGGTATCGAGGGACTGAGAGGCAATGACTCTGCTGTTTTCTGGAAGGTGTTCAAACCAGACTGATAATGTCAGTTGTAGATCTTGCTCTCATGAATGATGTATTGCAGAGAAGACACGGCAGTCACAGCAGTTCCTAATGACATACACAAGGCTTGTGTGTGAATTACTAAATGGGCCAGTTTGTATATGTCAGATGGTGCATCGTGTTAAGATACAAATGGAACAGGCTTACCGGTTGCACAAGTTGCTGGTTGAATTGAACCAGAGTTCTCCCGGTGGTTGCAGGAGTTTGTACTCAGTCCTCTGGTAGTCCTATGAGGTTAAAGGACATGCCAGTCGAATAAACGCTTGTAGGTCGCAAGATGACTCCGCTGTCCTATTTAGACGGCTAATGCCGTGTGCAGGATCGTGTGCGGTGACCTGCACCAATGAACACGGAGCCAGCTGGTCTCTAAGGCGAATCCTTTAGTTGCAGGTGCTTCCTCCGTCATCCGCCCCCTGGTGGAAGGAGGGGTGTGCAACGGTATCCGGAGCCCGAGCGTGATGACGTCAACGCGTTTCGCAGATGACTTGCGTAGCTTCGTCTGGACGCTTGGAGATGGGCCGTGCAACACTCCTTTTTATACATGTTGCTATGCACGCCCACTCTCCTAAACCAAAAAGGTCTCAAGTAATTCTTGGAGTGATTGTTTGTAATGACATACAATGTTCATTGAGTCTAGCTGATGTTATTGCAGGCTATTTAACAGGGATTTTTTTATATATATTATTCTTTCCTCTGTTTACTTTCACTTGTTATTTTCTTACTTTTTTCTCTCCATTCCATCTCTTTTTGCTCTTTATCTATCCATTTCTCTTCTTTCTTTTCTTTCGTCATAAGGATCTTATCACTGCAGTCATTAAAGGTGTATGACTGTCATCATAGCATGCCTATCACCCATTGAAATTGCATTCGGGGGTGGTGGTGGTGGGTTACGCTTAACAGTATCATTTGCAACAACGTAGCCTGATACATAGTTAGTCGAGGGAAATACAAATGGAAGTGAAAATAACTAGCAACCCCCACATATGTACTAGACGACAGTAATACAAAGACCACAAACAACAACCAAGATGTTATACTCTCTCGTGATGCTTATTTATATTACACATATATCTTCTGAGGGGATGAAAAATTATAAAAATAAAAATAAAAAATTATTAATAATAATCCCTAACATCAGAGAGCGAGAGAGATATCCAGATATCTGCTGGAACAGAGGGTGATGGAGCCCAAGAGACAGTAGTGGAGTCCCAGAGACATGTAGACACGGGAATGTACAGACCATGCATGAGCATATTTTATTCGAGATTAATGTTTGATCAGCCAAAGAACTGGGGATAGGGGAAGCAGGATAGTTTTGACCTGACAGGCATGGGACAGGGGGGAGCGTACGGGTCAGATGAAAAATCCCTAAGCCATATAGGCATGAAAAAATAAAAAAATAAAAAAATATATATATGTATCGTGGGGAGAGATTTTTTATTATTATTTAGGGAGATAACTTGAGATAACTTATACAAAGTTAATGGGTGAAAGAGGACTAAAGGAAAGATTGCATGCTTAGCTCCGTGTTGATTCCAAGAGGCGCCAATGATTTTAAAGTGTATATCCACCATTTTTCTTTTTGGTTTAATACCCTATCATGATCACCTCTTCTGGCAGGCAAATTTAACGTATAAAAACCTTTGGCCTTGAGGCCATCCGGTTTGCCGCCATGGAATTGCAGAAAGTGTCTAGCTACTGGGCTGTCATGAAATCTTTCTATGTATCCGGGTTTTTTTCGTTTTTCCTCCTCTTTTTCCTCATTTCTGATGTCTCTTATATGCTCACCAATCCTGACCTTGAGTTGTCTCTTGGTCTTGCCCACATATATTTTTGGGCATGGACAGGTGAGCATATAGATAACCCTTTCTGTGTTGCAATTGATGAGCCCTTTAATCATGTAGGTGTTCTCACCCTTTGCATCACAGAATGTGTTCGTCCTATCGACAAATGGACATACTTGGCACCTACCGCAAGGGAACATTCCCGTGCTCCGAGGATACTCCGACAGCCATGAAATCTGCGGCTGTTTGGTAAACTCGGAGTGGACCAAGAGGTCCCCCAAATTTTTAGTTCTTCGGGCTACCATAAGGGGGCCAGGGCCCACAATTTTAGCCAGTGTTTTATTGCCGGATAGGGTTCCCCAGTGTTTCTCAAGGAGGTGTCTTACGTCTTCCCATTGAGGGCCATATGTAGTAGTGAACCTCACTGGGTTAGTATCTTTGTTTGAAGATATTAAGGGTTTGGGCTTCGTGGTGAGGAGACTACTTCTACTGCGTTCGGCTGCTTTCTTTTTAGCATGTTTAATCTGCTTGTGGGAGTAACCTCGTTCCCTGAACCTCTTGTAAAGCTCCCTACTTTCCTGATCATAACTTGACTTATCGGAACAGTTCCGTTTTATCCTTATGAATTCCCCAATGGGTATTCCATTTTTTTGCCATGTCGGGTGATGACTATTGGCCTGTAACAGGGTATTGGCCGCTGTCTCTTTGCGGAAGGTATGTGTGAAAATTTTCCCGTCTCTGATGCCAATTTTGAGGTCTAGAAAAGAAATCTCATTTCTATCATAAGAAAAGGTGAGATTGATATTACGCTCGTTAATGTTGAGCTTCCCTATAAAGGACTGGAAGGAGTCGACGTCACCTGCCCAGATGACAAAAATGTCATCTATGTACCTTAACCATGTTCGTACATGTTCCTGATATTCTGGTAGGGTGTAAACGTCTTCCTCCTCCCATAGTCCCAAATGGAGGCAAGCATAGGCCGGAGCCCATGCTGCCCCCATTGAGGTTCCTTTGACTTGTTGGAAAAATTGTGACGCAAACTGGAAGAAATTATTTTCCTGTGCAAATACAAGGAGGTCCTCGAGAAACTCATTTTGTGTTCCCATCTGAGGGAAATGTAAGTCAAGGAAAGTTCTTATCGCCTTGATGCCGCAAGAGTGGGGGATAGAGGTATAAAGGGATTCTACATCTATGGCGATTAGCCATACCCCTTCCTCCACGGTGAGTGCCTCTAATTTAGAGAGCACATGTCTTGTGTCCTGTACAAAAGACTTTAGTTGGAACACAACTTCTTTAAGTAGGAGGTCGAGGTAAGTCCCTACTTTGTCAAGTGGTCCACCTATGGCGGACACTATGGGCCTGCCCGGTGGATTCTCCACAGATTTGTGTATCTTTGGGATACAATAAAATGTTGGGATATTGTATTCCTTGACAAAGAGATGATCGTATTCTCGTTTAGATAAAATCCCTGCCTCTCTTGCGTTATCAAGGATATCGTTGAGGAGTTGGACCATATGGGGGAATGGATTTCTTTCTAATCTGCGGTATGTATTGCTATCGCCTAATAGTCGTCTCACTTCAGCTTCATACTTTGAGTCATCCATGAGAACAACGTTCCCCCCTTTGTCACTTTTCTTAATAATTACATTCTTGGCCTCTCTGAGTTCTCTGAGGGCCTGTCGTTCCTCTAATGAGAGGTTGTCTTCATTTTTGGGTTTCCAATTGAGTTGTTCCAAGTCGTGTTGGACAAGCTCAAGGAAGACACTTAACCATTTATTCTTGTTAAGGGATGGCATTTTATTAGACTTGATTATCATCTTAGCCTCTCTCCTAGTAGGGTTATTGACTGCAGCTATATCATTTTCCTCCAATAGGGAATTCAAGATGTCGAGGGCATGTTGATCATCCATATCCGGAGTTGATCCTCCTATATCACCTTTCTCATACAGTGATCTGTAGAAGATTTTACGGAGAAATAATATAATGTCCTTATACACGGTGAATTCCTCCATGTTGTTCAAGGGAGAGAAAGAGAGTCCCTTTTGGAGTAAAGAGACATGTCTTTTCTCCAAGGTGAATGTGGATAGATTAATGACCTTATTGTCCTCAGTGAGGGGAAGGACATTGGGGTACTTTATTTTTGGCTCCGTGTCCGGTAGCCACCCCTCCCTCCCCTTGGGCCCTTTGCCCTTAAGTTTGTATTTTGTGAGTTTTGCGGGGGTTGGGATGTCTCCTGAGAGGAGGTCTGATATATGGCCCCCCCTGGACCCCCTTTCTCTAAAAAAGTGACAGTCCTTGGTGTTTCCCCTTCCTCTTGGCTGCTAGGGGAAGTATCTCGTCTGTTCCTAGAATGCGATTTGGGACCCCTTCTAGTCGACCTGCTCCTTCCTCGTCTAATGGTAAGATCAAAAATTTGATCTGTTTCGAAGTCTAACGTGTCCCTCCTATATTTGGACTGCTTTGTGATTTTAAGAGTTCTCTGTGCTCTATCTATCTCTTTCTTCAGAAGTTTGTTTTGTTTGTCAAACTCTTCTTCTTCTTTCATAAGATTAAGTGTTGCTGCACTCTCTGTTATCTGTTCATTTAATTCAACTAGCTGTAACTTTTCTTCTTCTACTATTAACATCATGACCGCTATGCCATGATTGATGCACAGCTCTTTCCACTTAGTAAGGAAACGCGGGTTCTGTAGATGTTCAGCTGGAACAGTTCTATCTCTTAGTCCTCTCGGAATTATTCTATGTGTAATATAGGTCTCCAAAAAGGACACGTCCCACTTTCGACTGAGGTGCTTAGTTATTAATTTTTTATGGTTCTTAAAACCGTTTTTTATCTCTTCCTCTTGGTCAAGAAGTTGGGTAGCGTCCTTCTCAAAGGCCTCTCTAATTTCTTCATCTATGTCCTCTCCAAGGGTGAACGCCATAAATGGAGAGAATAGAGGAGGAACTGAGTGCAAAAAACAATATTGTAATTGAGATTTAGTGACAACCAGGGTTACGGGAAAATGTGGTAATTGAGAAATCTATAATGGTGCTGACGGAATAGGGAGAAAAAAATATTTTAATGAAAAAATAAAAAATATCATTAGGTACTTGAAAGTTTGCTAGTATCCTGGAAAAAACATCCTTGTGATAAGCACATTACATATACCAGGGCCATTCACATGGAGTGCTGCCACGCGTGGTGTGCAATTAGGGAAACTTAGAAATGGATCATAAGAAAATCCTAAATAAACTGGAAAGGAAAAGGGGAGGGAAGTGTCCCATATGACGACCAAATGATGTAGGTATTTACTATCCTGAGGAGACGCTCCCCCAAATGTGGGGGTGTTTGCCGTAACCAAAACTACTAAACAAATGCAAAAAGAGCCTGGGTGAGAGCCTAAAGAAAGTAGGCTTACCCCAGGAGAGAGGTTACTGTTGGCAAGTAATGGGCTATACTCAGTTAATACAAATGTATAAATAATTTATTAGTATCTACAAAACATCAGTAAAAATTAGTCTGCAATATTACATGGACCACGTGGCAGAACAAATGTTGGCAATGGTATGCTACCGCGTAAGCGGTGTAGCTAATAAAGGACTCACGAACATAAAGACAACTGACAAACATATAACATAAACCCAGACAATCCGGATACTGTAGTATTACTTCTGTGGTAGTTCACTTGGGGCGGGGACCCCGATCAGTGCGATCAATGTAACAATGATTAATAGAAACTAGTATTAGTGAGCACACCACAGAAGTGACACTGCGGGGAGGGGGAAGCAGGCTGTACTGGAATTACCCTGAACCTGGGGTTCATCACGCATTTGTGAATGAATTCCTATCTGGTGTGACTGACATATATAAAGTCCATCAACCTGGTGGATTCTATCCCGTGTGGGGAAATATCAGCATCCACCAATAAAAGGAGTTCAGGGTATCGAGGGACTGAGAGGCAATAACTCTGCTGTTTTCTGGAAGGTGTTCAAACCGGACTGATAATGTCAGTTGTAGATCTTGCTCTCATGAATGATGTATTGCAGAGAAGACACGGCAGTCACAGCAGTTCCTAATGACATACACAAGGCTTGTGTGTGAATTACTAAATGGGCCAGTTTGTATATGTCAGATGGTGCATCGTGTTAAGATACAAATGGAACGGGCTTACCGGTTGCACAAGTTGCTGGTTGAATTGAACCAGAGTTCTCCCGGTGGTTGCAGGAGTTTGTACTCAGTCCTCTGGTAGTCCTATGAGGTTAAAGGACATGCCAGTCGAATAAACGCTTGTAGGTCGCAAGATGACTCCGCTGTCCTATTTAGACGGCTAATGCCGTGTGCAGGATCGTGTGCAGTGACCTGCACCAATGAACACGGAGCCAGCTGGTCTCTAAGGCGAATCCTTTAGTTGCAGGTGCTTCCTCCGTCATCCGCCCCCTGGTGGAAGGAGGGGTGTGCAACGGTATCCGGAGCCCGAGCGTGATGACGTCAACGCGTTTCGCAGATGACTTGCGTAGCTTCGTCTGGACGCTTGGAGATGGGCCGTGCAACACTCCTTTTATACATGTTGCTATGCACGCCCACTCTCCTAAACCAAAAAGGTCTCAAGTAATTCTTGGAGTGATTGTTTGTAATGACATACAATGTTCATTGAGTCTAGCTGATGTTATTGCAGGCTATTTAACAGGGATTTTTTTATATATATTATTCTTTCCTCTGTTTACTTTCACTTGTTATTTTCTTACTTTTTTCTCTCCATTCCATCTCTTTTTGCTCTTTATCTATCCATTTCTCTTCTTTCTTTTCTTTCGTCATAAGGATCTTATCACTGCAGTCATTAAAGGTGTATGACTGTCATCATAGCATGCCTATCACCCATTGAAATTGCATTCGGGGGTGGTGGTGGTGGGTTACGCTTAACAGTATCATTTGCAACAACGTAGCCTGATACATAGTTAGTTGAGGGAAATACAAATGGAAGTGAAAATAACTAGCAACCCCCACATATGTACTAGACGACAGTAATACAAAGACCACAAACAACAACCAAGATGTTATACTCTCTCGTGATGCTTATTTATATTACACATATATCTTCTGAGGGGATGAAAAATTATAAAAATAAAAATAAAAAATTATTAATAATAATCCCTAACATCAGAGAGCGAGAGAGATATCCAGATATCTGCTGGAACAGAGGGTGATGGAGCCCAAGAGACAGTAGTGGAGTCCCAGAGACATGTAGACACGGGAATGTACAGACCATGCATGAGCATATTTTATTCGAGATTAATGTTTGATCAGCCAAAGAACTGGGGATAGGGGAAGCAGGATAGTTTTGACCTGACAGGCATGGGACAGGGGGGAGCGTACGGGTCAGATGAAAAATCCCTAAGCCATATAGGCATGAAAAAATAAAAAAATAAAAAAATATATATATGTATCGTGGGGAGAGATTTTTTATTATTATTTAGGGAGATAACTTGAGATAACTTATACAAAGTTAATGGGTGAAAGAGGACTAAAGGAAAGATTGCATGCTTAGCTCCGTGTTGATTCCAAGAGGCGCCAATGATTTTAAAGTGTATATCCACCATTTTTCTTTTTGGTTTAATACCCTATCATGATCACCTCTTCTGGCAGGCAAATTTAACGTATAAAAATATATGTGGGCAAGACCAAGAGACAACTCAAGGTCAGGATTGGTGAGCATATAAGAGACATCAGAAATGAGGAAAAAGAGGAAAAAGAGGAGGAAAAACAAAAAAAACCCGGATACATAGAAAGATTTCATGACAGCCCAGTAGCTAGACACTTTCTGCAATTCCATGGCGGCAAACCGGATGGCCTCAAGGCCAAAGGTTTTTATACGTTAAATTTGCCTGCCAGAAGAGGTGATCATGATAGGGTATTAAACCAAAAAGAAAAATGGTGGATATACACTTTAAAATCATTGGCGCCTCTTGGAATCAACACGGAGCTAAGCATGCAATCTTTCCTTTAGTCCTCTTTCACCCATTAACTTTGTATAAGTTATCTCAAGTTATCTCCCTAAATAATAATAAAAAATCTCTCCCCACGATACATATATATATTTTTTTATTTTTTTATTTTTTCATGCCTATATGGCTTAGGGATTTTTCATCTGACCCGTACGCTCCCCCTGTCCCATGCCTGTCAGGTCAAAACTATCCTGCTTCCCCTATCCCCAGTTCTTTGGCTGATCAAACATTAATCTCGAATAAAATATGCTCATGCATGGTCTGTACATTCCCGTGTCTACATGTCTCTGGGACTCCACTACTGTCTCTTGGGCTCCATCACCCTCTGTTCCAGCAGATATCTGGATATCTCTCTCGCTCTCTGATGTTAGGGATTATTATTAATAATTTTTTATTTTTATTTTTATAATTTTTCATCCCCTCAGAAGATATATGTGTAATATAAATAAGCATCACGAGAGAGTATAACATCTTGGTTGTTGTTTGTGGTCTTTGTATTACTGTCGTCTAGTACATATGTGGGGGTTGCTAGTTATTTTCACTTCCATTTGTATTTCCCTCGACTAACTATGTATCAGGCTACGTTGTTGCAAATGATACTGTTAAGCGTAACCCACCACCACCACCCCCGAATGCAATTTCAATGGGTGATAGGCATGCTATGATGACAGTCATACACCTTTAATGACTGCAGTGATAAGATCCTTATGACGAAAGAAAAGAAAGAAGAGAAATGGATAGATAAAGAGCAAAAAGAGATGGAATGGAGAGAAAAAAGTAAGAAAATAACAAGTGAAAGTAAACAGAGGAAAGAATAATATATATAAAAAAATCCCTGTTAAATAGCCTGCAATAACATCAGCTAGACTCAATGAACATTGTATGCCATTACAAACAATCACTCCAAGAATTACTTGAGACCTTTTTGGTTTAGGAGAGTGGGCGTGCATAGCAACATGTATAAAAAGGAGTGTTGCACGGCCCATCTCCAAGCGTCCAGACGAAGCTACGCAAGTCATCTGCGAAACGCGTTGACGTCATCACGCTCGGGCTCCGGATACCGTTGCACACCCCTCCTTCCACCAGGGGGCGGATGACGGAGGAAGCACCTGCAACTAAAGGATTCGCCTTAGAGACCAGCTGGCTCCGTGTTCATTGGTGCAGGTCACTGCACACGATCCTGCACACGGCATTAGCCGTCTAAATAGGACAGC
The DNA here is from genome assembly GCF_905171775.1 of Rana temporaria. Taxonomy (NCBI): domain Eukaryota; kingdom Metazoa; phylum Chordata; class Amphibia; order Anura; family Ranidae; genus Rana; species Rana temporaria. Next base: position 163,491,028 of record NC_053490.1, read on the forward strand.
GGAGTCATCTTGCGACCTACAAGCGTTTATTCGACTGGCATGTCCTTTAACCTCATAGGACTACCAGAGGACTGAGTACAAACTCCTGCAACCACCGGGAGAACTCTGGTTCAATTCAACCAGCAACTTGTGCAACCGGTAAGCCCGTTCCATTTGTATCTTAACACGATGCACCATCTGACATATACAAACTGGCCCATTTAGTAATTCACACACAAGCCTTGTGTATGTCATTAGGAACTGCTGTGACTGCCGTGTCTTCTCTGCAATACATCATTCATGAGAGCAAGATCTACAACTGACATTATCAGTCCGGTTTGAACACCTTCCAGAAAACAGCAGAGTTATTGCCTCTCAGTCCCTCGATACTCTGAACTCCTTTTATTGGTGGATGCTGATATTTCCCCACATGGGATAGAATCCACCAGGTTGATGGACTTTATATATGTCAGTCACACCAGATAGGAATTCATTCACAAATGCGTGATGAACCCCAGGTTCAGGGTAATTCCAGTACAGCCTGCTTCCCCCTCCCCGCAGTGTCACTTCTGTGGTGTGCTCACTAATACTAGTTTCTATTAATCATTGTTACATTGATCGCACTGATCGGGGTCCCCGCCCCAAGTGAACTACCACAGAAGTAATACTACAGTATCCGGATTGTCTGGGTTTATGTTATATGTTTGTCAGTTGTCTTTATGTTCGTGAGTCCTTTATTAGCTACACCGCTTACGCGGTAGCATACCATTGCCAACATTTGTTCTGCCACGTGGTCCATGTAATATTGCAGACTAATTTTTACTGATGTTTTGTAGATACTAATAAATTATTTATACATTTGTATTAACTGAGTATAGCCCATTACTTGCCAACAGTAACCTCTCTCCTGGGGTAAGCCTACTTTCTTTGGGCTCTCACCTAGGCTCTTTTTGCATTTGTTTAGTAGTTTTGGTTACGGCAAACACCCCCACATTTGGGGGAGCGTCTCCTCAGGATAGTAAATACCTACATCATTTGGTCGTCATATGGGACACTTCCCTCCCCTTTTCCTTTCCTATTTTTCCTAACACCCTAGAGAATAAAATGGCAGTCAGCCATACTTTTTGTCAAACCGTATTTGTGCAGCGGTCTTACAAGCGCACTTTTTTTGGAAAAAAATCACTTTTTTGAATTAAAAAATAAGACAACAATAAATTTTGCCCAATTTTTTATATATTGTGAAAGATAATGTTACGCTGAGTAAAAGGATACCCAACATGTCATGCTTAAAAATTGCGCCTGCTCGTGGCATGATGTCAAACTTTTACCCTTAAAAATCTCGATAGGCGCTGTTTAAAAAATTCTACAGGTTGCATTTTTTGAGTTACAGAGGAGGTCTAGGGCTAGAATTATTGCTCTCGCTCTAACGATCGCGGCAATACCTCACTTTTGTGGTTTGAACACAGTTTTTATATGCGGGCGCTACTCGCGTATGCGTTCGCTTCTGTGCGCAAGCTCGTCGGGACGGGGCGCTTTAAAACATTTTTTTTTTGTTTTCTTATTTATTTTAATTTCGTTTATAATTTTTTACACTGAAATAATAAAAAAAAAAAAATGATCCCTTGTAATAGAAAAAAGCATGACAGGTCCTCTTAAATATGAGACCTGGGGTCAAAAATACCTCAGATCTCATATTTAGACTTAAATGCAAAAAAAAAGAAAAAAAAATGAAACTGTCATTTTTTCAAATGACAAAAAAAAAAAGTTTCTTTAAGACGCTGGGCGGGACTGACGTTTTGACGTCACTTCCGCCCAGCAGAGCTATGGGGACGGGTGGGGGCGATTTTTCCCTCACTCGCAATCCCAGTCATCTGCTGAACGGACCCGATCGCCTCCGCCGCTACCGACGGCTCCGGTAAGCGGCGGAGGACGCGGGAGAGCGGCGGGAGGGGGGGCCCTCTCCCGCCACCGATAACAGCGATCTCGCGGCGAATCCGCCGCGGAGACCGCCGTTATCGTGTACAGGACATCTCGGTTGTGGCAGCAGCTTCTGCCGTTACAGAGATATCCATCTTTAAAAAGAGGACGTCTTTTTGACATGGGGCGGTGGTCAAGAGGTTAATGTAATCTAAGAAGTATTTACATATTTCGCTTTATATTTCACTTTATTAGCATTAGCACAATTATGGTATAATCTACACAGCAGGCGCCACCACCTACCAACCCCCTTTTTTCTCATATTTATATTCCACCCCAGTGGGATACTTTTGTAGGGGCAGCCACTGTAACCGATATTCTTTTATACTTATTTGCATTTATTTGCATTCATTTCATTGTCCTCCCTGCAAAACCTATATACATATATTTTTTTTCCGTGGCGCAGATTCATACTACCTTTTCACTCTCTATGTAAGCATTTTTGGTGTTTATCCGTTTGAAAGTGGGTTTCATACACACACATAATATCAGCTCTTCCGGGCCTCAGACCACATATGCCTTGTTTCCACTGCACGGATCGGTTCGGGTCAGAAAGAATGGAGCGGTTAGAATGGGACCGGTCTATTCTGCAGAGCATTTCCACTGCAAATCGGACCATCCGGGACCATGCAAGGTTTAGAAAAAAAGCCTAGCACATCCACCAATCAGTGAGATGTATTTGTAGGTCCGCCCTAATGGAACCGTTCCATTCTCTATGGCCCCACATCTGAAGCAGGACCCAGAATGGTCCGGTACGGTTCGCTTTTATGGCACGCTTTCATAATGGAAACACCCAAAAAAGCGAACCGAACCGTACCGAACCGAACCGATCCGCTCAGTGGAAACGAGGCAAAAGAGAGTCTGTTTGCAGGGTGGTTTAGACCCCTGGCATTAATAGAAAAGCAAGTTATGGTCATGGTGGTAATGTAGGGTGAGGTGGATAACATTGTAGAGTAAGTACTAACTGCGACCATAGCGTTTATGCCAGGGTGGTGTCCATCGGCTATGTGATGCCATATTGGGAGAGTCATCCATAGGCGGAATGCGTGCCATTTTTTCTTCCTTCCTGCGTGCTACAAACATGGTGCATAAAGAACAGGTAACAAAACAGAGTTAGAAATAAAACTGCATGTAGAACAATAAGAATAGGATCCTTGAACTGATCCATGTAACTGCTGAAAAGTATCTGGAGGGAGAGAACAGGGATATTAACTTAGAACCCCTGTGTCCGGAGAGATATGTGTGATGATGTGTGCTTTTCGCTCACGAGTTTCCACCGGTGCTCTTTTTGTTAGAGCGTTTGTGTGAGACCACCTGCCAGTCATCTTGAAGTGACTGAAGTTGCAGGGTTTATGCCTCCTGTGGATCCTGGGGAGGTAGTATACCCCATTGGCACAAGGCTGTAATGCCTTCCTCCAGAGTGGAGATTACTATTGTGGTCTCATTGTGGGTGACCGACAATTTCGTGGGGTATTTCCACTTGTGGCGTATTCCGTGATTTCAGGTTGCAGTGTTGTTGGAGGGTGTGTCTGGACAGGTCTGAAAGTAGTTGTAATTCTGAATATTGGAGGTGTTGATTCCCCTGTCTTCAGGATGCCAAAAGGATTTGCTCCTTGACGTGATAATAATGCACTCTCAGTAGTATGTCTCTAGGAGTTGTTTCCGGGAGGAATGATGGAGTTGTTTCCGGGAGGAATGATGGTTTGGGAACTCTATGTATTCTATCCACAAGGGGATCCTGGGCCGTCAGATTAAGAACTGGTGTGGAGAATAGTGCTTGGGTGTATTGGAGTAACTGAGTGGCTGGTATGGTTTCAGGGATTCCTCTCATTTTGAATTTTTTCCTCCTGGACCTGTCTTCTAAATCAGCCACCTTATTCCTCAACCAGGCTATCTCCTTACCATGGGATGAATAAGCATCCACCAGAGTATTGAAGGATGTAGTATATTCTCCCATATTTTGCTCCATTTGGTCTACTCTGTCCTGGACCTCCCAGTGGCAGTTATTAATCCCTGCTGTTAAATCTGAATGAAGGGAGGCTTTTAGGTAAAACAGCATTTCCTGCCACCATTTTGTTGAAGCCCGCATACCGGGAAAAAACTTGGCAATTTCTGCTGCGTCTGCGGGTGTTTTCGGTTCCTCGGCATGCCTAAATGGTGCTGTAGGCCTCTGTGAGGATGTCTGTGTGGCCGTGGATGGAGCCATGTAATACATCAGCCATGTAATGGATCAACTACATTCTTGAACTACAGGTTTCAATAGACTCGGAAGCAGGAGAAGCCAGGAGGTTTTTTTTTATTTCCTGGGAAAGCCCACTGGTGCCATAGGAGTCCATGGGTGCACAGTTGCTTGTGTATTTGTCAGAAAGCAGGAAGTCAAGCCAGAGAGATGCACACCCGAGCACAGCACTGCCAGCCCTGAGCCTTGCCCGTTTGCCACAGGGATACCAGAGTAAGAGCCTGTCACCTTCCCATCTTCTGGGAGCCAGTGAGAGGGTACTTTCCTGTAAAAAAAAAACAACTATATTGAACCTCTCCACATCCGACTGCATGCAGATTTTAAAGACTGTTATAAAGTACACCAATACTTCTTAAAGGGTCCTAGCAAAAGCCAGTAGTAGAACAATTTAAAATACTGCCCCGTTTTATAAGTGATCCCACAAAACCCACTCCCCTCTGTCCCTTTTATTTTCTTGTTGTTTGAACACTACCAGAGATACCAGAGATAGCTCAGCCAGTTTAGGCTAGCATAGTCACCTTAATGCACTTTGGCAGCAAAGTTAGAAAAATATTTATTTTCAACAACACTTGCTACTGTTTATGCTGACCTTACTGTATAGTTTTACTGTATACTTATTGTTGGCTATTTACCATATTGTATGTCAATTTTCACTGCCGCTATCAGCTATCACCATGCCTATTTCATTGCTAATCATACTGGGCTCCATTTACAGAATGAACGCGTATGAGATATTTAGGTGTCAGGACACATTTTGCCTAAATATCTCATGCAATCCTGAAACTGTAAATTCGCTAGACCATTTGTGTGATATTTACCGATAAAAATGCTAGGTAAATACTGCATGAACAGGCGTTAAAACTCATCCACAGAAGGAAATAAATAATTAAAAACGCTGCCACATCCTTAACAACCGAGGAGTCATCAGCTGTCAGGTGGTTTCCCCACTGACAGCTGAATCTAATAAAAATAATTGCCAGCAATAACAAAAATGGGAAAAACTGTGTGGGGTCCCCCCAATGTATACCAGGCCCCTTGAGTCTGGTATGCCAATCTAAAAAGAAAAAATGGTGTGGGGTCCCCCAAACTCCATACTAGACCCTTATCAAAGAATGCAGCCTGGCAGGTTGGCAAAAGGAAGGGACAAGCAAGCGCCCTTCCCCTTCCTGAACACTAATAAAATGTGTCAGGGTGATGCCCCCTCAGGGGATAGGACCATGACACCCATTCATTCATAGAACATTCTCAGTCTCTTAAGTTAAATGACAATGGGCTTCATGCAACCTGGAAGACTGAGTGAATCTTATGGTAAAATCATACTGCAGGGAACAACTGTGCATTGCAGGTGCCTGCAGTTAGGCTTTAAATCATGTATTTGCAGGCACTACAAGATCTTTGCACTTTAGCAAAAGAGTTAACTTCTTATTTTTCTGCCATTTCAATTTATTTTAAAATATCTTCTGACTAGGACATTTGTTTATTAAATACTTTTAAGTTCTAAATACTTTCAGTACTTCTCATTAAAACATAGACTTGGGGCTATAGCTTTTTCAATCTCTGAACCAATGGCAGTCCCACAAGAGCATTTATCCTCCAAAGTTAAATAAAGAAAACAAAAACTCTCACTCTAAAAAAGGCCCAACTAATTAATTACAATGAAGTCAGCAATAAACAATGGCTACATTTTTTTCGTATTTTTGATCATCTTATCTATAACATAAAGTGCAAATATTGCAAGCTGTTTATTTGCTAATCTCCCTTTTTAATATTTTTTTTTCAAACTGTCCCTGGGATTTTCTTATCAAAACATATAGTACAGTGAACTTCTAAAGTTGCATTACAGCTGCGATTTTGATATTATTTTAAAACAAACTAATAGCATTTTTGATGTGTTAAATGCAATATTATATCATATACTAAGTTTCACACTTGGAGTGAAACAGCTATATGCAAAATACAGCAACGTCCTGCCATTTCCGAAGGATAAGAAAACGGTAATGATTTCTAAATATAAGAAAATGAGGTCACTGTCATCATCTAAGTAGTAAGTTGGCAATAAATTGAGAATGTAAGTGCGCTTAAATAGGAAATCATTCCAGTAATGGTAAAAGGAATTTGAATTCCATGTAATCATATAGTATTAGGAAGTAAGATTGTCACTATATAATAAGGATTATATGAAAGATGAGGATTAATTATGCAACGGAGAACATGAAGTTAGCAATGTCTCCTTCAAATCTACAGTATAAGACACTATAATGTAGTGCAGGACGTAGAGTAAAAGGGAGCCCTGGCATACACAACACACAAACCAGGACTTGTGTACAGGATCAGAGGTTATTAAGCCCAAAGGGAAAATTATACTTATGTGCTGGCATTGCTATTGGGTCAAGAGCAGCAAACAAGCTGCAGTAAATTGATGTTACTAAAATGTAGCTGATTTCTGATAACCCACACACAGGAGATCATATCAGCCTGCAAATGCTGTCAGGCAGACACATTCTTCTGGCTTTTCCGCTATAAAACAGGCATTGATAGCTTGACACAATCAGTTGCTGGGAGACTACAAGTCCCAGTTTCATTTTTCATTCTGTGCCTAGCATAAATGCAATCATGTATTTTATTCTCCAAACCTGTCTTCTAGGATCATTAAATGTGCATTTTTTTTAAAATCTCTTAAAAAACTACAGGAAAATGATATGGCTTTTTTGGCCAACTTTTGATATTTTATATATCTCCAAGAGATTCCAGTGTCAATATCTCATTGGCTTTATTTCCACTTACCTCAGAGCTTCGCTCTTCCTGATGTCCCCACACCTTTGTCATTTTCCCATAATGCAGGATTAGATAAAAAAAAAAAACAAGCAGCAGAGTAGGGATGAGCCGAACAAGCCCCTATGCGGTTCGCCCAGGACCTGCAAACACACCAAATGTTCGTGTGAACTTTAGAACCCTGTTAAAGTCTATGGGACTCGACTGTTTGAAATCTAAAGTGCTAATTTTAAAGGCTAATATGCAAGTTATTGTCCTAAAAAGTGTTTGGGGACCTGGGTCCTGCCCCAGGGGACATGTATCAATGCAAAAGTTTTAAAAATGGCAGTGAATTTAATAATGCTTAAAGTGAAGCAATAAAAGTGAAATATTCCTTTAAATTTCATACCTGGGGGGGGGGGGGTGTAAAGTAAACATGTGAAATAGTGCATGTTTCCCATACTTAGAACTGTCTCTGCACAAAGTGTAATTTCTGAAAGAATAAAAAGTCATTTAAACCGGACTTGCGGCTATAATGAATTGTAGGCTCCTGGCAATTCAGAGAGAATTCATTCATAAACAAAAAAAAGTGTGGGGTCCCCCCAAATTCAATTACCAGGCCCTTCAGGTCTAGTATGGATATTAAGGGGAACCCCGCCATAAAAAGATAGTGGCCCCCCTCTCCTGAACCATACCAGGCCACATGCCCTCAACATGGGGAGGATGTCCCCATGTTGATGGGGACAAGGGCCTCATCCCCACAACCCTGGCCAGTGGTTGTGGGGGTCTGCGGTCGGGGGGCTTATCAGAATCTGGAAGACCCCTTTACCAAAGGGGACCCCCAGATCCTGGCCCTCCCCTATGTGAATTGGTAATGGGGTACATTGTACCCCTACCATTTCACGAAGGAAGTGTAAATAGTTGTAAAAAAACACACACCGTGGAAAAAAGTCCTTTATTAAAAATAAAAAAAATCAGCGGTGGTAATCCACTCGGTCCCGGTTCCAACGTTGTCGGTATCCAGCGACGGGTGAGCTCCTCTCCGGTCCAGCGATGAGAAGATCGTCCGGGATCTAGAGTGCAGCATCGCCGGCCGCCTGTCTCCACCGGAGACAGCCCGGCGAATGACGCTGCTGAAGCTGTGACATTTCTTATATAGGTGAGGCGGGGCCACCCATCACGTGACCCCGTCCCCCTCTGACGCACCCTCTGCTACACTCTGATCCCTCTGGCAGTAAACATGAGTCACAAGCAGGCACTTTTTCATGCAATAAATGTGACGTTTGTCAGTTTATTCTAAATGGTCCAACTGTTCTTCTCCCCAACGGTCTTACACACTCTATTCATTAAAGAGTATCCTGTCAGACAATTGGGGTTGTCTATTTAGCAAAATGCCTCTGTGGCAGTTTTTACATAGGTAAAACTAAAAGGCCTTTTTTCAAACGCATCAAGGATCATGTTGGTCCAATCTACAAACGACTTATGACTACTGCCATTAGTCTTCATGTGGGTCGCGAACATGATTTTGAAGCAGGAATGATTAAATTTACAGCTCTTGAGCATGTACCTACAGTATACATACAAGAGGCGGCGGCATTGATCACACACTCCTGCAACTCGAAACAAAATGGATCCATCAATTGAATGCTACTCGTTACCCGGGCCTTAATGAATATATTAGTTTTAAATCTTTTCTCTAAGCAAATAAACTTTTAGTGCTATTGTTTACCTTGTATTTATATTAATTATTGGTTTAAAATTCAACTGTTCTAATATTTACATAATTTTTGATTAATATACCTATGTGTAACTTGTCCACTTTAAGGTCCTTCCCTGTGGGCCTTCCCTCCTCCTATTCCCCGCTTTTTCATCTGGGGTATACTAGTTATGTTTAATTCATGTCCCCTACCTTTGGGAATTTTCCCAAGTTTCCAATTCCCCTCTTTAGTTTTCCTTCCTCCCTCCCTTTCCTTTTTTCCCCCCTCCCATTCTTTTCTATCCCCTCCTTTCCCTTTTTCTTTTCTTTTGGGGTGCTTTGTTTGACTATTATGTAATCAGGTTTATGCTTTGTTATTCAACTATATATGTATTGAGATTTTTTGTAATTAAATAGTGTAACATAAAATTAAAACCGTCATTGATTTAGTTAATGTACTGTATGTATATTATTTTGTCTTGATCAATGAACTGTGTGCTGCCTTGTTGCCCCAATTTTCCTTCTAGGAGGCCATCCTTTGCCTCATCATTCCCCGCACACATTTGAGGTGTTTTGCACCTCTTTGTGATGCATTGAAGATGTCATTTTTAGCCAGACTGTTGGAATACTGACAGGATCGTTTTTTTCCTTCCTTGTCCATCCCCAATTTGGAGTTGTGTCCCACTAGGGGCATAGTGATCTGCCGTATGGACACCCAAGGGCTTCATATTTTGAAGACCGATTTGTGTCTCTGCATCTTCAAGCCAAATTTCCAACTTTGATCTGCCTTTTCACCTTCTCTCCTCGTCCTCATCTGGTCCCCGGACCATAGTGTGCATTTTTCCATCTTAGCCCTTTACATCGTTGGGCTACGATGGACATCTATCCAGCTGTCTTTCATAAACGTCATTACGACGTTGCATTGCCGCTAGGGAGTATGGGGATTGTAGGCTGTCTAGGCATGTTATTCCCTGACGCATGCGCACAAGCACTCTCCTGTGTCCGTGCTTGCCCGGAGATGTCAGACGACCGGGCGATGTGGGGTTTAAAATTCCGGCAATTAGCTCTATCTATCTATCTATCTATCTATCTATCTATCTATCTATCTATCTATCTATATATATATATATATATATATATATATATATATATATACACTTAAGGTAACATACAGATGGAAAATCTGTTATATCTCCCTATCCCTGACCTCCATGACAGTTGCACAGTTACCATATCTTTTGAATAGAACATGTCTAGGTGTAGCTTTCTTTTAATGTGGTATATGAAATTTTAAGAAGTTTTTGTTATTTATTCTGTTCATATAAAAACTGATAAGATGGTTATAACCTTCCCGTTTACCATTAGTAAAATGTATTTCATAATAAAAAACAGGGCAGATGAAATAGTTTACATGATAAAAGGAAACATAGCAGCCTTTTAATAATGCTGAAAGCAGGTAAACTGTATTGCTGACATTTGCTTTTATTGTCTGCGTCTCTCTCAGTTGCTTTGCTGCTTTCCTTCATTCACACGATACACTAATGAGTACCTGCCTTTATCTGATGGGGTAAAAATGGCAAAGGGATATTTCATAACAGCATTGTCAGAGAAAAAGGAAAACAACAGCTTATTAAAAAGAGTCAAACATGCCTTCTGATGTAACCTGTTGTCAAAGTTTGTACACATTTACACTGTAACACAAATAACAGTTGATTTCCGCCTGCATATTTGCATTTGGTTACATTCTTTTTACATGCACATTGATTTTAGTATAAAAAATGGATGCATTATCTTGTCTTAAAAGGACCACAGGTAGCAGTAAATACGTTTTTTTATTTGTGAGGACCATTATTTTTTCACAAACAAATAATGCATCCTAAAAACTACAAATTAAAAGATGAAAGGTACACATTATGGGGCTTTGAGCTGTTTTTAAAGACCTGTTAAAAAACGATAAAAAAAAAAATGAAATGAAAATAGTTAATGTATACTGTATATAAAAGGCAAACTGCATCACATCTATCCATCCATGCCAGAGTGCTTTCCATATTCACCTTAAATGAGACAGGGGTGAGGAAAATTAGCTCAGTTTATGGTAAAATTGTTGCAGTTTTTCTTAAGGTTAATGTTAAAGGTTGATGTTCAGTTGTCTCTTTAACATCTGCCTTGTACATCCAGAGAATCCTTTAGGACAAGTTTGTATAATGTTAGGACAATAAGATACATTGTTGCAAGTATAAGGCCGCGTACACACGATCGGTTAAACCAATGAGAATGGTCTGATGGACCGTTTTCATCGATCCAAACCGATCGTGTGTGGGCGCCATCTGTTATTTAACCATCGGTTAAATAAAAGCCAACTTGTTTTAAATTTAACCGATGGATTCCTAACCGATAGTTAAAAACCGATCGTTAGTAGGCACAACCAGCGGTTAAAAATCCACGCATGCTCAGAATCAAGTCGACGCATGCTTGGAAGCATTGAACTTCGTTTTTTCAGCACGTCGTTGTGTTTTACGTCACCGCGTTCTGACACGATCGTTTTTTTAACCGATGGTGTGTAGGCACGACAGACCATCATTCAGCATCATCGGTTAACCGATGAAAACGGTCCATCAGACCGGTTTCATTGGATGGACCGATCGTGTGTACAGGGTTATAGAGTTTATTTCAACTTCATCATGTAATGTCTTAAATGTGATAATGTAAAAATTTGATTCTTTTTTTGGTAAGAATAACTTGAGATTATTATTATACAAGATTTATATAGTGCCAGAAGTTTACGCAACACTTTACAACATAAGGGCAGACAGTACAGTTACAATACAATTTAATACCGTAGGAATCAGAGGGCCCTGCTTGCTAGAGCTTACAATCTAAGCGAAAGGGTCAAGAGATACAAAAAGTAATAACCGTAGGAGATGGTTTGATGGAGAAAATAATTGTACAGTTGGGTGGGGGCAGGATAGTCCTCTCTGAAGAGATGTGTTTTCAGGAATCCATCAGAGATGCACATTCAGCGATGAGCTCGTTGGTGGGATGTTACTGGATAGGTTTTAACATGCATTTTTGTTTTTGTGTACAATAAGAAAATATTTTATAATAATTGCCATATGTAGTAATTGGTGCTGTAAAAATCACTGGGAGCCCCATACCACCATACCGAATCTCCTGTCCCTATTAGACCATTTCGGTAAAATTTCGGGCCTATTGATTAATCGGGACAAGTCGGAGGCACTGAATGTAAACTTGCCAACCTCAACGTTAGAAAGTATTAAAGCTCAATTCCCTTTTAAGTGGCAACAGTCGTCCCTTTCTTATTTGGGCATTAAATTGACTTCCGATGTGTCCACATTATTCAAGACTAACTACCCGCCCCTATTTGCCCGCTTGATTGAAGACGTGAAGACATGGTCCGATATAAGCTTGTCCTGGGTGGGCAGAATCGCCTCAGTTAAGATGATTGTTCTTCCACGGTTATTGTATTTCTTTCGGGTTCTGCCGATCCCAGTACCTGCCGCTGATATACGCCGCTTCCAATCCCACATTTTTCACTATATCTGGGGTCCGAAAGGCCCTAGAATAGCTCGAACAACATTGTACACATCCAAAGAGGAGGGGGGCTTGGGAGTGCCCGAGTTTCGCAAGTATTATTTAGCAGCGCAGTTGACTCAATTAACCCAAATACACAGCCGTCACTATTGTCCTGAGTGGGTCTCCCTGGAGGCTCAGGCGTGTTCTCCATTAGCTATGGACCTTGTCCTGTGGACATCCCCTAAATACCGCAAAGCGATTTTGAGTCCAACGCTCTCTCATTCCCTTAATGTTTGGGAAATGGGATGTAGAAGATGGGCTCTAAGGTCAGCACATACCCCAGTGGCCCCCCTGTTTGGCAATCCTCGGTTTCCTCCGGGCAGGCATCCCGATGGATTTAGATGGTGGGTCAACAAGGGATTATTACGGATAGGAGATTATTTCGACCACAGGGGAATACGCCCGTCATCATATTACATAGACAGCTTGGAGATGCCTTCCTCTGAGAGTTACCGCTTACAGCAAATTCAGCATTTTCTCCGTTCGTTAGAGAACAATGGGTCCGACTTGACAACGCGCACTGCCTTCGAGAGTAGGTGTGTGCAGGACTCGGCTCTCCGGGGGGGCATCTCTACGCTCTATAAACAGCTGACCACACCTCTCACTAGGCTCCCGTATCAAGTGGCATGGGAGAGGGACTTGAACATTAGCCCTGAGGCAGGGGATTGGCGTAGTTGGAGTACAAGAATTCATAAAGGCATCCTCAATGTGGCTTTGATAGAGGCGGGTTACAAGGTACAAGCCAGATGGTACTTGGTGCCGGAGCGACTCTCCAGAATGTATCCTGGTGTCTCATCCTCCTGTTTCAGGGGTTGTGGGCAGGTGGGCACACCACTTCATGTGTGGTGGACATGCCCTAGGGTGCGTCGCTTTTGGATCAGGGTCCACGCGCTTATTCTTTCGGTCACAATGGTGAATATCATTAAAGACGCCTCAGTCGCCCTCCTAAACAAACCAGTGGATAATATTCCCAGACACGCCCAGACTTTGATATTTTTTATTTTTTTAGCTGCTAAAATAGCTATTGCGACAGCTTGGAAAAGCCCCATTGTAGACTTAACATTGCTAAAACGGAAATTAAACTGGATCATGTTAAATGAGAAAATAGTGAGCGTTTTAAATGACAAACAACCCCTTTTTGAAAAGACGTGGTCTCCCTGGCTCACTTACTTACAGGCCCCTGCGACATAGAGATGCCTCTTCAGTCGAACGATCAAAGATTCCCGGATGGACACACCCTTCTCTCTTCTTTCTTCTCCTGTTTCTTCTTTCTTCTATCTCTAGTGCCTTGCCCTTGTGGATTCTCTGAATTACCCCCCCCCCCCCCATCCCCCCTCTTTTTTTTTTTTTTTTAAACCTAGACCTTTTCTGTAGTGTTGGGGACTAAGGGCTCCCCTACTGGGGTCATTTAGGTTTAATATATGCTGAAGGTATCTTACTTGTTATGATTTTGAGCTGCCCAGATCCTCTAGTTGTGAGTTTACTCGAACCTGAATCCTACGAAGTGACTCAGCTATCTTAACTATCTGTAAAATGTGTTGTCTGATGGAGAATTTGGGCTCCGAGGGACTTCAATATCTAAATATTGGTCATTGATTGGCCTTCAGTATTAGTTATGTTATGTAGAGGGGCGGCAATTCAGGATCCATCCCTCAATTTGGGTCAATAATGGTCCTATATTTAGTATAGCAAGCATTTGTTGTACTGTGATATTGTCTATATGCTTGGATGCCTGCTCATATGTTACCCAGTATCATTTTCCCTCTTACTTTTGTTTGTTACGATTGAAATTATTATTATTATTTTTTTTTCTCTGATTGTTTTCCCCCCTTTTTTGTTTTACTTTCCTTTCCCCCTTTTTTTTATTTTTTATTACGACTTACTATGTGCAGAGCATGCGAGGATTGTTCGCTGCTCTCTGTGTTGACGCATATAATCTTTACTTGAAAAACAAATAAAAATCATTGAAACAGAAAAATCACTGGGAGAAGAAAACTTATATTTGTTATGGTACTATGGTGAGTTGGATGTCCAACATATATTGGATGGAAGTCAGAAAAGGTGTAAAATCTATTTATGGATGTCTCAACAATGGATTTTTATGCCATTTTTAAGAGCTAGTGTAAGAAACATTCTCCAACTTCCTCCCTCTCTCTTTCTACTACTCTATGGTCCCTTTCACACAGGCTTTCCAAACAGGTCTAGCTGTCAGTTTTTCAGGTGGACCTGATCGGACCCTCCATTCACTCCTATGGAGAGGCGGATGACATGTCCGCTGACACCTGCTGCTATGCGATCCAGTTTTGTCTGTGAAATTCAGAGGGGTGGTGGTTCGATTTAATACAATCTCCCCATAGAGGAGAGCAGGGATCTGACAGGTCCGTTTCAGCACAGTGAGCGGAGATAGACCTGTCATCCGCCTGCTCAGCGGGGATCAGCAAGCAAAGCGGACAAGCCTGTGTGAAAGGACCCTGTTGACTCTATTGACTTTAACTATTGATGGAGATAAAGTGACAGAATCACTTCAAACTCACTTTACTTAAAAACGGAGATCTGCCTAAAAAAATTTAAAAGCCAGCAGCTACAAATACTGCAGCTGCTGACTTTTAATAAATGGACACTTGCCTGTTAAGGGTGCCCAGTAAGTCAGCATCTGAAGCCGATCAATCGATCGGCTCTCGGCTGCCCCCGATGCCATCCTTGGTGAGGGAATCAGGAAGTGAAGTGCAACGGCTTCACTTCTCGGCTCCCTACTGCACATGTGCGCCCTAACTGGTCCCCGCTGTCTTCTGGGACCTGTGTGTTTCCCAGAAGACATTGGAGAGGACAGGATGGGAATTGGCGTGACCCCCGCGGGGGTATATGCCCAGAAGTGGGTGCAAATACCTGGAATATACAGGTATCTTCTCCTCCCTCCCCCTTAAAGGTGCCAAATGTGACACTGGAGGGGGGGAGGGTTCCAAAAAGCGGAGGTTCCATTTTTGTGTGGACCTCCACTTTAAGAGGGGTATAATACTATATGTTTTTTTGGTTCAATCCAATGGTCTGAATGAAAAGAAAACTTTTCAAGCAATGTTATTGATGGAATTGCCCCCACTATGCCTTTCTGTTCTGACCGGGGGACTGTCCCCCCTCCTGTGCCAGAACATACTGATCAGTGCTCGCAGTCATTGACTACAATTGCTAATCAGATGCTGGTTTTTCAGCATGTCCATTTGAAAAAATCCAGTTCTTAGACTGGCTTCTGTCCGAAAGGCTGCTGTACACTATAACCAAATGTTGGCCATTACCCGTTGAACCACCTGACAGTGGTCAATATTTTGGCTGGTGTGTATCTAGCATAATACTTCTTCATACTCTTTTACCACCTTGCTGTCCTAACCCTATCTAAAGGCAATGAAACATATTGTAAATATGAAGTATACTTTAGGTACCTGCAGATTACTGCCTAACAACTGATTAACCACTTAAAGGGTCAATAAAGGAAAAAAAATGTTCTTTAAAATAACAAACATGTTATACTTACCTCCACTGTGCAGTTTGTTTTGCACAGAGTGGCCCCGATCCACGTCTTCTGGGGTCCCTCGGCGGCTGTCTCTGGTCCTCCCTGCAAGAACTCATCACATTCATGCGAGAGAGCTTGGATGGTGATGAGTCCTTGCGGGTCAATGGCTGCGCTGCTCTCAATCATCCGCTCTAGCCAATCAGTGGCCAGGCAGAACAGCGAAGAGGATCTCGGGACTGAGCGCGGGACTTTCGAGGTGTCAGGTAAGTAAAACAGGGGCACGGGGGGGCGTCATCATCAGATGTTTTTTCACCTTAATGCATAGATTGCATTAAGGTGATTTTTTTTTTCCTTTACAACTCCTTTAACCACTTGCTTACTGCGCACATACACCCCCTTCCTGCCCAGGCGAAATTTCAGCTTCCGACACTGCGTCGCTTTAACTGACAATTGCGCGGTCGCGCGATGTGGCTCCCAAACAAAATTGACGTCCTTTTTTCCCCACAAATAGAGCTTTCTTTTGGTGGTATTTGATCACCTGTGCGTTTTTTTTTTTTTTGTGCTATAAACAAAAAAAAGAGCGTCAATTTTTAAAAAAAACACAATATTTTTTTCTTTTTGCTATAATAAATATCCCATTTAAATTCTCAGTTTAGGCCGATACGTATTCTTCTACATATTTTTGGTAAAAAAAACCAAAAAAAACGCAATAAGCGCATAGTGACTGGATTGCGCAAAAGTTATAGCGCCTACAAAATAGGTGACATAATTATGATTTTTTTAATTATTATTTTTTTACTAGGAATGGCATTTTTTATTGGGATTTTTATTGGGACTGCGACATTATAGCGGACACATCGGACACTTTTGACACATTTTTGGGACTATTCACATTTATACAGTGAACAGTGCTATAAATATGCACTGATTACTGTATAAATGTGACTGGTAGGGAAGGGGTTAACACTAGGGGGCGAGGAAGGGGTTAAATGTGTAGCCTAGTGAGTGATTCTAACTGTAGGGGGAGGGGACTGACTGGGGAGGTGACCGATCTGTGTCCCTATGTACAAAGGACACAGCATCGGTCTCCTCTCCCTGACAGGACGTGGATCTCCACAGAGATCCACAGTCCTGCTCAGTTACTGGGCAATTGCGCATCATGCTCCCAGTAACGCGGCGACGCGCGCGCCCCCTAGCGGCTTTAAAAGACGAGGACGTCATATGACGTCTTCGTACGCCTTCGGATCTTAGATGCAATTTTTCGACGTCCACTAGGTGGCGTTCCCGTCGTAATACGCGTCAAGTATGCAAATTAGCTATTTCCGACGATCCACGAACGAGCGTTTTTTGCATTTTTTTATGTCGTTTCCGTTCGGCTTTTTCCGGCGTATAGTTAAAGCTGCTATCTGGTGGCGTACTCAATGTTAAGTATGGCCGTCATTCCCGTGTATAATTTTGAAAATTTTACGTCGTTTGCGTAAGTCGTCCGTGAATGGGGCTGGACGCCATTTACGTACACGTCGAAAACAATGACGTCCTTGCGACGTCATTTGGAACAATGCACCCTGGGAATTTTGACGGACGGGGCATGCGCAGTTCATTCGGCGCGGGGACGCGCTTCATTTAAATGAAACACGCCCCCTACCCGGCCAATTTAAATTACGCGCCCTTACGCCGCAAGAGATACACTACGCCGCCGTAACTTACGGCGCAAATTCGTTGAGGATTCTAACCAAGTCAAAGTAAGTTACAGCGGCGTAGCCTATCTGACATCTGCGCCGGGCGCAGCGTAGGTATGTGGATCTGGCCCTCTGTGTTTACAAGTTAAAAAACATTTTTTTGCTATTACTTAGAACCCCAAAACATTAAATATTTTTTTTTCAGACACCCTAGAGAATAAAATGGCGGTTGTTGCAATACTTTATGTCACACCATATGTGCGCAGCGGTTTCACAAGCGCACTTTTTTGGAAAACAAATACACTTTTTTGACCTAAAAAATAAGAAAACAGTAAATTTAGCCCAATTTTTTTTGTTATATTGTGAAAGATATTGTAAATTGATACCAAACATGTTGCACTTCAAAATTGCACCTGCTCGTGGAATGGCAAAAAACTTTTACCCTTAAAAATCTCCATAGACAACGTTTAAAATATTCTACAGGTTACCAGTTTTGAGTTAAAGAGGAGGTCTAAGGCTATAATAATTGCTCTCGCTCTAACGATTGTGACGATACCTCACGTGTGTGGTTTAAACACCGTTTTCAAATGCGGACTCGACTTAAAGCGGGGGTTCCGCAGGAAAACAATTTTTTTTTCAGGTGTATCTACTGCCTTACGTCTATGAATTTTAGAGCCATCCGCATGCACATTCGGCCGTGAAGAAATATTTATAAAAAATGTGTCCTGTCATGTTCCATCTTGCTTGTGGGCACTGTGAAGCCCACAAGCAAATACTTCTGGGATTCTATCCCACGCATGGGCAGTGTTATCAGCACAAGCTCACAAAGCACTGCAGCTGATCACAAAATCCTGCGATATTACTGATACAGTGTTATACATCGTCTCCTGGGAAGCGAGACACTGTGCTCCCAGGAGACATTGGGGCAAATCCACAAAAGAATTACGCCGGCGTATCTAGTGATACGCCGCGTAATTTTAAAGTTCCTGCATCGTATCTTTGTTTTGTATCTACAAAACAAGATACGACGGCATCTGGGATCAATCCGACAGGCGTATGTCTTAGTACGCCGTCGGATCTTAGGTGCATTTTTTCCGCTGGCCGCTAGGTGGCGTTTCCGGCTAATTCCGCAGTATTTGAGTATGCAAATTAGCTAGTTACGGCGATCCTCGAACGTACGTCCGGCCGGCGAACTTTTTTACGTCGTTTGCGTTCGGCTTTTTCCGGCGTATAGTTAAAGCTGCTATTATGAGGCATACTCAATGTTAAGTATGGCCGTCGTTTCCGAGTCGAATTTTGAATTTTTTACGTTGTTTGTGTAAGTCGTTTGCTAATAGGGATTTGCATAGAATGACGTTACCGTCGTAAGCATTGGCTTGTTCCGGTTTAATTTCGAGCATGCGCACTGGGATACCCTCACGGACGGCGCATGCGCAGTTGAAAAAAAATGTATTTTACGTTGGGTCACAACGTATTTACATAAAACACGCCCCCATTACATCCATTTGAATTCCGCGCCCTTACGCCGCCAAAGATACACTACGCCGCCGTAACTTACGGTGCAAATTCTTTGAGGATTAAAAAAAAAAGTAAGTTACGGCGGCGTAGTGTATCTTAGATCTACGTGGATCTGCCTCATTGGGAACGAAGTGACACGCCCACTCCCGCGGGAGTGATACCCGGAAGTGGCTGCTAATTTCGCCCCAATTAAAGGTATTGTAATGATTTTAAAATTTTTGCATAGTGGTACTGTTTATGTAGTTGTGTGCTGGTCTGAATGAGCTGCAATTCATTATGAGGGTGAACCTCCGTGCAAGCTCGGCAGGACGGTGCGCTTAATTTTTTTTTCTTATTTACTTTACTTTTTATTTTGACACTGTCTTTTTGGGTCAAAAAGACCTCCTATTTCATATTTACACTTAGATGCAATAAAACAATTAAAAGTAATTTGAAAAAAAAAACTATAAGTGCATTGGGCGATCTGTGATTAACAATGCGATGACACCCACAGCGGTTCACAGAGGGCAGTGTGAACTGCCTGTGGGAGAAATGCGATGCGGGAGCCAGCACTGTAATCGCACTGGTTCTCGCATTGCATCAGTGTGAACCTAGGCTAATTGGGTTCCAAGAACCCCGATTGATTTTATATGCAAAAACAAAGCAACATCTAGTGCTCTCTTTTCCAAATAATTTAATATGTAAACAATTGAATCCATTACAAAACTAACCATAAATACTGTAAACATACTTGAACCTGAAGTCTTCACTGTGGAGTACATGAACACTTCAAGAAAGAAACCAATTTGTAATTGTATTCTGCTGTGCACAGAATAGAAGTAGCAAATAAAGTACAAAACTATTTAGCTTAATTTAACATTGTCTTAATGCACAAGTCAAAGAAAGCATTTGAAGGGCACAAGTAAATTTAGGATATGAGATCATTTTAATTAAGCTAATTGTGCCCTAAATGTATAAGGGGAAATCTTTCCAGCTGTATAATTCAAGTATAACTCTGTCAATAACAAAGAGAACTGAACTTGAAGAAATGTGTGTATAGTGTTGATACCTTATGTATTATTCTGTCTCAGTAAGCATATGCTTTTTTTTTTTATTTCATAAAAAAAAATTGAAGATCTGTATTTGGCAGTCTCTTGCATTTTGAACGTCCACCTAGCAGCACTTTCTGGAAACACAGTTGCCAACTATATTTTACTGACTAAGCTATGATTAAGCACTAAAGTTTAGTGTGAAACGCGTCAGCTTGTACCCCGTTTGCTGTAGCATGTATCCTGTGTTTTTCATTTTACAATAAAAGCAACAAGTTTTGGAGTGCGGCTGTCTAGAAATTCTTCCTTCATTTTGCATTATATTTGCATTGACAGCACCCATGGCTTCGGATTTAGTGAGGAGATTCTTAATTGTTATCCTTGAGCGGTGATCCTTTCTCTATAATCCAGAAGCGATTCAGTTCGCATGTGCCGCGCTTTATAAGTTTTTCATTCATTCATTCATTCATATTTTACTGACAGTTTGGAAAAACAACCTATTTTACTTCCATATGTAAATGTTCATGGACAAGGGTAAAAGCCAGCAAAAGTCCAGATTCAGTTGACAGCTTTCAGGTGCAGAAATACATAATATAATTTTCCAGTGTCCCTGGCCAGCATGAAATCCTTGTAAAGCTCGGCCTCCTGGACACGGAGTCTATTCGCCGCCCTCCTTTGACTCCCCAACCATCCCAGATCTGGCAGTCGCCGCCATCACGGAGGGACAGAAGGAGGATTTGATATGACAATGCAGACAGAGACATTGAATAACTCCATGGTACTTTGCAGCTGACCTGTTCTATTCTTTACCAGACTTGACGAAGATGCACCTAATCACCATATGCACCTCAAAGCTCAGGTTTTTGTCCCTAGGTACCATTGCATGACTTCCCCACCCAGTTTGAACACCCTGCTAACCACATTGTTATTCTTCACAGCAAGTCCTTTTACTTTGGTTCCTACACGAGTGATGGTACCCGTCTTCACTGTGCAGCTGGGTACGAGATGTCTCGTTTAGACGGTTCGATTGTCCGGTTTTCTATTGTTACCTGATTTACGTTTTTAGTTTTCTTGTTGGACTATTATATATTGTACACTGCACTATTTACCCTGCACTGTATTATATATACTACACTGAGTGTACTATATACTCTGAACTGCAGTATATATACTATACAGATTGCACTATATACTCTGCAAAAAAAATGGGCCTTAGGTTTTGGTGGTGCCAGAACACTGTAACCCCTCACAGTTACTCTTGTTGGGTGCAGGAACGGTCCCTGCTGTTAATATGATTTCAGTGGCTGCTTGCCCTCTTTTAGTGGCCTGTGAGACATGAACCTGGACAGTCTCCCATGATAAGATAAACTTCCTTGACCTTGAGATATTCAAGTCAGATAATGTGCTTGTAACCAAAAATTATTTTAAAACAGTTGATCGTAATGGATATATTCCTTTGTCAAGTTGTCACCATCGTCTGTGGCTATGCAATATCCCGCGGGGCCAGTTTGTGAGGCTCCGCAGGAATTGCACCCTGGAGTCGGATTATCTGGCCCAGTCGCAGGAATTATCTAATCGATTTGTGTCTAAAGGTTACTCTCGCCCCTTGATTATGCAAGAAATGGAAAAAGTTAGGCTGTTAGAGAGGAGTGTTATTGTAGCTGACAAACCACCCATTACTGATAAGGAGCCATCTAACTTCAAAATGGTGCTTGACTATAACATTCAGTATAAGAAATTTGAAAAAATAGTGGCCAAACACTGGCCCATCTTGAAGGGCGATGTTGTTTTGGGTCCGGCCCTTCCGGATCGGCCACAATTCATCTATAGAAAAGCCCCCTCCCTGAGGGATAGTCTAGCCCCTGGTGTAATTGACCCGCCAGTTGTTGCACAGCCAAAACTTTTTGACTTCCTATCTGGATTTTATGCTTGTGGTCGCTGTGCGACCTGCAAGCATGTCAAACAGCATATTAAGAAACGGAAGTCTTTCTGTTCCAATGTGACCCAGTTAGAGTATCCCATCAAGCAATTAATTACGTGCGATACTATCGGCGTAGTTTATATGCTTGAGTGTGAGTGCGGCTTGCAGTATGTGGGTCGCACGTCACGGGCATTGCATGTGAGAGTGGGGGAACATATCAGCAATATCAAAAGGGGTATTAGGAGTCACAGTGTATCTAAACACTTTAGGCAGTGTCACCAGAGGAATCCCAAAGGGTTAAAATTCTGGGGCATTGAAAAAGTTACAAAACATTGGCGAGGGGGACATTACATCCGCCAATTGAGTCGGCGTGAGTCTTATTGGATATATGAGACTAAAGTATCCTCGCCAGCTGGTTTAAATGTAGAGTTTGACCTTAATTGTTTTATTTCCAATAGATAATCCCCCCTTTCTTATGTATTCTTATGTATCTGTATATTTTTAAATATTTTTAAATATTTTTAATTATATTTTGTATATATTATATTTTATATATATATATATATATATATATTTTAATATTAATATTTTTATTTTTAATATTCATAACATTTATGTCCAGTATCTGTTACACGTAGTGTTCCTTTTCGAGACCTTAATGGGTTAATATATAAGGATTTACATATGTGTTTTTGATGTATTTTATGTAATTTGGGTGTGCGATCGTGGCTGACGTCATTTATATTTTTTATGTAAGATTTCTTTTTAAAGGGGTCTTTTTTGCCTTTGAGGATTTCTATCCTTATTGCATATATAACTTTTGGTATATAGGAGTCTGCCCTTTGATAGTATTCCGATCGAATGTGTTTCCTTTTTCCCATTATGATCGAATCTGTCACTTTTTTCCATCATGGTGCAGTTTGTGCCTTCCTTTGCTGACAGTCTTTTGTTCTCTAATTAGGATTGATGGGAGGGCTTGATTACTAGTGGGTGTGTCATGGCAGCCACAGGCTTCTTATACCTAGACAGCGGGACGTTTGCATGCTGCCTTTTTTCACCCCACGCTGATGAAGTCCCGCTCATAGGGACGTAACGTCGTACGAGGGGAAGGGGCCACATGAGACGTCAACCGCGATCGCCGACCTAGACTGAAACCCATGCTTTTATGGATGTTTTATGCTGTTTCGCTGCACTCGTTTGAGAGTGCTTATACAGTGAGTGTATTCGTTTTTTATTCTTAAATAAATGTATTTTGGCTTCAGAGAGCACTAGATTTCCTCTCCTTTGTTTTTTATGCCCTGATTGCCATGTCCTGATCCTGAGTCTGACTGATATCGTGGTTCTACTGCTGCATTGCTTGCTGTCCTCTGAGAACAGGTGGTTCTCTGATTATGCTTTGTGACCTATTGCAGGTCGAAGTTGTAAGGTGAGAGGCCATTCCTGCTATTTGGTGGAGGTTCCTTCTGGATATCACCCTTTGGATTTTTGCACTATTATATTCCGATTTGGATCATCTTTTTGCACTTGAGCACTTTATATGGACTTTATTATATAATTTTTAATTATATATCATATATCATATGTTTTAACTTTCTGTATGTATAGTTTAAAATTGTTTGTTTTGCGCTGCACTATTATTATTAGAAGACATGAACCTGGACCTGGATCTAAACATGATGGGTATTTTTATTTTTTTAACACCGCAATACACTGTATTATATACTGTGTACACCGCCTGAAGTGTATTTGAAATTTACACACTGTATTATATACTGTGTACACCGCCTGAAGTGTATTTGAAACTGTACACCGCCGAATGCATATATATATATATTATTATTATTATTATTATTATTATTATACAAAATTTATATAGCGCCAACAGTTTACACAGTGCTATACAATGTATAGGGGGGACAGCACAATTACAGTACTGTTCAATACAGAAGGTACAGGAGGGCCCTGCTTGTGAGCTTACATTCTAAAGGGAGGGGGTGGTGGTACAAAAGGTAATATCTGCAGAGAATGATTTAATGGGGATGGCTCGGGGACAGTTAGGCCCTGTACACACAGGCTGATATCCAATGAAAACGGTCCTCCGGACCGTTTCCATCGGATATGTCCGCTAGCGGATTTTGATCTGATGGCCGTACACACCATCAGATCAAAATCCCAGCGGAAAACATCCGCGGTGACGTGGCCGCGCCGTAAATACTTCCACGCATGCGTCAAATCATTTCGACACATGCGAGGGATGGGGATCGGACGGACTTATCCGGTGAGTCTGTACAGACGACCGGATAAGTCCGAAGGACAGGTTTCCAGTGGATAGATTTCTTAGCATGCTAAGAAATTTTTATCCGCTGGAAAACCGTCGGCTGGACAAATGTCCGCTAGGCCCTACACACGACCGGATCTATCTGCTGGAACTGATCCGCGGATAAATCCCAGCGGACAGATCCGGTCGTGTGTACGGGGGCCTTAGGTGGGTGTGGGATAGGCTTCCCTGAATATATATGTATATATATATAAAAAAAAAATATATATATATATATATATATATATATATATATATATATATATATATATATATATATATATATATATATATATATATATACACTAGTAGACTGCATATATATCAAATATGCTGCCTGTACTGACTGAATATATAAAATACACTGCCTGTACTGACTGAATATAGAGTTACGCTGAATGCAGATTATATGTATCAAATATACTGCCTTTAACTAATACATGCTAATGCTGTGAATGTGTATAGTGTTAAATGTAATATACCATTCAACCGCCTCCTTGCCTGTGAAAGTAGATTACTAAATTTCAAATTTTCATACAGGAAAGTTCATGAAATAATAAGTGATTTTACAGATTGCATTTCCACAGATACATACATTAAATATCATGTCAGGTTCAGGCACTATATAATTCAACAATCCAATGTCAGGTGATGTATAATTCATCTATAATTAGCATAGCAAATTCATTCACAAGTGTGGTTCGAGGTGTTTATTATTTATTTCACTAGTGCATTCAATTGAAAATAAAGCACAATTTAAAAGAGAAACCTGGGTACCTACACCTTGATCCTTTCATCCTTATCCATGGAAAAGGATCTAATGAGACGTGTGATTGTTGGATTTATAGTCTAGAAGAATACATAAATAAAATGAATACAAAAATAAGGCAATGCAAAGGCCACCCTAAATTCTATGGAGTGACACAGAGCTACAGGTATTCACCACTAAAACTCTAGTATACTGTAGATTTCCATGTAGTCTAGAAGGAACAACTCTGCAGCATATAAAGAAAGGTTTATGGAAGAAACTTTAGTAAGTAACTGTCCCTGTAGGGCAAAGGCAGACTGACAACCTCCCAGTCCCCAAGGCTGCTTTTTGAAAAGACCACTTCTGAAATACCACATGAGAATGCAAATTTATGAGTTTTCCTCTCCCCCAATCAGCCTACTCCGTAAGTCTCAGTGACATTTTTTCTTTTGTCTTTACTTTGGCTGCATGTAGCATATGTAGTCTAATTGCCAAATGTCCCACTGCCATCTGCATGTAAATGAAAAGCTATTACAACTGATCACTTCTCTCTTTCAAACCAGGTAGGGCAAGGTGTTTTCACAGGTAATTTTAACACAACTTAATAACACAGACAGATTGTCCCTGTGCTGTCATTCATCATTTAAAACAATTCTGATGGGCCCCTAAGCATTGTGACTACTCAGTGTAAACAATAGCCAGAAACCATTAAAGCCCTGTACACATGGCCCGGGAATTCCGTCATGAAAAAAAAGTTGTTTTTTCTGACGGTATTCCTGGAGCAAAGTCGTGTATACAGACGGCTACTAAAAAGAATCGCCGTACTTTTGAATGGCAAGAACGCGGTGAAGTCATTGACTACGACGTGCCGGCGTCTCATCACATTTGATTCTATCGCCGCCATCTTGCTACACCCCACACTAACTTTGTATGCTACTGCGCATGCATCAAAGTGTTATCGAGAATGCATGGTGTTTCGACACTCAGGTAAGCAAACAGACGACCAGTTTTCTCGGCAGGAAACACTCTCGATGAGAAAATAGAGAGCAGATTTCTCTATTTTCCTGTCGGGATTCCCAGCTGTTTTCCTGACGGGAAAACTGCTAGGCAGAATACACACGGCCGGGATTCCCGGCCAAATGCTCTCCTGCTGGGAAAACTGGTTGTGTGTACGAGGCCTAAGGCCGCGCACACACGATCAGTCCATCCGATGAGAATGGTCCGACAGACCGTTTTCATCGGTTCACCGCTGAAGCAGACTGATGGTCTGATGTGCGTACACACCATTGTTTTCAAAACCGATCAGGTCAGAACACGGTGACGTAAAACACACAATGTGCTGAAAAAACTAAGTTCAATGCTTCCAAGCATGCGTCGACTTGATTCTGAGCATGTGCGGGTTTTGAACCGATGCTTATGCGTACTAACCATCGGTTTTGACCTATCGGTCAGCCGTCCATCGGTTCGATTTTAAAGCAAGTTCTCTTTTTTGGACCGAAGGACAACATACCGATGGGGCGTACACACGGGCGGTTTGGACCAATGAAACTGAACTTCAGTCCGCTTTCATCGGTTTGGACCAATCATGTGTATGCGGCCTAAGAGATTAAAGGACCATTTAGATCACTTCCTGGTGATCAGTAGGGATGAGCCCATTCCTTGAATGTAGAACATTATGGGGCGTCTGTGGGAAATTTTGAATGCCACTGGAACTCCCATAATTCACTGTGGGACCGTCAATGCACAGCAAGATCACAGTGCATTGATGGCTGCTGATTGGTCAAAGCATGCACCTGGCCTGCATGCTTTGGCCAATCACAACACGCTCTGCTGTAAGAGCCATGATTGGCCAAAAGCAGGGTGCCATTTGCCAACCATGGTTTAGGGGGCTAAGTCTACGCCCCACACTACGTAAGGCTACATACATAGCGGCCGTACATAGTGAAATTAATGAGAGCAGCAAAATGACATTTCTAAAGGAAAAAATGTAATTTAAAACTGCCCACGGATGTAATGTATTGCTGTCTCCTGGCAATATACATACAAATCATTTGGTGTGAGATCCCCAGTCCATTACCAGGCCCTTAGATATTAAGGGGAAACCCTCACCAAAATTAAAAAAAAATGGTTTGCCCCCCCCCCCCAAAATCCATACCAGGCCCTTCAGGTCTGGTATGGATATTAATGGGAACCCCACTACAAAATAAAATAAATGGCGTGGGGGTCTCCCTAAAGTCCATACCAGGCCATTAACCACTTCAGCCCTGGACCATTTTGCTGGTCAATGACTGGGCCACTTTTTGCGATTCGGCACTGCGTCGCTTTAACTGACAATTGCGCAGTCGTGCGACATGGCTTCCAAACAAAATTGGTGTCCTTTTTTCCCCACAAATAGAGCTTTCTTTTGGTGGTATTTGATCACCTCTGCGGTTTTTAATTTTTGTGCTATAAACAAAGATAAAGCGAGAATTTTGAAAAAAAATAATATTTTTTACTTTTTGTTGTAATAAATATCCCCAAAAATATATATATATATAAAAAAATCATTTTTTTCCTCAGTTTAGGGCGATACGCATTCTTCTACATATTTTTCATAAAAAATCGCAATAAGCGTTTATTGATTGGTTTGCGCAAAAGTTATAGCATCTAAAAAATAGGGGATAGTTTTTATGGCATTTTTATTAATATTTTTTTTTTACTAGTAATGGTGGCGATCAGCGATTTTTATCGGTACTGCGACCTTATGGCGGACACTTCGGACACTTTTGACACATTTTTGAGACCATTGGCATTTTTATAGCGATCAGTGCTATAAAAATGCATTGATTACTGTAAAAATGCCACTGGCAGGGAAAGGGTTAACTCTAGGGGGCGAGGAAGGGGTTAATTATGTTCCCTAAGTGTGTTCTAATTGAAGGGGGGTGGGACATTGTATGAACAGAGGAACAGTCATTTCTCCCCCTGACAGGACCGGGAGCTGTGTGTTTACACACACAGCTCCCGATTCTCGCTCTGTAACGCGTGATCGCAGGTGCCCGGCGGGGATCGCGCCCGCTGGGCACGCGCGTCGGCACCAGGGGCGAGCAGGGGCCCCTAATGGCTGAAATGCAAAATGACGTATACCTATGTGATTTTGCGTACCGTGCCTCTTCCCCACAACCCTTGCCCAGTGCTTGTGGGGGTCTGCGGGCAAGGGGCTTACAGGAATCTGTAAGCCCCCTCTAACAAGGGGGCCCCAGATCCCGCCCCCCATGTGAATGAGTGTCAGGTGCATTGTACCCATGCACCAAAACAAGTGTCAAAAAAGTAAAAATTACAGGAGACAGTTTTGGACAATTCCTTTATCAAAAAAGAAAAAGTGTCCCACAATGTCCATTCATCTTCAATCACAGTGCCGACGACCCGAGAAAAAAAAGGAAAAACTCTGCCTCTATTGGATGCATACCCGCAGCTGCAGCATTTTCAGGATAACAGTTCTTATAAAGCTGAAGGCAGGGCCACCCAGTGACGTAAAAACGACTCATTTTTGTAATTTTTACTTTTTTTAAACTTTTTTTTGTCAAAGTGTAGATGTACAATGTACTCGATACCCATTTACATGGTGGGGCAGGATATGGGGCCCAGATTCCGATAAGCTCCCCGACCGCAGACAACCACTGGGCAAGGGTTGTGGGGAAGAGGCCCTTGTCCCCACCGGCATGGAGACAAGGTGCTTTGGTGGGGAACCCAAAGCACCCTCCCCATGTTTAGGGCATGTGGCCTGGTACAGTTCAGGAGGGGGGTGCTCTCTCGTCCCCCCTTTTTCTGTGGCCTGCCAGTCAATAACTTGCATAAAAGCCTTTAAAATTGGCACTTTTGATTTTTCACGTTCACGTCCCTTAGACTTTAACAGTGTTCGCATACATTTTTTGCCTGTTCGCATATTCTTATGTGAACCGAATCAGGGGGGTTTTGGCTCCTCCCTAGTGATCAGTCAGTATTAGAATCTGACTAATCCAAGGTGAATCTCAGTTTGGGATAAATTATTCACTCTTATTTACTTACATATTTAATTTTACAGTTGAGGAAAGTATGCATTTTAAATCTGAATAAATGAATTGCTGTTTCCTAGTATTATCTTTAAATATACACAAAATTCACTCTGCAGGACTAGATTACTGTAATTCTGTAAGTGCTTTAAAAAACTATTTTGTTTGACTTCCATTAAAAAAAGAAGTATGGAGATTAAGAAAACAAAAACAAAGCTACATACTTACCTAGGTGGTACCTTGGTCTGATGCTGCATATGTCCCTCATTGCCTCTAAGACTAAAAAATGAACAAACACCACGGATTGCTCAGTTCTCGGTCTTCAGTGAGCAGAGAGCCGTGACTGTCAGTCATTGGCTCTCTGCTCTGCCCCTGAATTTTCTCATTGGAGTCCTGGGCTGTGGCCCTACTTCCCCATCTGTTCATACATTTTAACGTCTTCTTGACTTGCTAATATATATTGTATCTTCTAAAGACTTCCTGTCCTTAACTCTCTAGTATGTGCATAGCATGTGCGTTTTCCAATTAAAAAGACTTAAAGGAGTTGTAAAGGATTTTTTTTTTTGCTGAAATGACTGTTCACAGGGTATAGAGACATAATAGTTAACTGATTCCTTTTAAAAATGATTAAAAATAGATACAAATCAATCATATAATGTACCTACAGTTTCAGTTTCATTTTTGCATGCTGTTTCATGCTTCTGTGATGAACAGAGACAAAGAGCCAATACAGGGCAGTGATGGTTTGTAAAACAAAACTGATTGGTGTTGAGGGGTTTTAGACACACAGTAATCACACCTCCTTGATTAGTGACCACAGAGAGAAAGCTCCCATGACTTTTTTCATCAAGAAACAGACTGTTCAGAACAGAGAAGGATTACAGCAACATCAGAGCAAAAACTAATAATGAGGACATGAAACCAGGACTGCAGTAAGGTAAAGGAAGCTATTTAGCTAAAAAAAAATCCTTTAGTGACCCATTAAGTAGGCATATTTATTAAAACAAGTCCGTAAATGCTTTCCTATAAACATCTTTGTAGATTTCATGGATATCATTGTTTACATCCCTTGGGCTAAAATCTAAAAGTCCAGATCTGCTGAGGAGGTAATTCTATATTAAACAATGTATCATCATGGGTTGAGATAGCAGTAAATTTGACCGAGGAAGCTAAAAAACTTAGCCATGAAGTACAGAGTGATTGCTAGCAGAGATGTGTGTATCATATAAATTACTGGCTAAAATTATAAGTTCTTTGGCAAAAAAAAGTAATTCTAATGACTATTATATGATTCCCATCATTGCACAAACCCTGATGATAAGGCAAGTAGTTTCTATTACATCATCACAGATGATTCATGTACCTCTTGTCTGACCAAATATAAGCTTATATTTCTCTTTACATGAGCACATGTAGTGCCCTAATAGCAACAACTGTGCCCCATGACTTTTAAATTCTCACTGCTAGTTCTTTACCTACTGTATGCCTTCTTTGCCATCTGGCCCAGCATGTTAATATACATCCAATTAAGGTATAGGCTGAAAGTCAAAGGAAACACTGGTCTTTTTTGACCTAATGTCAACATGAATAATGATTTTAAATTGTTCTCTTCCACTATGCACTTTTTAAACTCCTTTTCAGCAAGTTGATTTAAAGATATTGGTAATTCCACTCTGACCATAAAGAGTGATGTCCCTTTGGAGTGCAGAGGTTTTTATTGTTATGTTGCTTAATTGAATGTCTGTTAAGGTTCATTCTGTTCAATATACTGTTAGCTCTAGTTAACGTGTTGGGTGCAATGTTCATTTTTATAATATATATTGAATGCAGCCATCATCCCTGGACATAAGAAAGTCTAAAATTTACTACTGTAATATAATACAGAACATAGCCACTAGACAAAGAAGGAACCCCTGGAATAAATATGCACATTTAAAGGGTCACAATAAAAGAGGAGGTTAATATATGGCACAAAAATATGCTGACTTTTCCCATTCCAGAAGTTCTTATGATAACATATTTTTAAATGTTTTATTTTTTAATATACTTTATTGATTTTACAACATACAAAGTATCAAGAACCATGGTTACATAGATCCCTGGGGGGCATTAATAATAAACAACTGAAAAATTAGAAGGGGAATAAGAAAGAAAGGGGGGGCAGGTAGGGTAGAAGGGGGGAAGGAACCAGAGTTGAGGTCTTACATGAGAGGATTACATTTTGATGGAATTTACATGATATTTAGATGAGATTTAACACCAAGGGGGGGTGGAGCTACAAGTAGTACAACACTATAACCATAAGGTAAAACAAAACCAATGAGATAGCAGTGTCCGTCAAGATTACTAAGAGGTGGAAGGGAGCATGGCATCCGTCTCTTTTGAGAAGGGTGGGTGGGGTAGGTCTCACCCATTGTTGGATGGAAATAGGCCTGTGAGAAAGATGTCTGCAGTGTGAAAAACCTAGGTCAGGTAGAAGTCCCATTTGTTGTTGAAGTGTGATGAGTGATTACAAGGGGGAATGACATATCCAGTATTTTTTTGCATAGAAGTGTAGTGCTACCCCCTCAGGAGCTGCTGGTTGGTTTTTGGGATCGGCATGTTGAGTTACATTGATATGGCCCAGGGGTGCAATTGTAGAAATAAAACAGTGAGCGAAGGTCCAGACATTGAATAAAGGTTTTTCCAATGTTTTATTTTCCAGGCCAACACAGCCAACATCAACATAAATTGGAAAATGACAAGGTTGATGACGAGAGAGAGAGAACTTTGCAGTATCAGAACTGGATATTAAATGGAGCAGTCAGTACTGCTCTGTATAGTACCAATTTGTAACTCGTCGCCACTCCAACGGAGTGGGTAAAGTGCCCCCGGACAGACCCCTTTTTTTATAGGCCTGGCAGCCGAGATGTCACTTAGGATTTCTGGGAGGAACAGGCCTCTCTCACAGGCCCGTCTCTAGGGCCTCTGCCACAGGCCAATTACAGTAAATGAACTAGATGAATGAAAAGAGCAAATCCTCCCAGTAGACTGTCTGCATTGGTCACCAGATGACAGAAAAGCATACCTGTCAGTTCTCTGGTCACCGGATCCCCAATTGGTTCGTTCAGACTCTGTTGGACAACCTGCCTCTGGGTCATCCTCAAGCTGACTCCCCAATCGAATGGCACCCAGCCTGGGATCCTTTCAATAGAACCGGGAACCCAGTAGGTCACTGGGGTCCCCTTGTACCTCCGGCTGAGGTTCCAAGTAGTCTGCAATTTTGGCCAGGTAGGCCGCGCCGGCGGGGTCCATGGATGAGCGCACCCTGAAGGTGGATGCCGCACCTGGAATGGGGACCCCGCAAAGATTTTAGAACACATGACATCTGTCACAGATGTACTCCTCTCCAGCACGTCCCCACGAGGGAAAAAGCTCCTCTGATTGGCTGCTGGAGAAACTTACTCTGCCAGAACCGCTCTGGCGCCAACTGCCGGCCAGGGATGGCATTGCATCCCTAGACCACAGACTGACCCAGTGGACATTTCTGAAATGACAGAAGTCCCAAAATGTAAAAAATTACGAATGGGAGCAAAGAAACTCTCCCATTCCCCATTAACTTTAGCGTAGTGCCCATGCTGAAAGCAAGGGGGCACTACAGAAGACTTTTAAGTTCAATTTTCACCTCTGAGATGGTTGGCGGGGGTGGTGGAGGTCCATTGTTTGATGATGGCCCTCCTAGCAGCCACAAAGCAAGTGGAGAGCCATGCTTTGTTGCATTGTATGGTCAGTAGTTGTAATTTTGTA
Source organism: Rana temporaria (assembly GCF_905171775.1). Classification (NCBI taxonomy): domain Eukaryota; kingdom Metazoa; phylum Chordata; class Amphibia; order Anura; family Ranidae; genus Rana; species Rana temporaria. Next base: position 163,523,794 of record NC_053490.1, read on the forward strand.
TATCCTAAGGAGGAGCCGTCCAAAAAGCTGAATAGCAGAAGGAGGGGGTCTTTCCATGGTTGGTACCCCGTGACCAAGGCGGCAAAGTTTTCTAGCTGGTTCCAAAAACGAGAGATGAAAGGGCAATGCCACAGTCTATGGAACAGGGTGGGTCGGTGCAGGTGGCACAATGGACACAGTTGCTGAATTGTAGACTTCAAGGACAATGAGAACGGTATGTATCCACGGTGCATGATTTTGAATTGCTGTTCCCACCAGAACTCATTAGTGATGAAGGCACAGGTGGTGTTATAGCCACTAGTATGTAGTCTCTTGCCTCTGACGGTAGAAGATCTTTGTTCCACGGAGAGGTTGGACCTGGATGGGGAGGCAAGATGAGTCGAGAGGACAGGGGTTTGTAGATGTTGGAGATCTTGAGTTGATCATGGCTCAAGAGGGTGTCCAGTAGGGAGGTGCGGAAGCATGTGTCCCTGGCAGGACAGAGGCTGGCTGCAAAGTTGATTGCTTGCTGTGTATAGATGAAGTGATGGGCAGGGATATTGTACTAGGATTTTAATATAGGAAAGGGAAGAGCTTTCCCAGTGGAGGGTTCAAAAAGTTGAACCAAGTTTGTGAGCCTGTGGGAGGCCCATGTGGAGAAGGCCACATACTGCCATTCTTGTGAGAATAGAGGGTGTCCAGTTATTGGTAGGTAATGAGATAGAAAAGGGGAGAGCCCCAGTTTTTTTTTTCTGATTTCACTCCATGCTTTTAATGTACCATGTAGCAGTAGATTATGCTTTAAAGAGGGAGGGAGAGAATTTGATTTTCAGTGCAGTAAAGCAGACAATCCACATGGGTCTACCATCTGGGACTCCAGGTCATAGTTGGAGTATCTGGATGCCCCCAACAACCAATCAAAACCCACTCTGAGAAGGCAAGACAAATTATAGGTTTGAATATTTGGGGAGAAATAACTTTTAAAAGGATATACGGGGCGACATCCATGCCAAAGGAATACTGAGATACTGGGTATCTTTATGCCGCAGTAGAAGGGGGTAGTTTGGAGGGGGTATAGGAGTTTGGTAAATCTGATCATCTTAAATAGGTGACATCTGCCAAATAGGTAGAGAGGGAGGTTTGCTCAGTTTTCTAGCTCCCAAATTTGAAGATGACTGGGGGGTAGTTAAGATGGTAGAGGGAGAAGGGTGATTTGCCTATTTTGATACCAAGATAAGTGACATGGGTCAAATATACAGAGAAGGTGGGATGAACTGTCCAGGGGGAGGGGCATGGTATAAGAAAACAAAATTCTAACCTGTGGGCCATGGTTTTGGAAAGAATCTTAGAAACAAAATTGAGCAGTGAGAACGGACGGTAAGAGCCTGGCTCGGTTGGGTCTTTGCCTTTTTTGGGGGTCAATTTGACGAAGGCTTGAAAACCAGAGGGAGGGTATTGGCCCCCATCAAGGATCCCTTAGTAGACAGATACAAGGGTTGAAGCAATACAATTGGTAGATATATAAAAAAATATAAAAAAATTCTGAGGTGTATCCATCTAGGCCCGGAGCTTTGCCTGAAGCCAGCGAAGCTATCGCAGAGGTCACTTCTGTGGCAGTGATCGAGGCGTTGAGCTGGTCCAAAAGTGAAGGGTCTATCCAGGGTAGCTGGACCTGGTCAAGAAAGGCCTGTGCCACTGTGGCATAGATAGGATCATTGCCATACAGGTTAGCATAGAATGATTCTAGGATGCCTCTCCTAGGTTCCTGTATGTCGGCAACACTGCCGTATCATATTACAAAGCGTGATGACGTCACCGGCACCCTGCATGTTTCATCACCAATGGACTTCAACTGGGGATTTGTCCATTAGTGACGAAACGCATAGAGTGCCAGTGACGTCATCACGCTTTGTACTACGATACAGTGGTGTTGCATACATACAGGAACCTAGGAGTGACACATTGAGAAACCACGGCTCGCTCTTTTTTTAATTAATCGCTGAATATTCATCTTAACTTCTGTAAGTGCAATCTATTAATTTAATAAATAATTTGAATATACTTACTATACTATGGAGGCTTCTATTTTTTACCTTTGAGCATTACTGGACTACAAGTGACCGTTCAGGACGCCTATAGGTTTTGGGGAGACCTCATTCCCTGGGCTAGGTGAGACTCTGAATCACAGTCACAGCTTTCTGATAAGCAGGATACTACACTTGGGTGTTTCATCTGAAATCACATTGTATATGGGAAGATTGGTGTCACTCATCTCCTTCTGGCATTACTTTGGCTATTCTGGGAATTGATTTTTTCACAGACTTCCTGTTTTTGGGATTTTGAACTGGACACTGCTTTAGTTTTCCTTTTCCTCCTTTTTTCCATTTTTTTTCTTGTTTTTGGATTATTATATTTTTTGTACTTCGAGTTCTAAGGAGTATTTTAAGTACCTTAATCATATCAATTATATTGTCACTTAGTATTTAGCTCTGCATTCTTTTCCATTTATCGCTAATTCTTTAGTTTTTTGTACTGAACTTAAATGCTAGCTGCTTTTTTTCACATCTTATATCACTCATTTTTTATTTTTCACAATTTAGTGCAGCGTTAGCCCCGGGGCTAATTTTTTCCAATGCATGTATATATAGCTAACTAAAAATGAATTGCAAATTATTTTACAATTCTGAAATTGTCAAAAACATCACAGACCGGCTCAACACATACAGCAAGTTTGTTTTCAAGTTAGTCACTCATACAACAGTTGAGATCATTTTTATTACAGCATCTACAATTACCCATGTTTTGGAGCTTAAATGTTTCAGGAGCTTAGAAATTAGGATAACTGAAATAGCGTTCTAGCTCTAGGGGGAGACATTTTGTTACACAAGGTTGACTTCAAAGTAATCCCATTACATTAGTTGATAGTAAACACAACTTCTAAGATTTAAGAACTATTTGACAATACATTCTACCTGCTTGCTTTCTAACTAATATAAATACAGTGGGAAATGTTTTTGTTTTGTCTAATAAATCCATGTTATGATACATTATATGTTTTTTTATGTATTATAAATTATTTACAGGTTGAGCCCAATTGGCCTGTTTTCAACAGCTCATCACAAAGATGAGGACCCCCCCTACCCCCAGGGAAGAACATTTACCCAAGTTGATAAATCCAAGTGCAATAGCTTGCTACTTTTTACTGGAAACACCTACATTGACTGTTGTTTGTAAGCACCCCAGATGATATCAGAAATTATGAAATGCGTTGGACTGAGCCCTAATCTGGTCATTGAGTTTTGATGGTCATCTTTGGTGAAGTCTCATGATGTGTGGTGCTTTTTTGTTTGTACTTTGATATAAGTGTTTTTAATCCTTTGAAAAAAATTTAGGTGTCAGCTCGGCAAGGTGGTTTGTGACAAGTTTGGCATATATTTTGGTGTCTGTATTTAATAGGTAGATGGGGGAAAAGTTGTCAGGTCTATTCGTTGGTTTTCCTGGTTTGAGGATTGCAACTACAATGGATTCAAGAAATTTGGCTGGCAAAGAGCCCATGTCTGCTATGTTATTTAAAGAATCGGTAAGTTAGGAGATTAAGTGTGTCAATAAAAGCTTATAGTAGTCAGTTGGGAACCCTTCAGGACCTGGAGTTTTATGTAGGGGAAGTGAGGTTATAATTTTGCATCTTCCTCCTCAGAAAAGTATGTGGAAAGATTGTTCACTTGTTCTGGGCTGAGTACAGGGAGGTTGATTGCTTTAACCACTTCCATACAGGGCACTTATACACCTTCCCGCCCAGACCATTTTTTAGCTTTCAGTGCTGTTGCACTTTGAATGACAATTGCGCGGTCGTGCTACACTGTACCCAAACACATTTTTTATCATTTTGTACCCACAAATAGAGCTTTCTTTTGGTGGTATTTGATCACCTCTGGGATTTTTATTTTCTGCAAAAAAAAAAAAAATGACCGAAAATGTAGAAAAAATACGTTTTTTTTGTTTCTGTTATAAAACATTGTAAATAAGTATGTTTTCTCCTTCACTGATGGGCACTAATGGTACTGCACTGATGGGCATTGATAAGGCGGCACTGATGGGTACTGATGAGGTGGCACTGATGTGATGGCATTGATGGGCACTGATGATGGGCACTAATATGAGGCACTGATGGGCAGCACGGATGGGCACTGATAGGCGGCATGGATAGGCGGCATGGGTGGGCATGGATAGGCGGCACGGATGGGCATAGATGGGCACTGATAGGTGGCACTGTCGTATGTGTTGTACCAATGATGCCAATCAGTGCCAAACAATGCCTGCCAATCAGCGATGCCCATTGTGGGCACTGATTGGCATCAATTGAGGGCACTGATTGGCATCCATTATTTGTGTAATTGTCATCCCTGGTGGTCTAGGGTGGCATACCTGTGTTTTGGTTTTGCATCCCTGGTGGTCTAGTGTCATCCCTGGTGGTCCAGTGAGCATCCCTGGTGGTCCAGTGGGCATCCTCGGGGGGGGGGCTGTGCTGATAATCGATCAGCACAAACCCCCCCTGTCATAGGAGCAGCGATCGGCTCTCCTCTACTCGCATCTGACAGACGCGAGTGAGGAAAAGCCGATTATGGGCTTTTCCTGTTTACATCGTGATCAGCCGGGATTGGACAGGGCTGATCACGTGGTAAAGAGTCTTCGTGAGAGACTCTTTACCTAGATCGGTGTTGCGGGGTGTCAGACTGACATCCTGTAATAACGATCACCGCGGTGCGCGCCCCCGGGGGCACGCAGCGGCTCAATATCCTGAGGACGGCGTCCACTCAGGATATTGAAACGACTTTGCCGACGTCAAACTGTCATTGGCGGGCAACAAGTGGTTAAGGAAGTTGTGAATATCTTGGGGTGAAGGAGCGGGTATGGCATCATAATCTTTTAAGTTATAAACAAAGGAGTAGTATTTGTGGAACTGTTCCACTATTTCTGCGGGATTAGTGATCTTACCACTTGAGCAACCTGTTATGCCACGTACACACGATCGGTTCATCCGATGAAAACGGACCGATGGATATTTTCATCAGATAACCGATGAAGCTGACTGTCATCAGTCTTGCCTACACACCATCAGTTAAAAATCCGATCATGTCCAACGCGGTGACGTAAAACACAACAATGTGCAGAGAAAATTAAAGTTCAATGCTTCAGAGCATGCGTCAACTTGATTCTGAGCATGCATGGATTTCCCCACAGACGATCGTTTTTTTAACCATCAGAAAATTTTAAAACAGGTTCTATTTTTTTTCACCGATGGGAAAAAAAAACGATGGGGCCCACACACGATCGGTTCGTCCAATGAAAACGGTCCATCGGGCATTCCAAAGAAGAGTTGGTTCTATGTTTGGGTTTGCATTGGTGTGAAAAAAGAAGATAGTTTCCTTCTCGATTTGCTGCTTATATGTCTGATTGGCTAGGAGGGAAGAATTGAGTCTCCAGGCGAAGATAAACAAGACTCTGTGCATAGACGCAATTCAATGGATATTGGGGTATTGTCTGACTAAGCCCCCTTTCACACTTGTACGACTTCAAAGTTGCGCGATTTTACCGCGATTTGCAGCCGCGATTTCAATGAATGCCTGTGTAAGTGGCATCAAAACCGCAATGAATGCCTGTGTAAGTGGCATCAAAACCGGACCAAAGTAGTTCAAGGACTACTCTGAAGTAGGCACAACTTAAAGTCGTGCCAGTATGAATGGTAGTCATTGAAAATAATGGGGAATGACTTGTCATACGATTTTGCAGTCCAAAATCGTGAGACAAGTTGTATAAGTGTGAAAGGGGACTAAGTGATTACTCAAATAGAGGTGGCAGAGACTCTTTATAGAGTATATTTATCTGTTAATAAAGGTCAATTCTGGAGTATACCTTATGGACAGGAGAATAAAAGGTGTAGTTTTTTTCGCTGCCATGAGCACATTGCCAAAACTGGGGAAGCGTTCCGGGCAGGGTTTGGTGAACCTGTTTGACTGTATACATAGTTATATTGTAATTGAAAACTGCATTTTTATGTGGGAAGGTGAGGGTGAGGACGTGTCACTGTCAGGGTTGTGCAAGGATAAAATGGAAAAACGTGCAAATAAAGAAACGTGAAAAGGAGGTGGAAAGAAAAAACCTTGGAATGCCAGGGAGGGAATTGGAGGGAGAGTGGGGGAGGGGGCATAGAGGAAGTGATGGGGAGGGGGGAAGGGAAGAGGGCGGGGGGGGAAGGGAGAAGGGGGAGGAGAATAAGAAAGACGCGCGACCCGTCTGACAGTTCTTTTATAACCAAGGGAGGGGCCACCTGTCACGTGGATGGGTGACCCCGCCCCCCTCTGATGTAACCGGCAAATGCCGGGGTTACCCAGTGATGTGTATGGGTGACCCGCCCCCTCTGGTGCAACACAGGTTTCCCGTTGAATCAGAGGGGGCGGGGTCACCCGTACACGTCACTAGGTAACCCCAGAATTTTCTATTGCATCAAGGGGGGCTCACAAAAGTTAGTACACCCCTCACATTTTTGTAAATAATTTATTATATCTTTCCATGTGACAACACTGAATAATTTACATTTTGCTACAATGTAAAGTTGTGAGTGTACAGCTTGTATAACAGTGTACATTTGCTGTCCCCTTAAAATAACTTACAGCCTTTAATGTCTAAACCACTGGCAACAAACGTGAGTACACCCCTAAGTAAAAATGGCCTTATTTGGCCCAACGTGTCAATAATTTGTGTAGCCACCATTATTTTCCAGCACTGCCTTAAAGTGGATGTAAACCCATTTTTTTTTTTTTTTTGCTGTCACGGTGTAGAGTATACGATTTCCTATCATCTGTGCCCAGTTTTTCCACACAGAGTTAATCCAGCTCTGAGCAATCCTCTTTTATTGTTCAGTGAAATAAAACAGACTTTCAGATAAAAACCTGTCTAATTAAAAAGTCCATACCGCCCCCTTTGCTTGACAGGTTATTTACATATCTCTCCTGGATGTTATCATAATATGAGGTGATCCACAGTTCATATATAAGTGACCAGGATGTGTTATGTGGGGAGAGAGAGAAAGAGAGAAATCCACCCCTCCCCCCACATAACACATCCTGGTCACTTGTCTATGAACTGTGGATATATATATACAGTAGGTGTTTGTGATATTGTGTTTTTAGCACGACAGCATCGCGCTGATTCTCGGCGACATGGTGCCGAGATCTTGCACTCACTGGAATAGTGACAGCACATCCCAGCAAGCGCGTCATAGAAGCGACGGGAGATCCGACTTGGATTCCCGCCAATTCTACACGTGTGCGGCGTTTGTTATGAATCCTGAGGGGGAAGTCCCCACCGGATTTTAAATAAAAATCCGGCATGGGTTCCCCCTCAGGAGCATACCGGGCCCTTAGGTCTGTTATGGGTTGTAAGGAGAGCCCCCCTACGCCGAAAAAAAACGGCGTAGGGGGTCCCCCTACAATCCATACCAGACCCGTATCCAAAGCACGCTACCCGGCCGGCCAGGAAGGGAGTGGGGACGAGCGAGCACCCCCCCCCCCTCCTGAGCCGTACCAGGCTGCATGCCCTCAACATGGGGGGAGTTGGGTGCTCTGGGGCAGGGGGGCGCACTGCGGCCCCCCCACCTCAGAGCACCCTGTCCCCATGTTGATGAGGACAGGGCCCCTTCCCGACAACCCTGGCCGTTGGTTGTCGGGGTATGCGGGCGGGAGGCTTATCGGAATCTGGGAGCCCCCTTTAATAAGGGGGCCCCCAGATACCGGCCCCCCACCCTAAGTGAATGAGTATGGGGTACATCGTACCCCTACCCATTCACCTGCAAGGAAAGTGGTAAAAACACAAATAAACCACACAGGGTATTAAAATATTTTATTAGTCTGCTCCGGAGGCCCCCCTGTCTTCTTTATTAGCTCTTTTACCAGGGGGAGCTTCTTCTTTGACGTCTTCGGGTTGGTGGGGGCCGCCGTCTGGTTCTCTTCCACCACCGGGGGGGGTCGCTTTTAAAAAAGCCCCCACCCCCCGGCGGGTTTCCTCCGGCGTCTTCGGCGGGGGGGCTTCTTCTTCCGCTATCCCGACGGGTCTTCTCCGCTATCCGGGGGGTCTCCTTCTATGTTCGCCGCTCTCCGCTGTTGACTCGGCGCACCCCGGTTCTTCGTCTCGCTGTCCGGTGCCTTCTTCCGTGCTGTACGTCTTCTTCTCCTTCCGTGCTGTGAGTTCTTCTTCCGTGTTGTGACGTCATGTTCTTCACTTCTCTTCTTCTCCCGATGTTGACACGCCGGTCCTTCTCGCTGAAATGACGGATGCGCGCCTTGCATCGGACCTATATAGGCCTCACAGTCCCATCATGCTCTGTACCTACCCATGTGATACCTACCACGTGTGAGGCCTATATAGGTCCGATGCAAGGCGCGCATCCGTCATTTCAGCAAGAAGGACCGGCGTGTCAACATCGGGAGAAGGAGAGAAGTGAAGAACATGACGTCACAGCACGGAAGAAGAACTCACAGCACGGAAGGAGAAGAAGACGTACAGCACGGAAGAAGACACCGGACAGCGAGACGAAGAACCGGGGTGCGCCGAGTCAACAGCGGAGAGCGGCGAACATAGAAGGAGACCCCCGGAGAGTTGAGAAGACCCCCCGGATAGCGGAGAAGACCCGTCGGGATAGCGGAAGAAGAAGCCCCCCCGCCGAAGACGCCGGAGGAAACCCGCCGGGGGGTGGGGGCTTTTTTAAAAGCGACCCCCCCCCGGCGGTGGAAGAGAACCAGACGGCGGCCCCCACCCACCCGAAGACGTCAAAGAAGAAGCTTCTCCTGGTAAAAGAGCTAATAAAGAAGACAGGGGAGGCCTCCGGAGCAGACTAATAAAATATTTTAATACCCTGTGTGGTTTATTTGTGTTTTTACCACTTTTCTTGCAGGTGAACGGGTAGGGGTACGATGTACCCCATACTCATTCACTTAGGGTGGGGGGCCGGTATCTGGGGGCCCCCTTATTAGTCTTATTAGTCTGCTCCGGAGGCCTCCCCTGTCTTCTTTATTAGCTCTTTTACCAGGAGAAGCTTCTTCTTTGACGTCTTCGGGTGGGTGGGGGCCGCCGTCTGGTTCTCTTCCACCGCCGGGGGGGGGTCGCTTTTAAAAAAGCCCCCACCCCCCGGCGGGTTTCCTCCGGCGTCTTCGGCGGGGGGGCTTCTTCTTCCGCTATCCCGACGGGTCTTCTCCGCTATCCGGGGGGTCTCCTTCTATGTTCGCCGCTCTCCGCTGTTGACTCGGCGCACCCCGGTTCTTCGTCTCGCTGTCCGGTGCCTTCTTCCGTGCTGTACGTCTTCTTCTCCTTCCGTGCTGTGAGTTCTTCTTCCGTGTTGTGACGTCATGTTCTTCACTTCTCTTCTTCTCCCGATGTTGACACGCCGGTCCTTCTCGCTGAAATGACGGATGCGCGCCTTGCATCGGACCTATATAGGCCTCACAGTCCCATCATGCTCTGTACCTACCCATGTGATACCTACCACGTGTGAGGCCTATATAGGTCCGATGCAAGGCGCGCATCCGTCATTTCAGCAAGAAGGACCGGCGTGTCAACATCGGGAGAAGGAGAGAAGTGAAGAACATGACGTCACAGCACGGAAGAAGAACTCACAGCACGGAAGGAGAAGAAGACGTACAGCACGGAAGAAGACACCGGACAGCGAGACGAAGAACCGGGGTGCGCCGAGTCAACAGCGGAGAGCGGCGAACATAGAAGGAGACCCCCGGAGAGTTGAGAAGACCCCCCGGATAGCGGAGAAGACCCGTCGGGATAGCGGAAGAAGAAGCCCCCCCGCCGAAGACGCCGGAGGAAACCCGCCGGGGGGTGGGGGCTTTTTTAAAAGCGACCACCCCCCGGCGGTGGAAGAGAACCAGACGGCGGCCCCCACCCACCCGAAGACGTCAAAGAAGAAGCTTCTCCTGGTAAAAGAGCTAATAAAGAAGACAGGGGAGGCCTCCGGAGCAGACTAATAAAATATTTTAATACCCTGTGTGGTTTATTTGTGTTTTTACCACTTTTCTTGCAGGTGAACGGGTAGGGGTACGATGTACCCCATACTCATTCACTTAGGGTGGGGGGCCGGTATCTGGGGGCCCCCTTATTAGTCTTATTAGTCTGCTCCGGAGGCCTCCCCTGTCTTCTTTATTAGCTCTTTTACCAGGAGAAGCTTCTTCTTTGACGTCTTCGGGTGGGTGGGGGCCGCCGTCTGGTTCTCTTCCACCGCCGGGGGGGGGTCGCTTTTAAAAAAGCCCCCACCCCCCGGCGGGTTTCCTCCGGCGTCTTCGGCGGGGGGGCTTCTTCTTCCGCTATCCCGACGGGTCTTCTCCGCTATCCGGGGGGTCTCCTTCTATGTTCGCCGCTCTCCGCTGTTGACTCGGCGCACCCCGGTTCTTCGTCTCGCTGTCCGGTGCCTTCTTCCGTGCTGTACGTCTTCTTCTCCTTCCGTGCTGTGAGTTCTTCTTCCGTGTTGTGACGTCATGTTCTTCACTTCTCTTCTTCTCCCGATGTTGACACGCCGGTCCTTCTCGCTGAAATGACGGATGCGCGCCTTGCATCGGACCTACATAGGCCTCACAGTCCCATCATGCTCTGTACCTACCCATGTGATACCTACCACGTGTGAGGCCTATATAGGTCCGATGCAAGGCGCGCATCCGTCATTTCAGCGAGAAGGACCGGCGTGTCAACATCGGGAGAAGGAGAGAAGTGAAGAACATGACGTCACAGCACGGAAGAAGAACTCACAGCACGGAAGGAGAAGAAGACGTACAGCACGGAAGAAGACACCGGACAGCGAGACGAAGAACCGGGGTGCGCCGAGTCAACAGCGGAGAGCGGCGAACATAGAAGGAGACCCCCGGAGAGTTGAGAAGACCCCCCGGATAGCGGAGAAGACCCGTCGGGATAGCGGAAGAAGAAGCCCCCCCGCCGAAGACGCCGGAGGAAACCCGCCGGGGGGTGGGGGCTTTTTTAAAAGCGACCCCCCCCGGCGGTGGAAGAGAACCAGACGGCGGCCCCCACCCACCCGAAGACGTCAAAGAAGAAGCTTCTCCTGGTAAAAGAGCTAATAAAGAAGACAGGGGAGGCCTCCGGAGCAGACTAATAAAATATTTTAATACCCTGTGTGGTTTATTTGTGTTTTTACCACTTTTCTTGCAGGTGAACGGGTAGGGGTACGATGTACCCCATACTCATTCACTTAGGGTGGGGGGCCGGTATCTGGGGGCCCCCTTATTAAAGGGGGCTCCCAGATTCCGATAAGCCTCCCGCCCACATACCCCGACAACCAACGGCCAGGGTTGTCGGGAAGGGGCCCTGTCCTCATCAACATGGGGACAGGGTGCTCTGAGGTAGGGGGGGCCGCAGTGCGCCCCCCTGCCCCAGAGCACCAACCCCCCCATGTTGAGGGCATGCAGCCTGGTACGGCTCAGGAGGGGGGGGGGGCGCTCTCTCGTCCCCACTCCCTTCCTGGCTGGCCGGGTAGCGTGCTTTGGATACGGGTCTGGTATGGATTGTAGGGGGACCCCCTATGCCGTTTTTTTCGGATCTCGGATCTCCCGTCGCTTCTATGACGGCTCTGTCTCCATCGCGGCAAGCCAGCTCGGCGCTGGCTCCCGCGATGGGTCTCGTAGGTGCTCAATCTCGCCGAGAAAGAGAGCGAGATTGACACAAAATCGGGTTCACCTACTGTATATATATATATATATATATGTATATATATATACATATTAGGGTCCTCTGATTCCTCCTGTACTGAATAAAGAAGTTTTGGTGGGAAAGTATGAATGTCTTTGATCAATTCTAATTTTAGATCCCATGTGGAAATATGTTTAAACATCCAGATGATTTGTCACTATATTTGGAATATGTTCTAAATTTGACTGCTTCAGTTTCTAAAATGTACTACCTAGATTTGATGTCCCCAATGTAATTTAAAATTTAGCTTTAGCATAATGCACAGGGCAAGCAGTCACTGAATTATAGCCTTTTTCTAAATGCTGGTTGAAGGATTTAGCTGAAACAACAAAATTAAATCAGTTTCACCTTCTATAAAATGTTATCAGATGTTACGAGGAGATCCAACTGTGATTAATAATACAAGGTCATGAAACAGTAAAGACTTCAACACCTATCTGTCCTCAACCAGTAAAGTAATGTAACTATTATTATAAATAGATGGTTCTCCTTTTCCCATGGGTAAAATATCATTCATATTGATCTGACAAAAGATCAATAGGTGAAAAAATCTGACAGTTTTGTGGCAAGGGCTGAATATTCATTTTTAAAAGAGCAGATCCATGAAGGTAACATCTCGTGGTTATAAGATCTAGATTACCATAAGATGTTAATTCAATTAGCTATATTTTCCTAATGTACACTTCAACATTTTTTTAATTATGTTTTATTGTTTACAATTATGCTATAAAATTCCTAACGTTTACACAACTGTTTAAAGAACAATACAAAGCCTGATAGTTTTGTGATTATTTTAATCATGCAGTGGGATGGATGTCCAAAACTAGCATACTCAGCTTTACCTGCAATAGCTGATACGGTTTAACTTCTGTAAAGGTAACCGCTAGAAATAAATTACAATTTATTTGTGCCCACCTCCATGGGACTGTGACTCCATCTTTCCCCCCCCCAGTGTTTTACTGCATTTGGTGTGTTTATAGCCGGGATCAGATGATCGTATTTTCCGATGGGAATTGTGTGATGACAGGCTGTTAGCGGTAAATCCGACCATTTGTACGTTCCATGGACAAATGATTGATGGCAGGCTTTAAAATTTTCCGTGGACAATGGTCTGTTGTCGGATTTTCGAGCGTGTGTACACAAGTCTGTCGGACAAAAGTCCAAAGTACAAACACTGCCTCTTTTCCCAGTTGAAACCTTATCAGGTGAAACGCTGCATCGGTCGGAGCCCCAGTATCACACAGCCATCCCTCAGCAGATCTGTAATTCACTGACTGCTGAAAGGATTATATGTCTCAGACAGATATTGGTTTCTTTCTTTTTAACCAACTGCTTTGCAAAGGAATTATGTGAATTTTAAACACTGATGTCCACTGCAGCAACTTTTAATAAAGAGGTTTTTATGAACTTTATCAAACGTAATGCACTATGAAGCCTCTTTTTTCCTCCAATTACACCTGCTAATTATGCCATCCCTGGGAGAGCTGTGAATGAGTGGAGTTGAGTTGATCATCAGTGTTCCTTTGAACTAAAGAGGACGGATCCACCTTTTCTGCACTCCTGTGATCTATGGAATCTGCACTATTTGCCTGTATGATCTCCTAACAGAGATCCATCTTTCATGGTAAGGGGCCAACTTGCCCGAATATTATCTTGTGTCTCTGCATGTGGACGTACACGTATGCCCTGGAAGATCCAATTATATCACCTGTGAAGTCAGCTATTTTTCATCTGTTTTAGTGGACTTTTATGTCTCCAGCTATCAGTACTTGAGATTGCTATAATCTCTTGATGGATATTATCAATTCTATTGTAGAATTTATTTTTTATTTTTAGTTTTTTTCAAACTTCTGTTCACCTTTGTGTGTTTTGTTTTTTTAATCACCATATATTTATATAAATTTGGGGGTTGCGCTATTTTTTCACTGCTTTTCATCAAAGTACAAACACGCATGCTCAGAATCAGTGCTCACCAAATACAACATTAGCAGAAGGTGTCCAAAGGGTGGCGCTAAAGAGCTGAAAAATCACGTACGTAACTACGTTTGTGTTTGTTGGTCGACAATTGTGTGCCATTTGTATGCAAGACAAGTTCATGGCCAACGCCCTTCGGACAAAAGTCTGAGGCTTTGTCTGCGGAAAATCCGAACATGTGTACAAGGCTTATGTGTGTGTGTGTCTGTGATCTGTCTATGAAGATTCTGATACACCAGATCCTGGAGAGGACAGAACAAACTAGAGAAGAAGACTGGTTGTGAGTGCTCCTAAAAGGACTTAAAGCGGTGTTCCAGCCGTAATTTTTTTTTAAAGTCAGCAGCTACAAACACTGTAGTTGCTGACTTAATAAGGACACTTACCTGTCCTGGGTGCCTGTGATGTTGGCCCCCCGTGGCCGATCCTTCCTTTGGACCGTGTCCCAGTGCTACCATCCTCACTTTTTTCAATTTCATTTTTTTTTTTTTTTTGGAGCCTTTTTATGTATTTTTTTTTTAGGGTGGACCTCAGCTTTAAACTCCTCAGCCATTAGGTCTATCAGGATAAGGAGTTGAAAACTGCCCAGCATCTGTGGGAAGATCAGCAGGAAGACCATTGGTAAGTCTATCGGTGTCACACCCCAGAGTACCCTAGTGGAACGCCCATCAAGGCTGAAGAAGAAGCACCTCATTAAGAAGGGTATTGGTGGTGAGGAAAAAGATCCAAGTAATGGGTGCTCTGGAGGAGGTCCTACCAAGCATGTCAGGAGAAATAGCCAGACCCTTTCCCCCCTCAGATGCAACTTCTACAGATGATCTATTTGCTGTGAGGTCATAATACCAGCACCATCAGTGGCCCAACAACACAGCAGGACAGTGACGTCACTACTGCTGGTGATTTATATAATGTTTTTGTCCTTATTAACCCTACTAAATTAACTCCCTATAATTGCATATAGCTCTTCAGTGTCTAGTCAGCCAGCTGACAAAAGCATCTGGTCACAGTCTATTGCTAATGTTTATGTTAATTATGTTTTTTCCAATATTGCCACACCTGTTGTTTCTTCTCTAGTAAAATCTGCCACTGGTATTAGAAATTTAAATGATATTAGATCACAGATTACTTTGAGATGTTTCCTAAAGAAGCTAAGAGAAATTTAGATTTTATTAGATCACAGATTGTTTTGATGAATTTCCAAAACAAGCTTTTCATGTAAAATATCTCATCTGGGTATTTATCTGTGGTATTGAATAAGTAGACTGTATTGTTGATTTATTATCATTATTAACTTATTCTAATGATTTTACATTCAAAGCTGAAAATAAGATTGAGAACAAGTATGAGAATTACGAGCATAGACCGGAAGTTAGGACAACTGACCAAATGACTTTTGCCTTTTTGCTGGTGTAATAGGTAAGAAGCATGCAGCAGCCTATCGCAACACCTAAAAATCGTCCTGGAGGCTAACAAAAGTTTTGAAGGTCTAAGGCCTTGTACACACGACCGAGGAACTTGACGGACGAAATACATTGTTTTGCTCGTTGAGTTCCTTGTTAGGCCTCGTACACACGGGCGAGTTTCTCGGCAAAAGCCAGCAAGAAGCTTGCTGGGTTTTTTTTTTTGCCGAGGAAACCGGTCGTGTGTACACTTTTCGACGAGGAAACCGACGAGGATCTCGTCGGGCCAAAAAGAAAGCATGTCTTCTTTTTCCCTGACAGGAATGGGAAAATTTGGCTCGCCGAGATCCTCGGTGGCTTCACAAGGAACTCGACGAGCAAAACAATGTGTTTTGCCCGTTGAGTTTCTTGGCCGTGTGTACGAGGCCTTAGGCTGTCGAGAAACTTGGCAAGGCAAGTTTCTCCATTCCCGTCGAGGAAAAAGAAGACATGCTCTCATCGAAAAATGTACACACGACAGGTTTCCTCGGCAAAAAAAAAATCCCAGCAAGTTTCTTGCTTGTTTTTGCCGAGAAACTCGGTCATGTACAAGGCCTAAAATGGCTTTATGATGATAAAGAATTGGGAAAAAGAGGGCAGTGTACCCTAATTTAAAATGAGGTATGACGGATGTTGATGTTTAGCTGAATCTTATTTTACGGCATCTTTCAGGAAATCCCCTTCTAACACAAATCCTTCTTTGCTCAGAAAAGGTGTATAATATGCATTTAATAATGTCACTTTAGATAGTCTTCAACATGAAAATATGCTGTTTAGCAGATAAGTAGCCAGCACACCAGTGCTGCATTTGTTAGTGTTGTACCCAGACAGGGAGAAGGCCCAGCTCCTTGTAAATGGATCCAGCCAAGACTTTAATATTCCAATATTTAAAAGAAGTGTAAATAGTTAAGAATTTAAAATCAGTTGTTAGTTTCTACCATAGACAGAGAAAATATTTACAAATACAAATTTGGAGATGGAGTACAAGGTGTATTTTTGAATTTTTGTCCTCCTTTTGAAAATGTTTGAATATTTCCCCTTTGGCATTGTTCCTTAAAAAATCCAGGTCCTTAAGGTCTATCCACCATTTAAAAATAAATCTTTACCATCTGTACATGTTGTTTGATTATTAGTGCACACCCATCAGCACTGCCAGTCAGTGATTCCTATCACCTGTACCCAAGTCATATGCCAATGAGTGCCCATAAAGGATGCCGATCAGTTCCCATTAGTAATGCCAGTCAGTGCCCATCAGTAATGTCTGTCATTGACAACCCATCAGTGCTGCATATCTCTGCTGCCTATCAGTGCCCACCAGTGCCTCCTCATCTGTGCTGCCTCATTAGTGCCCATCAGTGCTGCCTCATTAGTGCCCATTAGTGAAGGAGAAAATGTTTTTTCTTTCCAAAATTTTATAGCAGAAACAAATAATTGTTATTTTATTTTTTAAATGTTTTGGTCTTTTTTTATTTGTAGCGCAAAAAATAAACAATCCAGTGGTGATCAAATATCACCAAAAGAAGGCTTTATTCGTGGGGAAAAAAAAAGATAAAAAAAGTGTGACAGCGCTGAAAGCTGGAAATTGGCCTGGGCAGGAATGGGGATAGAGTGCCCTGTATTTAAGTGGTTAAAGTGTGTTTTAGCTTACTGTGTCAATGATTTTCTTTTCAATGGCCCTTTTATGTCACTTATGTCATCATTTCGGGGGCTCTCTGGCATCAGAAATGTTTTTTTTTTCTTTTCAGACTTATGTTCAACATCACTGAAGAGTTTTACAACAATAGGTAAGTGGTAAGTGGATTTAAAAAACTAAACTGATGGAACACATAACATAACAATGTTTGCACTGTTATACAAACAGGCACATTGTGTAGTGCAATGAAAAAGGCAAGTGCCAGTCTCCTTATCCCCCTACTTACTCACTGGTTCCCCCAATCAACCTTCATGTCACTACAGGATACTGTTGTGATACAGAGGTCAATGGGAGAAAGCAGTGAGATCTGCAGAAGACCAGGTAGATGTACTCTTCTCAAAGTGGTTTTGAATGATGAAATTATCATGAATGGAGGGACATTCCGGTGGTGTGGGCAATGGCAGTGACGGCTAGTGCTCAATTTTTTTTTTGGGGGGGAGGCGCAAACAAATGGAAAAAAAAAGACAATTGCAGCCTCACTGTGCCCATCAAAGGCAGCCACTGTGCCATGCCATCAATTGTCGCCACTTTGCCATCAATTGTCGCCACTGTGCCATCAATTGTCGCCACTGTGCCATGCCAAACGCAGACACTGTGCCATCAAATGCAGCCACTGTGCCATCAAACGCAGCCACTGTGCCATCAATTGTCACCACTGTGCCATCAATTTTCACCACTGTGTCCATCAAATGTCACCACTGTGCCCATCAATTGTCACCACTGTGCCATGCCAAATGCAGCCACTGTGCCATCAAACGCAGCCACTGTGCCATGCCATCAATTGTTACCACTGTGCCCACATCAATTGTTACCACTGTTCCCACATCATTTGTCGCCACTGGCTCTGATAGGCACTTCCAAAGCCAACCAGCTGCCGTTATTCAGATGGCCGGCGCTCACCAGGGGGCAGGCCATCTGAATAGTGGGCGGCAGCAATAATACATAGTTTCATGCAATGCATGAATATGTGTATTGTATTCAGTGGTGGTGCAGGAGAGAGAGGGGGCGGTGCTCCTGTGCCCTCTATGGACGCACCGCCATTGGGCGATGGTAAAGGTCATTATTTGCTTTCAGGCATGTCTGATTGAATTCTGTTTGGTAAATGACAGTGTTGTTTCAATTAAACTTGTTGGTGTATTTTTCTAAGATTTTTATTTATTATACACAAAATAAATATTTTGGCTGTTTCTTTTGAGCAAACCTAACAGAAACAGGCAGACTGCCATAGGTGACCTTCTTATGAAACTTTTAGCTACCTGGCTGTCTCTGGCTTCAATACTTTATGAGACACTGACCTAGAAGTATTCAGATCAGAAATTGCCTTTGCTTCATACATACTCATTCAGACTGGGTCATTAAGAAAATGCTGTAGGAAGCCAGCCAAATAGCATTTGCAAAAGCAAGAAAGCACAAGTTCCTTTTAACCTACTTCCTGGAGTATTTTATTGTGAAATATGTTCTCTATCTGCAAAATTTCTTTCAAATTTTTTTTTATCATAAGTTAAGTGGGCCCATATGTCTAATTGTTAGGTAATTTTGAAGAAACAAGTTATACCTTCCTGTGTGTTAATCAATATTACAAATATGTGCTTTTTAAATATGTTGTGAATTTTAGTATTTTGAAATAAACATATGCAAAGGAGATATGGATCCTTGTTTATGCCTCCTATTCCACTTTTATTCATTTTATTACATGCTTATTGTGGTCATAGACATTCATATTTAGGCTGTTGTCATGAACTTCCATTTAACGGTTTGTTCTGTATAAGGCTAGGCAATTAATAGTATAAGGATGCCTACAGCTGTTCAGGGAACACATAGTGCACTTATGGTGAAAATTTTACTGGAGTGGGAGGTATGTGTTATATTGTTTGCTGCTCTTGTCAGCATGTGAAATAATATGTGTAATTTTATATCCAAGACAGACTGATGAAACAAGTACTCTAACGTGTTGATAAGGTCAGCACATAAAATGTGATGGCTGTTTTGCATTTTAGAAGCTGCATTTATCTGGATAGAAGAATAAGTGTCTACCAGATAGAAAAGAAGCGACATGCTAATCTAAAACAATAACTTTGTATTTTTTAATTATGCTGCATAATATGTTTACCTTGTAGAGTTAAAGCTTGAGAAACAATTTTAGTAATTACATAACTTGACCTCTTTGTAGTGGATAAATGTAACATATGAAATTATTTTATGTGGTGTAATCAGAAATGAAACACTGGGGTTGATTTAGTAAAGTAAAAGGGCTGTTAATGTTACAAAGGAAATTGCACTTTGCAGGGTGAATGTAGTGCTCAATCACGTTCAAAGAATTAAAAAAAAAAACATAAATTTTGTTTGCACGCTCTTGAATGATGGAAGTTAGCAGAGCTGCACCTCATTCACTAGTCTCTGGGGCAAATTTCCTTGCAAAATACAACTTGCCTTGCAAAATGAACAAAATAAATGTCTATTTACCTTTATTAAATCAACCCCAAGTTGCCTATTTAAAGGGGATCAGATGTCGTCATGACATGGAACTTTATCTATCTGACATACACTGGATATTGAAAATTAAATTAAAGGTAATTTTAGACTATCGAGAACTGATATTTATTTTTACTTTATAGACAAAAAAACGAAGTTGTTCATCTGTAACTGTTCAATTATATTTCCCTACATGTATTTGACTATTCGGAAAATAAAAATAAAGTTAAACTCCACATCAAGTAATGGAAAATGTTCCCAGAACAACAGTTAGTCTGCAATGACAGATCTTGCAAAACAAGATTATATTATGACTATGTATACAGTATATATACAGTAGTAGGATGTTAGCATTGAGAAAAAAGTTTCAAACATGTGAAAAGTTCAAGTATTTTCTGTTAAGTCCAAGGAAAATAGCAAAAAAAAAGAGCATTTATACTGTTCTATGCAGTCAGCAACAACAATAAAGTCAACTCCCTTTGGGAACATAAGAATAAAAGGCAGGTACATCCCACCAATAACAAAGGTCAAGCACTGAACACTTGCAATTCTTCTTGCCAGTTTCAAAAACACATTAGACCCTCCCCATAAACAAGATCACACTTTCTCCAGCACTCTTTAACAATCTTAGCAATCTAAAAAAATGCATTTTCTTCAAAACGGAATAACAAAAAAACGAAAACAAAAACATACAACATGGCATTGGTATAATTCCATTCATTTACTGGCAACATATACAATTTTAAATTAAAACCTAAGCTAAGGAAGCAAGTTTCCTATTTGTAAGGGAAAAGGACGTGTGTACAGGGGTTTACATGAAACATTCAACAGTCATATGCCAAGCATTATGTAACTGTCTGTCATCAGCCCTAATAAAAGTAATTTGCAAACACAGCTCTCACGTATAGACTACAAAATTCCTATATTTCAGAAGGTTAACAATGGGGGGATATCTTTGAGAATTCTGGTTAAAAATATGTGTGACAGGTTCTATATACCATCCAGATATTCAAGGATTTTATTATGTGCATGCATTGCATATGTATGAAAAAAAAAAAACAACAACAACATTTACCTGTAGATAATCTCAAACAGTATTTTTTTAATGCATTGGCGTCATAAGGATACTGATTTAAAGCTGAATTACAGGCAGATTAACTACTTTTCATCCACCATCTGTATAAATAGGGCATCATGCTGGGGATATGTTTATAAACATTCTCCCCCTTCAAGACAACTAATTGACACTTAGCACAGCTGGATACTTCTAATGACAGCTGTCACTGACAGCTCAGATCTCCACTGATGGTTGTCAACCAATCAACATGGTTCCAGTTAATGTGACCACAAAGTTAACGATGACATACAAGATATGACATAGAGGTATACAGTGGTAAACATAAAAATACTTTTTGCAAAACTGTAGTAAATGCAACAACATGGATCTCATGTTGTGTTTTTTTTTTTTACAATGGAGCTGGCAGGACATTTAACTCATTATCAATACATAATGGGTGCAATGCATAGACCCTTTCAAACTTTACCCCAAGCCTTGAGTCTGTACAGAAGTACAGACCTGAGGAGGAAAGTGCCACTGCACTACAGAACAGTGGGGGATGAAGGATTGCTGGCCTGGATGATGTGGTTATATGGGTAGACAGGTAAAATGGTTTGGGTTTTTGGTATAATGTTTTTTAACCATGTTTTGTTTATATGCTAGATATATGTATAGCATATTATATGGTATAACATATAAAATGGACTTAGCCCTAAAAATATTTATAACAATTATTTGAGTATGAAAAATTTTCAAGAAAATATCATCATTTACTGATGCATGCTGATGCATCTACATCCCAATCTCTGAGAGTCTCCACCTTGAGAAAAACAACCATCAAACAATGGATAAATTAAGGCCATGTGTGCCTGGAAGGGGCCAGCTCCCTCTTCGGATGCAAACTTTTGCCTTCATTACCATTGTGTTTCGCTGGGCTTCTACGTTGTCCCTGAACCTTTAAGGGCTGTAGGCTACTTCCAGGCATACACAACCTATGTTATCCATTGTAATATGTGCTGCAGCATGAATACTCTCAAAAATTGGATGTGCAACTGCATCATGCAGAGGGGCCTTGATGGGGCAGTGCGTATTTTTTGTTTTATATATGTTTAAACCTGTCCAAATAATACATTTTTTCATTTGAAAGGCAGCACTTGGAGCCAATCAGTTGTGCTGCATACCTATTTTTATTTGTAAGATGCTATTATTTAGATCAGTGGATCTCAACTCCTGTCCTCGGGACTCACTAACAAGCCAGATTTTAAGTTTACCCTGGGAAGCTATGCATTAGAATAATGTAATCAATGAGCAGCAAATCATATCATCTGTTATATTTTTCAGTTATCTTGTAAATATGGCCTGTTAGTGGGTCGTGAGGACAGGAGTTGAGAACTGCTGATTTAGATAGATGATCTTACAGGATTTCAGCCCCCAGAATGTGTCATTGGATTGGTACTGGTAGCTCTGCTACAGAGCTATGTTTTGGCAAAGGGTTCACCAGTGTCAGGATTCTGCAGCAGAAAAAGGCCAGATCTATATGGCTACAGGAGACTAGGACCAGACTGCATGTTTTAAGTGAGATTTTTTTACAATGAAACAAAATCTGTATAAACACAGACACACAGTAAATATAAAGATATAAGTGAACCAAACATCAGTGGACACTGAACTAGCACTTTGTTTGAAAGACTTGGAGACCCCCAGTGTACATTATGGTCCTTTTTAAGCAGTTGAGAGCCAAATGTATAAAGCCTATGAAGAGTGGCCCAACTGTTTTAAAAGTAAGGCCAAAATAAAGAAAGGCATAAAAAAGAAACAAAGTAATAGTTCTACCTGCCAACAAATAGTGCTAAATTCTGAAAGACTAAAACAATCTGACATCTGTTATACACTTTGCAACAGTAATTTCATTTAATCATGTTAGTTTGAATGTGTTCCAAACAAAGTTAACACCATCCAAACTTAATAGAGCATATGTCAGTTTTGAGCAAGAAAAATAAAAATAGTTGATGTGCTTCTTGCTTGAATAAAGAGAGCAAGACATGCATACATCAGTTAATTATGTTGCCTTACTTGTTTGCCTATGGTTACAAATATAAGTTTCTTTATCTTAAGAATTTTTACATTTTATCATATTACTGATTAAACATACATTAAAAAACAAAAAACAACTTAAGAATAAAGCACTGTACACACGATCAGATATCTGATGGAATCTAATCCGATGGATTTTTTCTTCGGATATCCGATGAAGCTGACTTTCATCAGTCTTGCCTACACACCATCAGTCAAAAATCCAATCATTATCAAACGTAGTGACGTAAAACCCTACGATGTGCTGAAAAAAATGAAGTTCAATGCTTCCAGGCATGTGTCGACTTGATTCTGAGCATGCGTGGATTTTTGACCGATGGAGTTCCATACAGACGATCGGATTTTTCTACCGTTTTTTTATCCATATGAAAAATGTAAAACATGTTCTATTTTTTTACACCGATGGAAATAAAACCGATGGGGCCCACACACGATCGGTTTGTCCTATGAAAACATTCCATTGGTCGGTTTTCAGCAGACAAACCGATCGTGTGTACAGGGCTTAAGAAGCATTAAGCAGTTGATAAAAAGCACCATTCACCAAAACTTTTATAAGTAAAAGCTATTGATAGAATGAAAGACCCATTTTGCATCTTATTTGGTTTTAAGCAGTAAAATAATGTTTATAATAGATCCTTTATTTTGTATGCAAAAGATTACATTGACTCCCTCACTACTTTTTTTTAAAGGTGTTATTTAGTGTACAGAAAGTGGGAGTGAAATAAATATGTAAGTATCAATAAAATTGCTACTTTATCCTGTAAATGTTTTCACATTACAGAAATATATTGTAGTACAATGGGGTTTTTTTCAGTTCAGTAGATGTTTTGGATATAATTATATTGATATTCCTTTGAATAACTGCAGTATTCGTGTACATTAAATCATTTTAGAACATTATCTCTGAGTTTGTACAATTCTGAAATACATTTTAACACTGTTTGGCTATTAAATAAGCACATTATACAACGGAAAAATATATATGAGAAAGCCCCAGTCCATGTTTGCTTGACCTTGCTCTGTCTGCACTAACACAGGTCATCTACAAGGCAGTGACTTGTGTCTGCATTGCCCACGCTAGCTTTTTTGATGGTTGTAAAAGCCTTGTTTGCAGGTTATGACCATGGTTTTGTTGCTGTTTACTTATAATGCAGCAGGTTAATCATACATATATGTGGCATGTTAGTTAATATCTGAGCATTATAATTTAATGATTTACAAACAAATCATTAATTAATGATGTTAACCGTCCATGTTAAAATATACATAAATAGCTACACACCAGAATTGCTATTGCTGTTTTGTACCTTTGGGCATTTTGCCTGTATAAACTGTAGAGCTGCCATATTGAAATGCCTCAGATAATATGAATGTCTGAGTTTGAAAAGACAGTTTTGCATTTCATTTATGGCTGGGAAGT
Source organism: Rana temporaria (assembly GCF_905171775.1). Classification (NCBI taxonomy): domain Eukaryota; kingdom Metazoa; phylum Chordata; class Amphibia; order Anura; family Ranidae; genus Rana; species Rana temporaria. Next base: position 163,547,673 of record NC_053490.1, read on the forward strand.
AGATATGTTACTGATACCACAAATCACTGGATTGTCAGGCAAGAATTTCTGCTGGAATTGTTTTTTTTAACATACATTCTCTAAATGTTGAGTGTAAATAGCAGCATAAAGTAAGCAGAGCCAATACCTTTATAGCATGAACATAACAGGTATGTCCAAATTGTAATCAATTTACAAAGATAAATGGGCAATTTAGTCTAACTTTTACAGGTAAGGTGCTTCAGTGTACCTTCAAACTTGGGAGTGCATGATAATGTGCATGATGATGAAAATTGTCATGCACATTAAGGCAGTGAGGCATTCGTTCTTAATGGCACCTCAATGCACATATACCGGTACATAAATACACCTGTCCTTCAGGGCACCACAGTCTATTGATGTGAGTTTGCTGTGTCTTGTAATTCATACACTGGCCAAAAATAGTGCAGGTAAAATTTGTCATGTGTTGAAGCTCATTAAGGACCCGTTCACTACATGTGTCAATGCAAGACAAAACCTGTCAATCATGAGCATCTATTTAACTATCTATGGCATCTATGCCCATGAACACTTCGGGGCATTCATGTCATTTTTTTGTTTGGATGGCGTTACCTGGGGTACACTGTATCCCATTATTTATTGCATCCCATGGTCTGGCTAAGGGGAGTCTGCTATTTCAAAGAGGGATAAAGGGGGATGGGGGGTGGCATGGGAATAGCAGCAGGTTCTGCACAACTGTTATTGCTGCCTTCCAAGGGGTAGTATTGTTGTGTTTTCTTTATTTTTTGTATTGATGTAATTGTACTATATGCTTTCAAAACTTAATAAAACAGAATTTCAAAAAAAAGAAACTAAACCAAAAGCTGAAGGGGTGAAGGACTAAATAGTTTATGTGCATGTAATGGAGAATTACTTTTTAGAAATATGTACAAAACATTTTTATCTTTAGCTAGGCTTTTCTACCTATATCTAAAAATGTTGACAAAGTGCAGCGCTAACAGATAATTGATTTTAGCTTATTCCTAAAATTATTATGTGAAAAGAATTGAGTAAACTAGTGACATAAACTCAATATACAAAACATAAGAAAATGTCCATAAGTGAAAGTGTGAAGCACAAAAAGTCCTTAAAAGTAAAAGGAATTAAATATACAAATTCCAATAAATGGTGACAATCAATTGAATCATATATGTGCATCAAAATGATACAAGTAGATAGGATATCCACCACCAATAGCACCAGTCGCTTACCAGAGAGATTGAACTCAAGTAGGTGTACACCTAATGAATCAATCTGGCTTGGTGATACAATGTACCCGGGATGATCCAGGCTCACTAAAAGGACATAGCCTCCAGACGGACGATGGATATCAATAGATGTAATCAGAACTGGCACTCAGTCCAACCATTCAAATAACCAGAAGAAGAAGGAAGGCACATAGTGTAATGCCGTAAAGAATAAATGAATATTTAATAAGTAAACAGAGGAAATACACTCACATGTTTCATATTATAACAGCGCTTGTAAAAAAGGACAGTAACAGTGGAATCAGCATGGCAACCCAACGTGTTTTGCCTCATAAGGCATCACCTGGGGTGCTGAACCACTGTAGTTACTGTCTATTTATAGATAAAAGGTGTCCCTCAATGAACAGCAGCTCCATCTGACACACTTTGTAATTCTAAAGTCACTTCCGGTTTTGGTCAAGGCGGCACCGGATCTCAAGTTTTGTTATGGCTAACCCAGAAGCGGAAGTGTCAATAAACCGGAATAAGCGGCCTTTAATAACCTTTAAAATGGCACAGCCGCTGGTGAGACACAAAATACAGGGGATAGCTTGAACGTCCTCACCAGCAAAGGACTATAGTTCACATCGTCCACAAGTATACGTCCCTAGCCTCGTTTTAACAGGCAGGAAATTAAAACAATATAAGGTCAGAGTAGAAGACCTCTAGTAACCAAATTTTGAGACACAAATCTCAAAAGCAAAACCCGGAAATTAGGCCACATACCGGCAGAGATTGAGGGGGTTATTTATTTATTTTTATTTTTTATTTATTTCTCTTGTTTGGTCTTATCATCAAGAGTTTGAGAAATTAGATATTTTTTCATTCACAAATCTTTTTCAATCTCATACACAGGAGCACCTCATGTGTGATACATCAAGGAAAATAGTGTTCCTTTGACTAATGATCACCTGGGAGTGTTTGGTGAAATGCCCCATTCACCTCTTTCCCTCCTCAATTTAAGCACATTTTGGTCATTTGTTCACTATCTACGAGTAAGCATCACAGGATGCGAAACATGTCAGTTCTTTTTTCCTAATCCACTTCTTGTTTGACTGCATGAATTTTGGCTGTTTTTTCCATTTGAATTTTTGTTGTTTTTTCATGTTTTGAATAAAGACATCGTTTTTTGAGGAGTGCGGCGATCCAGGATTTTTCTTTCATCTCATAGAAGACCTCTAGTAACCAAATTTTGAGACACAAATCTCAAAAGCAAAACCCGGAAATTACGCCACATACCGGCAGAGATTGAGGGGGTTATTTCTGAAAGGAAAATCCGCTTTGCAATACAAGTGCAAACTACAAGTGCAAAGTGCACTGAAAATGCACTTGGAAGTGCAGTCACTGTAGATCCGAGGGGGATATGCAAGGAAAATAAAAAACAGCATTTTCACTTGTACATGATTGGATGATAAAATCAGCAGAGCTTCCCCTCATTTCAGATCTACCCCTCAGATTTACAGTGACTGCTCTTCCAAGTGCACTTTCAGTGCAATTTCAAGTGCACTTTGCACTTGTAGTTTGCACTTGTAGTGCAAAGTGGATTTGCCTTTCGTAAATAACCCACTATGAGGCACGGCATTTACATCATGCTAGTTCATGTGGATTAATCAGAGATTGTGTCATGTTCAAAACATTTATAAAATCAAGAACAAAAAATACATATCTTCTACATGCAGGATATGTATCCATCTTTTCTACCTATATCAGATGGATTTAATTAGTTGGAGTAAAGTGAAAAAACATCAGATGTGTATTATGGAAATTAATAAAACCAGCCAAAGGATTTATTTTTGTTTGTTATACAGGATTTTCTAGCCATAGGTAAAAGTCCATCACACACCAATTATCAGCAATAGCTAAGCTCAATAAATTTCTAGAAATTATATGGTTGTGCTCTGATATTCGTTTAGAGCTCTGGTTTCCTTTCATGTAAGTCTTAAGCCTCGTACACACGACTGAGAAACTCGACGGGCGAAACACATCATTTTCTTTGTCGAGTTCCTTGTTAGGCTGTCGAGGAACTCGGCAAGCCAATTTTCTCCATTCCCGTCAAGGAAATAGAGAACTTGCTCTCTTTTTGGCTCGTCGAGTTTCTCGACAGTTTCCTTGACGAAAATGTACACACGACCGGTTTCCTCAGCAAAAAAAATCTCCCAGCAAGTTTCTTGCTGGTTTTTGCCGAGAAACTCGGTCGTGTGTACGAGGCCTAAGGCCATGGGCAGCACCACTTTGGGTGACACGTATAAACTTTCTGCACCACTTTGGGTGACACATATAAACATTGTGGAAAATACTTCAAATGTTTGGATCAAGAGCCAGAGAAATATACATTATACTAAAATATCACATATTACCAAATACATTATACAGAATACAATTTTTTTATGAGGTCAGTTCTATTCGTATATATAGTTACCTTCTAGGTAATACAATATCTAATATGTATACATTTGTTTCAAACAAACTGTTGTACAAAGAGTCACTACTATATAAATAGATACACAAAATACAAAAATGTAACCTTTGTCCTCCTAATCTGTTGCAAATCAAGGGTTAAAAAATAAATCACAGACACAGAACTTCTATGATACAGAACATTGACCTTGGAAGTCATTAAACTTTAGTGCATAGACTTGACAAAAAAATGCATTTAAAATATCTTGAAAAGCAATCAAAAACACAAAACAAATTAGCCTTTTGCTTAACTACAATTTCCACTGAATTGCTTAATATTAAAACTCATTTGAATCTTTCACAAAAGAACACCCAAATTCTAAACACAAAGTGGAATAATTGAACCGAGTAATGCTAAAGTGATGTATTAAAAATATATTTCATTTGTTTTAGATTGCAATTTTCTCTCATAAATGATTTAATCATTATTTAAACAGTGTCTGGTACTGGTAAAGCATTTGAAGTAGTATCTAAATACTACCGCTTATTAATCTGAACCGTTCAGTCAGAAGAGGCAGATTGCTTATCGCCTTATTTGTATTCAAGAAAAAGCAATTGCTATTCTTACTATTTATGTTATCTGGTCGGAGTCTTTAATGAATGATGAAGTAAATGGTATGGTAAGTTTTTTTTTTTTAATAGGAAATGCTATTTTTCATTCAGCTTTTTTTTTAAATAACTGTTACATATTTTAGGGTCTTAGCTAATAGTTAGTGAAACATATGCTAATTATGGTCAGACGTATGCATTAAATTGAGGGTTCTTTATGTTTTCCTTTATTAATAATTATGTTTAAATCAGGAATTAGAGCTGGTTCACACAGGGGCGACTCGTCAGGCGACTCAGCCGCCTGACAAGTCGTGCTCCGCTCTATTCATTCGAACCATTCTAATAGGAGCGATGCAAGTCGCTCCGACTTAGAAAAATTTTCTTGTACAACTTTGGGGGCAACTCGGGGGCGACTTGCATTGACTTCAATACAGAAGTCATTTTGCAAGTCGCCTCTCAAGTCGTCTTGAGATCGCCATGCCGAGTCGCCCCCAAAGTCGTGCCACCCCTGTGTGAACCGGCTCTAAAGTAGAACTCCAGGCAAAGAAAAAAAAACACTTGAAATATATATAGATGAGCTGTTTTATCTACTGAAAGCTTTGCAATTCTGTTCAACTGTTTTTTTGGCAGGTTATAGACAAGTACTATTCAGGAAAATGACATTATTTATTTCTAATTTAAGACCTACAGCTTCCAAAGTCACCTTATTTTACACTGGATAATTAACCAGCTGTATGATAACACTCTTACATAGTTCAAGGAGTAGAAAGGTGGAACGGGAAACTGTAAATCTGAGCCAGGAACCAGAGGTGTCACCTGTCTGGCTATGCAACATGATGGAGGAATATAAGTCACATGACTGAATGGCAGGTACAATTGCTCACAAATACGTTTTTAAAATGTTTATTTAGCTCTTTGTCTGCAGGTCTGCTTGTTTTAAAAACCTGAGGGATTTATTTTAGGGCTGTGGAAATTAACTAATAATTCCTCGATTAATCGATACATTTTTTTGACCGATCAAAATTCTTTTGATCGGTACTCACCTCTCCGCCGGCTTCCGGGTCTTCAGGGAGTTCCGTCAGAGATCCTGTGATGTCACGGACACCGTGTCCATCTGAAGGGCTCCTTTGCTGTGCCTTCATATCTGCATGCCGGCGGGACCTTACTATCTGCCACACGGAAGGGCTGTTACACTTCCCTCTATTACTTCCCTCTATCAACCTGGGATTCTACAGCCATCCACTGGGAGTTGTAATAGTTCCCTTCATGGGACATCTACATCCCGAAGGAATGATGTTAACCCCTCCTCATCTGGATTCAGCAGTGGAATAGTTGTACACATTTTTATACCAGTTAGCTACATGTTTTTATGACTGCTTTTGGTACCGTTTGGTATTACTCACACCATTTTTACAGTTCATGTAGCTACATCGATTTTATCTCCAGTGCAATATTTATTTTGTTATCTACTTGAATACTATAAAAGTTGTAATGCTTTTCCCATAGAGCGCTGCCTTTTGTGTGTTTTTTGTATCCTGCTATCCATTTTTCCAGTGGTTGGTAGCTGCACTGGGAATCATCCTGCAAGGAGATTAGCTAAATGTAGTTGGATTTGTATGTGCATTATAATTAATCAAAATTAATCGATTAATCGAATAAAAAGAATCGATTAATCAAACATGAACATTTTAATCATTAACAGCCCTAATTTATTTATAAAGATTAGTAAAATGTTGGCTTTTCATTATTCTTAGTTTGGCTCTTCGGTGGGTCATAGCATATTTCAGATATATTATGCCTGTTTATAAAGCTCCAAAATATCATCCAGGGAGATTGATGATGATTACAAAACACTGGGCATAAAAGCAATGGTGTAGTATAGACCAATGTTTTCAGTTTCAAATATTTTCATTTTGTTTACTGACATGTCCTCTGTAAGATACAGCAGGAGTATTGGTTATGATTTTCATTGTTTATCTTTTATTACTATATAGAATCATCAATGGTCCCCTTCCAAGACATATCAGCTCAGTACCCTTAGCTAATAGGTTGGTTTTCCCGTGACTGGAGAGCCACAAGCATTTGTGCCCCCACCATGGTGATACCTGCCAGTAAGCCATTTGGCACTATGCATGTACTTCAAATAGAGGGGTTCACCAAAGAATGTATCTTTCAAAGAATGGGGTTATTTAACAATCCCAAAAGGAAGTATTTTTAATAGGAGTGGTGCAACTTACCACTGCACCAATAACTAGACACTGAGGGCCAAATCCTCAAAAGAGATACGACGGAGTAACTTCTGTTACTCCGTCGTATCCCTGGTCCTAACTATGGAACTGATCCACAGAATCAGTTTCCCATAGTTAGGACGAAGATCCGACATGTGTAATTGAATTACACTGTCGGATCTTAGGATGCAGTACCGCATCCGCCGCTGGGGGCATTTGGCGTCGAAATGCCGCCTCGGGTATGCAAATTAGGACTTACGGAGATCCACTAAGCTTTTCAGCTTCGTTTTTTCTCCGTAAGTTTTATTTTGCAAACGCAAAATTAGGGCTGCTTTTACAAGGTGTAAACTGTTTACACCTTGTAAAAACAGACCTTTCTTGCTAGCGACGCAATTTTTTTTTTATTTAAAAAATTTTTTTTGCCGCCGTATCTTTTTTTTTACCCGACGCAACTTTATTGTCCCGTCGCGATCCACAAAGCCCGACGTAACGTAATTTTGCGCTATGCACGTCGGGAAAATGACGTCACGAGCATGCGCAGTACGGCCGGCGCGGGAGCGCGCCTCATTTAAATGGAAATCGCCCCCTGGAGAAGAGGAACGCCTTGCGCCGGCCGGATTTAAGTTACACCGCTCAAAATTTCTAGGTAAGTGCTTTGTGGATCGGGCACTTAGGTAGAAATTTTGCGGCGGTGTAACTTAAATAGGAAAAATTACGTTGCGCCGCTTCTTTGTGGATTACCCCCTGAGTTTATAGAAAAAAAATCATTGGTTGATTACCCACACTCTAAGGAGTTAATTGCTTTATTTAATCAATAAGAACCATTGCAGTTTTATTATAGTAAATATTGAATTTAAAATTAAATGGAACAATGGGAATCCTTCATAATTCCATGGTTTAGCTTTAAACATTAATCTGTCTTTGCCTATCCTCTTACAGGTTTAATGGACTGTTTAATGTATAGCAAAAATGTTATTAATAAAATTACAACTGTAGAATTTTTTTTGTGAAGTCATTGTAGCCCTAAATATGGTTATTAATATATATGCATTGACTAAACAACATTATATTTATATATCATGCCATGGTAAACCTCACCCGTAAACATTTTAGGATTGTAACAAAATACTGTCATATCAACATTTTGAATGAGCTGTTTTACACCTGCTGTGAAAGTCATCCTTCTCTACATTCAGAAAGAAGTACCAGACGTTAAATGAAGTGTGTTAAAAATGAGCAATCTGCATTGACTCCAATATACATCATCCTTGCTGACTTGTTGAGCAAGCTGGAGTAAAAATTCTTAATATGCAAAACTTCTGTCTTTTGGAAGTAATGTTCCAACTCATTGGAGCACGCTAACATCTGACAGGTTTCCACACTCGCTGATTGTCATGCAAGCACTCACCAGCAATGTCCTTTGGGTCTTTTGCAGGTGCATATTTAGCTTGGCAGCTGAAAGAGGCAGTGTCAAGCTGCTGAGTTATGACATAGCAAGCCTAGCTTCTGAAATTCTTTATGAAGATATTTATCTACTTGATTTGCTTTTCTGGAGGAAAATTACAGGCACTGGGATCATCCTTACTCTGGAGGGCTATAGAAAACTGTTGCATTATTGGGGGTTATAACAAAGTTTACAATTAGACTAGCTTGAAGACATATTTGTTGTCCCATGAAAAAGTAAAAGGATCACATGTATCAATAGTACACATCCCCAAAGTGGTAAACCACATGGCTTACATCTAGGTGATTGCTAGGCTTGCATAAAATGTTTTCATTTGTGAAAATGTAAGATTTCTGCACATAATTATTCCACATACCAATGGTGCACTTGTGGTTGTACAACTTTGCTATCCATATACCCAGAATAATAATTTCCATTATATTAAAGTTCAGTGAAAATACTTTCAATTTCTCTGCCATCATTAAAGAGTCCTTGACCTCTCAGGCCTCGTACACACGGGCAAACATGTCCGACTAAAATGGTCCGCGGACCGTTTTCATCGGACATGTCCGCTGGGATCATTTGGTCTGATGGCTGTACACACCATCAGACCAAATTCCCCGTGGACAGGATACGTGGTGACGTGGCCATGCCGTGGCCGTGACGATGACGCGGCGACGTGCGTGACCCTGGAAGGTCAATGCTTCCATGCATGAGTCGAATCACTTCGACACATGCAAGGACTTTTGGCCGAGCGGACATGTCCGGTGAGTCATACAGACGACTGAACATGTCCGATGGACAGGCTTCCAGCGGACATGTTTCTTAGCATGCTGAGAAACATTTTTTCGCTGGAAACCTGTCCGCTCGGCCGGGAATCCGGTCCTGCCGGCCGTACAGACGACCGAACATGTCCGCGGAAACTGGTCCACGGACCAGTTTCAGCAAACATGTTCGGTCGTGTGTACGAGGCCTCAGAGTTAAGCCAAACATAATATTTTAGCATATTTAAAATTTACAATGTGTTGCCAGTTGACCTCTGGAAGATTTATCCCCCTTCATGGCCAGCAATTGTTTTTGCGATATGGCACTGCATTATTTTAACTGACAATTTCACAGTCATGCAACGCTGTATCCAAATAAAAAGTATGTTTTTTTCCCCACAAATAGAGCTATGGTATTTGACCACCGCTGCATTTTATTTTAATTTTTTGCACTATAAACAAAAAAAGACAGACAATTTTGAAAAAAAAAATCTATTTTACTTTCTGCTATAAAACATATTCAATAAAAATAAATAAAAAAATATGTACTCTGCTACATATTCTTGGTTAAAACAAAGAAAAAACAATGAGCGTATAATGAATGGTTTGCGCAAAATTTAGTGTCTAAAAACTATGGAATATTTTTATTTATTTACTAGTAATGGCATCCATCAGTGACTTATAGCAAGACTCTCATATAGCAGTGGACAGTCAGACACTTATGCTGCGTACACACAATCAGTCAATCCGATGAGAACGGTCTGATGGACCGTTTTCATCAGACCAAACCGATCGCGTGTAGGCCCCATCGGTTAAAAATGTTGAAACTTGTTTTAAAATTAAAACCTAACCGATACCTAACCGATAGAAAAAAAATTATCGTTTGTAGGCATGTCCATCGGTTAAAAATCCACGCATGCTCAGAATCAAGTCGACGCATGCTTGGAAGCATTAAACTTCATTTTTTTCAGCACGTCCTTGTGTTTTACGTCACCGCGTTGTGTAGGCACGACTGATCATCAGTCAGCTTCATCGGTTAACTGATGGAAAAATCCATCAGACCGTTCTCATTGGATTGACTGATCGTGTGTACAGGGCATAACTGAAACGTTTGACACTTTTTGGAACCAGTGACACTAATACAGTGATCAGTGTCATAAATATGCACTGTCACATACAGGGTGATCAAAGGGTTAACTGTGTGCCCAGCTAGTGTATTTGTGCACTGTAGGGGGTATTTTTACTAGGAGAAGACATAATTCATGTTGCTGGTGAGAGCTGCCAGACAAGTCCATATATAATCACAGTGGGTGCACATCCCTGGCAGGGTGCATGCACACCCCAGACCTGGAGGTGTCAGATCATATACTAGGTATGTGATCTGGCGCAGCGTCACCTTTCCACCGTATAAGTACGTTATATGGGCGGAAAGTGGTTTAATAACAGTCAAAGAGGTAATATTCTAGTAATAGGTTGCTGTGCAGTGACACGCAACCAGGGAAAGATGAAAGCCCAAAATAATAATAATACAAAATAAAGCTAAAAGACTAAAATGAAATAAAGAAACAAAATATATATCAATGTTATATAATGTGATAAAAATCACTCATATACTAGCATTCAAAATTAGAGAGAAAATAATTTCTACAAACATATCTTAGCAGAGTTTAACACTGTAGCCATGAACTATTTAATTCATTAGTGCCAGATTGTGTTGCATGATATTAGGCATTATATTGTATATGTGTTCATATCTGTAGGACAAGGTCACTGTTATTTAAGCTGAGGTCTTGGCCAGATATCAAGAATGAAGTATTTTTATTGTGGTTACAGTGAATATGAGGATTTCTGTCAAGGTTGTATCATAGCATTACAGTGGTTGAGATGAAGTAGAAAAGTGACCTCTTTGTTATCATTATAGATTCCTGTTTTCTTTTTTCGGAGATTGTCTTACTCTGCATTTCTTACTTTTTTACTTACTATACTAGTAAAGGGGAAAAAAACGTACAAAATACAGGAAAAGCTAGTAACAAAGAAGTTTTGTTGTATTGTAAAGTCACAAATGTGAACATATAGTGTAGCTGCCTTTTAAACATGATAAATATTTAAACATTATTATTATTTCATCAAATACTTTTTAATTAAAATGCACAATTGCATATTGATTTCTGAAATCCTTAAAAATGCAGAATCATATGCTAAAAAATGTGGTGCACTCTGCATTGGTTTAAATTTGTGTAAATCATAATGGTTTTGCAAAGCCCAAAGTCCACCAAGCATTCTTCAGGTCTCTGAAAAAAATTCTAAGGCAATTAACACCCTAGATGTGCACAGGCACAATAAAAAGGGGAAGAAGCACTAGAGAAAATGGCAAAAATAAAATAACATAAAAGAATAAATACAATGAAACAAAAAAGTTAGCATACAATGTCAAAAACAGTTAGCATTTTAATACTTATCTTGAAGGAGTTGTAAATATTTTTTTTTTTTTTTTTTTTGCTGAAATGGCTGTTTACAGGGTATAGAGACATAATAGTAAACTGATTCCTTTTAAAAAAACATTAAAAATAGATACAAATCAATCATATAATGTACCTGTAGTTTCTAGTTTCGTTTTTGCATGTTTCCTGCTTCTCTGTCGTACAGAGCCACAGAGCCAATACAGGGCAGTGATGGTTTGGAAAACGAAACTGATTGGTGCTGAGAGGTTTTAGACACACAGTAATCACACCTCCTTGATTAGTGACCACAGAGAGAAAGCTCCCAGTACTGTGGTTATCAGGAAACAGACAACCAGGAAGTGTGGAGATCAGAGAAGAATTACAGCAACTGGAGGGCAAAAACAATAAGGACATACAAACAGCACTGCATTAAGGATAATGAAGCTATTAAGATAAAAAAAATCCTTTACAAACCCTTTAAGGCATTAATAAAACTGTTGTTTGACAGTCACTTGCCTATTTATTTTTTAATCAAAAAGGTTTTTTTTGAGCAAAGGATAGTTCCTTGCCTATTAGCCTGGAAAATAGGCTTTACTGTTTTCAACCTCCACCTTTTCCGCCCACAGCCTATAAATGGGAAGCATCACCAATGCCGGTTAATGTACCTGTACATCAGCTCCCATCGTCGGCTCCTGCGTGGCTCACAGAACGCACACCAAGGAGCTCCATGAATCGAGTGTCCCCCAGTCACAGTGGATCACATTACTGCTGTGTTCGGGTGATCACATGGTCTTGTACCATGTGATTACTGTGTCCAATAACAGCAATCACATAGTACTCAATGGAAAGTGAAAGTTATCATCGGTTCTCTCTTATCTCACGCAGACTGGCTGTGAGAGCAGAGGAAACTGATGCTGCAGCCTGTGAGTGTACAGCAGCCTATCAGACTGCATGTACTATATACTTACAGACTGTAGTGTCAGCCTGCCTCAGGGTCCCTGATCATTGCCTCTAATTTTAGAACAATAAACAGTGTAGCCACTTCCAGTGCTCATGCAATACACCTTACCAATGTCCTGATAACCACCATACCAGCCTCCTGTCAGTGCCTCAATGACCTGCTTACCTCATACAAGCGTCCTGATCACCACAATATGCTATATCAGCATCCTGATCACCACAATATGCCATACCAGAGCCATGATCACCACCATACCCCATACTAGCATCCTGATCACTGCCATATGTCATATCAGTGTCTTAAAAATGGTCATATTTATTTGGGTACAGTGGTGCGTGTCTAAGTAAATGTCACTCAAAGTGTGACAGCGCTGAAAATTGAAAATTGGCCTGGACTGGAAGGGGGTGAAAGTGTCTGGACTTAAAGTGGTTAACATTTTGCTCTCATTCTTTTTGTCATGTTCTGTGAACCTGCCTCCAACTAAACCCAAGTATATTCAGCTCATTCCTAAGTGGAACTGGGACTACAAGTGTCCATGCTGACATTCAGGCCCAGATTCTCATAGGACTTACGACAGGGCAGCGCCATGTACGCCGTCGTAAGTCCTAATCTGAGCCGTCGTATCTATTCTTAGAATCAGTTATGTATAGATATCCATTAGATCCGACAGGCATAAGTCTCTTACGCTGTCGGATCTAAACTGCAATTTTTTTTTGCCCGCTAGGCGGCGCTTCCGTCAAATTCCGCGTTGAGTATGCAAATTAGCTAGATACGTGAATTTCCGAACGTACGCGCGGCCGACGCAGTAAAGTTACGACGTTTACGTTAGGCTTTTCCCGGCGTAAAGTTGCCCCTGCTATATGAGGCGCAGCCAATGTTAAGTATGGCCATCGTTCCCGCGTCAAAATTGTAAAATGTTACGTCGTTTGCGTAAGTCGTCCGTGAATGGGGCTGGACGTCATTTATGTTCATGTCGAAACCAATAACGTCCTTGTGACGTCATTTGGAGCAATGCACACTGGGATATTTTATGGACGGCGCATGCGCAGTTCGTTCGACGCGGGGACGCGCTTCATTTAAATGATACACGCCCCCTACCCGCCGAATTTGAATTCCGCCAGGTGATTTACGCTACGCCGCCGCAACTTTACAGGCAAGTGCTTTGTGAATAAAGCACTTGCCTGAAAAACTTGCGGCGGCGTAACGTAAATCGCATATGTTACGCCGCCGCAGAGATACGCCCAGTGTACAAGAATCTGGGCCAAAGTGCACAGACATGGTGTACTGTTGTCAGTAAATGGGAGCAATTATGTGCAGCTGATGAGCTACTACTATTTTTAATTTCCTCACTAATACCCCTCTCTTTGGGAACCCTTGGCTTCATTTAAGGATGCTTTGATGGCACTGCAAACTTGAATGTTAAGAATAGGGGGCCAGATTCACAAAAGAGATACGTTGGCGTATCTCCTGATACGCCGTCGTATCTCTGTGATCCGCCCGTCCTAACTATGTGGCTGATTCATAGAATCAGTTACGCATAGATAGCCCTAAGATCCGACAGGTGTAATTGACTTACACCGTCGGATCTTAAGATGCAATTCTAGGCCGGCCGCTAGGTGGCGAGACCATTGCGGTCGGCGTAGAATATGCAAATGACTAGTTACGGCGATTCACGAATGTCCGCGATGCCCGTCGATCTAAATTTACGTTGTTTCCGTAGCGATATGCTTCGTAAAGTTAGGGCTGCCTCCTAGGTGTTGTGGCCGTCGTTCCCGCGTCGAAATTTTAAAAATCACGTCATTTCCGTGAATGGCGCTGGACGCCATTTACGTTAACGTCTGAACAAATGACCGTGCGACGTCATTTAGCGCAATGCACGTCGGGTAATTTTCCAGACGGAGCATGCGCAGTACGTTCGGCGCGGGAACGCGCCTAATTTAAATGGTGCCCGCCCCATTTGAATTAGGCGGGCTTGCGCCGAGCGGATTTACGTTACACCGCCGCAAGTTTACAGGTAAGAGCTTTGTGAATCAGGCACTTACGCTGTAAACTTGCGGTGGTGTAACGTAAATCAGATACGTTACGCTGCCGTGGAGCAACGTAATTCTCTCTGAATCTGGCCCAGGAATCCTGGTTTACAGAATAGTTGTTGAAATCAATCCATTGTAATTTTACCTTTCTCTTTACGCTACAGATGGCCTCATCAGAATCTGGAACCTGCTATTGAACTGAGGTTTAATATACTGAACTCACAGTGTGCCCTGCTAATGATGCTTGTATCTCCTATTATTTTGTGGATGTTGTGTTATGACTGAATAACCAGCCCCACAAATGTCTGTAAAATATCTTTATTGCACTTAATAAAAATGATTACAACACAAAAAAAAAACTAAATGATAAACAATACTTTAGCAAGCTAAATGTCATCCACTCTGGGTTTCAATCTATTTTAAGTTATGCGTTGTTTTATAGAACATTTTTGTAACATACCTTGCTCCATTTTATCTATGGACCAATGGAAAAATGAACCAGACAACTAAAGCATGTGAATCTACTCAATTCCCAAAAGATATTGCCTGACAATTTTCCACACTGTCTTCTCTGACTAATTGGCATATTGTGGCAATGTGTATGTGAAAAACATTCATGTAACAATGGAAAATATTATACTAATTGAACTACAGTTTTTTTTACCAAGGCAGACTAGGGTTTTGAAGAGTTAAAATATGATGTACAGATTTAAAGATACACCTTGCTTAGAAGATAGACTATGTAAAGTGTTCAGAGCATGTGGCAAAGTCATGCAATTTTCATGTCATAACCAAGTCAGCTTCAAGTAAACAAAGCTCTATATGTGAATAAACTTCAGCATCTAATATGGCAATAATTACCAAAGTGTCATCGTTCATGGTGTCACTATTTATCAAACGGCTTCAATCAATAATAAGCTGTAAAACCCTTTCCAGCAGAGATAGTCTCTTATATGTGGACATTGTTTTGCAACCATTAATTTAAAAGCTGTGAGTCATACATACCTAACTATTTGTTAGAACTGAAAGCTGAACATCGCTGTCTTAAACTACTGCTTCCTAGAATTATTTTTTTTGTTAAACTGATAAATGGATGTTGACAAACTGTTATAATTATATGTACTGATATGCTGCACTTAGCTGAAAGTAATGGAATGTGTAAACTCTAAACAAGTAGGCACTAATACAAATAATATATCCAACTTCAGGTAATTTACCAGCATGCTTCACTGTGCAAAAATTAATCACAAGCAGCATCTTTGGTGCAAGAAATATTACAAACTAACTACATTTTTCATACAGTGTTTCTTTTTTTTTTTTTTCATTATCAAATGTATTATTTTATGCTATATTGTGCATCTGTCTAATGCCAGCAATATAAAGACCGATTATTAGCCAATGTAATGGAGATCCAGGGGCGGATCCAGGGGGGGCAACAGGGCAATTGCCACCCCCGAGAAATTTGTGTTAGTTGCGGAATTCGCAGGCTCCAGGGAGTCTGCGCGGACGGTAGTTGCAGAATTTGCGGGCGCTGGAGAGTCTGAGCGGGTGGTAGTTGCGGAATTTGCGGGCTCCGGAGAGTCTGAGCGGGCGGTAGTTGCAGAATTTGCGGGCGCTGGAGAGAGTGGGCAGTCAGCTGGTCGGCTCTGTGGGTGTGAGGGCAGCTGGCCAATCGACAAGCCGGCGGGGGGGGAGCAGAGAGATGACATCATCTCTTACAGCCCTGCGCCTGCCTTGCATCCCTGCAGTAACTTCTGCCCTCACTGTGCAGGCAGCAGAGAGATTACATCATCTCTCTGCTGCCTGACACTGACAAGCAAAACACCACCTTAGCAAGTGACAATCCGCAAGGTGTGGCAGGTGAGGTGGCAAGTGACAATCTGCATCTGGTGGCAGGCAAGTGACATTCCGCAACTTGTGGCAGGTGAAGTGGCAAGTGACAATCTGCAACTTGTGGCAGGTGGCGTGGCAATCCGCAACTTGTGGCAAGTGACAATCTGCAACATGTGGCAGGTGACGTGACAAGTGACAATCCCCAACTTGTGGCAAGTGACAATCCGCAACATGTGGCAAGTGACAATCCGCAACATGTGGCAGGTAACGTGGCAAGTGACAATATGCAACTTGTGGCAGGTGGCATGGCAAGTGACAATCTGCAACATGTGGCAGGTGACGTGGCAAGTGACAATCCGCAACATGTGGCAGGTGACGTGGCAAGTGACAAGCTGCATCTGGTGGCAGGTGACGTGGCAAGTGACACACTCGGGGCTCCCACTGATTCTGCATTATGGTGAGTTGAACTATTTCATTTTATATTACATGTAATAATAGAAATAATGCATTTCAATCATCCTGACACCAAAACAACCATGGTGCCGTGATCATTGAAGCACTAACACCAGCCATTTCCCTGATAAATTGCCCCTCAAAAAAAAAAAAATTCTGGTGGTGCCCCTCCCGAGACTAGACTCTGGATCCGCCCCTGTGGAGATCAGAGTATGTTTTAAATAGTTTTTAGGGACAGTGGGGTTGATTTTCTAAAACTGGAGAGTGAAAAATCTGGGGCAGCTCTGCATAGAAACCAATCAGCTTCCAGGTTTATTTTTTGTCAAAGCTTAGTTGAACAAACTGAAGTTAGAAGAGGATTGGCTACCATGCAGAGCTGCACCCGATTTTTCACTCTCCAGTTTTAGTAAATCAACCCCCACTGTGACTGTCAGCATTAGTGTGGTGAGTGTGTAGGGGGTCATTCACATTTGCAGCTGGGCAGCATTTTTACTGCCTCTCAACCATACTTCTCTTGGTTGGGAAGGTTGTGGTTGGGGATGTACACTACTGCAAACCGAGTGTGATCCATTCAATTGACCAATGGCCGTGCTGTAACTGGCCCATAACTGTGTAAACCAAATGTGGTGGCTGCACAGTAGTCCAGCATTCAGAGGGTTAAAACAGGATGTGAAGAGGCAATCTATAGTAATGATCCCCTACGCACGAGTTAGAAAACCAGATGGAAAATGGATATCTATTTTGAATCCTCGCTGCCTTCTAGGACAGGGGTTGCATTTAGCACACTGTAAAAATAAATGAAAAGAGGGCACACTGGCCTGGTGCATTATGCAACAAATTGTATTAACTACTTAAGAACTGGAAGGATTTGCCCCCTTAATGACCAGGCCATTTTTTGCAATATGGCACTGCATTGCTTTAACTGACAATTGCGCGGTCGTGCGACGCTGTACCCAAACACAATTCCCACAAATAGAGCTTTCTTTTGGTGGTATTTGATCATCTCCTCTGTTTTTATTTTTTGCATTATAAACAAAGAGCGACAATAAAAAATAAATAAACATTTATTTATCAGTTTAGGCCGATATATATTCTTCTAAATATTTTTGGTAAAAAAAAAAAATCGTAATGGGCGTTTATTGATTGGTTTGCACAAAAAGTTATCCTGTCTACAAACCATGGGATAGATTTAGGGACTTTTATTTTATTTTTTTTATTGTTTTTACTAGTAATGGTGGCGATCTGCGATTTTTAGCGGCGGACAAATCTGACCCCAAATGATACTTTTTGGGGACCAGTGACATTAAATTGATCAGTGCTATAAAAATGCACTGATCAATGTAAAAATTACACTGGCAGGGAGGGGGTTAACACTAGAGGGCGATCAAGGGGTTAACTGGGTTCCCTAGGTGGGTTTATAACTGTAGGCGGATGGGCTACCAGCGACATGAAAGAGATCACTGTTCCCTATCATTGGGAACAGTAGATCTCTGTCATGTCTCCTGTCAGAACGGGGATCCTCTTGTTTACAGTGGCAGATACTCATTCTGCCTCTGTACTAGGCAATTGCGGGTCACCGGCAGACAACGAGTCTGCCAAACACACGGACATGCTTCCACAGCGGGAGTGAGAGTGTGCCACCGCCGGCGCACCCACCCGCAACTGCGCTTGCGCTAGCCACCGCATGGCTAGGCGGTTAGCACATGAGAACTGACCTGCCACAGTATAACAATGGCAGCTGGTCGTCAAGTGGTTAAAATATATTAAAATAAATAGATACTACTTACAATAGGTAGTATAGAAGCTCATCTGACAAATCTGCTCAGTAGTACTCTCTCAAACTCTGCAATCACTCAAGCATAGGGGGGACCTCACCAGGGTCCCTGCTAGCTAACGCATGTCAAGGTATGTCCTTATTCATCAGAAGGCAGTTCAAAGTCTCCTCACCACCTGTTAAATGCTCTCTGAAGAGCAATCTGAATGCTGATCACTCTTTAGAGAGCACAAGTGTAAATGATCCCAAAAAGGAGTTACAAATTATTATTGTGTTTCTGATCACTTGCACTACTCTAGTGACAGTAATCTTTTTATGGTTAGTATTTTTTTTTTACTTCTTGTTGTGTAGTACAGTTTCCAGCTGAGAGGAGAGACTTAAAAGTTGCATCATTGCAGCCTTTGTTTACAAGTGTGATCACTGTGATTGGTCATTCACAGAGATCTGCAAATTAATAAACTACAATGACCTACGAGTCCTGTCTGACATTGCATCAGAGAGTCTTGTAGGTTTTAGTGAAATACAAGTGTGGTGATCACCACACTCGTAGTCCATTGACACCTTCTCTAACTGAAAACCCTTACCGTAATGTGGGAAGAAAGCTGCAAGAAGAATCTACAGGTTCCTGGCATTGCACTGATCATAGGTGCAATTGCTTTTCAAGTGTCCATGAAAAAAATAATAGATGCACATTTTTTCTCCCTCAAAAATGTGGATTTATTATTTCTTTAAAGATGAACTAATTATCTAACCGGGTAGCTAATTAGCTGCTGGATCACTCTTACAGGCAGTGGGAGGAGCGGCACCCCCCTTCTGCCACCTGCTGGGGCCTCTCTGGGCCCTTCCTTGTGATTGGGAGTCCCGGCATCGAATCCAGCAGTTCCACCAGCTGACCGGAAGGTCTCCGATTATCTTTATGGTCTAGGAGACTGGAGGCAATAAGCATTTAGTCACTTCTGCTTAGGGTAGATGTAAACAGTATTTATTTATCAATGTGTTATCAATGTTTTTTTTTATCTTATGCTTTCAAGGGTAAATTAGAGATTTGGGGTCTTATAGACCCTAGATGTCTCCATAAAAAGGATCTATCATGCTTTATTGATGTAAAAAAGGGGTGTTTACATTTCTTGTGACAGCAATAAAAGTGATAAAAAATACAGTGTCAGTGTAAAAATATATTTTTTTTTAAATAAAATAAATATTAATAAAAAACATGTAGAGTGCCCTCATTCCCCTATGCTCCCATGCAGAGGAGAATGCATACATTGGTTGTGTGTGCATATATAAATGGTGTTCACACCACACATATGAGATATTGCTGCAAACGTTATAGCAAGAGCAATCATTTTTTAGATCTAGACCTCCTTTGTAAATCTAAACTGGTAACCTGTAAAAAAAAATTAAAGCATCACCTATAGAGATTTTGACCACTTCCAGCCCAAGCCAATTCTGGCATTCCTCTCCTACATGTAAAAATCATCATTTTATCACATGGGGTGTTGATAGTATGTTAGGTAAATAAAACCTTTAAGTATCATAGTTTGTCCCCATTCCATGAGCAATTGTTTACAAATCTGTCACTGTCATAGTAGCAGGTTTCTAAAGTCGCAGTAGTTAGAACTACCTGAATTTGTAATGTGTGTGGTAATGTTACTAAAACTGGCACTAGTGCTTGCTCAGATTAGATGCAGATTGTTCTAATGCCGCGTACACACGATTGGTTAAACCGATGAGAATGGTCTGATGGACCGTTTTCATCGACCCAAACCGATCGTGTGTAGGCCCCATCGGTTATTTATTCATGGGTTAAAAAAATCAATCTTGTTTTAAATTTAACCGATGGATACCTAACCGATAGAAAAAAAAACAATTGTTTGTAGGCACGTCCATCGGTTAAAAATCCATGCATGCTCAGACTAAATTAGGGGACGGGAGCGCTGGTTCTGGTAAAACTACCGTTAGTTATAGAGATAGCACATTCATCACGCTGTAACAGACAGAAAAGCGCAAATCATCTTTTACTAACACAAAATCAGCTAAAGCAGCCCCAAGGGTGGCGCCATTGGATTTGAACTTCCCCTTCATAGTGCCGTCGTACGTGGTTTACGTGACCGGGTTCTGACATGATCGTTTTTTTAACCGATGGTGTGTAGGCACGACTGACCATCAGTCAGCTTCATCGGTTAACTGATGAAAACGGTCCATCAGACCGTTTTTATCGGATGGACCGATTGTGTGTACAGGGCATAAGGCTTCATTCACATACAGCTCCAAAGTCACTGTGACTTTAAGTCACACATATTTGAACGGTTGTCATTGAAAAACATGGGGTGCGATTTATCGTGCGATTTTAGTATCCAAAGTGGCTTGACAAATGTTACAAGTGTAAATGGAGCCCAAAGCAAACTACCACCAGAAAATATTCATACATGCTTTATTGAATTCCCTACCTTAATCTTCTATTGTAGATGTATGAAAGATCTCCATAGTTTATAGTCACTTAGCAAAGCATTTCTCTGTAAATGACTAAATGCTCTGAATAGATTACAAAAGCAATACGAATTACTAAGAATAACTCACACCTCATGGCAATATAAAGACAACATGACATACAACTGGTGTTAGCAAAGATTTGCCACTGTCTTGGTGACATCTGGTTTCTTTCAGAATAGTGCTATTTATTTTCTTTTAATCCAACATTAAAATCCAACATGGTATCATCAGAAAAGGAACAATATCTGTTCCTTCTGACATAGCCCTTCCCATATCATAATAAGAAACTATTTTTTTTTTTTTGTATAAAACCAATGAACATTTTTCTATATTCATTCACATTAAATACAAAGAGAGAAAGTACTGACATGTAAACAAAAATGCAGAGCTATCTACACACTGAAATAATCCTGTATAGGTAGTTTTATGTCAGAGCACCCACTCATGTCTCCATTGTATGTGGACATACAGTTCATGTTCATACTAAATGTATGGAAATGACAGATAAAATACTTTTCACATTCAAACACAAAAAAAAAAAAAAAAAATCATTATATTATGCTTTCTTTTGTCAAAATAAAAACAAATTGTAATGCTAAGCAACATTTTTGTACCCTTTAACTGTGCCTAGATAATGAGTTCATGGAATTTACTATGTTACTGTTGGAATGTGCACTAGCTAAATTCTGGTTTAGCTAATGTTCTTTTTAACCACTGTTAACATTTATTATTGTTCATACCATGTAGGAATGAAACTGGATTTATCGCTATCATTAAAAAAAAAAACACCTTTTGTAAAGCTCCTTAGTGAACTGCACATGTAGGATTTTGTGCATTTTTGAAAGTCACACACCAGTTTACACAATTCCATAGGGTGGTTCCAGTGATACATATACACTACATGCGTCTGATGTCTTTTTTGTATTCATAACATGGTGTACATGTGCCATTTTTGGCACATTTTCATTGCTTAGTGAGTGATTTTTTAAAAAGTTTTTAAAAGGGAAAAGTTCAACACCCGCATGCTTTAGTACCCTGTGTTAAAACAGAAGGTACAAAATCAGTGTAAATTGGATGTTCAACTCACTCTGCAGACTAGGTCCACAATGTATGTATTGTACACCAGTATATGATCAGATAGATAGGTTTAGAAGTTGTAATTACTGTGTGAGTTTACAGCCATGATGTTTATTCGTGTGCAAATGCAGACCTTCTATGCAAACGTACCATCAAATTTTTCTTTCTTTATTAAATTAACCCTGATTTGTACTATAATGTTTGTGAATCCATGAATGTATATGTCTGGATAGCCAAAGATATCCAGGAGTAACTTTAACAAATAGATCTTGTGATTAAATCAGTTTTGAGTGCTTATAACAATACACATTTATCAGAATATCTATATATATATATATATATATATATATATATATATATATATATATATATATACAGTACAGACCAAAAGTTTGCACATACCTTCTCATTCAAAGAGTTTTCTTTATTTTCATGACTATGAAAATTGTAGATTCACACTGAAGGCATCAAAACTATGAATTAACACATGTGGAGTTATACATAACAAAAACGTGTGAAACAACTGAAAATATATTTCATATTCTAGGTTCTTCAAAGTAGCCACCTTTTGCAGCAGACACATCTCTAGAACTGGTAAGAGGAGACTGTGTGAATAAGGCCTTCATGGTAGAATATCTGCTAGGAAACCACTGCTAAAGAAAGGCAACAAGCAGAAGTGATCAACAATAACGGCGCAGCTACTCATTACTGAGTTCATGTTTGGAAGTTGGATTTCTGTTTTGGGAGCGTTTAGTTTTTTTTTGGAGGTGTGGTCCTAAACTTTTGATCAGCTGAAAAACAGCCTGTTTCAGTTTATTAATTGTTTTTATTAAATTGAATGCTCAAAAAATGTTTTATCTCACTCTCATTTCTTCTTGTTGCATGTTGAAGCTCTACTTGGAACCTTGCTAAGATCCAACAATGTAAAATAAGATTTTTTTACCATTTTTCAAGTGGTCTTAAACTTTTGATCAGGACTGTATATATATATATATATATATATATATATATATATATATATATATATATATACAAGCATACCCCGGTTTTAAGTACACAATTGGGTTTATTTACTAAAGCTGGAAAGTGCAAAATCAGGCTCACTTCTGCATAGAAACCAATGAGCTTCTATCCCCAGCTTGTTCAATTAAGACTGGTAATAAAACCTGGAAGCTCATTGTTTTTTATGCAGAAGTGAGCCTGATTTTTTGCTTTCCAGCTTTAGTAAATAAACCCAATTGTGTACTTAAAACCGGGGTATGCCTGTATATATATATATATATATATATTAGTTCTAGAGCACCATTTACAAACTTCAGAAATCACCCTTGGGCAGCCAGGTTAATCATTATTGGCTGCAAACCAAGCCTACATCAAAGCAATCTAATGGGCTGTGTACTTTGTGATCATTGTGATGACCAACCATGTAAATAGTAACACTGGTGCCCTCTGGAACCATTACATATGTTTTGGGGTGCTGAAAATGCTTCTACTAGCTCTGACGCCTGCTCTGCAACTGGGGGGGGGGGGGCGCATTTTGGCATCTTCGCCCTGGGCACTGGAATATATTGTCTCAAAACTGGTGGTAGGTTGGCAAGTGGTTAAGAATGTACCTGCCATTCAGAAATGAAAAAGCTATTTCTATGTTCTAGGGCAGGCTTCACCTCAGCCTCCTGTTTATTCTATAGAAAACTTTTCCATGACTATCCTGATATTCAAATCCTGATAGCCAAAACCATTAGTAGAGTGAGAAAGTTATCTGCATCCTCAGCACCTGAGTTCAAACACCCCACCTCTCATGTTCCAGAAAACCCACCACTGTAGTATCAACCCAGTGGTCCAATACTGATTGTATTACTTGTTCCTGATTGCATGAAAATCCATACTCCACTTTCAGTGTGTGTACATGCTGTAGAATATCAGGACTGCTAAACAATATTTAAACACCTCCCCCTCCCCATGCTCCATGACATGATTCTAGCTTGATGTCTTTAAGCAGTGTCTGTCCCCATCCACCGCTCCTGCTTTAATAAGGTCTGCCAGAGATTTAAGGTTGTGCTAGCCCTGATCTAGGCTGCATGCCATTTGTTCCATTTGTATTGCTTCATGGTCCTCATCTCCTCTCAGTGTACAACCCTCTCTTCCTCTGGATGCACAGGTGAACACTTTGCCAAAAATGCATTTATTAGTTTGAGTAGAACTCCAATTGTCATCAATGACATCTTCCCCCGCCCTAAGCTGGATTACAATGATACCTGAGTATCTCCAGCCACTCCTTCCCACATACTTGTAAAAATTAGGACGTTAGTGGAAATGAAAAAAAGTGTTATAGTAATGGGGGATTTGGAATGGTTCAGTAGTAGTCCAGAGAGATAAAACACACCCTATTATGTGATGCAGCAAGGCAGTGCGTGATGGGGTATGAATTTTCCTGGATGGTCATATAATGCTACAGGAAGTCATGGCTAAGATGCATCTTTTGAAAATTTGAAAAGTGAGGGTGCAGATTAAAGACTGCCATAGACTAGGTAAGTGAGAGACAAGCACATTGGGATGGATGGCCTGTGCAGAAATGACATTAGAAAGGGCTTCTATTTATTATAAAAAGTACAATTTTACCTGAAAAGGTGAAATTTGATTTTAAGAAATGTTTTTTATTTCCCTATAATTTATTAGCAAACAATAATTTGTATCATGAAAAACATAATGCTTAAGCCACTAACATATAATTACATATAACCTAGCAATAACATATAATTTCCACAGCAAGAAATCCTGAATCCAGAAAAAAATAAAAATATATAGTAGTTCAGTGTGTGTACATGTCCAATTCTACTCTTTGATTAAATGCTGTGAAATTTTTCTTTGCCAGTTTTGCAATAAACTAAAAATGTCAATTTTTTAATGAAAAAAGAAAGAAAGAAATACAGTGTATATATTATTATTATTATTATTATTATTATTATTATTATTATTATTATTAAACAGAATTTATATAGCGCCAACAGTTTGTGCAGTGCTTTACATCAGGGAAGACAGTACAATCACAATACAAATCAATACAGGAGGGATCAGAGGGCCCTGCTCGTTAGAGCTTACAAGAGCTTTTATATTTTATATATATATATATATATATATATATATATATATATATATATATATATATATATATATATATATATATATATATATATATATTTATATTTATATATATATAAAGAGAGAGGGGGGAGCCAAGAGAAAGTATTTTCCTGTTTTTCCACCAAGCCAGTCTGCTACTTTTTCTCATTTTCTCCATAGCTGGGGACTTGCCAACTTGTTGATAGCAGTACAATATAATCTGTTTTTAAACTGAAAGTGTTTCAGGTTGTAGGATCGGGTAAAACTCCTTTTTCCAAATCCTGATTGTTGAAATTTTTTGAATACCATAGTAATAATAATAATACTAAAGCAAGGGAGGAACATTTGTAATGGGGACACTTGCTCATTAAATAATAACTCCAGAAAAAAAAGTGTTTATTTGATAAAACTGCTGGGTTAAAAATGTGATGAGCCAAAGGTACCTGGGGGGTCTGTTTTGGGATACGTACAGTGAAATTTACTGCAACTTACTGAAGTTTCAAAGCCAAATCTGAATTCCATTGAAATCAATAGAAATAATTAATGGACATTTTCTAAGCTAATAGGCAAGGATTGTCAAAAAAAGAACATGGGTGACTGGGCACTGCCCTGGAGGATATGCCGCAAAGTAAAAATAAAGTCAAACAATTCTGTATGGTGGGAAGATGCTAATTTAATAGCATTTAAAGTGAAAAATAAATTGCACAATTCATTAAATAACATGCTTGGGGGATTCCTTGACCCTGCCTGTGAAGTGGTACATCTGCACAATGTATACCGCTTACTACTGAAAACTGATATTTACAAAGAAAAACAAACTATTTCAATTGCCAGTAAAAGGCAGTTCCTGGATTATTCCTTCTGTTTGTTAAAAAAAAATGGCTAGGGATTAATGTTATCTCCCTAGCTAAGGATCGGGTACCCCAAGCAAAAAAATAAAAATAAAAATTGCTTGGGGATTCCCCTAAAAATACATGCAAGACTGGTAACCTTGATGATGCCAGCATTCCTGGAATATAGCTGAATGGGCCACGTTTGAATGGCTCACTGGTTGTTAGGACATTGGTGTCCACCAGCTCCCGAACAACTAACCTGAGCAGAAAGTTATCATATTTATCAGTGGAGTAATATGCTGCTAGATGTTTTACTTTTCCCTCCAGCCAGAGGTTTGGTTTGGCCAAACACTCATTTAGTTCAATCATTCGCCAAACTCTAAAAATGCAATGAACTGAACATAAGTACGATCCAAACATGAAGCGCATCGATAGTTACATAGTTAAAGTGGATTTCCTATCATCTGTGCCCAGTCTCGCCACAAAGAGTTAATCCAGCTCTGAACAATACTCTTTTCTTTTTTTAGTGAGATAAACGGACAAACAAAAGAAAACGTTTGTTCGTTCTTCCCCCTTGCTGTGAATGACAGGTTATTTACATATCTCATGAACTAGCCTAAGACAGGCATTATTTTTTAATTCCCACCCCCACTCCTTTTCTGAAGTCATGTGGTTACTTTTCTGGATTTTGACTGGATGTTAGTGATCATAGCAGAATTTAGTGTAAGGAATACACAGGAGAAAATGCATGTTGAGAAGGGGAGTATAGAAGTGGGTGGGGAGTCTACTGACATCACGACTCCACATACCGAGCTCCAGACAACAGATCCACCCACAGAATCTGCAGTTTTTCAGTTCTTATATCACACAGAGGAGAGACATTTCACAGGTAAGGATACATGCAGGAGGCATGTATAACTTTATAGATCAGCACTATGGCAGTAGTTTAGAAAGGATGAGAGTGGGTTTACATCCACTTTTATTTAATATCAAGAGGTTTATGCCACTTCCCAGGTTACAGCCTGTTCTTTGCAATTTGAAATTTTACTAACGGCAGATACAGTGGTATCGTTTTCATTATTCTCATGGTGCTTCTACAACTTGTATCTGTAGTACACACAAGCAGCATGGCATTTGTCTGTTCCTTCTCTCCTATTGCTCAATCACGGAATGCATTGTAGCCTGTGAACCCAGGGAGAAGGAAGGGTTGACAAGATAGATTGTATGTAGGAGAGCCTCCAAATCTGCTGATGGAGTAACAGCATCATTGAAATTGTACATTTTAAAAACAGGCAGAAATCAGGGGTGGCATACAACTCCTGTGATTATTTCATTTTTTACCCTTCAGATTAAAAAAAAAAATCCTGGTCTCCTGGCATTCCTCTATAAAGGCTCGTACACACGATAGGTTAAACCAATGAAAACGGTCTGATGGACCATTTTCATCGGTCCAAACTGATCGTGTGTGGGCGCCATAGGTTATTTAACCTTTGGTTAAAAAAAAGCAAACTTGCTTTAAAATTTAACCGGTGGATTGCTAACTGATAGGTCAAAACCGATCGTTAGTATGCAAAACCATTGATTAAAAATCCATGCATGCTCAGAATCAAGTCGACGTATGCTTGGAAGCATTGAACTTCGTTTTTTTCAGCACGTCGTTGTGTTTTATGTCACCACATTCTGACATGATCGTTTTTTTAACCAATGGTGTGTAGGCGCGACCGACCATCAGTCAGCTTCATCGGTTAACCTAGGACAACTGTCCTTCAGACTGTTTTCATCGGATGGACTGATCGTGTGTACGAGGCTTAACAGTTAAGTAAATAACAAAAATAAAATAAAAAAATGTATGTTGTATAGAGTATTCATCTGACATTTTGGAGACATTTACTTCTTCTGTGTTGTGCAGTAGAAAGAAGAGATCTCAGGTCAATTATTTGTTATCTGTAACCAAATTACTAATGTAAATAGTTATGTTAAACTCAGCAATGATGTTTCTGATCCTGGCCTAGTGTTACATGGCTGTATAGCCGGGGCCTACAAATGATGTTGTTATTTCATGATTTTATTGTTTAGAAGGAGGAGTAATTGCACACTTTCAATATGCCAAAAAATCAAGGCAATGATATGCAAGCATTCCGTCACAAACTTCATCCCTGTTCAGTACAATGATAATAAAGAATGCTAGTCTTGTATAAATGCAGAACATTAGCTCTTAAAAAAATGTATGAGCAGCTTGAATTTTTGACTCCCTTTCCTATGTGAGAACAGCTAACATGCAATACAACATTTCAATGCATTTATACATTAACAATATTTAAGATATGCAACAAATCCTCCATATTACTTGCAGAACATGTAAATACAAGGTAATGTGCGACAGGTGCAATCCAAAGCCATCGGAGCTAAATAGCAAATGTTTATATATGTTCTTTCTACAACAATGCAAATGAAGCATTTTCTTCCGGTACTCCCAATGGTGTAGACTTGGGGGCAGATCCACAGAGATCTGCACCGGCGCAGCATATGGGAGATACGCTACGCCGCTGTAACTTACTTTGCCATACTTTGAATCCACAAAGTTTTCGCACCGTAAGTTACGGCGGCGTAGTGTATCTCTGGCAGCGGAATTAAAATCGGCGATTAGGGGGCGTGTTTCATTTAAATGAAGCGCGTCCCCGCGCCGAATGAACTGCGCATGTGCCGTCCCTAAATTTCCCGTGCATTGCGCTAAATGACGTTGCAAGGACGTCATTTTTTTTAACTTAGACGTGAATTACGTCCATCCCGATTCACGGACGATCTACGCAAAAAAAAAAAAAAAAATCAAAATAAACGCAGGAACGACGGCCATACTTAACATGGCAAGTCTAACTATACGCCGCAAAATATCAGCTTTAACTATACGTCCGGAAAAGCCGACTAGTGACGACGTAAAAGAATGTGACGGCCGCGCGTACGTTCGTGAATCGTCGGAAATAGCTAATTTGCATACCCAACGCGAAAACGACGCAAACTCCACCCAGCGGATGCCGAAGTATTGCATCTAAGATCCGAAGCCATACGCCTGTCGGATCTAACCCAGATGCCGTCGTATCTTGGTTTGAGGAAAAATTTGAAAGTATGCCAGGGTATCAGTAGATACGCCGGCGTACTCTCTCTGTGGATCTGCCCCTATGTTTTGTAAGGTTCTATGAGATGACTAGTAGAGTGATACAAAAAACTAGGGTTGTCCCGATACCACTTTTTTAGGACAGAGTACAAGTACCGATACTTTTTTTCAAGTAGTCGCCGATACCGAATACCGATACTTTTTTTAAATGTGTCCCCAAATGCAGCCATGTCCCCCCATATGCAGCCATGTCCCCCACATATGCAGCCATGTCCCTCACATATGCAGCCATGTCCCTCTAGCCATGTCCCTCACATATGCAGCCATGTCCCTCTAGCCATGTCCCTCACATATGCAGCCATGTCCCTCTAGCCATGTCCCTCACATATGCAGCAATGTCCCTCTAGCCATGTCCCTCACATATGCAGCAATGTCCCTCTAGCCATGTCCCTCACATATGCAGCCATGTCCCTCTAGCCATGTCCCTCACATATGCAGCCATGTCCCTCACATATGCAGCAATGTCCCTCTAGCCATGTCCCTCACATATGCAGCAATGTCCCTCGATGCGGCGGCGCGATGCGGCGGCAGCGACGGGGGGGGAAAGGGGGGGGAAAGTATTCTATTTAGGTATCGGGGGTATTTGCGCGAGTACGAGTACTCCCGCAAATACTCGGTATCGGTCCCGATACCGATACTGGTATCGGTATCTGGACAACCCTACAAAAAACATTACATTGTTATCCACCGAAGGTAAAATACCTATGCCATTGATTTTGTCCTCATTGGGGATATTTGTCAGGACAGGAAATTGTGGGGACACAGATGGCAACAAAAATCTTTTCTGGGAAAGGTTAAGACGATGATCTGACATGTTATCATTACTGTCCATGTCTTCTTGTCCAAGTGATAACTTCTGTTTCTTGTCTTGCTGTCACTGGGACAGGGCGAGGGTGGAAATCACCCAACAGAGTCAAGGACAGCAATAAAACTGATAGAACTACTATTTACGTTTCCCAATTCTATCCATGTAAGGTTGGTGGTACTGTATGGGGGAACTCTAGCCTTACAATCCATAGCTAAGATTACATTTGGGATTGAATTGGGCTTTATGATAGGAAACCTGGGCAGGTTCAGCTCAACGGGACGTTCACTAAACCAAACCAACTCTGAAATTAATGGCAAACCCTTTTTATTCTATGAAAGGTAAACCAAGCTATTGTTCTGGTCCTTTTTCAAGGGAAATGGGTAAAATATTGCTAAAAAAATCCCAAGACTAAAACCAGTGGGCGGGTTTAATTATGTCATGGGTGTGGCTTGGACAGAGTCTAGGCTGAGGCGGCTTCCAGACTTTACATGAGGGTTTGCGTGATGTGCAGCTATTGGGACTTATTCCTTATTACTGAAAATAGGGCATGGTGACAGGGCACTTCAATGCAAATAATGTAAGTGCAAACACATTTTGTAAAAATTGCCCTTGTGACTGAGATTGTTTTACACCTTTGACTTCTGGGTGCACACCCCGAATATGAAGGGTTTAAAAAAAGAACCATTGCAGGCATGAGCTTGCGTTGTATTTGTTCAGCCAGCTCCTGGCTGTCTAGTAAACGTGATCCAGGCAGCTGTGTAGCTACATTTTATAGTGTGGGCAGTGTGTCCCTTCTATGGTTCCTGGGCTCTCCAACTCTTTCTAGGATTCCGAGAACACATAATGCTTTCAGGGTGGCAAGCAAGAGGAGATTGAAGAACATACATCCCCTGATCTCCTCTGCTATCTTTGAAGCCAGAAGAACTCACCTCTGAGCATTTTTGGTTTTAGAGCTTTTCTGGTTTTGACTCATTTGATATCTACTTACTCTACACTGCCTCATATTTTAATATGTTCAAAAAATTGGGAATTTAATTGTGTTTGTGTGCAATAAAATATATGTTGGTGTATTTTTTCCTGAAAATATAGATTTGATAAACAGTTGCGCACATATCATGTGACATAAAAAACTGCAACAACTATAATTACAGACCCTTGAAAAAGTATTCATACCCATTGAAATTTTCCACATGTTGTCATGTTACAAACAAAAACGTGAATGTATTTTATTGGAATTTTATGGGATAGACCAACACAAAGTGGCACAAAGTTGTGAAGTGGAAGGAAGATGATAAACTAATTTAATATTTGTTTACAATTAAATATCTGAAAAGTGTGGAATTTGTCAGATCGGATGGCGAGCGTCTGTAAAAAACAATTTTCTTGCCACAGATTCTCAACGGATTTAGGTCTGAACTTTACTGGGCCGTTCTAACACATGAATATGCTTTGATCTAAACCATTCCATTGTATCTTTGGCTGTATGTTTTGGGTTGTTGTCCTGCTGGAAGGTGAAACTCTGCCCCAGTCTCAATTCTTTTGCAGACTCTAACAGGTTTTCTTTTAAGATTGCCTTGTATTTGGCTCCATCCATCTTCCCATCAACTCTGACCAGCTTCCCTTATCCTGCTAAAGAAAAACATCAACACAACATGATGCTGCCACCACCATGTTTCACAGTGGGGATGGTGTGTTTAGGGGGATGTGCAGTGTTAGTTTTCTGCCACACATAGCGGTTTCCTTTAAAGCCAAAATGTTAAAACAAATTCTCATCTGACCAGAGCACCTTCTTCCACATGTTTGCTGTGTCCCCCAATTGGCTTTTCACAAACTGCAAACCCGGCTTCTTATGGCTTTTTTTCAACAATGGCTTTCTTCTTGACACTCTTACATAAAGGCCAGATTTGTAGTATAGTTGCCCTGTGGATAGATTCTCCCACCTGAGCTGTGGATCTCTGCAGCTCCTACAGAGTTTAGGTGAACAGTCATGTCTTGGTAGGTTTGCAGTTGTGCCATACTCTTTGCATTTTGGGATGATGAATTGAACAGTGCTCCGTGGAATGTTCAAAGCTTAGGATATTTTTTTATAACCTAACCCTGCTTTAAACTTCTCCACAACATTATCCCTGACCTGTCTGGTGTGTTCCTTGGCCTTCATGATGCTGTTTGTTCACTAAGGTTCTTTAACCCCCCTGGCGGTAAACCCGAGCGTGACTCGGGGTTGATTTTTTATGCTAGGATCGGTAACCCCGAGTCACGCTCGGGCTGGACGTGCAGCATGTGCAGCGGCGCGGCTTACCTTTCGCTGGATCCACAGGCAAGTTACTTACCTTGTCCCTGGATCCAGCGATGCCACCCCGCTGTGTGAGCGAGCGGGACCTCCTCGCTCGATTCACAGTCTCCCCGTGTGCCGCCGATCTCCGTTCCCTGCGACATTACGACGCACGGGGGCGGAGAACGGCGCCAAATTCAAAAAAGTAAACAAACACTATACATACAGTATACTGTAATCTTATAGATTACAGTACTGTATGTAAAAAATACACACCCCCCTTGTCCCTAGTGGTCTGCCCAGTGCCCTACATGTACTTTTATATAATAAAAAATGTTCTTTCTGCCTAAAAACTGTAGATTGTCCAAAAGTGTCCCTTTATGTCAAAAATGGTTTTAGATCAGCTAGAAAACAGCGATAATAAATTACAATCACTTGCAGAAATGTGCGATAGTGATTTGTGGGGAAATTCGTCATAAAAAAAAAAATAATAATGACAGCGACAATTCTACAACTGAGCAAAATTCAGTGATTTTGAGTTGATTACATTATTGAATCATTTTTATTATAATTATATTATTATTTGTTATAATTATTTATAATTATTTATTATATTATAATTTATAATTTTGTTTTAAAAAAAAATCATACCCGGGATGCCTACAAGACTCTTGCTTGGTCAGATTTAAGTGAGTTATTTCTAAAAATTACAGGCCTACAGTATAAAACGCCAAATTTCCTTGCAAAATAATTGTACCGCTTTTGGTACGTAATTCCAGACAGAATCATACCGCCAGGGAGGTTAACAAACTTCTGAGGGCTTTACTACATAACAGCTATATTTATGCTGAGATTAAACTTCACACAGGTGGACTCTATTTACTAATTAGATGACTTCTGAAAGCAATTGGTTCCACTAGATTTTAGTTAGGGGTAGCAGGGTAAAGAGGGGTGAATACAAATGCACACCACCCTTTTCAAATATTAATTTGTAACACAATTATCTGCCACTTTGTGTTGGTCGATCACATAAAATACCAAATAAAATACATTTACATTTTTGGTTGTGATATAGGTCATATTGTAATTGAATGTTATTAAAAATTACATTTCCTTTTCAATTCCGCAGGTCTGTAAATTTATGTAATGTGCAATGCAATATGGCTAACTGGA